>NC_067469.1:17500-642500 GCF_025434085.1 Hippocampus zosterae
GGACAACAATTCATGTTAGGAGCAGGGTAGAATATCAGGTGTTAAGTAGTCTGGAATTGGATGTGAGGGGGTCATCTTTATGGGTTGGGGTTAGGAGGCGAGACAATTAAGATTTTAAGTGGCGAGGGTTAGGCGTTTCATCACTTCTGCTTTTTGGGTTCAAGGGTGGGAGTAGGTGTTAGGGGTCAGCGATTAGGTCAAGAATTCAACAGTAGGGAGTTGTTAGGGGTTTGTGTAAGGTGTGGGGTTAGAATAAGAGGGGCTAGAGTTAGGCCATTGTGCACCTTGGGTGCAATGTTCCTTCTAATTTTTCACGTCTGGGCAAACAGACCCTGAGCACACCGATTGACCACTGTGAGCAACATCAGGTGGTCACGGCTTGAGAAGATCAACTTACAAAAGCAATCAAGATCAATACAAAAGCAATTTCCATCAATGTCTTTTTAATGTAAACAATTTGGCACACTTGGAAGTGAAAAGAAAAAGACAACTCGTATGGATCGTTTGTGAGAGACAACTTTGGCTTTAAGTCCAGTTTTGGCCTGGATGAGGGTCTTGATCTGGAAGAAATGAGAACATTTTGTTTACATAAACATGTTCACAAATAAATTACCTAGTCATCATAGAATTTAATGATTAATGTCCATAAATCATAATGAATGTGACGAGAATAAGCACAACTTGGGAGTACAATTTTACCTTCTTTTTCCACATCTGTCATCCTCACTTCTCCAATGGTTGAACACTTGAGTCTTCGTGTAATTCCATCAGCATTCAAATGACTTCTGCTGAATGTGTCACTTGGGGTGGTACAGCTTCCATTTGTCCATATTTTACATTGGAAAATTTCGTTTGCAGGTTTTGCAGACTGGGTTCACTTGTAAAAGATTACCCAGTTTCACCGCTTATTCCTCAATTTGTTGATTTATGTGCACTGTCCCAATGAAATAAAACCAAATTGCATAAACTGACAGCAGTTAGGCATTAGTGTCACTTAATTCACTGGCAATAAGAAGTTAGGTCTTAATCTGGTTTTAGGATTATAGAGATTGGGTGGTTCGGGGTTGTTAGTTTCGGGTAGGGGGTAATGGTTTAGGTTGGGATTAGCGTTCAGGGTAGGGCAGGGGTATCTAAACTGTCATTAAGAGTCTCCGTTCGGCCCTTTTCCAGTTCTTCCAGGGGCAGCACACAATTCAAATAATCAGGATCGTTTTAATGCTGCTTCAGAGCTGGCTGATGAGCTGATTATCCAAATTAGGTGTGTTGCAGCCAGGAGAGGTGGAAAACAGGCAGGACAGTGGCCCGCCAATGCCCAGAGCACAACATGCCTGGAGTATGGAAGAGTTTTAGTTTTACGATTTTGGGGGGAGGTGGGGGGGGCCCTGCGGTTGAAGCTGGGGTAAGAGGCCAGCATTTTCGGTGATAACGGGTGGGTTAGGGGGATGAGGGTTTGACAATTACAGGGGTAGTCAAGAGGTTAGGGTGGGGGGGGTTAGGTAAATGGGTGAGGGGTTAGGTTTGAGAAGCTCCGAGTCATGGTTGTGGGTTAGGTAGAGGACATTTTGCTTTTAGTGTTAGAATTAGGCATTTTAGGTTAGGCGTTTAGGCAGTTCTGATGAAAGGTCGGGTTTGGAGTAGGGTTTAGGTTCAGACAAGGTGTAGGGCCAGAGTTAGTATTAGGTTAGGGCTGGAGAATCTGGGTTTCAAGTTAGGGATAGGATTAAGAGGATCAGGGTTAAGATTTGATGTTAGGAGTGAGACCCTTAGGTGTTTAGGCAGTTCAGGTTCAGCATTTTGGCGTTTCAGCATTGATGGTGAAGAGGTTACAGGGGATTAGGGTTATGCGAGGTTAGCGTTAACGGTCTGGTTCGGGAGTTGGGATTAAGAGGTAGGATTTAAAATTGGCCTTGGGGGTTTAAAGTGTTAGGGGTTTAGAGTAGGGGATTCAAGAGTTATGGTTTAGGATAGGGGTGAGGGTACAGGGCTAGCGTTTAGAGTTAGAAGGTTCAGGATAGGGCAGGGGTGTCCCAACTTGGTCTGTCTGTTTCTCCAGCTCTGCCGTGAGCAACACACCTTTATTCAAATAACCAGGATCATTCTAATGACTGAGCTGGCTGATGAGCTGATCATCTGAATCAGGTGTGTTACACATGAAAGAGGTGGGAAAAAAGCAGGACATTGGCCCTCCAGGCCCAGACATTCCTGGAGTATGGATGAAGGCTGGTGCTCAGATTTGGGGGTTGCATTGTCAAATTGGGTTAGGATTAAGGGGCTAGCATTTTCTGGGTCAAGGTTTAGGATTACCATAAGTGTAGTTAGGGGGTGTAGGGGAGGGGGTCATGGTTTATAGGTTAGAGTACAAGGACAGGTATTAACATTGAAGGTTGGGGAATTAGGGTTTGTGTGAGGGGATTACGGAGAATGGCAGGGGTGTCCAAACTCGGTCCTCAAGGGACGCTTGTCCTGACCCTTTTCCAACTTTGCCAGGAGCAACACGCCTGATTCAAAAAAATCAGGATCGTTCTAATGCTGCTTCAGAGATTGCTGATGAGCTGATCATCTGAATCAAGTGTGTTGCAGCCAGGAGAGGTGGACAACGGGCCAGACAGTGGACCTCCAGGCCCGGGGCTCTGATGTGGGGGTTGCATTGTCAAAATCGGGTTAGAATTGGGGGCTAGCATTTTGTGGGTCAAGGTTTAGGGTTAATGTTAGTTTAGTTAGGATTCGCGTTTATAGTTAGGTTAAGGGGTGTAGGGATCGTGGTTTAGAGGTTAGAGTACATGGACAGGTGTTGGCATTAGGGAATTAGGGTTTGGGTGAGGTGGATTAGGGTAAAAGGAAGGGGTGTCCAAACTCAGTCCTCAAGGGACGCTTGTCCTGACCCTTTTCCAACTTTGCCAGGAGCAACACGTCTGATTCAAAACAATCAGGATCGTTCTAATGCTGCTTCAGAGATTGCTGATGAGCTGATCATCTGAATCAAGTGTGTTGTAGCCAGGAGAGTTGGACAAAAGGCCGGACAGTGGACCTCCAGGCCCGGGGCTCTGATGTGGGGGCTGCATTGTCAAATCGGGTTAGAATTAGGGGCTAGCATTTTGTGGGTCAAGGTTTGGGGTTAATGTTAGTTTAGTTAGGATTAGAGGGTTAGTGTTTATAGTTAGGTTAAGAGGTGTGGGGATCATTGTTTAGCAGCTACAGTACATGGACAGGTGTTTGCATTAGGGAATTAGGGTTTGAGTGAGGGAGATTAGGGTAAAAGGCAGGGGTCTCCAAACTCAGTCCTCAAGGGATGCTTGTCCTGTTTTCCAACTTCGCCAGGAGCAACACACCCGATTCAAATAATCAGGATCGTTCCAATGCTGCTTCAGAGATGGCTGATGAGCTGATCATCTGAATCAGGTGTGTTGCAGCCGGGAATGGACAACTGGCAGGACAGTGGCCCTCCAGGCCTAGGGCTGGACATGCCTGCAGTATGGATGAGGGTTAGGGTTCAAGTTTAATTTTAGGATTTAGGGGTTGCGGATTTAGAGTCTTACGGATGAATTGGGTTAAGGTACACAATATGTCAGGTTAAGGGGAGAATTAAAGGTTAAGATTTAACATTAGCTTAAGGATTATGGAGGTTAGCGTTCAGGGTAGGTGATTTGAGGGTTTTGGTTAGGAGTGAGGGTACAGGGTTAGGGTTATAGTTTACTGTTAAGGGTTGGTGAGGAGGTTAGCATACCGAGTGTGAAGATTTTATTGGAACAGTGCACATTCATCAACACAAGAATAAACAGCGGAAATGCGCCACATTTCCAAATGCTGGTTTGATGTAGCACACAACACATAAAACACGGACAGTGATGCAATCTGAGCCACTTTTCCCACATACACATTTGAAGCAGTTCTAGATGAAAGAGAAGCGTGTCATTTCAGTGACCAGAGATGTTATGCTGAATATGTGCACATGTTTGCAACAAGCCAAGTTTGAAAGTAAAGACAGTGTCCATTGACTGAAGAAAAAAAAAATTGGTTCACTTCTGTACCTTAAATTTGTTTCATCGACAGTCAGCACTGACGTTCCTCTCCTCATTGACCTCTGCTCCACAAGCCAACCAGCCACACCAGCACAGACCGTCCAACAGCGCTGTCATCTCCACTAAATAGACCAGGCCTGTGAAAAAAAGCTCAATATGTGGACACGTCTGCAACAAGCCAAGTTTGAAAGTAAACAAGAGGTCCGAGTGTCCATTGACCAAAAAAAATTAAAGGTTCACTTCTGTACCTTAAATTTGTTTCGACAGTCAACACCGACGTTCCTCTCTCCTAATCCTCGGCTCCACAACCCATCCAGCCGCACCAGCGCATACCGTCCAACAGCGCCGTCATCTCCACTAAATAGACCAGGCCTGTGAAAAAGCTCATTACCAGGTGCAACGAACAAGCACATGGGCTTGGATTAGAGGATTAAGCGTTAGGTAGTAAACACTTACACCAAACCCCCGTATCCTAAAAGCGTCGACACACCAAACCCAAATCGCCTGTATGACGAATCTAACAGCCTGAATGCGTCATCGCATAACCTTAACACCCGACTATACTCAAACAAAATCCTTGTACCCCGACTCTGAACACCTAACCCTTAATGCCTATACATCTAACCACTGAACCCAAAAATTCTATCTGCCTTACTCCAATTCCTAACCCCAAACTCAAACCTCGAGGGTTAACCCTGAACATTGTGCCCTTACCTGAACCATAAACCCCTAACTGTCAACCCTCCGACTTTATCCCCCAATTCTACCCCTCACCACTTTAACCATACCCCAAATGCTTACTCTAAACTTCAACCGTAACCCTAATTTCCCTTTACCCTGAAACTCAGGGGTGTCCAAACTTGGTCTCAAAGGGCCGCTGTCCTGTCTGCTTTGCATCTCTCCTGGCTGCAACACACCCGATTCAGACGATCAGCTCATCAGGCATCTCTGAAGCAGCATTACAACGATCCTGATTATTTGAATCAGGTGTGTTGCTCTTGGAGGAGCTGGGAAACGGGCAGGACAGCAGCCCTTAAGGACAGAGTTTGGACACCCCTGGGTTTGAGGGTTTAAGGGAAATTAGGATTAAGGCTGAGGTTTAGAGTTAGCACTTGGAATATGGTTAAAGTGGTTAGGAGTAGGATTAGGGGTTAAAAGTTAGAGGGTTGACAGTGTTAAGGGTTTATGGTTGAGGTGACGCAGATAGGCATCTTGAGTTTTATTAGAACGGTGCACACTCATCAACAAGAATAAACAGCAGAAATGCACCATACTTCCAAATGACGACAGTGATGCAATCTGAGCCACTTCTCCCGCATACACGACTGAAGCAGTTCTAGATGACAGGAGAGAATAGTGTCATTTCAGTGATCAAAGTTATGCTCATTATGTGAACACGTCTGCAAAAAGCCAAGTTCCAAAGTAAACAAGACAGTGTCCATTTAACGAAAAAAAAAAGGATTGGTTCACTTCTGTACCTTAAATTCGTTTCATCGACAAGTCAGCACTGGCGTTCCTCTCCTTATCCTAGGCCACACCAGCGTAGACCGTCCAACAGCGCTGTCATCTCCACTAACTGAAAAAAGCTCATGACAGGTGCAAGGAACAAGCGTCTGGGTTTGGAATTGGGTGAGGGGATTAGAGAAAGGGTTTTTGGAGGAGAGGGTTAACCGTTAGGTGTGAGAAAGTCAGCGTTACGGGTTGGCTTGAGCAGGTTTTGGGCTTACCGTTATGATTTAGGCTTAACACCCCTTTTTAACCTCAATCCTACCCTTTACCCCAACCTATAACACCCCAAACGTGTATTCTTTTGGGTTGCAGTGACCAACTGATCACATTTCAGAATGACCTCAAACCCTCTCACCCTTCCTCTAACCTCAACCATAACCCAACTTTAAACACTAAACCCATATCCTTCTAAAAGCGTGGAAACAAACCGTCTGCAAGCCAAACCCGAACAGTCCAAATGCATCATCCCATAAACCCAACACCCGAGTATCCTCAAACAAAATCCTTCAAACCCTTCCCTCTGAATGCTTAATCCTTAACGCCTATACATCCAACCACCTAACCAAAGATGCCTTTCTTCCTCACCCCAATTCTAACCTCCATCTCAACCCTCAAGTGTTAACCCTTAACATGGTGCCTTCACCTCAACCCATAACACTTTCAACCCTCCATCTTTTAATCCCTAATCCTACCCCTCTCCACTTTAACCATATCCCAAATGCTCACTCTAAACTAACCTTCATCCTAATTTCCCTTTACCCTTAAACCAGTGGTGTCCAAACTGTCGTCAAGGGCTGCTGTCCCGGCCGTTTTGCATCTCTCCCGGCTGCAACACACTTGATTCAGATGATCAGCTCATCAGGCATCTCTGAAGCAGCATTACAACGATCCTGATTATTTGAATCAGGCGTGTTGCTCTTGGGGGAGCTGGGAAACGGGCAGGACAGCCGCCCAAGGACAGAGTTCGGACACCCCTGGGTCTGAGGGTGCAAGGGAATTTAGGATTCAGGTTGAGGTTTAGAGTTTGCATTTGGAATATGGTTAAAGTGGTGAGGGGTAGGATTAGGGATTAAAAGATGGGGTTGACAGTGTTAGGGTTTTATGGTTGAGGGCACGATGTTCAGGGTTGGCGCTCGAGGTTTGAGATTGCAGTTAGAAATTAGGGTAAAGCAGATCGGCCTCTTAGGTTAGGTAATTATCTGTATAGGCATTAGAGGTTAGGCCTTCAGAGTAAGGGTTCAAGGGATTTTGTTCAAGAGGATAGGCAGGTGATGGGGTGAGGCGATAATGCATTCGGGATTACAGAACAGTTCACATTAAATCACAAATACAGTTAAGGCGGTGAGAGTTACGCATTTTGGCGTCTGGTAGATGAACAAATACTGCATCTGCAAGACAGAAACGAGCCAGGACCGTTGGTGTGAATTTACCACCCGTATGTACAAAACGAGGTTTTGGGGCAGTTCCCCGACTCACGTCGGTCTGGAAGAGCTGCAGACGCTGCTCTCGGATTTCCAAACTACCGCTTTGTGTCCAGCGTGCATCTTGTCCATCATACCATCAATCAGGACGAACCTGCCCGTCTGACCAACGTCAGCGCTGGGGGAGGTGTAAACATCAGGCTTTGGTTTATTGGTCTCCATTATGAATGTAACTATTATTGATTTGTACGGACTTAATCATGCAGTTACATTCTTAACATTAGCCAGAGAAATATTTTGAAGCGCGGTGCCTGTAATGTACCTGCAGTGGACCACGATGGGCGCGACGGGCGGCTTGAGCGCCTTTGACTTTCTTGGAACTTGAGCATGCCGATGGGAGAGAAGGACACGCCGAAGTTGGGCCAGTTGGTGAAATGGAGCGGCGTGACCACACGCGGCATCATTCGATTGCTACGAGATGGACAAAGTGTTAAGTGAAAATCGTTGCCCAGAAGGAGCCATTCGATGCTTCTGATGTGTTGGACGTAGAACTTGCGTATGGTGTAATCCACCAGCACGTCCGAGTCCTCCACTGCCACGTGCCCGTAGGTCCAGCAGCCCCGATCCAGCCAGTGACAGCAACTGTCACACACGTCCTACATGGCAATGGACATCTTTCATTGTTTCAAATTGCAATTTCAGAGCCCTTGGAAAGTTCATTCTCCACCATCGCTTTGACTATTCCTCCATTTTTCTCTTGCCACTTGCAATGGCAAGGAATTGTAGATTAACTGAAGAAAATTAGGGTGAGACCCGAATTAAATTTGGGGGAGGATTGGGGGGGGTCAGAAGTCCCTTTTATGCCGCCGTTTTTCCCCCCCGTTTCGCTGCATAACAACCACTCACTTCCTTCAGGTGCGCCAGAATAACAACCTCCTGCTCCCAAATCATCCTCCAGAGATCAGCCATCGTGTCCTCTTTGGACCTGGCACAACAAAAATCGTGTTTGTTTCTTGCAAAGTAACTCGAATCGAGTGAACATCAACTTACCTCGTGCTGCTGAGAATTTGTTCTTTATGGTGAAACCCTGTTCAAGGAAAACTTAGAAGAAAATCGCGCAATTATCAATCTACCACTCACGTCAATGTTGAAGGTGGCGTGCGAGTGTTGGGGAGTCTGGCGATTGGGGTTTGGTTTAAGAATAGGGTCAGGGGTTCAGGTTACAGAATTTAGGCGAAGTTAGAGTTCTTCACTGTAAAATGTGAGAGCCCCTTTGGCCCTGCACAGCAAGCAGCGATTGCTGCCCTCTGCTGGTCAAACCTCACCACTGCAATCTGAGAGGAATACAGGTCAGGGGTGTTCGAAGTTGGCGTGGGGTTCGTGTTTGGAGTAGGATTAGTGATTTCGGAGTAGGGTGAGGACTGGATGTGATAAGTCGTTATTTACGTCGAGCTTTCACAACAGCTGCAGCTAAAACAAAGCAGTCTACAGAACAGTGGACATAAATTAGTCATATAGCACGACACGCAAGACATGGAGCGTCGCGCAATCACAACAGCCAAGTCTGCATATGCCTTGTTTAGAGCAGTTATCGATGGAAGAGGAGAAAATTAACATCTCCTTTCACCAATGGATCAGAGACATCATGCTCCAAGTGAGCTTGGCGTCCCACACGTCTGCTACAAGATAAGTTTGAAGTATACAATAAACTGGCATCCTCTCAATGGGAGGAAAAAAAAGATGAGGTTCGAGGTTAGGTGTTGGGGGGGGCTTGAGGGCCACTTTTCTGGCCGTTTTCCGGCTCCGACGGGTGCAACACACCGGATTCAGATGATCAGCTCATCAGCCAGCATTAGAACGATCCTGATCATTTGAATAGACGCGTTGCTCCTGGGAGAGATGGAAAAACAGGCAGGACAGCGGTCCTTGGAGACCAAGTTTGGACACCCATTTCTTGGGGGTGGGGGGGTGAGAGTTGGCGGGAGAATCAGGGTCAGGGGTTTTGATTAGAGTTCGGATTCAGCAGTAAGCGTTAGTCTGTTCGAGTTAGGCATTTTGGCGCCTGGTAGATCAACGAATACTGCATCTACGAGATGCAGAGGAACCAGGACAGTGCGAATTTACCACACCGCGTGTACAAAGAGGTTTTGGGGCTCCGCCCCGACTCACATTCATCTGGAAGAGCTGCGGACACTGCTCTCGGACTTTCCAACAAAGCCAAACATGTCGGCTTTCTGTCCGGCGTGCATCTTCATCAATGCAGCTCCATCAATCACGATGAAGCTGCCCGTCTGCCAAACGCCAGCGCTGGGGGGGGGGCATAAACGTCAGGCTTGTCAACTTTGGTTTATTGCTGTCAGTTGTGAACGCAACTTTCTTGATTCATTATCGGGTTGTACAGAGCTCATCATGTAGTAACATCAGCTACATTAACATTAGCCAGAGAAATATTTTGAAGCGCGATGCCTGTAGTGTACCTGCAGTGAACCGCGATGAGTGCAAAGGGCGGATTGAGCGCCTTTGACTTTCTTGGAACTTGAGCATGCCGATGGAAGAGAAGGGCACGCCGAAGTTGGGCCAGCTGGTGAAATGGAGCAGCGTGACCACACGTGGCATCGCTGGATTGCTACGAGATGAACGTAACAAAGTGTTAGAGTGAAAATCGTTGCCCAGAACACATCAAAGCAACAACAGTTGACATGCCCATTAGCACGTCACCATTGCGTGCGCCCCGCCACGTACTCATGCATTAAAGCTAGCCGTTAGCTCAATTGTTAAACAACCAGGGCGAACACAAATTACACTCTGGCCTTACGTTTGATTGGTACACCACATCACAGCCCGGAACGGAGCCCGCATTGCACAGAAATCAGACTGAAGCAGCATAAACGCATGTAAAAAGTAAATTTAAAAAGTAGACGAGCTATGCTTTCGTTCGACGTCCCCCGAAAACCGCGGAGAACGTGCCGCGATTAGATGACAAGCCAGTAAACCATTCGGCACAGTCCACCATGTGCTCACCCCTCCACGTTAGCCGTTATCTCGACGGCTAAACGGTACTAGGGCGCGCCCCAATTACACTCCCGCGTTAGCGGTTATCTCGACGGCTAAATGCAACTAGGGCGCGCCCCAATTACACTCGTCCTTACGTTTGAAAGTCACCCGGGTGCTTTGATCAGCCCTTTCATCCAATTCCAAAGTTTATGGCGGAGTACGCCGCTTTCTAACGTTTTCTTCGTATTGAAACGCATCAAAGCAACACAATTGTTTGACATACTCACCGGTCACGAAACCATTCGGTGCGACCCGCCACGTGCTCAACCATCCAACGTTAGCCCGAACATTAGCCTTTAGCTCAATGGCAGAACACAAGCACGGCGCTGTCGAATTACCCTCTGGCTTCCGTTTAAACACCACGCCGCAGAACGGAAGAGCCCGTATCGCACATAAATCCAGGCTGAACCAGTAAAAACAAACGAAAAAGCAAGAAACTAGCAGAGGAGAGAGTGCTTACGTCTGACGTCTCGAATGCAGCGGAGCCGCGAGGGTAGTCGGGAAAGTGCACCCGAACGCCCCTTTTAAGTGGGAGGTGGGAGTGGCGAAATTGGAAAGCGCGACTTAATTGTGACGTCACTCGAATCCACCTGCCGTGTCCAAATTCGCAGGCGGGTTCCTCCTTTTTCATTCTTGTTATTGAGATTTCATTTACAAGCATACAATTGTATGTCAAAATAGATAAAATTTGAAACGATGTCCACTGGAGACCGTTCACTCAGGAACTGCCCTCTACAAACACTTTGCTTCTTTTGTGTTCATGTCAGAATAACGCAAGCACGTACGGTCGCGTGAGGCTGGAAGTGACGTCATTGTTGAGTGAGTCATTTTTCTTTTTTTATGTCAAACTATCAAATCACATAAACTAACTTTTATTAAACATGTCAAACTATCAAATCACATAAACTAACTTTTATTAAACATGTCAAACTATCAAATCACATAAACTAACAGAAGTTACTTATATAGACTATAGACTGTGAAAGCACGACAATTTACAAGATTCAAAACGTATATTTCGGTTGATGAATGTCTTGCATGGATTTAGTTCTTCCAAATAACCACAAAACACAGGCAGCATCTTCAGGCCGGGACAGAGAGAGACCGGACCGACCGGTCACCGGGGCAGGCTCTATCCCGGGCTGCTCCCCGGACGCCGGAGGAGGTGGGCAACGGGAGGATGCTTGCGAAGCAAACAGCTCCACCCTCTCCAGGCCACCCCGACAGCACCGGCAGCTCCTTCAGCCAAAGACCGATGCACCCGCGCTGCAAGGAGGAGAGGTGCCGTCGCTCGTTCCTGCCCATTGCTGTCAGGATACTGAAAACCTGGACTCGCCCCCGCTCGCCCGTTCTTAATATGCTTAGATTTATATTTAATATTTACATCCTTTTTGTCTTGGACTTTCTCCCTTTCATCATTTTGCTGCTGTAAATTGGGAATTTCTCCACTGAGAAACAAATCAAGGTTTTCGTATCTTATTTGTACCGACTGAGCGGGCATCGATCCTACGCTGCCCGCGCACAAGTCAAGTCGGGCCGCGACGACCGAGGCCGCGCACACAAGCTGAAAAGCCGTGTGCGACAGGCTCCATTTGAAGCGCGCGCAGATGGATGTTCGTCTGGCCACAGTGACAACTTGTTCCTTTCAAGCGTTTGAGAGTGAGCGCAAATAAGCACAATCTGCTGTAACACAAGATGGTGAAGGTGTGAGGTGGGGGGGACGTTTCGTTTTTGGGCGGCAAGGTAGGTCGGTGCCAGCGGAGCACGAGTCGGACGCACGCCCGGGGACCGGCGCGGTATCCGCCCGGCCGCCATCCAGGCGCCCGCCAGGCCGTCAGTGGAGGACGACCTGGCAGGCGCCTGGACGTTCCTGAAGATTTGGTCATGCGATGATGTCACTTCCCGTTTATCGTGACACGACGGCGTTCTGACAGGGCGCTGTAGGGGGGCGGGGTTACAGTCGGTCGGTGCGAGCGCTCTTCGTTTCGGAGGCGCGCTCAGCAGCAGCCGCCGTTCTCGTCAATCATCTGGCAGACGGGAAGGACGGGCGAGAGGATGTCAATGACGATGACGGGATGGACTCTGCCTTGGAGGAAAAGGGACCGGTCCCGTTTGGTTTCTCTGCCCACACAAAGAAGATGGAAACAACGACAACTTGGTTTGGGCAGTGGCGGGAATCCCTCTCCAGTTAGCCTTTGTGGAGCAGCTCCCCTGACATGGCATCATCAAAATACTGAGACATTCTTATTTGTATGTCTTCAGAAGTCATTTCACTGCGTAATAGTCAAATCCAGTATTCTGACACGTTAATTGTGTGCGCGTGTGTGTGTGAGACCTGTGTTGCTGAAAGGTGGCAGGTTGATTTTGGCCTTGGACGTCCAGTAGGTGGCGCTGGAGCCAAAGGAGCACGACGACAGAGATTGGACAGCCTGCTCCGAAGACGCCTTCTTTGTGTTGTTGGTTGGCGTTTTACTCCAGTCTGACACAGAGTTGAGTCATGTGAACCACGATGGCATCATCATGGTCATCATCATCGTCATCCTCATCACAGCCGATGTCGCCCGGAACTTTTAACGAATCAACCCAACACTGTGTGGCAGATTTTGACCGCAAATGCAAGGGCGGGCCACGACTTTGCGGACTTGTACTCGGCGCCGGCCAAACTTCAGAAACTCAATTGTGACGACACGTTTTCCGAGGATTGCGCAGCTGTGATTCCGCCCAAGTGCGTCGTGATACTTTGGACCAATGGAGGATCGGGCTGGCGATCGGCAAAGGTCCAAAGTCAAGGGACCGACACATTCCGGTTGCCACGATGGCCTCGCGTTTCCCAAGGTCCCGCAAAGACCTTGGAAGTTGCCCTCTCGACTTGACGATGACCACGATGAGGATGAGGATGTGCATGAAGAAAGGCCAAGGAGGTTACCGGAGTTCTCCGAGAGTCTGAGGCGAGCGCAGCAAAGCGAGCGTCTCCACTGCTTCTGAACGTTCTCTTTGAGGGCGCAGTGGAAGAAGAAGATGAAGAGTCCTTTGTGCGCGTTCAAAACAAGAAGAAGAAGAAGCAGCAGGGATGAGTCACGGTTGTCAGTCGTGATGGGCGTGGCCGTATGGGGCTTACAAGTTCACCCCTTCACTCAGGGGGGGGGGTTCGGGGATCTTTTTTTTGGTTTGTTTCATGGATTTTTTTTTGGGGGGGTGGCTTCTGTCTTTTATTGACAGAGCTCTTTGAAACAAGCAAAGACAGTTCAAACAATGAGTCAAAAACCAATTGACAAAAAAATAAAAATAAAAAAAACTGGTTTCCGCCCACATTGCAAAAACACGCAAGCTCGGTTGACTGTCCCTCGGCATGATCCTGAGCGCAAATGGTTGCGATTGGGCTGGCACCCAGTTGAAGGTGAGCCCCGCCGACTGTCCGAAGACACAAGAGGGACAGGTTCCGGCACGCCCGCGACCACCCCCCCCCCCCCCGATTGGAAAACGGATTGACTGAATTTCTTCCAAAACTCCGTCAGCGGCGACCCGACTGGCGGGCAGTCACCTTGCAGCGAGTTGAAGATGGCAAATAGGTAGACGAAGACCAGGCTGACCGGCCCCCAGGCGAAGAAGGCGAAGGCCCAAGTCATGCCGAGCAGGAAGGTTAGGCTGACGCCGCTGCGAAGGTTACGCACCACCTGAGCGCCGCGCGGGAGGCGAGCGGCATTACTCGGGCAACGAGGCGGCTGACAAAACAGACGCTGCGGCGCGGTACCTCCTGGCGCAGCGTGCGGTTTCCGCGTTTGCCGTTGCGTCCGCAGATCTGCAGCATGACCACCACAAACATGGCCGCGTTGAGCAGGAAGACCAGGCAGAAGTAGGCCACGCACGCCGCATAAAACACGGCGGCGCTGCGGATCCAACAGCTGAGGAGAGAGAGGGGCCATTAGCCATTAGCCATTAGCGCGTACGACATGGATTTCGGATTGGCCGCAAAACCAACGCTCGCGCCGCCGAGACGAATCTAGCCGTCAAGCCGCCAGTCGGTCGGCGAGCGGCCGATTCGTCGAAACTTACAACCGTGCCGATCCTTGGCCAAACCGTCCGCCGCCGTATTCCTGCGGTCCGTATGAGCGTTGATCCACGGCCAGGACCGATACCACCAGCACGGCGGGAAGGCCTGCGGGCGCAAGAGAATTCCGCCGCGCGCCTGCCGATCAACTGAATCGGCGGCGTGCCAAGCGTTTGGATGACTCGCCCGGCCCCGAGCCCGCTCATCAAGGCCACGGGGCTCGATGGCAAAAGGCCGGAAAAAGACTCACCCCAGCCCAGCAGGCAGAACTTGAGGACGTATCGGCGCACGTACGTGTTGAACACCTTGACCAGCGCGATGTACATGTGCACCGACTCCAGGCCCATCCACGTGAAGGACGTCAACAGGAAGTAGTGAAGCAGCGCCGCTGCCGCCAGGCACAGCGCCTCGTTCCGTTGCCAAGACAACCAGCCGTTGAGCAGGAAGCTCAAGTTCAGGAGCAGCAGCGACGCGCTCAAATTCATCAGGATCTTGGACGGGTAATCTCGACGCAACTTCCTGCACGAGACAGGCCAGCACACTGGAGTCCGGGCCGACACGAGTCGCCCGAGTCAAATACGGTCAAGCTCAACTCGAGCGTTCGGCAGAGGTCGCGACGATGCGCTTGCAAAGAGTGCAAGAGTCCGGGGGGAAGGGGGGGGGGGTGTCACCAAGTCATCTGTCAGTCCTTCACACTAAAGCTCTCCAGTGAACTTGCGTTCTGTGGCCCGTTTGTTTTCTCCCGGGCACCGGGCGCGAGGGCTAATTTAGAGTGGCGTGTCTTGGACGCAGGACCACGTTGCGGTAACGGAAGAGATGCGGCGCGAGCCGTGGCAAGAAGAAGCGGCCCGGAAGGTTCCCGACTACGCTTCGGTTGCGGTCATTGGTGCCGCGTCGCAGAGGGAAGAAATGGCCGACCGCTTCTGTCGTATGCGAGCCGCGCCGCGTTGTGAGATCCATGCCAGTTTCCATTCGTCCATCGATGGCGTTTGACATGATCTCTCCGTATGAAAAGGTCAGACTTCCATGAGAGAAAAACACATGCTTTGCTTGAATTTTAGTGCGCGTGCGTGCGAGAGAGAGAGAGACGTATCCTCCGTTTTGACAAAAAGTAAAGTTCAAGCATGGGCGGGGCCGGGCAACTCACCGGAAGGCCGCGTAGGTGAGCAGCGTGGCCGCCGAGAAGATGGCAGACACGCCGCAGCCGATGAAGGTGATGAAGGTCAGGATGCGGTTGTTGCGCCGGTCAATGTGTGGCGACACTCCCGAAATGTCCTGAACCCAAATAGAAGGTGCACAAATCAGCAGGAACCGGCACGCCCGTCCGCCCGCCCGCCCGCCCGCACTCACCATGAGGATGCCAAAGTGGGTCAGGTGGTCACACAGGCAAACCGTTTTGTTGACGCCAGATCCTGCGGCCGCCCGGCAGCCCTCGCCATTCCAGCCACCGCCGCCACCTAGTGGACACGCACGCAAAGGCACCAGGTTGACTCGACGGCGCCGACGCCATCAATTCTCCTCCTCCTCCTCCTCCTCCTCCTCAACACTGACCGTTCATGCTGAAGTCCCAGAACACACAGAGTGGGCTGAGAAGGGTCTGAAAGGAGGAGACGGAAGGGGTTTGGGCCAAATTCGATGCGGAAGCAACAAGAGAAAAGGGAGCGGCTGACTTGAGGTGCCAGGTGGTTGATGTGGATCTCCACGGGATCCTTCAGCTTGGTCACGCTGCGCCTCACAACGCTGCTCGCCACCACATAGCTGATCAGGGTGCGGCCGTCCTGCTCCAGCTGACACGTCACCGACACGCGCACACACACACACACACACACACACACACACACAAGGAACGTTGGAGACCTTGGAGGAGGCAAACATACTCGCAGATGTGAGAGGTGAAATGGGACCTGGAAGAGGCTGGTGGCGCTGAAGAACAGGAAGTTAATCCGGGTCGGGGCCGAGGGGTCGGCACCCAACAACAGCGAGGGCGGGAGGGTGACCCGAGCCAGCGAGTTGATCTGCTCCGACTCAAAGGCAACCTGAAGGGGGCGGGGCCGACAACAAAACAAGGTCTTGCCGCACGGGCGCTTTTGACGGAGCGGGGCCGGCCGGCGACGTTACCTGCGGCTCGGTCGAGTTTGTCGGGATGAAGGCGCTGAAGGACGTCCCGTTGAAGGCGGACGCGTTGAAGGCCGACACCCCCAGAGCCAGCCTTCTGGACCCGAGACTCACGCTGGAGCCTTCGAACTGCAACTTGTCCAAAAGATGATCCACCGCCCTCAGCGCCCTAACGACAAGAGACCCTCGGCAAGCGTTCTCGGGACACGCGAACCGCACGTTTCTCGGGAAGGCGGGCCGTTCCCATCGCGCCGTACGCTCGGAACGTGCGTCGAGTCGTGTTCCAGAAGTGTTGACATGGCGACAACCTCCGCACGATGGCCCGAGCTCGTGCGCTTGCGCGTGGAGCGTGCCGCTTTGGTGTCCGGACTGCTCCAGAGCCTCTTTTGATGATGCCGTGACATTTAAAAAGTGTTTCGATTTGAACCGCTTGCCTGCCGTAAGCTTTTTAGGTTTTTGTCAACTCCCGGCGGCACTTTCTTTGAAATGCAAAGGACATTAGCAAATGAAAGGGACGCTTCCGACGATGACTTCTTAGCAATGGGAAAAGGTTCTTCTTCAAGCGGAAGGGACAATTGGCTCCCAAAGTGACATCGCTTGACAACAACGGAGCCTGTCGGGGTTGCTCGTTGGACAGCAAATCGCCACCGTCTCCCGTTGCCATCGAAAGCGCCCACCGGCGCCAAACAGGCGCTTTACCTGTCCGAGGCGGGCGCGAGGGCGCTGTGGGGGCTGCTCATCACGTTGGAGATGATGGTGACCACCGTGGAGGCCAAGCTGGTGTTGATGTTGGCCACGTTCACCAGCTGTTGCACTTTGCTCACCACTTTGGACACCTGCGCGCACAGAGTCACAGCGGGCGACGGCGTGATGGAGACGGCGGCCGGCGTGATGAAGACGGCGGGCTCACCTCTTCCCGGGACAGCCGGTTGTCGGTGAGGGCGGCGAGCTGCACGGCAACCTCGGCCGCATTCTCTGGAGCCGAGACAGGACAAAGCATTAGGAAGGGCGCCGCGGGGCCATCGGTGTCATGAGAGCGCGGGGGGGGGGCGGGGCTACCTGCCGAAACCTGGATAGCGTCGATGTCGGTGCAGTTGCTGAAGTCGGCGGATGACCAGAAGGATGAAATGTTGTAATGGTCGATCAAACTGAGGGGGGAGAGAGAGAGAGAGACTCGCGAGAACCCCCCCATGCCACTTCCTGAGCGCACCGCGGAAATAAAAGTGCCTGCACCGTCGATTTCCGGGACCAATTATTGCTCTGACTCTTCTCACTTGAAAACAAGATGGTGCAGCATGTGCACCCCCCCCCCCCCACTACTTGCCTTTTGCTTTCCAACAATGGAAGAGGTCAAATATTTGGTGTCTCTTTTCATGCCAGGTGATCAAAATGCGTATAGACTAGAAGTGACAGTCAAGACCTGACTCGTCTTCTTGCTTTTCTACATTTCAGAATCTCAACTTTTTCATTTTGACTTTAGTAAACGATTTGAATCAGTACGAGTATGCACTGTGCCGGTACAAGCGTGCAACGTCAGAGTGCGAGGATTTTTGGCACTTCTCTCTGCATGCACGTGTTGTTTGTTACCAGCTGCGGGTGGCGCTCTGCTCCTTGTTGGGGAAGCACGGCAGGAAGTGGGCTGCGCTGGGCGGGCTCTTTGGCCACCGGTAGTGAACCGTGTCGTCTTCCGGACAGTTCTCTGGCAGGACGGGAACAGGAACATCATCAACATCATTTTTCTGTCAGCCAGGACGACCAAAAAGACAAGAAATGAAGAAATGGATGGATGGACGTTGCAAGGATACCACTAACCCCTGGATGCCAATGCCAGTGAAAAAAGACGAAGATTGATGGCGGTGAGTGAGGAGTTTTGGTGTTTGTATTTTTTTTTTGAGGGGGGGGGGGGGTGGTACAAAGCTTTTGACCCAATCAATACTGACATGCTGGTTAGGAAATAACATCATGATGGCATCAGAGGTCGAACCTTTGACTGCTTTTGGAAGGGAACAATACTTTCTGTGTATGTGAAACGCCACGACCGAGCATGGGCTCCATATCGGGACCACTTCTCTTTATCCTGTACATTGATGATATGCAAATAAGGTTTTTTTTTTTGTTGCGGAGTGGGACCGCCATCCAGCCTAAGCAAAGTAAGCCATGCCCAATTCCATTCCAAAACACCTCATCGTCCAACTTGCAACATTGGGAACAAGAATGACGGGTCAGCAAAGGACAGGAACAAAATCGCCTGCCGGTGTTACCCAAGGGGCTGACGTGAACAGAGTTCGCGTGGACCTCGAGATCGGCGCCGACGGGAAGCTCGCCGCTGGAGATTCTGTCCCGGACCTGCGCTGGGACGTCGCCGCGGTCATCTGCGATGGCGTGGTGGCGTAACAGCGCGCGACACAGGAAGCTGCGAGACACCAGCGACTCAAAGGAAACGCCACACACAAGGTGACCGCGACCTTTTACGGGACAGGCAAAGGCTTCAACCTCGAGTGACCTTCGGGCCCAACGCTGCGGGGAGTAGAAAAGTCTGGGTTAGTGTGACACGCACGTGGCAATGACATCTTTTCCTCCACTAAGCCGAGACTCACCTGAGCAAGTCCACGGAGACGGCGAGAGTCCAGTTGCGGAACGTCTCGTTCAGCTGCCGTCGCAAACACACACGGCCAACGTTAGCCGAACATTTGCATTAGCCCCCGTTCGCGTGGACCTAACGTGAGTATCAGCCCAAATCGAAGATTAGCAACAGACTCATTTAGCTTGAAGCCAACGCGAGCAACAGCCCAAATCTCTTCGAGGACCAGATTCCCTGAGCATTAGCCCAAGTCGAACGTGAGCCTTCACTGCGGTCAGGCAAGGCCCCGCGGGGCATTCCTGTGCCGGCGCAGATTTTCTCCTGCGGTTTCCTCCCACTTCCCCAAAACACGCATGCTCGGTTGACCGAAAGCTCGAAACTGTCCTTGGGAGCGATTGTTAGCGCGAATGGTTCTTTGTCCGTGCGTGTGCCCCGCGACGAGCTGGCAAGCCGTTCAGGGTTTGCCAAGCCAACTGCCCGAGGACAGCCGTGAGGAGAAGCGGCTCGGGTCAGGCGTTGATGCGGTGGGCGACGACGCAGCGTCCTTACCCAAACGGCGACGGCTTCCTTCACGTCGGCCGGAGTCAGCGACGCGCTCCCGTCGTGCACCACCAAAGCCAGCCTGTAGAACGAGGGCTCTGCGCACACAGGAGACCCCGACCAAACGTTTTACTCCACTTGACGAGCATTTCACACGCAAGAAGCTGCTCTTCTCTTTGCTTTTGGCAACCCATCTCACCAGCGTCATTCTACACAAAAGCAGTCAGGAAGGAGATGAGGCGCGGCGGCGTGATGGGCCTAGAGCGAAAGCTCGGGGCCCTCGTTGATCAAAGAGTGCCCGGAAAGGCTCCCAAATGTGTTTGTATGACTGAAATGTAGCGTGTTCAACAAAATGCCGGATTTCTCAAACGCTGACGCACATCTGGCCTTATTTGCATCGAGCATCGTAGCAATCCCTTAACCTCGTAAAGACCCCCCCCCTCCCCACCTCGAGTCTTCGACATTTTGAGGTCCAGTTGTCTGAGGAGAGCAACCGCATCAATGGCATTTGGGTCTTCCAGATCAAATAAAAAATAAATGACTTGAAATGACCTCGTTTGAAGACAAAGAACAAAAGAAAAACGCGTCGCGGCCGACAGACGAGAATTCACGTCGACTGGAGGGCGACACACTTTTCGTAACTTTACGCACAAGTCCAAATTGGTCACCGGTACTTTGCGTGGGATTGTTGATAGGCAGACTCCTGTGGGTACGCACGCTTGAGAAATGAGGCCCCGGGTCATTTCATTGATGAGCCAATCACCGGCCACCAGAACCCAAAAAGATCCTGCCCACTCTATCGATTGACAGCTGTCACATCACCCAAGAAGCACCAATCAAAAAGGCCAAATGAATTAAAAGGCTCCATCTGATACCAGATAGGATCGGAATGATTCGAGTTAGAATTGCTCAGGTCGACCTACTGTCCCTCGTCCGATCGCTGCCGTGCTTGCATGGACGCGCCCCCCACAGGCCCGCAGCCATGTTGTTTTGGGGATGACGTAGGTGGACGGCGGAGGGGCTCGGCGGTGGGGGGACAGAAGAGACGGAGCTCGGAGGTGTGTCTGACAAACCGGGAGATGACGAGAGGGCATCTGACAAGGTGGTCACGTAAGCCTCCGTGCCGCTCACAGGAGGAGGAGGCGAAGGCTCGAAGGCCAGAAAAGTTCCAAGCATCCCGGCCGGTGGAGCCGGAGCGGTACCACAGACGCCGGCCCGTGATTGGTGGGGAGGAGCGGGCCAAGCTAAAGGCCAAGATGACGGCGTCGAAGGAGCCGCTGAGCTTCCAAAGGGCTTCTGTGGCGGCGGGAGGGGCAGAAAAGATGGCAGTGAATGGGGCGGAGCCAAAGCCTCATCAGAACTTGTGTGACGGTTCCTGCCGGGGATGGAGCTTAACAAGCTCAGGATGGTTGAAACTCCGCCCCGCCGGCTGACGGCTGCGCTTCCCGTTCCACCGATGGATTGAGCTGGCGACGCCGGAGGCTTGGGGACGGCCGTGGCCCGCCCGAGCGGCGGGCCCCCCGCGGCGGCCGGCCGGCGACCGCCGCCCGGCCGCTTCCTGAGCGGCGTGCCGACAAACGCCGGAAAGGGCCGGGGCCGCCCACCCGGCAAACGGGGAGCGGACGCGGGCGGCGGCGCCCGCGGGGTGGGAGCCGAGGAAGGTGCGGCTTCATCTTTTGGTGGAGCGGGCCCGTGCCGTGACGGGGGCCGCCCCTCGGGGTCTACTTTGGCCGGCCCAGAAGCAAAAGCGGGAGCGTGCGTCCATCGGCGTTCGGGCCCGCCAGAACTCGTCTTCGCGGGCGACGTGGGGACAAACGGCGGGAAGGAGCGCGACCGGGGCCACGGGAAGGCGGGCGGCCGGGCACCAGGGGGTGCCGGTGCAACATCAAGTTTGGGGTGCCCCCGTCCGCGGGAGGGCCGAGGCGCTGGGGCGGCAAGTTTACGGTTGCTTGCCCGATGGGGTGAGATGTCGTGCCGCATCAACGCTGCAACCGAGAGGCGGTGACGTGCACATATGACAGCAAGTCAACAAGCATCAAAACGACAAACGCCGACAGTCCACACCGACCATCACCACCACGTTTGATCAGGACTAAGACTCTGCGTAAATGTCGCGTTCTGCGGTGAAGAGTCAAACGGGAGCAGAGCGGTTTGGGCGCCTAGATGGCGGCAAAACACCGGCGAGGAAATGCGGCTGTCGAAATGAAACATCGCGACTCATTTCAAATAGTCGAGCGACGACGACTCGCAAATATGTGAGCGTTCACGTCAATGCTGAAAGCGGTCAAGCGCAGAGGAGCGTTAGCATGTGAGCAAGCAGCAAATTTGTCGGCGTGGCTTTTTTTTTTTTTTACCTGGACACCCGACGCGCGTGGAGTCGCAGTCGCCGAGGATGGAGCCGTCGCCGGGCGGAGTCACACCTCAACGGAAGAACAAGAAGACAAACGCAGTCACGCCTGTTCCAAGTGCCACGCGCGCGTCACAACGTTGGCATTTCCTGGCTACATTGTGCACATTCATTGTCCATTTGCACTCCCAATCGCACACCTGCGCACAATGTCCAGTGAGGACCGAAATGTGTTTGTACGACTGAAATGTAGCGTGTTCAACCCTTCCACTTTTGGAATGTGGGAGGAGAGCGGAGTACCGGTAGAAAAGCCACGCAGGCACGGGGGGGGGGGGGGGGGGGAGACATGGATAGGTGGGGGTAGGGGCGCCTCGAGGACCCCCGCTGTCGAGAATCAAGTCGGAAGCCAAAGGAGAGTGACTCACTGCAGCTTAGGCCGGCGTCCGTCTGGGCCAGGGAGGGGGGCACGTCCCAGAAGCCGTTGTCCCAGTCAATGACGTTTCCCGCCGCGTGGCAGCCGAGCACGTCGAGCTGTTGCGCCGTCATGGCGTAGTCCCACACGCGAACGTTGTACACGCTGCCCCGGAAGCCGCTCGGCCCTGAAGCGCATGACAGCTCGGGTCGGTCCTCGCGCGGAGGTCAAAGGTCGCAGGGAACGCACCTCAAACGCCAGCGCCCATCCAAAGTCAATCTTTGACTTCGGACGGGCGCCGAGCACGTCTGTCTCACAGCTTGGGGAAGACGGGCTGTGGCCTTCGTGTCGGCGTGTCCTTTTGTTTTGACATCTACATTTTATATCCACACACACACGCACTGGTGTCCTCGGGTGCAAAGGGTCTCACCTCCCAAGCGAAAGGTGCCACCGCCCAGAACGGAGCGCCCGCTGGAGTCCGAGCAGGTCCGGGCCCAATGCTTGCCGTTGAAGTAGACGCCCACGTGACCGGCGGGCGACGCCCACAGCAGGCACAGGCCGAGCGCGGAGGACGTCCAGTCGGCCGGCGTCACCACCGAGTCCAGCCAGCACGTGGCGCCCTCCACCACCATTTGGACGCGGCCTTCGTCGGCGCCCAGCGCCAGCGCCGCGTCGCCGTCCGCGTCGGTGTACGTGAAGAGCCACTCCACCTGCGTGCCGCGGCGTCGCAACGTTTGCGTCCTCGCCCGATGGACCACGTCATCCCCCCCGAGGTGGCGCGACACTTGCCTGTTGCGGCGGCCCGCTCCGCTCCATCTCCAAGCAGAGAGTCAGATGATGCAGCGTTGGCACGGTAACGGAAGCCGACACTCGGGCCGCCGGGGCGCCGCTTCCGCCGAGGCTGACCTTCTGATTTCTCAACGCGACGGCGACTGCCCCCCCCCAGGCCGGGTTCAGACGACAGGACACGAAAGGGAAGCCGAGGAGGTCACAAAAGAGGAAGCCCCCAACCAAGGAAACGGCAAAGGATGAAAATGAAGGCAAAAAAAACAAGGAAACAGAAAACAGGAAACAAATCAAAGAAGGCATTTGAAAATGAAAGGCCACACCGCTAAGCAGCCGGCGTACACGCCGGAGCAGTTTTTGTTTTGCATCCGAGGACCCGAGCGGCCGGCCTACCGTGTCTGAAGCGGATCCTGAAGCCTCTTTTCTGAATGCTGAAGTCAGAAGCGAAGTCCAGGTCCACGGCGTTGCCGCTGGCGTTGAGCACCAGGCCGGCCGCCGTCAGACCGCAGAACTTGACCTGGCCGTCGCCCGTGGCGACCGTCAGCCGGTCGTAGATGCATCCCGGCGCCTCCTCCAGCTCAAAGTCCTCGAACGAGATCTGCACCACGAAGCCCGGCGGCGCTCGCAGGCTCCACCGGCAACTCGCGGAGTTGCCGTACTCGCTCGGGTAACACGGAGATGTCAGTTGGCCCTCGGACTCCGTCAACACCGATCCGCACTCGGACCACTGGCATCCGGAAACTGTCGTGTGTGGAAGGGGGGCGGGGGGGGACACGCATGAGGATGCCACGCCGTGCTTGGGCGCAGGATGACTTTGGGGACGCCAAAGACCGCTCGGAGCTGAGGCGAAGCGGCGAGTGCCATTGCGACAGACTACGAGTCAAAAAGAGCGCAACATGAAAACGTTGAAGAGCCAACAGACACGAGAAGTCCAAGACGGGAGCACCGGAAGGCAAGAAAACAAGACCAAAGAGACGAGGAAACAAGAAACGCCAAGACCATCAACAATTAGCCCTCAGTCAATGCTCGTTAACACACACACTCGTGCAAAATGGAACTCAGAGCGAAGGATCCTCGTGCACACAGTCGAAGCCACGCACGAGCGCACGCAGTCATGCAAATAGATGTGATGACAGTTCACATTTCTAAAGTGCCAAAGGAAAAGACAGACGTCAAGTAGTGTGCACGTGCGCTTCGCGAACACAATGAGCGATCATTAGCCGTCTCCGTGCGTCATTTGCGTTGGACTTAATCGAGTGAACACGAGATCAAAGTTGAAAGGCATCGCACCACGTGTCTTCGTCTAAATGCTCATGTGTGCGGGCGTGTGCGTCCTGGATTACGCTTCTTCACGGGATCGATCCTGTTATTCAAGACATGTTTTCAACGTCTTGAATTACTTGGCGAGGAAGCGAGCAAGAAAGGGGATGGGCGCCGACAAGCGGAGAGCAGACGCAAACGGCGGCGCCCCCCTGAGGCCGCATGTGTCCTGATGTGCGCGTGTGCTGGGAGGAGCTCAGAGTCACGTAGCTGTGTCGTCACCAAAATGCAACATTCAGCTTTAAAGTTGGGGGGGGGGGCTGTAAAAGTGTGTGTGCGCACACGCGTTGATGTTTGTGTGTTAGGTTAGGTCAGAGTGACGTCATGTTGTCAAGGGCGTGGCAAGAACAAACGGAAACGTCTAACTTCAAAATCAAGTGGGCGGGTCTTAATCCTCCCCGAGGAGTGTGAGGAGAGGGATTGTGTGTGCATGAATGTGGCCAATGTTCTTTCCACTAAACACATGCACACACACCAAACACACCGAGAGACAGAGAGAGGGAGGAGGGGGGGTGAGGAGTGGAAGGGGAACTTTACGAGTGTACTTGGCCGGAGGCTGCCGCAGGGGTATGGAAAATATATTACACATGCACGCAGCGAATCAGGCGGCTTCCTTTTCAACTTCTACTTTGGGTCTCGGCTTGGATTAGCGACTCCGGCATACGTGTCGACGACGTCGCTTGGGGGTTACGCGCGGGACGAGTCGCGATGTAAGCCTTCCCGCGGAGGTCGCGTGGCCGCCCGTCGAGGTACGAAGCGGCGAGCGAGCGAGTCCGCGCCTCAGTCGGCGGCTTTGATGTTCGGGTCATCGGGCAGAGACGACATTGAAAAGGAGTTGCCGCGTCAGCTCCGGTGAGGACCGCTTGCCTAGACGGGCCGCAAAGCGAGCGGTCCGGCGTTTGCCCCGACGTTGTCCATTTGAGCATCTTACCGTACGCGTGTAGCCCCGCCCACACCAGGATGACGGCAGGCCTCCCGGCCCCACCTACTCGGCGACGCGCCGCCCTGAGGAGAGGCACAGGCGGGTTAGCTTGGGCGCTTACCAACGTTCGGGAGCCTCCTTGGAATAAGGTCGAGCTGCCCGGGTTGATGAATATTCACACCAGCGGAATCACGTCAGGCGGTCGTGACCTTCCGACAAGAGTCTTCTTTGTCAAGTCTGCGCCCACGACCCGGCCCACTGAGGCACGACGGCCAGCCGCCGCCGGCGCTCGTCTATTCGAGTCCGTCATCGGCGCAATCCAACCGCGGCTCGACTGGAAATCGGCAAAATCATCAAAAGGATTTTGCCGCGCCACCTCATGGAATTAGGCCACGCCCCATCGCGCCGGGCTCAGGTGCGGCTTGTTGATCGAAAAGCAAGCGCCGACCGATTTCGACCTTTCCTTCTTCACCCGCACGCGGCCTTGAGCTTCGTATTTCATCCTAACTTTCACGGCACGTTTCCGAGATCACCCGAGTTGCCATCGGCCACTTTTCTCCGCCTTCCAAACAACGATGAGGACAAATCTGAACATTGGCGTCAGAGTTAAAAAAAAAAGACATCCCTAAAATGTGAAGCGCCACTTTTGGCACGTTTCGGGAACGCCTTTTGCCACTTGCCCAAAACAAGGAACAACGTCACAGCCGCTCAGCCAAGTGGACAAAGTCAAACATTTCCCAACTCACATATTTAGCGCCGCTTCCCGCCGCGCCACATTTCGCCTCCGACGCACGACGTTCCCTCCTCGTCCTTCTCTTTCTTCTTCTGCTCTCAAACTTTCTGTCGGAGTCTCCAGCCCCAAACCTGAAGGCGCACACACGCACACAGAGC
Organism: Hippocampus zosterae; assembly: GCF_025434085.1. Classification (NCBI taxonomy): domain Eukaryota; kingdom Metazoa; phylum Chordata; class Actinopteri; order Syngnathiformes; family Syngnathidae; genus Hippocampus; species Hippocampus zosterae. Next base: position 43,466 of record NC_067469.1, read on the forward strand.
AGGCTGTGAAGAGGAAAGGGGGGGGGGGGGGCCTGAGCAAGGGGAGGGATACCAAGGCGCCTCTGGCTGCGGGGTGCGTTTGATTCGCCGGCCTCGACCACCCGACTGCCGGTGAGCAACGCAGACCTTGCGGCGCACGACGGCAACGTCTGTACTCGACGGCCACCATCGGCGATGCCTCCAAACGGGTTGAGGCGTTGGAGTCGGCTTCTCCCGACGGCACGAGCCCCGATCGGGAGATGCGCTCCATTCCGTTGGGGTGTGGGGGCCAATTGGTCACTTGGGGTCAACATCTCACGGGTTGACCTCTGCGCGTGACAACGGCCCAACAGAACGACTGACGCGGATGTCGTTTTCCCGGCTCAAAAACAAAGAAACGGTCAAGCAACACAAGTGCAAACAATTTAATGGGATGTATTCGGAACTTCATCACAGCAACATCTGTTCCAAACAACTCATCGGGCTGGCAAGAAGGACAACAAGCGCGCGGCCGCCGACATCACGCTTGCGCCTTGCGCAATTAGACAACGCGCAAGCGTGTTGACAAAACGAGAGGAGCGCGGCGCCCCCTGTGGCGGGAAGCCCCGTTTGGCGGCCGTTTGTCAGAAAGACTCACAGCGGGCGCACACAGGCGCCCATTGTCAGGCCCTGTTCTCCGTCAAAGCTGCTGGCGGCCAGCCGGTGGCTGATGAGATGGCGCGGATAGACGGGGGGGGGGGGGGAGACAAAGGTGTCATTCTTTTCCGGTGGTGAGAAGCTTGAGAGCCATCTGGAGGTTGTGGACGGCCGTGGGCACGTCCTCGTACTGGAGGGCGCTGCCGGCGTACTTGCAGTACTTCTGGGCCTTGGTGAAGTCGTCGGCCGAGAGGCGGACGTCACCTGCGGGGGGAGGGGGAGAGGTTGCCGCAGGCTGAGCGACATCGGGGCCGTCACTTCAAGCGCGCGGTCGGCCGCCGTCAAGCTCGGGAGAGCGCTTTCGCACATTTACAACGGATCCGGAAACAGTCGACAGTCAGCCGGCTACGCCAATCGCGCCGCTACGTGCGCGACCTTTGCCCAAATTTAGCTGGCCTTTTGCGGGGACCGGACACGGTCACAGAAATTGATGGCTTGATGCGATGACACGATGGGCATGGCGAGCGAGATTGGGCCGCGTAGATTGGCTCGTCTGCTAGCTCACGCGCAAATCGGCGAAGGCGGCGTCATTGTGTCACGCGTTGAGGCTTCAGCATCCTCTTTGCCTCGGCGCTTTGACAAGCGCTCATTTGGTGGGGCGCGCGCGCGGCTGACCTTGGCGCTGGCCGCTGGAGAGGTCGGGCTCGACGGCGGCCGCGGTCCTGGGCATCGGCACCGGCTTGGCGGAGTCTGTCGGGTCACACGACAGGCGTGACGGGCCGAGCATTCGCGACCGCGGAGGCGAGCGGCGGCGGCGGCTACCTGCCGGCGTGTTGGCCGGGGCGTGCGCTCCGGGGGGGACGTGGACTTCGCTCGGGTTGGAGGGCGGTCCGGAAGGCCCAGATCCGCCGACGAAGCCGATGCCCGGCGCCGTGGCCCCGCCCGCGCCCTCGCCCCGGAAGGAGCCGCCCTGGGAGAGCGCGTTGCCCGAGAAGCCTTCGTCTTCGTCTGGGAAGGCAAAAGTACAGTTCAGGACAAACACCGAGCGCGTCGCCTCGGGACTGGAAGCTAAAGCGACGACAGACGCCGACGCGAGCGGACAAAATAGGCCATTCTCTCCGGAGAAAGGAGACTCGGCGCCGCTCGGCCATTCGTGCGCTCGTTGACCGGATGGCGATGTCCAAAGACGACGGCGAGCGCGTGCCATGCTTTGCGTGGTGGCAACGTGCCGCGTCATGAAAAGACGGCGGGGGAGGAACGAGCGCGCGCAGCTTCCCGGCTAAGCGGCGCTCGTCTTTCCGGTGCTCAAGAAGCTCCGCCCCCCTTTGCCAGCGAGTGACCGAGCGAGCGCGGAAGCGTCTTTGCGCGTGAAGGCACGCCGGCGTGTTTGCGCACCCGCTTCCTGGTCCAGGTCCACGCCGGTGGGTCCGGCCTCGGGCGTCTCGCCGCTCTTCAGGCAGTTGTGGATGTACGCCGCCTTCCAGCGGGCGTACTTCCTGTGCTGCATGTTCTGCGGACAGCGTCAAAATCAAAAGACGTGGCGACAGGCCAACGGGCTACCGCCGCGCCGCCAACTTTACTCGCCTCGCTTCAAGCGCAGAGCTCACCTCGTCAGACAGCTCCCCGAAGACGGAGAGGACGTCCAGCAGCAGACTGGCCGTGTAGAAGGATTTGATCATGTTCCTGCGTACAGCGACAGTCGATGAGGTCACGCACGTTCCAAAGTTGCCATCGCGTGCTCCCGTTTTCACTGCAGATGGACTTTCCCTTTTCCAAAGCTCCCACTTACTTGTGGAATCGTCCCGCTCGGTCCTCGTTGTCGGCGTAGAGGAACATCTTGAGGGCGTAGTTTTCGATGTGGGCGTTGCCCACCACCTCCTGCGTGATGGAGTCGTTGTCGCTCAGCTCCGTCTTCATCTGCCACAAAAACACGGGCCGTCACCGTCGTCGGCCGGCGACAGGAAGCCCGTCGCACAATTGGCAGAGGCCGCTCGACCTCGGACCGGCCAATCTCAAGCCCCCCCCCCCAAAAAAATGTGTTCCCACCACCGCCGCAGGAGTCACCGAAGCCATTTCGAACGCGAGCTCAAGCGGATTACGACATGGCGCCGAACCCCAACTCTCGCTGACGCCGGGGAGGATTCATTGGAATGATCCGGCCGGCCCGACGACGTCGGCGTCATGCGCGAGGCCCGTCGGGCAGTCGGCGTGTTGATTGACAGGTGACAACGCGTCAAGTGAGAGACACCACCAGGCTTTTTCCTCAGTGGTCACGCAAAACAAAGCCAAAGAGGCACCGGCGGCCTCCTTCTAAACGCACGCACGGCACTAATTAAGTGCTTTCACACTTGCAACACTCACTGTCTGTGATGTCAACACGGCACAAACACGCACGCACGCACGCACGCAGGCAGCAGCAGCTGATGTTCATTACTGTCAAGAGCCTCAGGAAAGCTTTGGCAGCAGGACAAACATCCGCTACTTTCAAGTGCGTCCTCGAGCTGCGCGCGTCTCGTTAAAGCCTTTGGTGTGACGGCATCCGGCCCCCGGGCCCCCAGCTTGCACCGGCGCCTTCCGATGCCTTGTCACGCTTTCAAACGGACGCCAGTGGCAAGTTACCAAGCGATTCGGCCGGGCGGAGCGGGAAAGCGGAGGCTTCTCCTTCCGGCTCGGCTCCCTTTTCGCCACGGCGGATGGAGACGACGTGCCCAACAACTTTGAGTTTTGTCATATTCAGCTTTGACTTTGGACAAAGCAAAAAACAAAAACAAAACGTGCGACGTTCACGTGGCAAAATGGCAACGGAAGCGCACGCGGGCGGGCCCGACGCGACGCGAGCGTCATTGTGGATAAAAAGGCTCGAGGAGGGCGGGACTGACCGACTCCAGCTGGTCCATCAGCTTGACGAGGAACTTGCGGCACTCCGGCGTTTTGCTGTCCAGCTTCATCCCCGTCTGCATGGCGTACAGCCGGCCTGTTCGCGGGTCCGGCGCCGAGCGCAGGAACAAACGCAAGCAGAAGACCGTCAAACTGCCTTTCCATTCATTTGAGAAAAAAAAAAAACGGAGCAAAGGCAACTGACATTTGCTCATGACAATTCCGATTCAGGTTTCCAAAGAAAATGTTGCCGACGTAAAATAGAACCGTATAATTCTGCGTTTTGAACGTGCGCGAAACAGAACTCTCCGCCGGCCGCCGTCGCACCCCGTGAAGCCATCTCTGGTGTTTGACGGGCTTCGTTTGCACCGAGCCCACAAAGAAAACCACGCGGCCTCACGGCCAGCGCGCGGCACTCGGATCGCAAAGTGACCAAAAGACGAAAAGGGCGAGCCGAGCATTTGGAGTGTCCCGGCAAGCTGGATCACATTCCTCGCGGCTGACGTCGTGCGCCCGACGACGCGCTCGTCCGGCAGGTTCGTTGAGGGCGGACGCGTTTGGGAGCGCGGCGTCGATGGGTTAGCGCATCTGCCTTGCCTTGATTCCGGCCTTCCCGTTTCGGGTCATCTTCCCGCGCTTGGGTGGCTTTTCTCCGGGCACTCCGCTTTCCTCCCACATTCCAAATAACATAGGGGTGCGCATGTTCACAGAACACTCGAAATTGTCCTGAGGTGCGATTGTGAGCACTAATGGTGGTTTACGCGTCCCCTACTTGACCAAAAGAGACTCTTTGTCCAAGTATCGCCGCCTCCTGCCCATTTTCCAACTCTCCCGACTAGGCCAGACCCGATTCAACTGATCGTGGCCGTTTCACTTGCTGGTGCCATTTTGTGTTTGTATTGCACTTAATTGAACGGTGTTTGTTGTTTTTTTTTCCTCCTTCTTCTTTCTACCTACATTCTTGCTGCTGGAGGCTGTAAATTTCCCCAGTGTGGGACTAATAAAGGATATCTGATCTTATGTCATCTTGTGAGCTGCTCGTTTGAATCGGGTGTGGTGCTGGTCGTGGTGGCGGCGGCGGAATGGAAACTTGGAAAAGAGGCAGGAGGTGGCCCTCGGGGAAGCGTAGCGCTTTATCCGAACCGTCGCGAACGCCCAAATACTTTGGACGAGGCGATTCGGCTCCCGAGGCCCGACGCAAAGAATGAAGAGACGAGGAAGCCCGTCAATTCAAGTCTCGACGTCAGAGGCGAGGAGCCTGTGGCCCGGGCTAACCGAAGCGAGCGCCGTCGTGAAGGAGTTGGGTGCGCTTACTTACGTACTTGTGCGGTCTATGTTCACGAAAGGTGTTCGCAGTATTTTCTGTTGCCAAGACGGTTCAAATTAAGGTCGCCTCATAAGGTTCAACTGGCGGCCATATCGCAAGGCACAAAGTGAGGCTGATAGACAAAGTCGACCTGGCTATGATACATGCTTTTAGGCTAAACTCGTAACATATAGAAGTGATAACTTCAGTGGCCAAAGCAAAGTTAGCGCCGCCGAATACTCACAGTAGTAGGCCACCACAGGGTCGCGCTTCTCGTGTTCTTGGGCGGTGCGCAAGTGGTGCTGGACTGCTTTGAGCTGGGCCGGTGCCGCCATGGCATCCGCGAGCGACCCAGCGAGCTCGAAAACACGGACGGCTTCTTGTTCCTGATCTTCTCCTCCTCTTCTTGTTCTTGTTGTTAATGGCGGTGGCTAGCCCGCAACTGCTCGCTGCACTTCCGCGTGTCGGTCCAATAAGGAGCGTCCTCCGCTTGACGTCATCCGCTCCTCCTCCTCCTCCTCTTCTTGTTCTTCTGTTGTATTCAAATTCAAGTTGAAACTTCCAACCTACCGAACCAATCGGTCGGTCCGCTGTATGTTTCAAAGTTATTAAATAAAGATTTCACTATTAAATAGATTTAACTGTGAGCAACCTTAACTGGTACACTGTTCAGTCATGAAGCACGTGAAAGCGCGGCTTTTCACTTCCTTCCAAAAATGTTGCGAAAAACCTTGTCCATCAAAACCTCCGTTTTCCATGGGGCATGTTCAACTTTGGACAAAAACGTACAGGATTCAGAGAAGCATTCTGTACTTTCTAAGCGTGTTCTTGTAAGATTTGTTGGTGTTTTCTTGACACACCGCGAGTACTTCCCACACGCCGATGGACTAAAAACACCAGGCATCAACAATTGCAACACAAACTGCAGCGACCGACGAAGACGGAGCACAAGTCCATCATATGAAAAAAGCAGATTTATTTGAAATGTATGAGGTCAGTCACTCATTCCACACGTTGAACTGAAATAAATTAGGAACATATTGAAGCCGCCGGGCGAGCGCGTTGAAGCGATTAGCCGTCGGGCTAGCTAGCCGCTGCCCAGCGGAGCACGTCAAAGGTGTCAGCCGCCCGACTAGCCGCTAGCTACTTTAGCGCCTTGATGGTGTCTCCATGTCGACTCGGTTGCTGAGGTAGTAGTCGCCATGGTTGTGCGACGCGATCTTGTTTGGAGCACTTTGGCAGCCGCTAGCTTTGACCCGGAGGTGTGACATCACTGACCCGAGAAAGACTTTTAGCACCCGCCCGCGACACAAACGCGCGCACAACGACCACAAGGAATCGCTCAGAGCACCAGAGAGGCCGTGGTCAGAAGCTGCTACTCGCAATCATGTTCAAAATGTTCCAGAGGGAAGAAGGAAGGAGGGAAAAAAAAATTACAGATCTTGCCATGGATTGCGATCGTTTCCAACAGACACGTGTAAAGATAGAAGCTACACTTTGAATTTGAGTTTGTTTGTTTGGAGCACGGTCGCACAGGTGTTGTCGCATCCTCGAACAACCTTGTTTTGCCGAGCAGGAAGGAAATCCGAGGAGCGCGCCTAACCCCGCGTGCACAAGAAAACTCGGCGGCGCCTGGAAATCCCCTCGAAACGCATTGCCAGTGTTCCGCTTTTGTCCGCTCATGCAAGTTTGTACCTGAGATGAAAAACAGATGAAACCTTCACAACAAAAGTTGGATGGATGTCTGATCAAGAAAATAAAAAGAGCCTTTTGTGAAGTCTCGACACGGACAACGAATTCATCTTACGACATTCTAAATGCGACCAAAAGGGTCGAAAAAGGGGAAGGCCTTTGATGCCGTCTCCTCGTCGCGATCGTTCCGTGAGCTCAGACCACCTTTGACTCGTTCCCTTGGACAAGTCCATCGTTCGACACCAACTCCTCTCTTTGGATCTTTGCCTACCAACGCGACCGGCGATGATTGGTGACGACAAACGCGGGAAAGAAACACTTGAAAGTGATCACGGTCCGTTTTGGGGAGGCGTTTCCTATCTATACAAGTGGTCTCCCCGTCGACGCGGTCGGGGGTCGCCGGCGCGGTCCTGGCGTCCGGTCGACTCTGGTTGCGCCGCCGGTCCCGCGGGAGGGAAAGCGGGACTATTTCAGAAGTGCACTTGCGTGGGCTCCCCGCTTGGCGCGAGTCCGACGGTCGCTAAGCGAGAAGCCGACGAGGAACAAAAGGTGCGGGGGGGGAGGCGGCGAGGGGCCGGCGACGCCTTGCGTCCGTGCGCGGGAGGCGTCATTGGTTGTTGAGATAGCCCAGGCGTCGACAGAGGATCTCAAAGATCTCGGCGATGCACAGGAGGATGGTGATGACGGTGAAGGTGTACATGGCGCTCAGGAAGATGGTCTTCTCAAAGTGTTCGGGCACCATGCACTTGGTCACGTTGAAGGTCTTTTCCAAAGCGCTGGCATCGCACATGTACAGCGGGTGCACCTGAAACGCACGCGGCGGAAGGAAAAGGAGAAGATGCGCAAAAGGTTCAAGCGGAGGCGCCCGATCGGCTCCTTCTGCTTTGCTTGAAGCAAAGCTCCAATTTGGAAATACTTCCAAATTGGCTGCCGGAGCGCACGGGCAGCCGGCGCGGTCCGCGAGCGACCCGGACGGCAAAGGAGAAGGGAGAGCGAGCGCAAGCGAGACGCCGGGCCAAAGCGCTCGCACCTGGAAGCCGAAGAGATGACTCTGAAGCCAGAAGGCGATGACTTCCAAAATGATGCGCAAGAGCACGGAGATGATGTAGAAGACGGTGTAGACGGGGCGCTCCAGGATCTCCTCCTGGTCGATGTTCTTGCAGGCGGCGTAGAGGTGGAACACGGCCCCCGGAACCAACACCGTGACCAGCTGCAAGGCCCAGAACACCTGCGGGACGGAAGGCGAGACGGCACGGATGACGCCTGGGCCACCCGAGCGCCGGGCGCTTGGCCGTACCTGAGGCGTTATGGGTCGGAACTGGTTGTAGCAGTACAGGTTGAGTTCCCTGCGATCGGGGTCGCAGCTGAAGTGCAGCGCCTCATTCCCGTACACGGCAAAGCCCAGAACCCCCAGGAAGAACATCCGCACCGAGCCGAAGAACAAGGTGTGGAACTGGCCGATCACCGTCGGAGGCCTGAGCTGCAACACGAGCGCATGCGCGCGCCAGTCAGGCGGCTTCGACGCCACACGCGCGGACGGACGGACGGACGAGCGCGCGGACGGAGGCGGAGGCCGCGTGAACGTTTCTTTTGTCGGCGGCGCGAATCACCGAGGCTGAAAAGGCCTCGGTCAACACAAACCATCTCCTCGGACCCGTTTTGGTTTTCAAACCCTGACTCGAGACGGGCCCGGAGGCGGCCGGCCTGCTTTCTGCCACCCGAAAGGCCGGGGCGTGACTTACGCATCCCTCGTAGAAGTTCTTGATGTAGTTTAAGGACATGTTTGGGCCGTCGGTCGGCGTCCGGGGCGCTTGTGGGCCCGCATGACACCAGCCACACAGAAGCGCCCTCCGCCCGCTCGTCCCCAAAGCCCGTGTCAATGCATATTTGGGGGCCTTTTATCTTCGCATCAATTGACTCGCTCAGTAGACACAGCGGGGCCAACAATGGCCCCGCAGGCCGGCTGCTCCCTGCATTCTAATCCCCGCGGGACTCTGTCAGCGAAAAACGCAACCTCCGGCGCTCAGCCTCGCCACAAACGTGCCGCAAAGACACAAAGCTGGCCTTTTGCCGCCCGCGCGACGTCTTCTCGGGGCTCCCGCCGGCCCCCTCGCCCTCCGGCGCCGGCCGCGGCCGCGGCCCCGGCTCGCCGCGCGTCGGCGCTATATCCGGCCCCGATCGATATTCGCGCATCCGGACGACCGGTCGGCACAAACATCAAATCGGCCGACGGAAGAGCGAGAGGAACACAAGGCAAAAGTCAAAAAGTGATGACAACACACCCTGCACTGCAAATACTTCTGGAAGAGCATTGACGAAGCCGCCGGAGTCCCCAATGCCAAACAAAGACGTCGCCGCCGAAGCAAAAGCAAAACCACGCGTAGCGGCAAAGAAAAGTCAAGTCCACACACCAACCGTAATCCTGGCGGCGTGTTGTTCATTCCCCCCTCTTTTCTACACTCGCAGGTCCTAAAGCGCACGCGGGTGCCGGGACGCCGGGGTCAAGTTGGGGCATTGCGTCCGCCGCGCTTCCTGCGGGGCCTTTCACACTCCGGCGGAGCGCCGCCGGCCGCCGCCGGGGCCCCCCGAAGCCAGCGGTCCGTCCGGCTGGTCCCGGAGCGGCCGGCCGGCCGTTTGGCGGGCGCCCCCCGCCGCGCCTCGCCCGCACCTTTGGGGAACGCGCGCGCGGGCTCCCGTCGCGCTCTTACTTTGACGATCCCGACGCGCGGCTTCCCGCGCGCGTGGCTCCAGCCGCGGCGACTGACGAAGCCCTTGCCAACGCCGCCACGTGACCTCCGCCGCCGACGGTCGAGCGGCGCACTTCCACGGTAAGCCGGCGTCGGCCCCCGCGGGAGGCGAGACGTGGCCCGAACGGGGCCACAAACGCTCTCCCGAGTGCCTCGCGTACACCACGTCGCATCCCGCTTGCAAAATATGCGACCGCCGGACCTCATCTGTGACGACTACAAGTCGACGGCGGTCGGAGAGCAGTCATGGAGCTGGACATAAAAGCGGCACTTGTGTCTCGATGTTATCGGACGGCGAGTTTGCGGGGTTCAAAACGTCAGCTCACCTGGCCGCCCCTCGGTCTCGTCACGTTCCCATTTTCAGCTTTCTCCGCAAAGGGCCGCCGGATATTCCGCCACGGTTTCGGCAAAGCTCCCGCCCAAGGCTCCAGATGATCGGCGACTCCTGCGACTTGGGTTTCCACGGGCGAGGGCGGTGCTTTCTTCCAAATCTAATTGGAGGTACAAGATGGGCCACTGATCATTTTACTCTTGCATTACATCAGGTCAAACAGACCGTTGTTGTGCCCCCCCCCCCTTCAACTCTATGCCGGCGATGCTGTCCACGAAGGATCGAGTCAACGGGGGAAGGAGAGTGAGCAAGGATGCCGGGTGACGTCGATGAGGCAGCCTCCTTCCTCCTCCCTCTCCTTCTCTCGAGTGCGTCAGAGCCATAAAAGCCCCCCCCCACCTCCCGCCTCCCTTGTCTGGACGCGCCCAGCAGCTAAGCTCCCTCCTCATCGCGCACGCCTCTCGCCCAGCGTCCCAGCTTTTACGCGCGCATCTCGACGGAGTCAACCGCACCTGATCCAGCCGCGATGGACGACGACGTCGCGTCCCGGCTGTCCGGCGCCAACTCCGGCGACGGCGGGCGGGCTTCCTGGGACGTCGGGGAGTCGGGCGCGTACGCGGCCGTGCGCGGCGTCATGACCTCGGCGTACGCGCTGATCGTGCTGGTGGGCGCGCTGGGCAACGTGACGCTGTTGAAGATCTTGGTGGGCGCCAGCGCCATGAGGAGCGTGCCCAACATCTTCATCGGGAGCCTGGCGGCCGGAGACCTGCTGCTGCTGCTCACCTGCGTGCCGGTGGACGCCTTCCGCTTCTTTTCCGACCGCTGGACGCTCGGGGAGGCCGCCTGCAAGCTCCTGCCCGCCGTGCAGCTCACCTCCGTCGGCGTGTCCGTCTTCACGCTCACCGCGCTCAGCGCCGACAGGTAACGCCGCCGCTTTTCGACTTTCATCGCGCCGCAGCAGCTGGCGTGAGATGAGATGCCATTTCCTGACGCCTTCCGACAGTCACACGATCCGGTGGCCGCCCGGCGACTTGGCGAAGGCACAGGATGCGTGCGGGGACACGCCCACAATTACCAACGAAGGTCCTAATGGGCCAAGCGTTAACGCCAGAGGAAGGGGAAGAGGAACGAAACAATTTTTTTTAAAAAGGGCGTGACAACAGACAAAATTGAACAAGGGCCATCGGAGAAACATGCCGTCATGTGCGCGTACGTGACCGACGTAGAACCAGGAGGCTTTTCCTCAGGTGGCAGTCCGGCGACCCGTCCGTTGGGTCCGACGTGCAATTTTCTTCGAGTTGGGTCCCGGATCGGTTCGAGCTCCGGACGAGGTTTTGGAGACGGATGGGGGGGGGGGACGAGCCGTTCGGGCGCTTGCCTCACTTTGGCTTCTCAGTTCCTTCCGATCACGACGTCGCCGACGGCACGCTCGTTTTAGTGGCCGCGCGTAACCAACGAGGCCCGGGGTCTCACGAAAGCCAGGCGCAGCGGGAAGTCATCGGCCGCCTTTAACGAGCCCGTCAAGGTCTCCTTGGGGGGCCGATGACCCTTGAGGGCTTGCGAGATGGCCTCTCCCTCGGTGCCGTGGAAACTTCAAGTCTGCGGGACCTCGGAGTTTTGGGCGCGGTCAGTCGTAGACGTGATCACGCGACGCCTCCGCTTCTTCATCACATCGGTGCATCGTTCCAGACTGACGCCGCGCCTCGGGGCTGCGGAGAACGACATCAAACAATCGGGCCAACATTTTCCCCTTCGATTGACCTTTCACTCCATCTACTCCCCCCCAAACCCCCCAAAAAATAAATCTACCCAATCGGCACTCTGGTCCCAGTTCAAGACGGCTCAAGCGCCCCCGCCCCGTTGCCCTCGGCGACAGCAAATCGGAGCCGGTCCCAAGCCGGAAAAAGGGGAGCCGTCGAGTCTGGAAGGGCATCCGTCCGTCAAAGCCCGCGCCGAGATTTCATCCCCAAAACATTGACAAAGGCTGGGAAGACGACACAGTCAGTGGGGCTAACCACAAAGCCGCTAACCAAGTCTGTGTGTCTGTGTGTGTGTGTGTGTGTGTGTGTGGGGCACCTGCGCACACGCTTGCCGCTTGGCCGTCAGGTACAAGGCCATCGTGAAGCCCATGGACACGCGGACGTCCAGCGCGCTTTTGCGGACGTGCGCAAAGGCCGCCGCCATCTGGCTGCTGTCCGTCCTGCTGGCCGTTCCGGAGGCCGTCTTCTCCCAGGTCGTCGCCATGCAGGTAACGCGTGCTCCTTGCCAGCTCGGGCCTCAGGCTCCGCCCGTCGCGAGTCCGTGGGACGAATCGTCTAGGACAAGGGCAATAGCAAAAATGGGACGGCGGGAAAAAAAAAAAAAAGGGCAGCCGGCGCCGGTGAGAGCGCGACGCGGTCGGAGAAACGCGAGCGATCTGCGCCGGAGCAAAAGGAGCGCTTAAGCGCCCGTCTTCCTTCTGCCTTGTCCACCCTCTCAGGGCAGCGAGAACGTGACCTTCCTCAACTGCGTGCCGTACCCTCTGTCCGACCGGACGCACCCCAAGGCGCACGCCGCGGCGCTCTTCCTGGTCTACTTCCTGCTGCCGCTGGCCGTCATTTCCGTGTACTACTACCACATCGCGCGCACGCTCATGCGCAGCGCGCGCGACATGCCGGGCGAGGTCAGCGAGCACACCAAGAGACAGGTCAGACTCCACATCCGAGAGCCCGCGCGCCGTCTTCAAGTGTCCTTGACCGTGATGATGACGGCCATAAACACACGCGCGCCCCTTCTCGTCTTCGCTCTGACCATAAAAATCCAACGGCTAACGACGGAAACTTTCCTCCGACGGTTTGGGAGCAAGGGAGGAACGGGCCGGATCCCGTCCGAGCTTCCGCGCCTTCAATTTGGTCAAGCCGAGATGGGGCCACGGGCCGCCTTTTGTGCGCGGCAAGTTCTCAAACGGGGGAACGTAGCCACGCGCACGTTGCCGCCGCAAAGTGCAACAAGCGACGTGGCTTTGGTTGAGGGAGCCCCAAAAAGGGCCCCGTTTTCTCTCCCGCGAGTCGAGCCGTCAGCAGCGGCAACGAGCGGCGGCGCGGACTCTGCGTCCGAGGCGCGCAAATACGCTCCGACTTCAATCCGCGGCCACGGGAAAATGCATCATGCACGAGGAGCCGCGCTCAAGTGTCAACGAGGCCGCCCGAGAGGGAGCGCCGGAGGAATATTCACCACGGGGGCGACCTTTGGCAGGCATCTCATCTTTTTATTCCTTCGACTCCTCGGATGACCGCCACACAAAAAAGGTCCGGCGAGTCGGCACGAGAAGACAACGAGCGGCAAGTCCAAACTCTCCTCGGCGTCCGCTGCATTTCGGGCCCCATCGCAGTCGGCCACCCGCGCGGCAAGAAGGAGAGATACCGCCGCTCGTTCCTGCCGACTGCTGAAAAAAGAAAAAAGAAAAAATATATTTTTTTAATGATGTGAAAAACAAATGTACGCCGGTCGAGGCGCACCGGTCTCGAGGCGGAATCCGTCCCCGGAAAGGGCCTGGCTTCCACCGGGGCCGCGCTGAGAACGCAGCGAGAGCTCAAGCTAGCAGCTAACGCGCGGCTTCCCACCCCGCAGATGGAGACGAGGAAGCGGCTGGCCAAGACGGTGCTGGTCCTGGTGGCTTTGTTCGCGGCGTGCTGGCTCCCCAACCACCTGCTCTACCTGTACCGCTCCTTCCGCTACCAGCAGACGGACGAGTCGCTGGCTCACCTCCTGCTCACGCTGCTGGCGCGCATCCTCAGCTTCTCGTCGTCCTGCGTCAACCCGTTGGCACTCTACCTGCTCAGCGACAGCTTCCGACGACACTTCCAAAGGTTCGGACGCCGGCGGGTCACCTGCGCGCACGCGCGGGCCTTAGTACAACGACCGACACCGAAACCGGCACGCTCAAGTAACCGGTGCGCAGATTCTCTCACGCAAACACACCAACTCACTGCACGTGCGATGACACCCAGAATTTGACACGATGCCCTGACGCCGATGCGAAAGCTCCGCCCGTTTGTGCCTTCCGTGTGTCAGTCAGCTGCGATGCGGCGGCGAAGGCGGACGTCCCGACCGTCGGGCCAGCTACCTGAACAGCACGTCCCACATCCGGCTCACCTCCATCAGAAAGGCCGCGGCGACCGGCGCCGAGCGGCAGGAAGCGTGAGGGGAGCCACGGCGAGCGGGACGAGGTGGCGTGACGCTCGCCGGGATGCCGCGTCCGGGAAGGGAGCGCGACTTTCTCCGGCCGGCCGCTCTTACTTTGCTCTCGTTGGCGGCCATCTTTGTTCGGTGACGTCATCCTGTCGCGTGGCCAAAAAGAAAATAAAAAGTCAATTGCGCCAGGACCCGGGAAGGAGATTTTGCCCTTTTTCTCGACCGCGAGTGGAAACGGCGAAGCGGGTCGAGCCTCCGAGCCTTCCGGCCGCGCCGACTTCCCGGATCCCCTTTTCAAAAGGCGGGTTGGCCAGTCGGGTCGCGGCGGCGCCGGGCCTCTCCCGGGTGGTTGCGATGACCTTTGCTGAAACAATTAGCGTTGGACAGAATGCATGAAGCGGCGACGCGCCTTTCTCCGCATCCAAAAAAAAATCAGTGTATATGCGCACCTCATTTGACATGACGACACACCGCGAGACATGTTCGCCACAACAAAAGTGCACAAGCCACGGGGAGTTGGCCGACTCGGCAAAGAAAGCTGCCATCAGCAAGCAGCGCAAGCTCGGGACCGGCGCGTTGTCAACACGTTGGGCCAGCGCTTCCCAAGCGCCATGCCGCCAAACTTGATCCTGTGCGTAGCGCGCGTGCGACCTTTATTGGGTCGGGTGGGTGTGCGGTCATGAACGTGAGAATCGATGCCAAAGATCAGAATGCGATTCAAATCATTGAGCATTGCGCCGAAAGGAGCCAGAGGAAAGGCGTTTGGCCCGCTCCCCGAACAGAAAGCCCGAGCGCAACAACGAGCGCACTTACCACACGTCCGAAAGGAGCGGCCGCTCCTTCCCCGTCAGCCGGCGATCGTCGAGACTCGAGCCGAACGGCGCCAGCGAGCGGCCGCCTGCGGATGGCGGCGATGACCTCCGACCTTCCCCGCCAGCGGCGAGACGCCACTTGACGTCATGGCGATGAAGACGCTTTGCCAACGGAGAGCTACGGCTCCAGGCCGACGCCTGCCAGGCCGCAATGTGGGCGGAGCCCGTCGGGTTATTTTGGGCGTTCAGCTGTCGTCTTCATTTGGCCCCTCGTCCTCGTCGCGGTCATCTTCGTCGCCTTCGCGTCCTCGCCCGGTAAGTCGTCCCTTCTTCATCCGCGTTGAGCTCCCACGCCTCAAATCCCATCCGGCGAACGTCTGCCGTTGCTACGACACAGTTGAGAAAATGAGATGCGCGCGTGCCGGCGTCTTTTCAAAGCGACGCGGGTCTGAGCCTGCGTGCGCGCGGGGGCCCCTTCGCAAGGCCAAAGTCGAGCCATGTCGGAGAAAACCTCGGTGGGAGGCTAGAAAGCGGAAAAGCATTGCGGCGACCGCCTCCGACATCGGGCCCGCTCGTTGGTCTTTGAGGCGCCCGAAGGCGACAGCTGCAGCTGTCGCGTTGACGCCGCCCTTCCCAATTTAGCTCGGCACTCGCCCGTCACCGCCTTTGGCGATCGCACGGGCTCGCACGAGACGGACGCGGCGATGTCGTCGAGAGAGAGCTTTAGGACGCGGCGCCGAGAAGACGAGCGGCGTTGCGTTCCAACGTTTGCCGCGTGGACACCTGGCGAGCGTCGGGCGGCGCCGGGTTCCGAGCCCGCTGATGTTTTCCGCTTCGCGACGTGACCGTTCTCCGCTACCCGCCAGCGCCCCCGCCGAGATGGAAACGTCGGCGCCCCGCCCGCAAGATGAGGGAGCTCCGCCCTCCGCGGCCCGGGACCTCACGGAAGAGTTCGGCAGGAGGCTCCAAGAGATCGTCGGCGGCAACGCTCAGGTCAGGTCGGCCGCGGCGGTCTCGGCCTCCGGCGCCTCGCCGTCACCTTTTGTCAAAGCGCCGTGTGGCGTGCCCCCCTTCCAGGTGGCTGCGGACGCGCACCGGGACCCCGCGGCGAGCGACCAGTCAGGTGCGCCCTCCTCGGAGTCACGCCACGTCGTTCGCATGACTTGCCTCGCGTCGCTGCGGGTGGCTCTCATTTCTCTTCACGTTTCGTCGGTTTCCATGTCGCGCCTCTCGCGTGAGATCCCGATCAGGTGATTGATGGAGGACCGCGGCGTGTGGGGTGGGGGGGCGAACCTTTGCAGTCAGAGGCGACCGTTCCTCGGTGATGTCAGTTCACAGAGACGGCCACCCGCGCGGAGCAATCGTTACCTTGAGCACGTGTCGGGTTCATGTTTCAAGCGGGGAGATGGGCCTGGCCAACTGGGGGTGGGGGTGCTGGGGGGTCTTCCCCAGTTCCTCAACAGCTGCGTCCGCAGCCCTCGTTCACACGGGCTCGCGTCGACGGCAATTCGGGGCCACTCCGACCCGGGAGCAGTTTGAGCGATTTTGGGGAGAAATGAGAGCCGCCCGTTAGCGTGACGGCGCCGGTCATTTCTCACCGCTGTCATGGTTCCAACGCTTGTCGCGGCAGAGGCGTCTTGCGTCATGGACGGTCTGAGCGCTTGGACCACATCTGAGGAAAAACTGGAACACTTGATGAGTAAACACGCCGAGCTGGTGAGTTGACATTTGCTGCTCAGCTTCCGCTGCCAATTCACGCGCCCGCATGAACGCGTGCGTGCGTAGTTGGTGCGCGAGCGCGGCCAGCAGAAGGAGATGGAAGCTCTACGTGACGACGTTTGCACCCTGCGGGCCGAGAGAGGCCAGCTGGAGCGTTTGTGCCGAGATGTCCAAGACCACTGCTCGGCGCTGCGGGTAGGGCGCCGCCAATTGCAAAGGCATCCCAAACTTTGACACGCCAGCGTCTACGCCCCCCCACCCTTCCAGGACGAGGGCCTACGTCGCCGCCGCGAGGACGAGGGGAAGCGGGCGGAGATGGCCGCTCATTTCCAGAGCTCGCTCGCGGAAATCCAGACGCAGATCGAGCAGCACAGCGCCCGAAATGAGAAACTGTGCGAGGACAACGCCAAGCTGAGCCAAAAACTGCACTCGCTGCTGGAGCAGTGCCAGCGCAGAGAGGAGGTCAGACGGCAAGACCGAAGCGGGCGCCGAGACCCAAGCGTGGGCCCCCGCCTCCTGACCGCCTGTGCCCGTGTGTGTGCTCGCGCGCAGAGTTTAGAGAAGATGGACCGTCACCGCGACCTCCAACAGCAGCTGACTTCGGCCAAGCTGGAGCAGGCCAACGCGCTGCTGGCGGACGCGCAGCAGAAGCACCGGCGCGAGAAAGAATACGTGAGTGGTCGCGCTCGCGGCGGCTTTCCCGACGCGCGTCCCCGAGCCTGTGCCGTGTCGCCGCGTCGCAGCTGCTGGCCGAGACGGTGGACAAAACCCGCAAGTGCTTCGCCATGAAGGAGGAGGAGCTGAGCATGAAGAAGAAGGTAACCGACGCGCTCGTCCCTTCGCCTCCTTCCGCTTCCAAAGCTCCGCCGGGCGGGTTCGCGGCCTCTGGGAACGGGGCGGTCCGCCTTGGGACCAAAGTCGGGAGTCCAAAGTTGCGGGCGACGCACACATTGGAGACCGGGGGGATGGCTGCAGTACCGCATGCTCCCAGCAGAGATCGTCCTTCCCTAAAAAAAATGCAAAAAGATTTCTGAGACGTGGTCCGGTCTTTTGAAAAGCCGACACTTCGGGGCATCCGTGGTCAATTCAAGGCCCTAAACTCGACCGATATGGCCTCCCTAGCTAGCTCGTTAGCCACGTTCTCGGAAAAGACAGCCGCCCGCTAATACATGTGAGATGACGCAAAGGCACGGCTGACGAGTTCGCGATACTTCACCGAAACCAGCTGCCAGAGTTAACAAACAAGCAAAAAACGTCGCGTTTAATGCCCCCGCGAAAACTTTGAGCGGCTCGCCCGCCAAAGATCTCCGCGGGCCCCCGGTGGTCAGAAAGGGAACGTCGCTCGGAGGAAGCTCCCGCCAAACGCTGCTCGGGCGCCACGAAAGTGAGAGTCGTCCGAGCCCGCGATGCAAATCGCTCGTCGGGTTTCCGATATCGGCGGAGGGAGTCAAAGACTTACCAATGTGGCGGGCCGAGCTCGGGCAAAAGGCTGCGCCGACGAGGCGAACGCTGGCCGGCCTCGGAGGGCAAAGCGAGCCGGACGCAGGTGAAAGCAATTTTGGCTAACGAGGCGGGAAGCGGCGGGAAGCGGCGGGAAGCGGCTCTTCAAAATAAAAGCGAACGAAAATTCTAATGTCCCGGTGTGATCCCCGCGCGAGAGACCTCAGGATGACCTCCGCATGACCTTGTCGCCCTGCAGTTGGCGCTCTACTCCAAAAAGTTCGACGAGTTCCAGACGACGCTAGCCAAGAGCAACGAAATCTACGCCCGCTTCAAGGCCGAGATGGAACAGGTACCGAGATCGGCACGCGAGGCTCTCGGGCAAAATACGCCAAGGTCTACAGGGAGCGTCGCGCCTCACTTGAAAAAGAACGTCGTCGCCCATGACTTGTCGATGCCGATCACGTCGGCGCGGACTCCCGACGAGTCTCGAGTGGCCTTGTCGTTGTTCGTGCCGAGTTGCGCTGTGGGTTGCGTCCTTTTAGTTCTTCTGTCCGTCCGTAAGATGTCCGAGAAGATGAAGCGGCTGGAGAAGGAGTCCGACGTCTGGAAGTCCAGGTTCGAGAATTGCAACAAAGCTTTGACGGACTTGCTGGAGGAGGTGAGTGGCGCCTTTGCGCCTCGGCGCGTGAACTCGTGTCCCCCACCCACTTGACCGCCGTCCCCTTCCCGCAGAGGATCGAGAAGGGCAAAGAGTACGAGGTTTTCGTGGCGACCATCCGCAAGCTGGAGAAGTTGTGTCGAGCGCTGCAGGACGAGAGGAAAGTTCTGTACGCCAAAATCAAAGATGTCCGCCTGTACGACGCCGAGACCTCCCCCGAGGCGGCGCCCGCGCCCGAAAAGCACCACGACCACGACAACGACGACGACATGACGGAGGAAATGCGGCGGCTCGAGGCCGAACAGGTCAAGCTGCGAGAGTTTGCGGAATCCTTGAATGCGTCTCGAGGCGAGGCACAGGATCGCCGGGAGGGCGCCTTGGACCCGGAGGAGCGCCCGGAGGAGCGCTCGGACCACCGCCCGCTCACGGCCGCCTCTGGACATTTCAACGCAACGTTCCGTCCGTCGGAGCCAGACCGCCCGTCGCAAGCGGAGGCGGAAGTCGAACCTGCGCATGCGCCAGCGGAGGCGGAAGCGGACGTCGAGCCGGAGGTCAACGGAGAAACGCCGGCGGGGGGGAAAGCGGAGCCGAGCTCCAAATCGGAAGCGAAAGAAACGGTGAAAGCGGGAGCCGACTCCGGATCTTCTTCCGAGGTCGAAGCCTTGACCTCGACGGTCGGAGCCGAGGACCCCGTCGGTTCGGAGGCCACGCCCCCTGCACTGGGACATCAACCCAAGAAGGAAAGCAAGAAGAACAAGAAGAGGAGGAACGCCGGCAAGCTTTGAGCGGGTCGCCGTCGCCTCACAAGGGCAAGAAAGAGCCCGAGCAAGCGTGCGGCGCCCATTCTCAATTTTCCACGCAATAAAAGCTTTTCTTTCTTGGACTTGGGACCAACGCGAGTGACCTTTTTCTGGCGGGCGGAGAGGTCGGCCGGGGCGTCCAGCGGGAGCGTCGGCGCTCGGCCCTCCCGGGGCGCCGTCCCGCCCGCTTTCCGCCCCATTTGAAAGGCGCTCGGCAAAAAGCGGCGGCAAGGTCACCGTTTGAGCGGCATCGCGGGTCGTCCGTCTTCCATCCTCGGCCAGAAAATTGCGGCGCCGACGCTTAACGCCAACGTCGCCACTTTCCTTCAAACGGGTCCGGGGGGGTGGGGGAGAACATCGCGTGCCGGTGGCGGACAGAACAGGTCGCCGTCCCTGCCTGTCATCTTACAACACGCGCGCAGACACACACAGTGACTCGGGTTACTTCATCGGCCTCTCGGTTTTCTCCTTTTTGCTGGCGCTCGTCCGCACACGCGCGCACAGAAAACATCTCGTCCATCTGCACGTCACACTTTTTTAATGAATGATGGAGGAATAAATGGATGGTCATCATGCCGACAACAATTGCTCTCAGTGGGTGAAAACGCGCCAAAGACCGACGTCAGGCCAAGAGCCCCTCGCGTGTCGCAGGAATGTTTCTTTTTGCAGACACGCGCGCACGCCAAGTCACAAACACGTACGCGGGCACGCTTGCACATATTCGAGGGCACGCGCAAAGTACACAACGGTGGGCTCACACGGGTTCACAAAGCCAAACGCACACGCGCACACAAAGGCTAGTGCATAAAAACACACAAAGACATGCACACAGTCAGGTGCTCACACTCAAATAGCCACGCGCGCACGCACGCAGCAGTTATGGGGGGGGGGCGGCGCTAGCCGCGGGCGTTTTGGTGCTGCTCATCGCCACCTGCGCTCGCTCGCTCATCTTGTCGCGCTAAAAGATCTTTGAGGAAAATCAATAGCAATCACGGCTGCTTCTTTCCGTTCGGAAAGTAAGGCCCGCGGCGCGGGGGGGGGGGGGGGGGCTGTGGGTCTTACGCGCACCGCGATACGACCCCCCCCCCCCCCCCCATTTCCCTTTGTCGTCCGTTCGCATGGGCCCACGCGCGCTACGGCCCGGGTCGGGGTGCCGCTCCCCGTTAGCGTCAAGTGAAAGCTCTCGAGACGCTCAGCTAAAGGCGCCGCTTGGGGAGGAAAACCAACAATCGAGCTGCGAGCGAGCGAGCCCAAAGCGGGCGATGGCAAAGGGCCGAGGGGGAAGCCAGGCCAGTGGACAATTCCCGTCGCTTTGGATCCCCGAGGCCTCGTCACTCGCCCTCCCGCCCGCGCGGGGTCCCACTCGCCACGCCGTCGGCCATTTTGTGGCAAAAGGGCTCGTCGGGCGAGGGAGGCCAGAAGGGGCCCTCAAGAGCGGAGGGATTTGGTGACGAGGGGGCGACCTTTGGAGGAGGTGACGTGATTGCCCCCCCCCCCAGGCCTTTTGGATTGAAGGCCAAACGTCTTCAACAAGCGGGAAATGTCCACTTGCCTTTTCTCGGTCCGCGGCCCTCAGGGACTCTGTTGCTCCACGTTGCGGACCAGGCCGCCCGCCTCGGGCGAGCGCAGCTGTCTGACGGAGCGCCAGACCGCCAGGTAGTCGCCCGCCGCCGCGTCCCCGCGTGTCTCGGCCGCATCCTTCTCAGTCGTCAGGCGGGAGGACGCGTCCGCCGCCTCTCCCGCCCGGGGAGCTTGGCGGAGGTTCGCCGGCGCCGCGTCGCCGCCGCCCTCCAGGTGCTCGTAGGAATTCTTCTTCTTGATCTCAAAGAACTTGACGACGCAGTAGGTGACGGAGCCCACCGTGTTGACCGCCACGCCGCCCACAAAGAGGGCGCTGGGCGCCACGTCGTCAAAGGCCAGCATGCCCACGGTGATGGTGACCACGCTCTTGACCACGCCCACGAAGCTGGTGGTGACGGCCGAGTTGAGGTAGGTGCAGTGGTAGGTGGTGAAGTTCATGGCGCAGCCGATGGCGACGCTGGACAGGAAGAGCGCCACGACGCCGGCGTCCTTCCAGCCCGGGTACGACCACACGGCCGTCGCGTCCGACGAGATCACGGCGCCCGCCAGCAGGACCTGAGAGGCAAAGGCGACGGCATGAAAGGCCAACGGGCGGCGAGCGGGCCCGGGGGGGGGGGGGGGACTCACCGGGGTGGCCATGACGGCGATGGCGTACTGCGCGGTCAGGGGCCCGTGCCGGCTCTCCAGGCTGGTCTTCTGGATGAGGACCAGGTAGGACGCGTGGATGACGACCGCCAGGACGCCGGTGGCGTAACCCCACGGCTCGCCGCTCAGGTCTCCCGCGCCTGCCCCCGGGCGCAAAGCGGAAGACGGATGAGGCGCGGGCGCGCGGGCGCCGATGGCGAGGCGGGGGCCTTTACCGGCGAGCACGGCGCCCCCGGTGGTGATGGCGACGGCGGCGAGCACGCCGGGGGACGGGGCGCCGTTCCTGAGGACGCAGACGCCGATGGCGAGCGTGAAGAGCGGCAGGCAGCGCTTGAACACCACGTACATGGGCAGGCTCAGGCCGCGCAGCGACCACAGCGTCAGCGTCGACTGCAGCGTGGACAGGACGCACACCGCCGCAAACTCCTGCGGGTGGGGGGTGGGGGGGGGGTACAACGCTCGCGTCAGAGCCCTCGTCCGGGTGGCACTTTCAAGGCTCGCGCATTTGCCCCCCCCCCCCAAAAAAACTGATCTCCTCGAGCTTTCATGTCAGTGTGTGAAGGGGGCTGCCGTGACGTCACCCGTGACAAATCTGGCCTCGCGGGCGGGGACGCTTCTTGTTTCGCTCTTGGGAGATCGGCCAACTTCTTTGCGCTCGCCCTCGGCTCACACCGGCGTCGCGCGCGCACCACGACGACGCGCCACGGTCGGCGCGGCGCGTTCGGCACTGCGCCAACTTGGGGCGAAAGTGGGGACGGTGGCGCTCGCGGAGAAGCACGACGCGCCGACTGTGGCGTCCGAGCTGCCGAAAGGGGCTCTCGCACCTGAGCGAGTTGGCTTGGCGCGCGCGGGGCTTACCTTGGAGAGGCCGAGGCCGAAGGGGGGCACGGAGACCCTGCCGAGCCGGCGCAGCGTTTCCAGGCCCAGCGCGGCGGCGCTGCACGTGCACAGCTGGAGCAGCGTGAGGAAGCCGAAGTGGCGGCCGCTGATGAGGAACTTGAGCAGGATGTTGAGGCTCCCCGAAAACACGCCGTGGGCCACCGCCACCGCGATGGCCGGCGCGCGCCCGCGCACCGCCTCCATCGTCCGCCGCTGCAGCCGCGCAAACTACGGCGGCGCCGCAGCGAGGATGAGGACGAGGAAGGCGCGGGGGGGGGGGAGAGAGCTTGGGGGAGGACCTTTCCTATTTCGGCGCGCGCACGCGCAATCTTCTGCCCCGTCCTTTTGGCGTGGGAGAGCCTGCTTGAAAAAGAAGAGAAACGTCCGCCGATGTTCCAGACTCGCGTGAAAGCGCCACGAAGCCACCCCCACACACACTCGCGCCCACCCCCCCACCCCCCTCTGACGCGGAGGAAGAGGGATTCCCCGCACGCTGAGGTGGGGGTCAGCGAGAGAGATGCGCCCTGCTCTCCCCCAAACTTTCTTTGGCATATTTCAAGACTGTGCCACTTTTCTCCCTCCCCCAATTCATGACGGCCGTCTGCGTTTTTCACCCCCCAATTCATTTGCAATCTCCGACTTGACACGCAAAACCTTCAGCTCATTCCCTGGCAACATGCCCAAAATGACTCCAAATTCAACAATTTGACCATTCAAATGTCGGCCCCCCCACCCTCCAATTTCCACATTTTGGACCGATTCAAACTGTTCCAACCGTCGATGCCCCAACCCGCCACTCGGCAAAGATGCAAGCGTTTGCCCATTCGACAAAGTCCAAATGAAGAGGTTTTCTTTCCGACGCCATTTTGGGCCCGATTTAAAGCATTCCAGATTTCAACTGGTGTGCCACGGGGTGGCGGGGGGCTTGTGGCCTAATGATGAGGGACGCCGCATACTTGCTTCCTTTAATTCCGTGGCATCCCGGATTCGTCGTTTCTCTTTTTAAGCGATTCAAACCATTCGATCTTCCGCATCGTTCGACATCCTTGCACACATTTGAATTCAGCCACTCAGCTTTCACATTCTCTCGTTTTAATTTTTCATCAGGAAATGACTTTGAGGTGACGGGGGCTGGGGTGGGGGCGGGGGCGAGGAGGGCCATCCTTCCAATTAACTCCGCCAGAGGATTAGCAGCAGGCCCAGGCGGGAGGGGGGGGGGGTCCATTGTTGCAAAAAGATTAGCAGACTCTCATGTGAAGGGAAAGCTCAAACACTTCCATTTCGGCGCGGCCAACGGCGGAAGGTTCCGGAGGAAGCTCAAAGTTATGTGGGGGAGATTCGGCTTCAGGCAGCTCCGCCTTCGCCCGCGACGCCCGATGGACCGCTTGCGTCACGCTGGCGCGCCCGCAGCCAGAATGAGTCGACGAGGGGGCGAATGGCCGAACGCTTCCTTTGGCCTCTTGTCGCCGTCCCCGCAAACCGAGGACGCCTTCTTCATCCGGAGGTCGCGGTACGTCGCCTGGCGCGCCGCTTCCTCTTTGACCCGACGACATCACGGCGGGGGGCGCGGGGGCCGACACCGTCACGGGCGGGGCCCGGCGCCGGACAAACACGGCGGCGTGTAGATCTTCACCGTCTCGTCCCACGAACAGTCCAGCACCTGAACGCAACCGTCAAAGGTCATTTTGAACCGTTCCTTGCACCTTCCTCCAACGCGGCATTTGTTCGCTGGCGTTAAGCTAATGAGGCCGGCGCGCGCAGATGCGCATCTTACCTGGTTGGGGACGTGCAGGTTGAAGTCCAGGCCGCAGACAAACTCCGAGTGATGTTCCACCGTGTCGACGAGAGCGCTCTCCCTCTTCCAGTCCCAAAACCTCCAAGAGGACAAAGACGGCATACGTGGGCTCAGGCGCGCTTCGCTCGCCGACTTTGGCCCGAAGCTCGGCCGCGCCGCCATCTCGCGGCGCGGAGCCCCGATCGCCGAGGCCTTCGCTGACTTTGAACGGGCGCGGACGGCAGCGCCGGCGTCGGAGCGCCGCATGACGCTCGCAGTAGGCTGCGTTTTGGTGACGCCGGTCATTTAGCGAGGCGCCTCCGGGGGGGCACGTGGAGCGCGTGCGCGGCGGAGGCCCGCGGCGCTCAGTGCGCTCGCTCGCTGGCTGGCTGGCTGTGATTTAATCACATTTGCAAAGTGGATGAGTCTGGAAGGTTTGCTGCGTCAGGGCTTTGACCGCACACGGGAGTCATGAAAGTGCTTCGATTAGTGCGATTGCCGTTGGCAAGAATGATTCTTTTTTTGGGGGGGGGGGGGGGGGGCTGAATTGCTGGCCGCTCGTCTCTCTCGATCCCAAAGGGGCTCGCGTTGGTAAGACGGCGGGTCTCGCTTCTCAGATCGGAACGCGGCTCAGTCGCTATCGAACGAGAAGGAGCCGCGCGCTAGCCGAGCGCGAGCGGCTCATCAGACGCACGCCAGGCGAGGCGAGGCGCCGCTTTTCCAGTCACCGGTTTGCGTTTTCTTCCGCCGGCGAGGTACGACACGTGCGCATTTGAGCCGCTTTGTGCAAACATCACGCGATGAGCACACCGGCCTCTTTTGCGCCATTGCCACGGTAACCCACGGTAAGCCTCCCATTGTGACCGGTGTGCTCACCTGTCCGCTTTGTGTGTCGTGCCCCCCCCCCCCCGTTTGCTCAACCTACACACTGATCAGAACAGGACGTGCCGGTTGCGTCAATCCTTGTGCTCACACACTGGACACGGAAATGTGACAAAGTGGCCCCTCGGGCGCTTCCCCGCACGGTGTTCCGCAAGGGCCTCGCCTCGGCAGCGTCTCCTTCCCAACATCCAATTCCAGCCCAGAGAGGAGCCCGAGCCCGAGCCCGAGCCCGGGCCCCTCTCTGGGCAGTAGGAATTCTGTCAATCTGCGGCAAGGAGCGACACGTCGGCGCAAAAGCTGCAAAAGCCGGGAGCGCGCGAGACAAAAACTACAAAGGCGCACCATCTTACCTTACAGTGAAATCATACGAGCAGGACGCCACCACGTTGCCGCTGAAAGGAGAGAACTGCGGGCAGAAATCACAAGTTACAGGATGCGCACTCATCTGACAAAGAAATCGGCCGCTATGTTGACACGCCCGGACAATCGCGACGGCCAATTGCCAAAGGACGTCACTGTGCGCGTGTCAATGGAAATGCGGCCGTTTTGAGTGCGTGCGGCTCGTCTGGCCACCTACTTTGACTCGCCGGACGGCGTACTTGTGGCCCGTCATTAGATTGAGGGGCCGGCGGGGGTTCCTCAGGTCCCAAAGGCGCACGCTGCCGTCCACGGCGCCGGTCGCCGCAACGTTCTGCGCACGCACGAGGCACATCAAGGGCGAGCGGCGGCCTCCGTCGCCGCCCGCGCGCTTTTCGCCAGAGTCGCTCACCTCATCGTATTTGCACCAATCGCAGGTCAGGACCTCGGCGTCGTGCGCCGGCACCGCCAACCGGCACGCGCCCGCCTTCACGTCCCACACTCGCAGCGTGCCGTCACCTACGCACACACAAAAACAAACAAAGACAGCAAGTTGTGCGTGCGCCCCCCCCCCTGCTTTCTTGCAAGCAGCGGATTATTCGAAAAGGATTAATTCAGCCCGGCGCCGACTTGTCACTCCGACACATATTTGAGCTCCAAAAGGAACGGACGGGAAGGAGATTAAGGAGCCGCTTTCATCGGCGTCGTGGGCGTGGCTTTGGCCGTTTGGTCGCGGCCGACTTTTAACCGCTTTTCCCGAGACTTTGTCTTCCCCGCCGCGGAGGTGAAGAAAAGCGACGACGCCATCTGAGGCCATCGGCGGCCATCTTGTCGGATCCGATATGCTGACCGCGTGTTCAAATGTGCTTTACTCCTGCCCGGTGCGCCCCCCCCCTCCCTTGCCACAAAATGGCTGCCTCGCGAGATAGGAGGCCATCGCGGCGCCGGAAGCTTGTTAGCGTTAGCGCTTATCTCGTAACGTAGGCGGGCCCTCGGGTGGCGTTCAGGAACGGAACCTTGGGCCGCGTGAGCCCAAGGGGTTGGCGTTAGCCCTCCCCCCCAATCTCCTCTCCAACACGAGCGAGCGGAGCGCCGTTCCCAAGTTCTAGTCGTCCGAGCTTTTTCCACGGCCGCCCACGCCGCACGAGATCAGATTAGCGACGGGAAGTTGAAAGCGTCGACGCAATGCGGGCGACAGAGGCGAGCGCTCGCCGGCTCACAGAGCAACTTGGATGGGAACGGACGTGTTGTGTCAGGATGCGTCGCCGGGGCGGAGAGGTGACCGACTTTGATCAGCCGATTCTCAATTTCTTATGAAAAAAATTCAAAGGGCCGCGGCGTTTCCACGGTCGAGAGACGACGGGAAAGGCTTTGTTCTGGGCCGGGGACTTTTTCGGAGGGGAGTGGCCAAGCTCCGACACGGAAACAAGCAGCTTCAGGTTCCGGGCATCCCCCCGGCCCCCCTCCCCAAGCACAAAACAAACACGCACACACAAGAGCGTTGGGACGTCTTCCGTGACATCGTCGTCTTCCCACGACCGATCCCGTTTGACAAATGACGCCGGAGGCCATCGCTGGTGGGCAACGTTTTGCTTTCATTCTTTCCTCCGGTAGATTGGCGACTTTCCAGCACTAAGGAAAAGGCTTCGTGTTTTTGCTCCACTTCTGAGGCTCGAGGACGACGCTCGCCCACCAAACCAAAGCCTTGCGCCGGCTGCTCGGGCACGCGCACGCGTCCGCGCTCTCCCACGCACGCTTTGGCTGTTTGTGACCTTTTGTATGAAAATGTCGGGCCGAGCGAAGCGCACGCTGGCGACGCCACTTTGATGTACGCGCGCGCCGCACGCGGCTTAGCCAGCTGCCGCTGCCAGATAGCTGACATTTTAAGCTCACGTGCCACTTCGAGGAAAACCACCCTGGCGGACAGACATTTTCATCACCCGCCCACAGAAACCTCAGCGACCGCGCTTTACACACGCACACAAAAACAGGTCAACAGTGCCTCCTTGTGGGGATACGGTGCCATGCCGTGCCCTTTGAGTGTGCGAGCGCGCGTACCTGAGGATGAAGCGAAGCAACCTGAGATGTGAGGTGACCAAATGGTGCTGTAGATGACCCCCTGGTGACCCGTGAAAGTGCTGAGTGATTGGCCGAGGGTGGGGTCCCACTAGGAGGAAGCGAAAGGTCACAGGTCAGGCGGGAAAGCCGACAAACCCGTGCAGAGCAAGAAGACGGAGGCGCGCACCACTTTGGCGGTGCGATCCCACGATCCCGACACGATGGCGTCGTGGCCTCTCGTCTGACTCCAGTCCACCGCGTACACCTACCAAAGAACATCAGCCACGGTGGCGACTTGACCGCCGTTGGGCTTTGTCGCGCCCTCGGGCCGGAGAGAGACCCCCCCTTGGCCCTCCGACCTCTCGCACGTGCTCCTTGGCCAGCCTGAGGGGGGCGTCGTGATGAAGGTCCCACAGCTGCAGGCTGCCGTCGCCCCCGGCCGCCACCAGGACGTGCTCGTTGGCCTCGCTCCACGACGCGTCAAACAAGCCGTCGCTCCACTCCCAGCTGCCGCGAGCGCGCAAACGGGCCAGCGGTCAATCGACGTGGGAGACCTTGACGACACCCGCTTCGCGTACGTTCGCGTGGGCTCTCGTTTTGCCTTCTCCGCGTTACCTTCGGACGAGGCCCAGTCCGGTCGGCGCGTCGTCGAGGACCAAGAGCGAGCCGCCGCCTGAGCGCGAGCGGGTTACAGGTTAGAGGTCGGAGGTCGCGGGTCAGCGCTCCGTGCCCACCCGCTACGTGCCTGCGATGCCGTAGTGCTGGGAGGTGGCGCACGCCAGCCTGCCGGGGAAGAAGGGCGACGCCTCCACCGCGTAGCCGTGACGCGCCGGGCTGCGGAACACTTTGGTCTCCATCGCCGACGCTACAAAAGGCGCAGACAATCGGCCCGTCGACCTTTTGTCCAATGGGGCCAACGTTGCCGACTGACAACCACAACTTGTATTATGCCATCAAGAGTAACGGCTTTGTCAAACGCCACAACTGTTTTTGGTTTGTTTTTTGGTCGTCCACGACAGTTGCTCTGTCAAGACTACCACATTGTTGTTTGTCTTGGACCGGGCGAGAGGTCAAACTACAAGTCCGTCACGCAGAACCTATCCCAGGTTTCAAGCTTCGGTCCGTCGGGGAGGCGGGACAAGAAGCCGTCAGTCATGTCCACCGAGGCATTAGGCCTTCTATGTTCAAGGCAAAGTCAAAACAATTTTTAAAAAATGATGGACCCGTTCCTCCCAAACGCCTCGCGTCAAGACAACTCAAAGTCGGCTACGTTTGTCTGCGATTAGTCAAAACTCGTCAACCGCAGCGTATCCTCACCACTTAGCTCCGCCTACGACAAGAACTGGCAAGTGCTGTACGTCGATGTCCTTTTTCGGGTCATCAATCCCGTCTTGCGTTTGAAATGTACAAGGATGCAACTCTCCAATCAAGCGCAACGTAGCGCGCACTCACCTGTCTAATTGTCTCCCTGTGCGTCCCCGTTGCTACGGATTGCCAAAGTCGCGGGCACTAACCTGGAGCCAGTATTTACGTGGACAACTTACCTCCCCCCGTAAAGAAAAGGCAAAGCAGGCTGCCACAACGAAGGTCGAATCCCTCTCTTTAGCGGTTGACGGTTCCAATTTGCCGAAGGAAAAGCGTGTTTCCGAAGCTCGTTAACGCCGCCTCCACATCGTCTTGGCACGAGTTGGAAACGTCCCGCGAACGACGTCTCGCGCACACGCCACTTTGCGGTAAAAAGGAGGAAATCCCCCCCAAAAGCTGCGCCGTTCTACTGGCAAACGTCCGGCTCTTGTTGTTGAGCTTCCGGGGTTTCTTCTTCGTCGTAACGCTTCGCACATTTGACTCGTTGTCGCCCTCTGCTGGCGACTTTTGCAGCGGTCCATGGATCGACGCTCCGAGCATGTGGGCAGTCACGCAGACGCGGTTCAGGATTTCACGGCCGATCATCGGGTCGCAGTTGGACTCAACTTTATCGGGAATCGAAAACTGTTCATTCTATGGCGCCGCCTGGCGGTCAAAATGGAGAAAACAACGTTTTTATTGTTTCAACGCATCAAAGGAGACAAGCAAGAGGATTTTTTCCAGTTTTTTTTTTTTTTTAAAAACAAGCCAGCACTTGGAATCAATCACTGCCGCCACGCGGCCTTGCGGCTCTCCAGCAGGAGCACCAGCAGGCGGCTCTTGAGCGACGCCATCTTGTGGCGGTAGTCACTCCGCAGAACTGCGCTCAGACGACGGCGGAGGTCGGCGAGGTCGGCGAGGGCCGGACGGCAGCCGGGAACGTTGAGCAGCGTGCGGAACAAATGCAGCCACATGTCGCCGTGAGGCATCCTGACAACGACAACAACCGCCGCCGCCATTTGGGGAAACTTATCAATCTGGTTGAGTTTTCGTTTTGCAAGAAGATGCCATTTTTAACCTGTCCAATCGGTGGCAATTGATCACCCGTTGCACGTGATGTCATGAAACGGTGACTTTGGATTGGATGCTGAAGAGGGACTCATTGGCCATGTTGAATAAGTGCAAAGGTTCACGGCCGTTAGCGCGCTAACACACGAGTCTGGACCCCCGAATGCCCTCGTGGCTCACACCCTCTTTCCCCGACAAGCCGACGAGGACTCGGGACGGCGGGTCCTTCCAAACAAACAACGGCAACCAAGTTCCGAACTAAATGGAGCAAAGGCCAACATTTCAGAGGAATATTGGTTCAAATCAAGACTCGCTTCCAATTTGGCCAAATTTGATCCGCGCACCCGCACGTTGGGATCAATCAACGTCGTCGTACCGCATTTGATGAGCGATTCGGGGCGGCGCCGCGACTCGCGGAAGGAAACCAACCTTCGAAAGGTGGCGCGGGTCCTCCACTCGCCGTCTTCTTGCACCACTTGCATGTAGGTCCCAAAGAGCAGCACGTGGACCGTCCCGGCCGCGCCAAACAAGTCCGTCTGCAACCGGCAACGCGGGTCAACTTGACGGCGTCCGCCCGCCGTCAGTTGGCGCGCTCTCGTCTTTGACGAAATCCAAACGGAGTCTGACCTGGTAGTTCCAAGGTTTGCCGCTGAGCATCTCGGTGCACTGGAAGCCGGACGTCAAGCACCTGGCGGTGAAGGCGGTGCCCGGGGGGAAGAGGTCCATGTCGATGCTTTGGCCCAGGTCGATGAGGACCAGGCCGTGCCGGAGCTCGTCCGCCTCAAAGTCGTCGTTCTCCACGAACCTGCGCAGGGCAGCCGTTGGTCAAGCGCCGCCGAGCCGCGATCGCGCGGGCGCGTGCAACGTGGCACCTTTCCCCGAGCATGAAGTTGTCGGGCTTGACGTCGGCGTGGATGAGGCGCGCGGCGTGCAATTCCTCCAGCATTCGCAGGATGCAGACGGTGAAGTAGATGACGAGCGGCTGAGGCATCACTTTGTCGCCGACGCCTTTGTAAAGGTTTGCCGCGTTCTGTTGGGAAAACACTCCGATGATCTCCACTCGGCGGGAGACGGATCGGAAGGCGAGACGACGATAGAAAAAAGACAACATGCACGCGGCGGGCGGGCGGGCCCTCGCTTCGTTTCGTGACCGCGCTCGGAACTAGTCGAGGGACGGAACCGGCAAACAATCACGGGCGCGGGCGTATTTGTGCCGACGCGCTTCCACCACAACCGGCGGTTGACGAAGCGGAGACGGGCCACGCGCGACCTACCAGCAGGGTGCCGTAGCCGTGCGCTTCGCCCAGCAGGACGCTGCCGTCGGTGAAGACGTGAGCCGAGCGGATGCGGCCGAACAAGTGACGGACGCTCGGAGGCAGGCGCCGGTCCAGCTGCGTGTGGATGTAAAACTCCCAGATATTGGCCGGTTTCTGCACCTGCCAAACACATGCCGCGCGTGATTTTCCAGAGGCCGGGCCGGTCCGGCCAGTAACGCGGAAGCGTTCATTTTTGGCTCCAGCATTAGCCGCTGCGCTCGCACGCTTGACGAGCTTGAGAGAGAGGAAAGAAAGCGCAACACGGAGCCGCAATCTCGGGCTCGCCCGAAAGCCCGGGATGCGTCCAAGGGCCCGTGCCTTTTCCCGCCATAACTCTGGCGTCTTCAACGCACGGCGACTGCGCGCGGATGTGCCGTTCCATCCTTCCGGCCCGCGATGGAGGGCAAAAGTCGGACTTTGAAGCCGGGCTTTCTTTTGGGGCGGCGGGCCCAAAGCGCTTCCGACACACGTCGCCGTCTTACCTTCAGCACCACCTTGTCGCAGCTGTCGGGGTCGGTGGCCTGGTAAACGGTGGCAAAGGCTCCTTGGCCCAGGACGCGGTCCACCCGCAGGGACGCCTTTCCTGTCGCGGAGAAGCGGGAGCGTCTCTGGCGTTAACCGGGCGAGTCCCGAGCGCCGCCCCGCGGAGCGGTGGCGGCGGCGCGGTTACCCATGCTGATGGTCTTCTTGGCGCCGATGTCGGGGAGGCTGCGCCGCCAGCTGACGCATTGCGGGTGCGAGGTGAGCGGCGGGCTCATCCTGGACAGCAAGTGGGAGATGAGCCGGTCGCTCCAGGGATCGGACGGCGGGCGGCCGGCGTCGGAGAGACCGCCGCGCTCCTTTTTGGGGCTTGCCGCGCGCTCGCCGGCGGAGGGCAGAGAACGGCGCCGCCGATCCACCGGGACGTCAGCGGGCCGCGCGGCCACGCGGGTGCCCATTTCCATGCGGTCTTCACAGAAGAGCGCGGGCGGCGGCGGGGGGGCGGACCGGGCGCTTAGCCGCTCGCCGACGACGGTCCCGTCGAGCGCCGTCGACTGAGCGGCGGCGCTGGCGGAAGGCTGCGGCTCAGGCGGACTCTGCTCCACGATGGGACTGCGTTGGAGGAGGCACACGAGAAGCCATCAACGACTTCCAACACAACAATCGAGCTTGCGAGCGGCCAAACTACGCGGGATTCGGAGAGAGCGGAAGCGGCTCGAAATTCCAAGTGAAAGCCCGCAACGCCGACAAATAGCGGACGAAAGTTCACGACGGCAGCCGTCTTTCATTCACCGAGCCGCCGAGAAGTTACTCCGAGGTCGGCCGCGTCCGTTTTGACTTGGAATGTGCCAAACGCTGGCTTGGCTTGAAAGCCGCCCGCGCCGCTCGACTTCCTCTCGACAGGCATCCATGTGCGCTTCTTTGTGTTTCTGTGCTTTCAGGATTCCACTCAATTTGGCTTTCCTTTGGGACGACCCAAATACTTCCATTTATTATTATTATTTTTTTGTTGTGAAAACCACACAAAACCACAAATGAATGGTGCGGGTCATTTGGAGGTTGTAAAAGGACTCCCCCCAAGTTTCAGGGGGCGAGTCGGCGTGGCGCGCTTCGGCCATCGCTTCGGTTGTGCACAAAAAGAGGCCACGAGTTTTGGGAACTTTTTACCTGAGCTTGTGCAAATGCCTGACGAAAGGCTCGTCGTCAGCCTCGCCGCCGGCGCACGTCACGTCCACTGCAAACACAACACGGACAAGGGCTCAACCGCACGCAAGTGTGGGAGAGTGCGCGCATCCATCATGGAGACGCTGGCCAACTCACTACGGAAGGGGTTGGGAGAAGTTGGAGCAAGAAAGGCCCTTCAAAATTGCCGAGCAGCGATTGGGGAAAGAGCGAGCGAGCGTCACGCGAGAGGAAGCGTCGCGCCTCACCTGCGCCCTGGGAAGCGTCGCCGAGCCCTTTGCGCGCAAAGGGCGTGGAGACGCAGCGCGCCGCCAGGGCAAAGTCGGCCGTGTTGTTGGGACACGTCGCCGGCCAGCCCTCGGCCCAGGCGCCCATCTCCTCGCCCGCCTTGTCCCGCTGGCTCCACCCGTCCTCCGCCGCCGCCGCCTCCTCCTGGCGTCCATCACGCGCCGCGCCGCCGTACGTCAAGGGCATCCAATTGTCGGACAGGCCTCGGCCTCGCGCCGCCCTGCTCTCGCTCAGCGTGCGGCAAGCGCTGGCGCTGCGCACCCGCACAGAGGACACCATTTTGTTTTTTGTTTTTTGCGTACGACTTTTCAAACAGGCAAAAGAGCAGAAAACTGTACCACGACATCCCAAATTCAAAAAAGACAAAACACACAAAAGTTCACTTGACGGCTATGAGACATTTTGTCATCTGCCGACTGACCTGGCGTCATCTTGGTAGACGGTGAAGGGCTCCGCGGCGGCGGCGGCGCTGCCCGTTGGGTCGGATCCTGTGAGGCAGGAAGTGGCAGCAGAGGAAGGCAAAAGTTTGACGCGCATTTAAAAGCCACCGTGTATTGCGGATTCTTTTCACGGCAAAGGCGAGTGGCTGATTTGGAGGTGCGTGCGTTCTGTGTAGAAGCACGTTGCCCCACAACATGGCCGCCAAGGTCTTTTAGCTCCACTCAATGACAAGAAGAGTAGAAAATTCCTGGCGCGAAGGGGCGAGACAACTTTGCTTCCATTCGGCTAACTCACCGTTTGCATCATCCGATGGGCTCCCGCCGGTGACCAACGCTGACGTGTCATCCAAGGAGGCCTCGGTCAGCGGGGGCGCCTGGAACATTCCCATGATCACATCTGCAACGCACACGGCCATGGTCAAGGCCTGCTTTTGGAGCAAATCCAGACGACGATCATTCTTTCCCTTTCACATCTCCGTACAAGTGCGGCGCCTTCCGTGACCGTGCTCGCAACTCAAAACGGCGCCATCGCAACATTTTCTCAAGAGAAAAACATTCCAAAGTGCACGTCAAAGCCGGCAAAGCAGAGGCGCTCACCCAGGGCCTCGCGTGTGTTGACGGTGACGGTGGGCGACGGCGGACGTGACGCGGCGGCGTGGGGGCGGCTCGGCGAGTTGTTGGCAAAGACCCGGAAAGGGTTGAGCGCGCTCTCCTGCGACGCTGATGAACACAAAGGCGTGGCCACAGCCGCACACAAACGTGAGGACTCGTGCTCGGGACTCTCCCGGTACCGACGTGAGCTTTTTAGCGGACATCAAACTCACCGCAGAGGCTCCGATCCGCTTGAGCTCCTCCGGCCACGTTTCGCTCGGCGAGCGGCGTCGGGCCCACGGCTGACGGGAAGTCGGCGTCGAGGTCGGCGCCCCGGGGGCCGCAAGGCAGCCGGGCGGGTCGTGACGCGGAGGCGGCGCCGTCGGAGAGATGACGGCACTCTTTTTCGGGGCTTGCCCGGACGCTGGCAACCGCGTCGCGGGCGTTTTCGCCGACCGATGCGGAGGGACCCAGCGTTGTACGGTCTACGAAGGAGAAGGTGGCCGCCGCAGCGGACCGGCTGCTCGGCCGATGGGCGGCGAGTCCCTCGCCCAGGATGGTCCCGGCGTGCGCCGCGAAGGAGGACGCCGGCTGACCGGCGGAGGACTTGTCGTCGGGCGGACTCTGCTCCATAATGGGACTGAGTCGGAGGAGGCGAGCAAGAAGCCAGTGAGCGCTTCAGCGTCAAAGCGGGTTAGCTCGGACGGATTTCTAAAACAAACCAGGTGAGCCCACCGCAAGCCCGCGCGCACGGATGGGCGCCGTACGTGACGCCCGGCCCTTGGCGCTTTGTTTCTGACGGGACACCCAACCGCCCACCCCACCCCGCGTCGTCGGTGAATGCTTGGCGGTCCGTGAACTACGACGGAGCGGGCCCCAAACGGGTGACTGGTGCTTGTACCAGAAGAGAAAGTGAAGGGCGGCAAGTCGAGCTTTTCACCTGAGCTTGTGCGAGCGTCCGATGAAAGTGTTGTCGTCGGCCTCTCTGCGGGCGCACGTCACGTCCGCTGGAAAACACACCACACGGATGGGGCGTCACAATCGCTCGCTCGTCATGCCTCCGTTTCGCCGGGAAAGCGGCCCGAAAGCTGAACACGACACCCTGGCGCGGATAGACGAACCGACTAGGTTTTGATACCTCGCTGCGGGTTCGCCGTACTTTCATTCGCCCTCCGCCCCGATGGCTTGTACGACAAAGGAAGGTGTTGGCAAGGTCAAGTGGCGGCGCGCCTCACCTGCTCCCTGGGAAGCCTCGCCGAGCCCTTTGCGCGCAAAGGGCGTGGAGACGCAGCGCGCCGCTAGGGCAAAGTCGGCCGTGTTGTTGGGACACGTCGCCGGCCAGCCCTCGGCCCAGGCGCCCATCTCGTCGCCCGCCTTGTCCCGCTGGCTCCACCCGTCCTCCGCCGCCGCCTCCTGGCGTCCATCACGCGACGTGTCGGCGGAGCGCCGGGACGCGCCGCCGTACGTCAAGGGCATCCAATTGTCGGACAGGCCTCGGCCTCGCGTCGCCCTGCTCTTGCTCAGCGTGCGGCAAGTGCTGGCGCTGCGCACCCGCAGAAACGACACCGTTTTACCCCCCCGATTCAAAAAGGGCAAAAGACACAAAAGTTCACTTGACTCGAAGGACGACAGCTGCGAGACATTTTGTCATCTGCCGACTGACCTGGCGTCATCTTGGTAGACGGTGAAGGGCTCCGCGGCGGCGGCGGCGGCGGAGCCGCCCGTTGGGTCGGAGCCTGTGTGGCAGGAAGTGGCAGCAGAGGAAGGCAAAAGAAAGCATTGCATTATGGGAGAGAAACGCTTGCAAAATTTGCGAGGAGAAGGCAGAGGGTTGAGTCCAAATGAAAAGAAAGCGCTCTTCTGATGCTATCTGCTGTCAAGCGGCAGGAGCTGCTAACTCACCGTTTGCATCATCCGATGGGCTCCCGCCGGGGACCGACGCTGACGTGTCATCCAAGGAGGCCTCGGTCAGCGGGGGCGCCTGGAACATTCCCATGATCACATCTGCAACGCACGTTCTTTCACTTTTCATAAGGGAAATAATATTGTACTTTATGAAAAAAACAAAACCCATGCAGTCATGACATCATTCATTCAAATGTAAAGCAGGAAAGCGTTTTGGCTTCAATTGAATGACCCTCGGCCCACCCCGATGCTAGTTGTTAGCCTGTTTTGCATCGTTTGTTCGGATGAAGCCCAGTGGACTTTGCTCATGCAAAACTTTGCCGTCGTTTGAAATACACAACACGTAATTGTCTTTGCTTTGCGAGCAGAGTTCACTGGCACGATACGGCGCTTACATCTTTCAAAGCAACCCCCCCCACCCGCCGTCCCTCTAAAAAAGAAAAAAAAAAAGCTGCGGATGTGCCCGGTTGGGTTCGGCCGGTAAAGGAGAGGCGCTCACCCAGGGCCTCGCGCGTGTTGACGGTGGGCGACGGGGGCACGTGCGACGGAGCGGCGTGCGGGCAGCTCGGCGAGTTGTCGGGAGCGTCGAGCGCGCGTGCCTGTGATGCTGACAGACACACGGCAACACGAGAGGGCTCGGACTCGGGGGTCTCGGCGGGATCAGCGCGACTTTTAGTGCACGCGCAAGTCACCATTGAGGTCGCCCCGGGCCGACGATCCGCCGCAGCCTTCCTGGCGGGTGGGGCGGCCCGAGGGGCTTCCTGTTGCAGACATCTGGAGAAACAAAAGCAGAGTCGGCGTGGCCCCCAGCCCGCCAGCGCACATCAGATCAGAGAGGAGACGGGCAACGGAGAGGCGGAGAAGTTGAGCGAGGCCCTCAAAGCCACGTCGGTAGGACGCTTGCCCTCAGAGGGCCGCGGGCAACCGCGAGACGCCAACAACAGTTGCTCACGTTTACAAATATTTCTGAAAATGTCATTCGGCGCGTGACTCCATCAATCAATCTGCGATCCGACTCTCCTCGCCGACGCGCGTCGTCAAACCGCATGACTCTCGAAATGCAGACAGAAAGACGGCTAGCGAAAGAGAAGGACGGGTACAGAGAGAGACAGTGGTGGATAACGGCAGACGTTGGGCCTCAATAGGCGGAGAGGAAAGAGAGAAAGGGGGAGGCTGCCGGCGCTCCTCCTCCTCGGCGTGGCCGCGGCATCGCACGTCGTGGCATCGACGAGCGGGCTCACCTTCAGCGCCCTCCCCATGTCGTGGAGTTGGCGCCGCAGCCTGGCCACGGCCTCCTCGTCCTCCCTCACGACACGCTCCACTTTGGGTGCAACAACAGGACATGGGTCAGCGGCCGACGGTGACCCCTCCCCTGCCCTCCCCTCCCCTCGGCGCTTACGTCTCAGCCGCTCCTCGGCCTCCCACTTCAACCTCCTCTTCCGCAAGTAGGTCCGCGCCCGCGCCTCCTCGAAGCACAGCTCGGATCCTTCCGACGCCAGCGCGTCCTTGGAGTACATGACCTCAAGCGGCCGCTCGTCGCGCCAAACTCTGGAGGGCAAAGGTCACCTTCACAACGAGGCCACCCAACAGTCTTCCGTTTTGGGGGGAGGGGCGGGGCGGCACGATGCAGTGCTGCCTTGTATGAGTCCCATTCCTGATATGACTGCGCTTGTATCTCAAATCATCTTTCTCAACTGAAGTCAAGGGAAGTGCCAGTCATGCATTCCCCCCCCCCCAATAAAACCCGTCCGGTTGCGTCATTTGTTGTGACTTACGTGTGGCCGGATAAGACACCGCCGCTGGCTTGGAGCTCGGCTGCGGCCTGAGAAGGAGCAGAAGGTTTATTGTGGGCCGCGGCTAAGTTTGCTTTTTCTTTTTTCGGTCCCGCCCCCCGACGGGGCGAATGGAGCGCCGCGCTCGGGCTGGGCTGGCCTGAATGTGCATCGCGTGGTTGTTTGTTCAACGCGGTGAGCGAAAGCGCACCAGCGGGTGGCTCTCCTCTTGACCACTTGCCGCTTCATGACAAGACCTTGTGAAAGGGCAACGCTAGCCTACGTTCAATGAGCTCCGCCTCCACGTTTTGCTTTGGCTGTCATTCTCGGTTCCGAATGGAAGTGGGATCATCGAGGAGACGGGCACCTGCGCGGGAGCGGCCGTCCGCGCGGCGCCTGACGACGGCTCGGCGACTCCTGCATCACATCCGGCGGCATGACGTCAGCAGCGGGCCACGACGGGCGCAACGGGGAAAAGCCACCGACGACCACTCACCTCCCGACACCTTTTCCCGGCTTCTGCTTCTGGCCCGAAACTGCCTGAGGATCGCAGGCAGAGTTTTCAGTCTCCGGAAGGCTCGAGCTCTCTGGCGATCCCGCGGCGCAAGATACTTGGCACGGGCTCTGACCTGTACTCCCGCATGAGGCTTTCGGCGGGGCGGGCTCGGTTCTCCACAGCTTGGCGGTAAACGGCGTCCGCTTCCTCCGTCATGGCTTTGCGCTCAAAGCACCGAGCCCAAGCCACGTAGAGCGCCGCCGTCGTGGTGCCCACTCCTTGACTGAAGATGTGATGGAACAAGTTGATGGGCTCCGGGTAGTACGCGGCCTGTCAACAACAAAGGTCCCTGAGAGCACTTTCTACGCTGC
The DNA here is from genome assembly GCF_025434085.1 of Hippocampus zosterae. Taxonomy (NCBI): domain Eukaryota; kingdom Metazoa; phylum Chordata; class Actinopteri; order Syngnathiformes; family Syngnathidae; genus Hippocampus; species Hippocampus zosterae. Next base: position 82,068 of record NC_067469.1, read on the forward strand.
ATCCGCTGCGCTGGCTGAGGAGGAGAATACACAGTCTAACAAATGCGACTCCCTCGAGGAATCAAGCAACATAGAGCCCGCCCCCCCGACAGCGGGACGTCGTGGGCGTAACCGCTGAAAACATCCCGCTGGACTCAAAGCGGTCGCTGGCTCAAGCGTGTTTCTGTGCAAACGCATCTGTAGCGCGAGCCACGGGCTAACCGCACCAGTGAACCTTGCAGTCTTTCGTCGACTATGACCGCCAACGTTCCTCGAACGTACCTTTGACAGAAAACCTAACCAGCCGGCGACTTATCGGATGACGGCGACGGACGGCGCGCGAGACAGCATGAATTTGGTCCCATTTTCGGGACTTGTCTTGAAACATATTTCCAGCCTTCAGAATCAGTTTACAGGGTGTTACAGGGTGATAAAAATGAAGTTGCCTCGACTTGAGCCTCGTCACGCGCAGACACAACAACACGGCAAATGGACGGACGCACTTACGCATCTGATGCACGCGTTGACAAATCGGGCATCGTTGGCATATCGCTCCACACTGAGAAAGTTCTGCAGCAGCCTGTCGAGCACCACCGACATTTCACTGCTGCCGGCTTCAGGTAAACTTTGGTCCAAGTATTCCACAAACCTGCCAAGTGCAAACGGTGAACAGATGGAAGAAGAAAAACAATGTGCCATTGAGCGTTGTGCCGTTAGTTGAGCTGAGCTGCTGGTGTGCCACGAAATGAGAAGAGAAGCACCGAGACTCACTTGAGCCACACGTCCAAGGGGTCATCTCCCGTGTACGAGCTGAAACTGCTTTCAAAGACCCTGTCCAAGGACGTTCACACATGTCAGTTATTCATAATGCAGGATGACAACGAATGGACAGTTGTGTAAAGGAAAACTCTTGTTTTAGTAGGTCCGTCGTTGATGCTTCGTTCATGCCGATCACGCCTTTGTGCCATTTGGAGCTATTAAAAATTGGTTTGGAGGCCTCTTGAAAATAAATACATCCCTAAACAGACTAAAACTGTGATTGTGGCAGGATATTTTTGAGGTGGTACTGTTGACGATTCACTGTCCAGCTCATCATAGTGCAAATGCCTGATCTGAGCCTTGATGCGCTGCATAGGAGAATTCAAACACGACGAGGTTGAAGCGAGAGGTATGAAGAGTTGCGGCCACCAAGTGTCACAACAATGCCGGAGCCAACCACCCGACCTGTGATTTTTAGGAGTGTAGTGTAACGTCACTTTTTACCGCACAAACTTTGCACACCCCTTTAGCCCGGGCGAATACGTCGTTAATAAGTCAAAACCCATGAGAGCATAAAAACAAAACAAAAACGACAAACCAGTATCAAGTACAAACGACGAATATAAGCTGTGTGTCTCGATAACTCGCAGACCGTCTGACTTACTGTAAACAGGAGGCCACGTCCATTTTCTTGATGTCGGGTATTATGAATGTGTCAATAAAAATAAAATACGAAAACAAAATGTCTATTTTCCTTCTCTTCTAAAGTTGCTCGTCGAAGAAACAGTTGCGGACGCCTTTCTGGTTTTTGTTTGAATTTCGCACTCAGCCAATAGCAAGACGAGGATCTCGTGACGTACGTTGATGCTGCATTCGCGGACAATGGCAAGTCGGAATTTTGTGACTTAGAAAATTGCACGAGAACGCCTCTATGAACTGGAAGCTCCGAGTTGCGGACATGGGGGAGGGGGGCGCGGGGGACGCCCCCGTCTTCATCGGGACGTCACTCGTCAACACACACACACGCGCAACATGAGTTCGGCACATTTTCGCCATCGTCTAGTGACGTTAAAAAATACAAAACACGTTACTGGTACAGTATTTTGTTTCCTCCGCTTGGACGCTGGCGGACGACAGTTTGGCACATCCGTCTCACGGTGCAGAAGTCGTGGAATGACTGCAGAATGTTCAGTGGGAGGTCATTCCAGAGAGAGGGACCAGCAACAGAAAAGGCTCGATCCCCTCTGAGCCTCAGTTTAGTTCTTGGTACAATACAGTACATTCTGATTTATATAGCGCGTTCACAACAGCTGCATTTTGACGTTTCTTCTGCTAATTTAACAGTAGCGCACATACTATTTGCTGACTTTTAAATTAAAAAAATGTTGTCAAACGACGAGCTCATCAGCAAGCTTCACGATCACATGAATCAGGCGTGTTAGAGTCGGGAGAGATCGAAAAGAAGCAGGCGACGGCGATCGGGGAACCAGAAGTTCCCTTCTCTTGTTTTGACGGAATGTAAAAAATGGCGAACGAACGGCAGGTTATGAGTGATTCGGTTGGGAACGGATGAAGGTGTGACTGAATGCTTCCGAGTATTTTGTTGGGAACCGGAAGTAGTAGGACGAGCGAGCAGCAGCAACAGCCCGTGCAAGCCACTTGGGAAGACCCCGTGCGCGGAGGCCTGCGGCGGCGCCATTTTTAGGGGGGTCCGAAGTGAAGAAAGAAGCTGCGCGTCGGCATCAACCAAACTTCTTGACAATTTCGTTCGACTTTTCCTCCAGCGCGCTCCTTCCGGTGGATCCGCATCGTGTCACACGCCTCTGGTCGGTCCCGTCTTGTGTTCAACCGGGGCCCTTTAGCGCGCGTGAAGCCGCCTTGATGTACACACCGACATCGGATACGCGTTAGCATGTGTCGTGCGTTGCTAGCCGGCATTTTGTAGACCGACCCCCGTGCGCCCGGCTGTCCTCCCGTTCGTGGCTCACATCGCGCGGCCCATAAATACTTGGATATCGGTGACCATCAGGCCCGCGCTCGAATTCGTGTGGAGCGCTCTATAAACCCTTTGCGACCAAGTCATAAGCTGATGTGCAGCTAAGAAGCATATCTGCGAGGAGAGGCGTGGTAGACCTCCACAGTGTGGGAAAAACTTCAAAGATAACTTGATGGACACGAGACCAGTATGATGAGCTGCATCTTTTAAAGATGCTTCCGGTGTTAGGGGGGGGGGGAGCAAAAATCGAGCAGGAGGAAACCAGGGGGCGACGTCGGCAAATATCCCGCGTTAGAGAATCCACCGCAATTCCCGAGTTTCCAAAGTTGGGCCCTTGTGGGTTCAAAAACGGCGATCGATTGACTTGTTTCAGACAAATGTTTGATTCCCCAGGCGCAGCGGTTATTTCCGTGAATCGCGCGAGAACTAGGACTGTACTACGTGCGCGTCGATTAAAGCGTGCCAGCTCGTGGCGCAGCAGGTAGAGGCTCTCCCAAAGTGCCGTTTTGTTTTGGTTGTTTTCCCCCCTGCGTCCTTCATGTCACGGGTTCGAATCCCGTTCTGTACCTTCTTATTTTCATGTACATTTTTTACGATGTTTACAATTTAACGCAGCTAGTCTGGAGTTAAACGTTTTTCACATATTTATTGATGAATTGTATAGTTGCCGATGACGTTTCACAATTTTGGTGTAGCTTGTGAAACAAAAAAATATTGAGGCCCCACTAAACAAGCTTCTGTTTAGGGGTAGAATACGTAGGAGGGACATCATCAGAAGAGGTTGGGGTTAGAATTAAGAACAATTCAAAGCTAGTTGCTAAACGGCGAGGTTATTGTTGCAGATATCCGGGACATGGCTACTGATCACGTCAACGGTAACGGGACAGAGGAACCAATGGACACGACGGCAGCAGTTTCGCGCTCGGAGCACTTCCAGGCCTTACTGGAAGCCGACTTGCCTCAGAAAGTGGCAGAGAAGCTCGATGAGCTCTACATTGCAGGTGCCCACACAAATTGTTTCTGTCAGCAGAAATGTGGAAATAATGTCAAACTATTTACCCCCCCCCCCCAAAAAAAACTAATCAAAACAACAAAAACGATATGACCGATAAAATAGGCAAATTAATCTGAAATAAAAGGTGGCTTTTGAACCAACCCTCAGGTGCTGGGCTGGTCTGCCGCCGGGGGCCGACACAATGGAACGCTGCCTCACCCGCAGTGTGTGTTGCACCCGAGGCGGCTCCTCTCTCTCTCTCTTGTGGTTGCACTGTGGTTGAGAGGAGAAAAATGTCATCCGCGCTGTATGCTGCACACAACATATTTGACAATAAGGCTGACTTGACTCTTGGAATAAGCAAAAGGCCAGAAACGGGGCCACGTCCCTGAAATGTCATTCCGTGGCAATGCTGACCGAGTGCGGCTGGATGGAAAACATGGCGCACTTGGGCTTTCCAAGACTGGAGTTTTGACAACCCGATTGGCTAGGAGAGCAGTGCGGGCAGGAGAACCGGTCACAAATTAAATCTCATAAATTGCTTTTGCTGAGGAAGACTTTGAAGTGGTCAGTCTGCCCCCGCCCCTCCCCCATTTGTTAAACGGCGCGCACTTGGCGTCGAGAGAAGCTTAAGACGGACCCCGAAAGATGCCGGGAGCCGATTCGGTGATTTCACAATTGTTGTCACGCGCTGTCCTCCTTCAGGTCTGGTCGCACACAGCGATCTGGACGAAAGAGCAATCGAGGCTCTGAAGGAGTTCAACGAGGAGGGAGCCCTGCAGGTCCTGCTCCAGTTTAAAGAAAGCGACCTGTCCCACGTTCAGGTACGTCTTTGAAGGGGGACGATGATTTGGACGTGGGCCGCCGCCTCCAAATGACACCTTTTTGCGTCCAGAACAAAAGCGCCTATCTGTGCGGCGTGATGAAGACGTACAGGCAGCGCGAGAAACAAGGGGCCAAGGTCACGGATGCCACCAAAGGACCCGACGAGGCCAAAATTAAAGAGCTCCTGGACAGAACCAACTACACCCTCGACGTGACCACGGGCCAGCGCAAGTATGGCGGGCCCCCGCCCGAGTCTGTGTACGCGGGGGCTCAACCCACAGTGGGAACAGAGGTACACCGCGCAGTCCACGTATGGCGGTGTGAACGGGAACGCCGCAGTCTTCAGCGGTGGGTGCGTGTCTCGCGGTTCTAGATATTTGTGGGCAAGATCCCCCGGGACCTGTTTGAAGATGAACTGGTTCCTCGCTTTGAGAAGGCGGGGCCTATTTGGGACCTTCGGCTTATGATGGACCCTCTGAGCGGCCTGAACAGAGGCTACGCCTTTGTCACCTTCTGCACTAAGGAGGCGGCGCAGGAGGCCGTCAAGCTGGTAAGTGGGCGCCTTGGCTCGGGCCACCGGTTCCAAGTCCGCGATGAGTAGCGTGCCTTCCGCCTCGCTAACTTTAGCAATTACAGCCCCAAAGTTACTTTCATCCAGCGAGAACGCTACGGATGCAGTACTCCATACCGCATGACAAGGACCCACGTCGGCCGCATTGTGCCTTGCAGCTCCTTTAGTGTGGCAGCGCGCCCTCTTGGCAGACTCCATGACCATTTTGCCACTCGTCTTTCCATCCGTTTTGGAAGAACGTCCGGTTCTTGGTCGTCATTCTCCCACTCGAGGTGGAAAACCGTTTTGTAGTCTTCTCTTGACGCCGGCCACGGCTTGTGCTGAAAGACGAGGCTCCAAATACAATAGGATACACGCCGATTCATGGAGCGCTTTCACAACAGCGGCAGCGAAAACAAAGCGCTTAACATGTCAGGATCAGCTGAACTTTTCTCGGAGTTACCTTCCGACGGCTTGACAAGTTGCTCTTTCCACATCTTCCGCAGTGCAACAATTGCGAGATCCGACCGGGCAAGCACATCGGCGTGTGCATATCGGTGGCCAACAACCGTCTGTTTGTGGGCTCCATCCCTAAAAGCAAAACAAAGGAGCAGATTGAGGAAGAGTTCTCCAAGGTCACAGGTCAGTCGCGCATGCCGCGGCGGTCCGCGTCTTTCTGGTTCTCCCGCTCACATGGCCGTCTGGTCGACGCTCGTCTAGAGGGCCTCAGCGACGTCATCCTGTACCATCAGCCCGACGACAAGAAGAAGAACCGAGGTTTCTGCTTCTTGGAGTACGAAGACCACAAGACCGCCGCTCAGGCGCGGCGCCGCCTGATGAGCGGAAAGGTGAAGGTTTGGAACAACGTGGTGACGGTGGAGTGGGCCGACCCCATTGAGGACCCGGACCCCGAGGTCATGGCGAAGGTAACGTCCTCGACGGTCCGTCCGCGCCGCGACGCTCTCGGAACCTCGCGGCCTAACGCCGGCCGTCTCGTTGCAGGTGAAAGTGTTGTTTGTGCGCAATCTGGCCAATAGTGTCACCGAAGAGATCCTCGAGACCAGCTTCAGCCAGTTTGGGAAAGTGGATCGCGTGAAAAAGCTGAAAGACTACGCCTTTGTTCACTTTGAAGAGCGCGACGGCGCCGTCAAGGTACGCACGGCCACGTCTGCAAATGCGACGCACGTTTGCTACATACGGCCGCCGTGTGCAGGCGCTGGCCGAGATGAACGGCAAGGAGCTGGAAGGAGAGCCTGTGGAAATCGTCTTTGCCAAGCCGCCCGATCAGAAAAGGAAAGAACGCAAAGCTCAGCGGCAAGCGGCCAAGACGCAAATGTAAGTCCCCGCTCGGCGATTTGACTCGGGTCCTCCTTTTTGATGACTCGATTGGAAAAACGGGGAAAGTGCCGCGTGGTAAGGCCATTGAGACCAGGCTCTCGTTGACAATGGCGACGTGGGGGAAATTTGGGGTTTGTCGTCTTGCCCAAAGAAGCTTTGGGCCGTCCGAGCCGGGATTCAAAGCCTTGGCGGTGAGCGGACAAACCCGTTTGACCAAAGGGCTCGACTTTGGGACTGGACTTGAGATGCGACCTCATCTGTCCTCAGGTATGACGACTACTACTACTACTCCACCCCACAACACATGCCGCCTCCCGGGAGAGGGCGGGCCCGGGGCGGCAGACGAGGCGTCGGCAGCTACGCCTACACGCCCGACTACTACGGCTACGAGGACTACTACGACTACTACGGCTACGACTACCACAACTACCGCGGCGGCTACGATGACCCCTTCTATGGCTACGACGAGTTTCAGGTGCCCGCCCGGAGCCGCGGCGGCAGCAGCAGGGGCGCCAGGGGCGGCGCCTCCCCGGGCCGAGGGCGCGGCGGCGAAGCCGGCCCACCCCGAGGCCGAGGCGGCTTCTCTCAGCGCGGCGGCGGCGGCGGGCTGGGACCCGGACCGGTGCGCGGAGGCCGCGGCGCCAGAGGCTCCGTGCAGCCGCGAGGGCGAGGAGGGGTACGTGGTGCGCGGGGTGTCCGCGGTGCAAATGTAGGAGGAGCGAAGCGCAAAGCCGACGGGTACAACCAACCCGATTCCAAGCGGCGCCAGACCAATAATCACAACTGGGGCTCCCAGCCCATCGCTCAGCAGCCGCTCCAAGGCGGTGACCACTCGAGCTATTCCGGCTACAAATCTGACAACCAGGAATTTTATCAGGATTCTTTCGGGCAGCAGTGGAAGTAGACCGGCCCGGCGCTAGGCTTTTTCGCCGCCTTTCTTCTCATCCTTAGAGACTCGATCCCATTGGCTCCAAATTGGTGACATCTGGCAAGAGATCATTTTGTACATATTTTAATATTCCACAGTAGTCACACTCGGTGTTGCTTTTTTTTCTCCCCCCCCCCCCCCCCTTATTTTGAATGCTTCCTTTTAGCTGTTCCCATTTAGCGTCTAGCATTTGTTTTTATCCCCTCTGCTCGCCATGTTTTATTGAAAGTGAAATTACTATTTGTACTGTCACAAAGTAATGCGTGTCTTGTTGGAGAAAAAAGAAAAAAAAGGAAGAAAAAAAAAAGGTCCGCCGTCGCGGTCCTAACTTTTGGCTTGTATTTTTTGCTGTTTGTCTGCTTTAATAAACGTGCACACACACGTGCACAAAACCCAACCGCTGTGTTGCCAATTCCTCCAATTGAACCAAATTCTCTGTTCAAATTGCCCGCCGGCCGGCCGTCAAAGGTTTGCCAGTGGCGTCACCTTGCATGCAGTCCAACCAAATCACCCTCAGGTGCTCATCGTCATGTCTCGTCCAATCCGATGCAGCCGCCGCTCCAATGACAACTTAAATGTTGCATGTGTGTTTGCATGCGTGACGCGTTTGCTTGAGCCGCGGCGGCCGAGCTGGTGTGTGTGTGTGAGAGTCAGTGAGACGCCGTGCCCTTTCCTTGTCTAATTGCATCCTTTTGTCACGACTAGCAGGGGGAAGGCGTCTGGGCCGATCCCGATGCGTCGCCGTGACGACAACGCCGCCGCCGGATGCCGCGGTAAGGTCACGCGACTCATTGCTCCGATGCCGAGACTACTTGATTGTTCCCATCTGTGACGTGACCGTCTGCGGAGGATGAAGCTACCTCACGCGCTCTCCAGCTCGTTTGTTCTTCGGACCTCGAGCGCGTTCCGTCACCGCCTTGCCGGCTGAAGAAGTGCCGGCGAATGTGATGGACAAGTGGAGGTTGACGTGTCGTTTGCAGGCTCTGCAAGCCCGCTCGCTCTCAGGATGACATGACTACACGCTTCCATGTATGATGAGGCATCGCTTCGAGATTTGTTTTGACTGCCTGTCCACCTTTTTGAGCTAATGGTCAAAAATCAGCGGCCTTCATGTCCATTTTGTGGCATACTGAGAATTTTTTTTTTAAGCCCCGGGAAAAAATAACGGGCGAATTGCTTCAGATTCCTTTGTGAAGGTTTTTTAAATGTTATTTTATTTTTTGCTAAAAGGAAAAAAAAACCCTACTTTTTTGCAAATGAAATGTTTTGTATTGTACAATAATTTCTACCTATTTTACTAATAAACATGTGGGGGAGGGGGGATATTTTTCATTTATGTATTTATTTTGCAAAGTAGAAGTAAAAACATGGTTCCCAGTCAAGATTTGGACATCTTTGAAATAATGAGATGACTGAAAAAGGGACGTACCTTGTCGTTGAACTTGAGAGGAAGTGACGTTTGTCAAGTCCGTATTTGTAAGATCCCGTTCTTGATTCTGCGTGGAAATGATCGACAAAACAGATTAACTATCCAAAAGCGACATTTGTCAACACGACGTTAGCTTAATCCCGTTCGCGGTGAGTGCTAATCTTGGAACAACATGGTTCCGCGTGAACCGGCTCAATTAGCAACCCAACTGCAAATAGAATTTAGTCCGTCTTGAAGACGCTTCATGACAAGCTAGGAACGCCGCTTTCGGAAACTATGAGAATTGGTTTGGTTTTAGTGACGAAACAAGACGCGACTTAAACTCACCGTAAGTGTCCTTCGCCGATGCTCACCGTATCTTTTCTTCAAAGTGTTTCTGACGTCGTTTTCAAGCAACATTTGCTGCTCCTGCGCATTCTCATTTGGTCTCGTGCGCTTGTGAGTTTGTACCTTTTGAGTTTGTCGTTGTAGGGGCGCCGGGATGACTTTCGTGTCGACTTTTTTGCGAGCTCTGCGGCTGGACGCGTTCTTCGCCCGGGCTCGTCGGTATCCGCTCGCCTACTGCCTGCTCGCCGCCATATTGGCCGCCACCATCCTGCTCCACAGGTGAGCGTCCTACGTCATCGGGGCGGCGAGAAACACTTCATTTATTTATTTAAAAATCTTTATTGAACAAGTCAGAATACAATTCTCAGCAAACAGAAAACAAAACGAAGGTGCTACCAATACATACATATTACAAACGTTTAAACAAAAAAAGAAGGGAAAAAAATAGAATGAAGCCAGGGGATTTTTAGACAAAAATTCCAAATAAGGAGCATATAGCCAGAGTCTTAACAGCTTTTTTGTTTTTGGAATCCATAATAGTACTTCTTTGTTTCTGCATCAAAAATTAAGAAAAGAGGTTTTGAGTTATTCCATCTGCATTTGTGGATAGGGAACTTGGCGAGAATTATTACATTTATAATGGTTTGTTTAGTGTTTTTTTCATTGTCTTTATAGAACCCAAATAGTACATTTTTCCAGTATAGCATAAAGTCAGAGTCAATATGTTCAATGATAAATCTGGATACAACTTTCCAAAATGTGTTGGTATACTGGCATTGCCAGAACAAGTGAACCATTATCATTTGAAAAGAGATTTCCCTTACTTTATTAGTCAGGAGGTATTTGTATGGGAGAGACCAGATTTTTCCCCAGTGAAGATCAATGGCATTTACTTGGCACGGCGCAGATAAGCCGCAGTCGGTGAAATGCGAAATCGAGTGGGATGATTCTTCAGTCACAAGTGAGCATGTCGTTTGCAGGTACCTGCACATCCTGATTGGCTTGTGGTCTTTCCTGGTGGGCATGGTCACCTTCTATTGGGCGCTGGAACCTGACTCGCTGCTCCCAAATATCTTGTTTGCTTGTACAGCGCCACCTAAGGTGAGGTGCATTCATCAAGAAGAAGATGGTGAGGATGAGGATGACGACTATATGTGTGTGTGTGTGTGTGTGTGCCAGCGTCAGGAACCAGAGTTGTTTCCTTCGGCTGGGAGCTGCGCAGTGTGCGGGAAGGTGAAATGCACGCGGCATCGGTACGTTTGCGTTGCGAACGGCGGCGCCACCTCGTGACGCCATCACATGTCCACTTCAGAGCGGCGGCGCTCCATTTTCTTTGCGTTGAAGTCAAAAAGTGCCAATTCGTGGTGGTACCACGGCACGCCGGTGACTGTTGTTGTTGTTGTTGCGGCATTCAGCCCGACGCTGCTCCTGGAGAACTACCAGCCATGGTTGGGCCTCGAGCTGCACTCCAAGGTGGACGCGTCCATCGCAGAGGTGGGCGCTCTCACACGTCACCTCAACTCAACTCGAGCGTATTTCTCGAGCCCTTTCAAACGGCCGCCTCCAAAGCGCTGTACGCGGAGCATATAGAAGAGTAAAGCAAGAAATGGGGAACAAAGCCAGTAGAAGGCAGCAAACGGTCCGACTAAGATCAAAGCCGAGTCAAACGCGCTCATCGTGTCGGTTACCGTTTCTTCTCCACCCGTCGCGGAAAGGTCTTCGAGCTGGTCCTGGAGAACTTTGTGTATCCGTGGTACCGGTGAGTCCCCCTCGGCATTCTCCGCCGCCAGCCGGCACGCCTTGACCTCCGTCGCGGACCGCAGGGAGATCACGGACGACGAGGCCTGCGTGGACGAGCTGCGTTGGAGCTTTCGCTTCCTGGCGTCCGTGTTGGTCCGCCGAGCTCAGAAGGTGACGCCCGCCTCGCCTCGCCTCGCGTCGGCCCCGGGGAGCGGCTCAAATGACAAAATCCGCGCGCCGCGTCTCCAGGTGGACCTTCCCGCCGTCCTCGCCGACCGCGCCATGAGGGCGGCTGTCAAGCACGTGGAGGTCCTGTCGAGGGCCCGCGCCAGAGGTCAGACACCCCGTCCGTTGCTCGACCTGCCCAACAAGCCGCCGCCTCCGAGGGGGAGTTTGTCATGTTTGGGAACAGATGTGTGGCAATTGCCTTCATTTCAATGGGGGAAAAGGGCACGGCTAGAAAAGGAAAGAAAGCGGCTCGTAAGCGGCGGCTTGATGGTGCGCTCTGGTCAGTCCGTCAAGGTCGGACGCTGCAGCAGGCAGCTCTGGAGGAGTACGGCGGCGACCTCCACGTGGCCGTGCGCAGCCGCAAGCAGGAGCTGCTCTACCTCAGGAAGCTCAGCGAGATGCTCTTCCCGTACCTGATGCCGCCAAAAGCCACCGACTGCAGGTACTCGGGACTTGACAAAGTGCCGAGCGCCCCCCTCCTCCAAAGGGCCGTCTGGCCCGCGACTCGGCGGCGCGTCCTCCCGACCCGCCGGTGCACTTTGCTTACTCGCCAACAGGTCGCTGGCGCTGCTGCTGCGGGAGGTGGTGTCGGGTTCCGTCCTGCTGCCCACCATGGACTTTGTGGCCGACCCGGTGAGTCCGGCTGGAGCCGCGCTCGCCGGCAGCTTCCGGTCCCCTTTTAACACCGCCGTGAATTTTTTCCAGGACACCGTTAACTTGATGGTGCTCAAGTTTCTCGACGACACGCCTGTAAGTTAAAAACACACACGCACAAGACCAGTCTAGCCCCATTTCATTTCCCCAAATTGCCTTTTTTTTTTGTCTGTATGACCTCCAAGCAACAATTTTCCATCGCGTTAATTATGGGGGCGGGCGAGCGCGGGGGCCTCTCCCAGCCGAAAGCTGGGACAAAACGGCATTGGTGCGCACGTTGGCGGCCAAGGACGCTTTGGCTGTCCTTAACAAAGCCGGCATGTTCTCCAAACGTGGGAGCTCAGATGCAATCTCCGCTCCCGGATTGCCGTCTGTGACCTGCGAGGTGCCAAGCGCTCATCTCTCATCGCAGCCATCGAGCCAAAAAACTCGCGTTTGTGTTTGCAGCCCGAACCCGCCGCCGAAGCGCCATCTGCTCGCGTTCCTTTCCTGCACAGATACGCCGACTGCAGCGGGAACAAGCGCTCGGTCAGTACTTGCGAGCCATCGACGGCATTGAGCCCGGAGGTCCGCGCGCGCGCCCGACCGCCGAGGCGTGACCGTGCGTCTCGCCCGAGCAGGTTCTGAAGTTGGAGCTGAAGGAGATCCGAGAGCAACAGGACCTCCTGTTCCGCTTCATGAACTTCCTCAAGCAGGAGGGCGCCGTGCACGTCCTTCAGTTCTGCCTGGCCGTGGGTAAGAGCCCGCCGCCGGGCGCGCTCGCCGGCGTCCGGCCGCCCCGCGCCAACGCGCCGCCGGCGTTTCCCCAGAGGAGCTCAACGACAAGATCCTGAGTCCGGAGCTGGCCGACTCGGAGCTGCGGCGTCTGCACGGCGAGCTGGCGCACATCTACCGGACGTACTGCCTGGACGAGAGCGTCGACAAGATCAATCTGGACCGCGCCGCGGTGGAGGACATCAGGAAGGGTAAAGCTGGACGCTCCACTGGTGGTGACATTTGCTTGGTCAATCATATTTCACCATTGAAATGAATGAAAATGCCATGACCCCCCCCCAGCCTCCCCCATAATTCCGAATGTCAATAATTGAAAGCTTTCTTGCCACGTTTACCTTCAACTAAACGCGGTGTTGCTCCTTCTGGGGTGTTTGCATCTTGGTCACCTGGAGCCAATGGAACAGACGCACGCAGGGACATCAACGTTGAGATGGCCGTGGAAATGCTCTTTGCTGAGGATAAAGAAAGTGCGCCTGTGATGACCGGCATCACTGTCGACATGCAAAGAGTTCAAATATTAGCGCTGATGCTCCGTTTCCTTTTTTGGTCAACAATATTCTTGTTCTTATTTTTAGTTGCGAGTTTCAGAAGCTAAAGTCATTTGTTTGCAAACAGCTCAGAGAAAGCAATTTGGGACAAAATCAGAGGTCGGAATCCTCGCATCAGCGTAATTACGCGCAAACGGCAAGTGCAATATTTTGTGAAGAAAAATGAGCGGCGGCCGAGCGTCCCGGGAACGCCCCCATCTCACCTTTGAGTCTGGCGACGGCCACGTGACCAAAGGTCCTCTCCCTCTCGCCGTCAGTGGCCGCCGGTCCGTACGGCGCCGTGGTCAAGCTGCGGACCATGCGCTGCCTCTTTGAGGCCTACGAGCACGTCCTGTCGCTCCTGGAGGGCGTCTTCGCGCCCATGTTCTGCCACAGCGACGAGGTAAGGCGGCACCCGGGCGCCGCCGGTCCGCGGCGGAAGTTGACCTCCCAATGCGCTCAGTACTTCAGACACCTGCTGAAAGGAGCCGAGTCGCCGGCCAGGAGCTCGCGAGCGGGCAGGTTGGTGGCCGCCGTCTCCCGAGCTCGCCGGACCCTCCGTCCCCGACCGTCCTGGCTCGCGCTGTGCCCAGGAACGCCGCCAAGCGCGCCGAGTCCTTCGCCATCAGCAGGATCGGCAGTAAAATCAAAGGCGTGTTCAGAAGCACCACCGTGGACGGCGCCGTCTTGCCACCCGGGGCCGGGACGGACGTCGACGTCGACGGCGGGGTGAGCGAGCGCCGAACGGTTTGGCATTTGCGTTTGGTCTTCATCCCTTTTCGGGCGCAAAGCTCCTCGGCTCGGAGGCCGTCTCTTTCCGTTTCTTGTTCATCGCCGAGCGCGGCGCGGCCCGGCGGGCGACCGGTCACGCGTCCTGCCGCCATGCAGGTGGAGGAGGCCACGGTGGTGACGGAGGACGACGCCCCCGCCCCCGCCCCGGCGGGGGCGGGTAGCCTGAGGAGGCTGTCGTCCTGGAGCGTCGCCATCCCGTACGTGGACTTGTACGAGGACGACGCAAAGAGGGAAAAGATTCCCGTCTTCTGCATCGACGTGGAGCGCAACGACAGGAAGGAAAGTGAGGCGCCGGGCCGCTCGGGTTGGAAATTGCATTCGCATCCAATTCTCCGGACATACCCCCGACATCATTCTCAACCTACGATCGGGCGAGTACGGATGAGGGCCATCTGGCCGAGACCGGCTCCGTTTTACCGGGGGCCGTGACAGTTAGGCACGGCAAACCAAAACTAACACCACAACATACAACAACAAAGACAGTAACTGGTCTTTGGTCCAAATTTATGACGAGAGCTTTTTGGGGTTGAGTTGACACCTTGATTTTGGTCCCGCCGGCGTGAGGTGGCCCCCCCGTCTTCTGGGAGCTGCGCTTCTTTTGACTGCGAGTCGCCTGGCGACCGTTAACGGCGACGTGCCGTAGTCGATTTGGGGATGTCGTTTTTGCAATATTTCCAACCCCGCCAGCATGCCCTTCTGTCTTTCAAACCTGTCAAGTGAGAAATAGGCACACAGGAGAGAGAGGAAAACGCTCATCAACACAAACAAAGCCGCTCTGAAAACGACATTTTCAAAGAAATGGAGCGTCTCAAATGGTCTTTTGGAAAGCAGCCCAAAAGGAATCCAATGTGACGTTGAACACGTCTTCCTCACACATCAGCACGTGCGCGTGGCAAAGAAACCAAAAGGGGGGTCACGGTGTCGCTTGCATCAAAAGTAGCAGGTTGGGGACTCGCTCACTTGCTTCCTTTTGCCCAAGTGACGCCGACGGGACATTTTAGGGAAGCGGCGCCAATTTTGATGGACCCCTACTTCTTTGGAAATCTTGTCTTGCTGAGACAAAGAGGAAAGGACAAGCTAGAAATGGGATGACTTACAACTAGTCTGTTTTGCCCCCCCCCCTCCCTCCAGTCGGACACGATCCCGAGCGTTGGTCCGTCCACAGAAGATACTTGGAGTTCTACGTGTTGGAGTCCAAGCTGACAGAGTTCCACGGTAAGTTGCGCTTGGTTGACCGCCGGGAGAACTCCTCAAAGTGCCCCCCGCCTGCACATGCAGGCGCTTTTGCCGACACGCAGCTACCCCCGAGACGCATCCTGGGACCCAAGAACCACGAATTCCTCACCTCCAAGAGGGAAGACTTTGAGGACTACTTACAGGTAAGACCTCTTCAAAGCGCACAATCAACAATGTGACAGCGTTTTGTTTTGTTTTGTTTTTTTGGGGGGGGCACACCTGCAGAAACTCCTGCGCTATCCGGAGCTCAGCAACAGCCAGCTGCTGGTGGACTTCCTGTCTCCTCACGGCATGGGCTCTCAGTTTGAGGACAGGATGCTTCCCGACGTCAACTTGGGTACTTTCAAGCCGTCGACTTTGGCCACCATGGATTGTAACATTTCAACCAAATCTGCACCTCCCCCCCCCCCCATCCGCAGGCAAAATTTTCAAGTCCGTACCCGGGAAGTTGATGAAGGAGGTGCGTGTGGCAGTTCCGCCCGCGGGCCGCAAGGGGGCACTACAGCCATTGTTGTTTTTGCAGAAAGGGCAGAACCTGGAGCCCTTCATCCAGTCCTTCTTCAACTCTTGCGAGTCTCCCAGAGCCAAAGCCAGCCGCCCCGAGCTGACCGTCCTCAGCCCGAGCGCCGACGCCAACAAGCGGGTTGGAACGCGAGCTGGACGTCGCCGGCGATACGGTCGGCGCCCAGACGTCATCCTCCCCCGTAATCCGTGTTGGCGTTCGCCCGCAGCTCCTCAGCCAGATCTACAGGGACGACGGCAACGTGGCGGCCAAGGCCGGGAGGCCCGAGCGGCGCGGCGACCGCTCGGTGGAGGTGGGCCTGGACGGCGCCTACGACTACCTGCTGCACACGGGTCAGTCGCCGCCTTCCGGCGCCCCAAATCGGCAGCCGAGCGACGGCCTCCTCCCCCGCCCCGTCTTTGACTCCAGGTCGGCTGCTGTTCCGCATGCCGCGCTGGCTGGACGGCTTGCTGTCGGCCACCAGGATCCTCCTGAAGAACACCTTCGAGGCCTACGTGGAGCGGCGCCTGCGTGCCAAGATGGACGCCGTCCTGCAAGAGCACCGCCTCGTCTCGCTCATCACGCAGCTACGAGGTCACGCGGGGGGGATCGGGGGGGACATCTTCCGACATCTCAGGGAAGCAAGGATTTAGTTTTGGTGCGGCAAAGCCTTGTGACTGCGCCGTGTTCCCCCAGACGCCGTCTTCTACGAAAGCGCGGAGGAGCGCGGCGGGCCGGCCAAGGCGGCGCGAGCCGAGCGGACGCTGGAGGAGATGATGGCCTATCTGCCCGGTGAGTTTGAGAAGGCCTTTCTTTGAGTCACGCCACCTGGGCAAAGAGCGACTCCCCGACGCCGTTTGTCCCGCGTGCGCCGTCAAGACGTGGTGGGGACGTGCGTCGGCGAGGAGGCCAAGCGCGAGGGAGTCGGGCTCCTCTTTGAGGCTCTTCAGCAACCGCTCCTCAACAAGCAGGTCCGAAACGCCGCGCTGGCGAGAAGCGACGCGGTGCGGCGCCGCCGTTCATGGTCCTTGTGCCTTCAGATGTCGTACGTGCTGTTGGACGTGGCCGTGCTGGAGCTCTTCCCCGAACTGCGCCAATGAGCCGCCAGCGCCAGGAGTCGACGTGCAGCTTCCTCGCTAGCCCGAGCGCCGTCGTCGGCACCAAATGCGTTGATGCCATGACAAATAAATGTGGCTTTCCACACTCCTCCTTTGTTTGAAATGGTTGAGGGCCCGGTTTGGGACTCCGTACGATCTGGATCATCTTGCGCGAGACCAAGGAAAGGAAAGCAAGAATTCCAGGATACGCTCGTGTCGACTCATCGTTTGTTTTATGTAGCGAGCCTTCGACCGGCGGCCTCGAGCGACGCGAGCGTCTCACGGGCAGTTGGGAGCAGACGACCCAACGCTCGTCGGCATGACGCGCACACTTACCCTCCACACGGTGAGGGCAAAGAGCGGAAACTCCGGCGAGACGTCAAACATTTGTTGTTGTAAGCGCTGCAGGCTCTCCGCCTGCTCCGCCGTCACCTGCCGTCGCCGCGACGCCGGAGGCTCGCTCGGCAGCTCCTCCAGAATCCTCAGCAGGCGCAAAGCGTTGTGGTACTCGTCCACGGGAATCTTGTCCGCAGCGGCGTTCTCCTGCACGCGACGGGGACACAAAACACATTCCCGCCTCAATGGCCGTTTGTCGCCACGTTCTAAAAGGCCTTTTGCGAGCGACCGCCCTCAAACGCCGAGAGGCGATTCGACGCTCACTTTGGCCAATGTGCGCGTGTGTGTCCAAAGGATCTCTGACGGCTTTTGTTTTACAAAGAGATCGAAAGGGAACGACGACGAATGAGAAGAACATCGAGTTCTCGTGGTTTGTTTGGTGGTTGTTGTTTTTTTTTTTTTGCATCACCAAGAAGCTGGCATTTGATCCACTTTCTCCGTCCGCCGCGTGCGTGCGTGCAATTACGTGGATGGCGCGGCACAGTGCGTCAGCCAGCGCGCCGACCTCGGACAGGATGCCGGCCACCAGGAAGGACTTTGCCATACGACTCCGCCCCAACGCCGCCAAGCACTGCGTCAACAGTTCAAGCATCTGGAAGGAGAGCCACGCCACAGTCGTCACACTTTCTCCGAGATTCTGGCAAGTTCTAGCGAGTTGGACTCACGGGCTGACGCCGGCCGGCGCGTAGCAACGTGGCGGCGAGCTCCCTCAGGGAGGCCCGCAGGCACGTCGTCAGACGGGCGGCGGGCACACTCTGCGAGGAGAACTCGTCCATGGCGCGGCTCGACGCCCGGCACGCCTGCAGGGTGATTTGCCACGCCCCCGGGGGAAGCGAGCGCTCGCGGAACGCGCTCGCCAGCGCATCCAGGAACCGGCACAGCTCGTCCTCCGAGAGTTGGCCCGCCGCGCCGGGCCGCTGGAATGCGCCCAGCGCGTGCAGGACGTGTTGGTGAGGAAGCCGCGCGGCGTCCTGCCGCCGAATGGAGAGAAGCCGCGGCCGGGGCGAGACCAGCCCATGGAGTTCGGGCGTGTCCGAGTCGCTGTCTGGAGCGCGCTGGCTCTCCGTGGCGGCATCGTGACCTGACGCAAACACAGAAGCGCGCGCGCGCACGCGTCACAAAACTTGTGCCCGCGACGGGATGCCGGCGGTGAGCACCTGTGCTTGCTGTTGCCGTGGCGATGAGCAGGGCCCGCCGTAGCCCGAGGACCTCCCGTTGGAGCTCCTCCGCTTTGGCCCTCCACATGCGGTCGCGGTCCCTCAGCCTCGCCACCAAAGCCTCAAGGCGCCGCGCGGCGGTGGCGCCGTCCGCTGCGCCCCCAATCACCGCCACCGCCACAGCCACGCTCACTTTGGCCAAGAAGCACCCTGACCACCCACACGCACGGCGTTCAAACCGTGAACACATAGCCGTCAACGTCGTGAACTTGGACCGCCTAAGTGCTGTGCTGAATCGGAGTGACGCTCCACCAACAAATCAAACGTCGCCTCCGTTGGGAGCACCGACGCTTCAGTGTGCTGTCAAGTGCCTTGGAGCCAATTATCTATGGACAGCTGGTATCGCGCTGCGTTTTTGCCTCGTTCGATTTTAGTGCCGGCGGGGCTGCGTTTTTGCGTCGTTCATCTTAAAGAAACACCATCAAGCATGGAAAGTGACCTCCAAAATGTGTCCCGCTTTTAACGACCACTCGGTCAACATTCTCCAACTTTGTTTGAGTAAGTAAGTTCTTCAAACACAAACGTCAGGAGGCTTGTTCTGTTTGGAGCACATATCAAGTCAATTGGTCAATTTCCAGACACATGTTGGGGGCTCACCGTTTGCCAAGGCCGTCGCCACGTTACTTGGAGCCGCCAGGACGGCTCATATTCCCGGGGTTTGTTTTAGACCCCAAATCCAAATTGCCTGACAAAACCCTGACATGCAGTCGGGGCCGCTGCGAAAGTCGGCATACACTCGTGCCAAAGTTTGCCTTGTGCGCAAGCGTTCGTTTACCTGTCGGTTTGATTGGAAGCACCTGTGTTAAGGGTTTGACTTTGGCCAGCGGAATTTGACACCTCTGGCCGCTACGGTATACCCGCTTTTGCCCCCCCCCCCCCCTTCCCACCATTTGGATGAATCGTCCAAGGCCTCACGTTCATAGCAGGAAAACAAAACTTCAAGTTCAACCTTTTTCAAAAATCCGCCCGATGGTGCCATTCGTGTCAATGAACTTAGCTTTGAAATTTCGCACTCACGTACGACAAGTCACGAGCTAAAGATGTCCAAATGGCACCGTGTTGCTTGTGAAGTAGTTGAACTCGACGCGAGTTTCAAACAAGGCAGTGAAATTACCTTGCCGGCGCTCCATTCCACGAGCTGGGGACGCTATCGGAGGCTAGCTTCAGCCCACATCCGTCGACGTGAAGACGTTGATTTTTATCCACGGTACACGCAAACCATTACGCGCGTGTGACACTCGTGCTTCAAGGTATGGGTTGCATCTTAAAAGAAATGTCTTGCCAAAGTCGTGTCACCAGCACAGAGCAAACCGGAAACCTTTCGACCCAACCGCTGGCGGGAACAAGCGGGGCAATGACGTCACGTCAGTGGCCACCATTTTGAGCGGCCGATTTGTCGTGAAACTTTATTGAACCTCTCCAGCTCAAATTAGGAGCTGAAATAGGGGCCCGCAACACCCTTGCCAGTAGATGCACAGGAGCCAGCCACCTTGTGGGCTACTAGTCTCTGAGATTTTTTTTTTGGGGGGGGGGGGGGGGGGCTCAACCTTGTCAAAGTTGAGAAAAACACAAGGAGACGGGAAATGTGATTCATCATGTTGCACCGCGTGCTTGTCAGTGATGAGGAAGCAGGATTAAAGTACTTGTTGTTGTTGTTGTTCTTCAAACAGGAAGTGATGTTTGTGTGGTCCAGAACCAGCCACCTGCAAATGCCTTCATTTTAAACATAAAGAACATTAAAAGGATTATTGGCGTCGGCGTCTGGATTTTATCGCACACACAGAACAGCACAGCAGAGCCCCAAAATAGCCCAACATTGGACTGGAGCTTTTTCCAAGACAACATATCAAGCTAAACGTTGCAGTGATTGGTGGGCATGACGAGCGGAAATATTGCGGCGACTCTCGGGGGAACGGCGCGGCATCTCCAGGGGGAACTCCGCAGTGACCCCGAAGCCTCCGAAACAGAACCCGCGGCGATTCCGGAGACATCTAAAGAGGAAGGCGAAGGTGACTCGGGAGCACCTTGTGACATTGCGGGGCCTGTTCCCGGCTGGGGGTCCAGCCTGTGCGCCGGGTGAAATCCACTAACAGGATGAGGGCGGGATGAGGGCGGCGAGCTACGATGGTAAAGCGGGATTATGTCTGAGCAGCAGATAAACAGATTATTCCCAAAACAGAGTCTACTCTTTTAAGATGACGCTTTTCTTTGGGCGGGGCGAACAGCACTTTCCCTCCGCCGCCAGGACGAGTCGCGCAATTCCTCAGGAGGCTTCGGACCGCAGACGCCGGGTGGCCTTCGTGTGACCTCCGCCAACGCAGCAGAGCGTCTCGCTGTTCACGTATCGGCTGCTCGCGGGTTTTTTGATCCCCACAATGTTCGGGGGCTTGGGACTTTTGTTCCTCATTGCCTGGCAGGTCCAAGGTGAGTCTGCTTTTTTTGTATTTGTGGAGAATTGCTGTGGAGCATGCTAAGAAAAAAAATTCTTCCGAGAAGAATGGCAAGTGAAGGCGGTCATCGAGCACGAGGGTCGAGCTCTCTCCTCGGGAAATTGCAGCATTTCGTAAAAAGGAACTTCATTCTTGGAGGGAGGGATGGATGGATGGATGGATGGATGCACAGTGCCGGGAGGAGGCCGGAAGGGACGTTTTCTAAGTGTTGTTGTCCAACGCAGGCAGGAGCGCCCTGCCGGCCTCGGGTCCCAAGGAGGAGGCGGTCTCGCCCTGGGCGAGCGCGGCGGCGTTGGCCAGGTCGCCGCCGCCGCCGCCGCCGCCGCTCGTGGCAGGATGGCTGCCGGAGCTCAGCGGGCGGCGCTCCAAGAGGTCCGTTTTCCTGCACTCCGGGGTGAGGGTCTGCCCTCAGGAGACCGTCGGCGAGGTTCTGGCCAGTCATCGGGCCTACTACCAGCTTCGAGGTGCGCTTGTCCACACCCTCGTCGTCGGTCGCCATTCGACAATCCTTTTTTTTTTTCTTCTCTCTTTCCTTCTGGCGCCAGTGTGCCAGGAGGCCGTGTGGGAGGCCTACAGGATCTTCCTGGACAGGATTCCTGGGACCGCCGAGTACCAGCGATGGGTTCACGCGTGTCAACAGGAGTCGCTCTGCATTGCCGATATCGCCAGAAATTTCAGCGATTCCGAGGAGCACTTGGACATGATCCACAGGGTGAAGACCACCGATGGCGACTGAAACTCGCACGCACGCACACGTTGCAAGTCCCTGCAAAGTAAAAAGAAATCTTTTCTGAATTGGACACGCCAGAGAGCACAAGATGAAAAGAAGCTAATCCAAACTTAATCTAAGCGTAAATAGTCGTCGGCCGTAACGGTCTTGGCATGCCAATGACAAGTTGATTGGCGTAATCCTCATTGACTGACTTGCGAGCGGCAACCTTGGCAACGTCGGTCGCGGCTTTCTACTCGGGTGGCCGAGCGGCAGACTCACCTGCTATGTTTGCCGTCCCTTTGTTTTGTCTGTGCGCAGAGGATGAAGCGCCTCAGAAACGTCGAGCCGCAGTCACGGTAGGCGGCGACGTCCTTTCTCTCGCAGACGATCACGATTGCCATTGGCAACCCGACGATCGTGCGCTTGTCCTCCCCGTATGACCGTCAACCGCCGGTCTTCTCCGCAGAGCTCCGCCGACTCCCGGCCCCGTGGCTTCCGACGCGCCAGGTGGGAAGGCGCTTTGGAACATCACAACAATCTTTGCGCTACTTCTCCTTCCTGCGCCACAAACCCTTGCGGGGCCTCTGACCGGGGCTCTTTGGTGTTCTGTTGGTTCCAGAAGTTCTGAGCACCTCCAGAGGTTCTGAGCCCCTCGGCCCGGCCGCTTCCTCTCCAAGCTCGACCCCCGATCGACAGCGCGGCGCCGCGGCGGAAGGAGAGGAGGTAGGAGCCGTCCCGCGGAGGACGGGACCCGAGGTTTCTGAGCGCCTGCGAAAAAAAACCCAATCATAACGAAGCGATTCCCAAAGAGCACAACCTTCTCCCTCTCCTTCACGGCAAAGGACTCTGACATCCCGAACGCTGTCCCCGAGAATCCGGCGGAGCAGAGGGTCGAGTTCGGCATCGACCTGGTGGATCCGGGATATCGAGAACTGCTGGACGACCCGGACTCTCCCCAGTACGTTGACCTGGCTCACCACCTGCAGGACCAGGTGGGGTCGTGCTGTTCCGGAGAAGGTCTCCCTCATTTTCCATTCGAGACGCCTTCCCGTTGTGGTCCCGACTTCCTCCCCGATGTTTGTCCCCGTTACGGCGTTTAAAACATCTAAAACATCCGTACGCCTTCAAGCGCTCCAAATAGGACACAATCTCGTCTTCGCACGGCAAACGTGCGTCGGGGCCGTCGCACGCAAGCCGTGTGGTCCCGCGTTGGCCTCGTGGCGGCGGACGTAAGCCGAAGTGGCCTCGGTCGAGTCACATCAGCTCCGTTCACAGCGGGGAGCTCTCCGATGACGTTCCAAAGAGCGTTATATCACAGGAGATTCCGGCCGGCCAAAGATAGACGGCGGCCGCTCCTGTCGCGGCGTCGGGGACCTCCAAGGGCTGTTTGAAAGCGGGCGTTTCTTCCACAGATGCAGCACGTTTTTGACAAACTTCCAGGATTTAAAAGCATCCGTGTTTTGCGGATCAGGTAGGCCCCGCCCACCGCTCGCGGCCTCCGGCCCGCCAAAATGTCCACACGTACTTTGACGAATTTCCCGCTCTTTGTTCCCAATGCAAGCGAGACGCGGCGAGCCGACAGGTGATTCGTTTGCCGCCCGTCTTTCCGCTCATTGCTCGGTTTGTGACCAAAGTGGTTCTTCCGCCGCCTCTTCAGCGTTCACGGCGGAATCACGGTCCACTACTCGCTGGTCTTTGAAAGGACTTCGCAAGGAACCCGGCCCGCGGCGGCGGCGCCGTCCGCCGACTCGGAATTGAGAGAGACGGTGAGAAAAGCTCTGCGCGAGGAGGCGTCCCTTCCGGTCGATCTGGAATCCTTGAACTTTGACCCAGGTACGGCGGAGGTCAGACTGTCTGGGTAAAATGAGGTCAGGGGTGTAACTGTAACTCGCTTGTTTGGCGGCAGGGGAGGCCCTTCCGGCACGGACACGGTCCTCCTCGCAGGAATCCGGCGGGGAGGTATTCGGTCACTTCCCGGATGACCCGGAGGTGGATGAGCTTCGGCCGGTGGTGCCCCTCCCCGCCTTGGAGAAGGAGAAGGCGCCGGTCACGCTGCTGGATCCCGACGACGAGAACGAGGAGGACCTGAGGTTTGAGCCGGATGCGCTGGAGCCATCCCGTGAAGAAGAGGAGCTGATCATTTCTCACAAAATTGAGACCTTCCACCATACGGAAACTGGAGAACTCGTCCGGGACTACGCGCTGAGCCCTCCTCCGGTGACCGAGGACGGCCGGATCCCCGACGCGCACATTTCGCTGACCTCCTCCCCTCCTGGGAAGGAACGTTTAGACTCGGGTGTTCCACGACCTTACGGCCCCGACGAGGACACTTTGGAATTGCAGGCCGAGTCCGCCATCCCACGGACAGCGTTAGCGGAGAAGCCCGCTCGAGGAATCCTTGAGACTTTGGGCCAGACACCGGTACCGAGTGAGGTTTCCACGCCGGATGAGGAGATGGCGCGAGGAAAACACCGAGCCGCAGAGCCAGCTTTCGATGCTCCCGGAACGCGGGACAAGGAACTTGACGTTTTGAATCCACAGGACAAGTCCGCTGATGCGGTCGAGCAGAAGGGAAAGGCGGGAGAGCGGCACGGAGAAGAGGTCGAAGGATTTCCCCGGAGCGGAGAGGCCAATAAGCAAGACGTCAGGCATGGAAACGTCGTGGAAACACTAAGCGCTCCTCTTGAAGAGCCAGTCACGGTGTTTTCCGAAGAACGCCTCTCCGATGCTCTAGAACAAGAACAAATCGTCAAGGAAACATTATCCGCCGGTTCGGAACAAAGCTTGCCCGAGGTATTGGTGGAAACGGCGACTGTTTCGGAGGAAGCGGCTCAGACACTCGTGGATGTTCCCAAAACAATCGAGGAAGAGGCTGCCGCCGTTCCAACTCCAGAGGACTCACTTGTAGATTCAGAGGAGGCGTTTGCCGGCGGCCCTCCGGAGTTCCAAACGGAACCGGGGACAAACGTCAAGGAGCGCAGCGAAACAGGAGATGAGGAAACTGCGGCATCGCAAACACCGGCGGCGGCTTCAGAACCCGGCGGAGGAGTTCCGCTGGGTGTTGGACTCGCTCCGGGAGATCCCGTCGAAGCCGAGGCGGGAACGGGAAATGTTTCTGGAACGGAGGACGAAATGGACAATTCGGTGAAAGAAGCGGAAGCAGGAGAGGAGGAGGAGTTTGCGGGTGACAGACACGTTGATACTGCGGAAGGGGAAGAGGAAACCATGGCTGATCCTCCACCAAATTCAAATTCAAAGGAAGCGCTTGCCATTTTAGAGCCCGTCCTGGAGCGCGACACTCCTGAACCACAAGCGGAATCCATTCAGGTGTTTGCTTCATCGGATGGGGAAAGGGACCTTCTCCTCGGAGAAAATACCGGCGAGGTTCTTCAGCCTGTCGCGCCGGGCCGGGGGCCCCTGGAGGAAGGTCATTCGCCCATCGTTCCGGCGGCGGGTGAGGAGGACGCGGGTGAACCCCAACGTGCCCCGATTGAATTCTTGCTTCCCGACGAGGGGTCGGATGGCGCCAAGCATCAAGCGGGGGAGGACGTGGACTCTGCGGCATCAGTCGGCACTTACGCTGAGCCGGCAGGTGACTAACAACGCCGAACCTCCACGCCGATGTTCTTCTTGCAGATGGGCCAAGGTTTTCTCTCCCTCATTTTGACAGGCACGACTCCTCCGGACGGGGCCGCGACACCAGAGGACTTCTTTCTGGAGGAGGCTGAAAGAGAGGAGAAGAGAAGGATCCCCCCGCAACCAGCTTTGTACTCCTCAGCAGCGCCACCTTGGACTTCTGCCCATGGCCCCGCGGTGGACCTTGGACTCTTTGAGGCGGCGGCGGCTGAGGAACAAAGCGCATCGTCCGTCATCGTCATCGAGGAGGACGCGAAAGATGGCGATCGCCTGACGAGCGGACCCGTCACGACGGAGGGCATCGTCGGCAAGGCGGTCGGGGACCAGGCGGAAGAACGGGACCGAGCCGAGCCGGCGGCCACGGTCCCGGCGGACGAAGGCAGCGGCTTTCTAGGGGAGCGCACGTCCGACAGCGTGGCGGTCACGCCCGCCGCCACATACCTGACCACAGCCGGCGTGACCACGGCCAGTCACGGCCGGGAGCTGGTGGTCTTCTTCAGCTTGCGCGTCACCAACTTTGATTTCTCAGAGGACCTCTTCAACAAGACGTCACCCGAGTACAGGTCCTTGGAGAACACCTTCCTTAACGTGGTGAGTCCGAATGACTGGAGCCAATGGAGCTCGCCACCTCCCTGTTTTGGCTCCACGGGTCTTCTTTGAAGGTCGGGCCTTTCCGATCAGCCAAAGGTGGTGCTCCTCCTTGCAGAACACTGCAGAATGAAAGATCTTTGTTAGTTCTGAACACTTTTGTCTCGTCTCCCCCCCCAAAAAAAAGCTGCTGCCATACCTGCAGGCCAACCTGACGGGATTCCGCAACTTGGAGATCCTCAACTTCCGCAAAGGCAGCGTGGTGGTTAACAGCAGGATGAAGTTAGCCAAGTCGGTGCCCTACAACATTACGGAGGCGGTCCAATGCGTCCTGCGGGATTTCTGCTCCAACGCTGCGGCGCACCTGCACATCGACATCGACACCCGCTCGCTGGACGTGGAGCCAGGTGATCCGTCTTGCTTACGTACGCCGCTCGCGCAGCGGCACCGTGATTAGCGCCCGGTGAGGTCGACGGCCGCATCGAGAGAATGTAATCAAGTTAACGGCGGGATCCCGCGACCGGTCCCCGCAGCCGACCGGGCCGACCCTTGCAAGTTCCTGGGGTGCGGGGCCGGTTCCCGCTGCATCCTGGAGCCGGCGAGTCGGGCCAGGTCCGGAGAGGCGCGGTGCCAGTGCGAGCCGGGCTTCCTGTCCGTGGACGGCCTCCCGTGCCGGAGCGTCTGCCAGCTCCGGCCGGGACGATGCGGCGACGGCGCCGAGTGTCACGTGGAGCCCGGACGCGGCGCCGTGTGCAGGTAAGCCAAAGGCGGGAAGAGAAGAACGATGCCGCTAGCTCATCCATGGCCCGAGCCGAGCTTCCTTCCACATGATGCCGCGTGCTTTGGTGGAACATTTGGCTGTCGCTTCGGGTGACTTTTTGCCGTCGCCGCGCAGGTCCAAGGGGAGCGAGCGTCTCCGGGCGGCCTAAAACGTCCCGAGTCTCAGAAATCCCGCTCCCGCCACAGCAGGTGAACTTTGACTTTTCATTCAGAAAGTTTTCTCGTCTTGAGAGGTCAACGTGGAACTTTTTGTTGTCCCGCAGACTCGGCTGCTTTCTCGGCCGGGAGACGAGCCATCCTAGCAACCAAGCCGTCCGTCTCGGTCAGGGGTGTCCAAAGCGGATCCTCGCGGGCCGCTCCGTTGCCCGCTTTCCATCCGTCCCTGCCGCGACACGCCCGACTCCAAGGGGGAGGAGCGTTCTGGCGCTTCTTCGGAGCCTGCCGATGAGCCGATCCTTTGAATCGGACGTGTGCGCAACTGGGGGAGTTGGCAAACAGGCGGGACGGCGACCCGCGAGGACCGGCGCCGGACATGCCCGGTCTGGATGGAGCGGTCTTCTTCAAGCAAAACTCATCGGGGGGGGGGGGGGGGGGGGGGGACCATGTGACACTGCTCTGTAGTTCTGCTTCTTGTTCAATGTTTCCATTTGACACAAACCAAAAGTGTCTTTTTTGTTTTTTGTCGCGCTGCTCCTGGTTTGCTCTGTCGACAAGTTGACGAGGTCAACCTCAAAAACGCCTCACATCACACACACCCTGAAAGCAACTTTTTTTTCTTTTCAACTCGGAGCACAAGCGGCCCCTTGTCTAAAATTTTTGGGGCGCGAGTAGAACATTTTTCAACTGACTCAATCAATATTCATCAACAATTTCATGACTGATAAGACGTAGTGCCCCAAAAATGGATTTTTGGGGCACGAGTCTTCCAGTCCCCTTGTGGGGGTGCAATTCCAATTGGGCATTCAAAGACTCCCCGTAGACACATCGACGACTCGAGTCAGGTGGCACACAAACGCGTTTTATTGAGAGTTGAGGAGCGGCAGCGCCGAAAGGTGTCGGGATCGGGCGAGGACGCGCTTCGCGCGTGCCAAACCGCTGAAGTCGTCGGTGAGGCCGGCGGCTTTGGCTCAAAGCATGTCACGAGTACACACGCGCCGCTTCTTGGAACCGCTCGCTTGAGGGCAATGTCCCCCCCAACATCATAGCAAAAAAACAAAAATAAACCCCATCCAGTGCGGTAGCTGGTCTCCAGTTCAAAGACGCCTTACAAGGTCAGCTGATGAAATCATCAAAGTTTGATTGGTCCTTCAATCAATCACATTGGCAAAAGATCCGTAGCCGGCCGTCAAACTCGCCCCGCGACCCCCACGCGCCCATATTAAAAGGGAAAACGGCTAGCGGCCACGCTCGCTCGAATACGGCCGACGCCGGCGTTAGCGTGGCCCCCCGTGTGGCTAACGTTAGTTGGCAAATGCATAGTCGTGCGGCGGCAACTATCCAAAGAAAAAACATCCATCACCGAATCATCGATTCACATTGGCAGGCTTGGTCATTAGTTTCAGGAGCGGCCATGTTTGGATTCATTAACGGCACGCCAGGTAAACAAGAATCACCGCGTCAAAAGCTGTCCCTGACGTTTCCTAGCACGGAGGAGGAGGGGGAGGGGAGGAGGCCTCGTCGTTAAACTCCCGCGAAAAAGCAGAAGGAAAAGAAAAAGGGCAGAGAAAAGAGGAGGGGGGGGGGAAAGGCGGCAGCCTCGGTGGTGGGCTCTCACTTGAAGGTGGCCTGCAGCATGGCGGTGGCGTAGGTGGGCCGCGCCTGGCGGTTCTGAATGGCGCCGCGCAGGTACTGGACGCCGCCGCAGCGCTCCCAGATCTCCTCGAACTGGCGGGGCAGGATCTCGGCGCCCCTCTTGCGCGACAGCCCCGTCTCGTCCAGACTCAGCTCGCACATCTCCATGTCGTCTTTGCCTGAGGGGGAAACGGGACGGCGTCACCCGGCTAAGAGCGGTCGCCGCGCATTTGACGCAGCCACGACCGAGCCGAGTCCTAATCATCCACCCGCGACCCGGGCCGCTTGGCCTCCCGATCGCGGGGCACACCGACATCTGGGGCCAATTTTGAGCGCGTTTTGGAATGTGGGAGGAAAGCGCCTCGTGGCGTCTTTGTTTCGCATGCGGCGTGCTCACCGGCCACCAGGAGGATGGGGTGCTTGTCGGGGTGCAGCTCCATCTGCCGGGCGATCCAGGGCCCGTCGAAGTGGGCGTACCACCAGCCCTTCTTCTTGCCCTGCGCGTCTTTGTACTGGTCGCCCGGCCGGACGAAGGGAATGCGGAAGAAGCGCTGCTGCCGGCTCGGGGACGGCTCGTACTGGCGGGCCGGCGCGGGGGGGTTCCGCTGGGCTGCGAGGGTGGGACGGGAGGGGCGTGAGCGGGCTGCTTTCCGCGGAGGGGAGCCAGCGACCTCCTTAGCTCTGTGCGCCGGCCCCGGTGTCGTCAGCTTACCGTATTCGGTCAGCGCTTTGGGCGCCCGCTGCTCCGTGTCGGCGTTCCTCTTTTTGTTCTTGGACTTCCAGGCGTGGTAGACCTTCAGCCGGCGGTGAAATTCCTCGCGGCACGCCGCCAGCAGCTCGATGTCTAAGGGACGCGCGCACGTTTCAACACGGCACGTCGAGACCGGCGGCGCCGACAAAGAGGCCCCCCCCCCTTTTTCTCACCGCAGGAAGTGTTGATGGCGTCCCTGAGCTCGGCGTACTTCCACTTGCTAAGCTGGTACTTGCCGCCGGCACCGCCGGCCGCTTTGCCGGCCCGAACCTGAGGACTTCTGACGACGGGGACGCAGAAAAGACACAAAAAGGAGGCGGGAGGTCAGCGCAAAAGGCAGCCCGGACGTCCGATCGGATTCCGGAGCCCGAGCTGCCAAACCAGAAGAGGAAGACGACGGCGGCGGAAGAGAAGGGCTCGTCGCCTCGCACGCCCAGCTCACTTGCTCTTTGGGCAACCCCCCCCCCCCACCACCACCACCACCACCAAAAAAAAGGCGACGGATGATTGATTGATGACAAAAGAACCAATTTGAAAGATTTGATTTGAGAATCACCCCCCCGCCCCGTCGGGTGAAGAGTGGAGACGCTTGCACGCACCTGGCCAGAAGCTGGCTCATTTCCTTGGCCATCTCCTCCCTACAAGGTTTCATCACGGTCACGAGTCAACAAAACGGCCGGCCAACAAACAACAAGACTTGCCGGCGCACAAAAGCTTTGGCCGGCGGGCTCGCGGCGTTACCTACATGCTCAAATTGGACACTTTGGCCCCAGCGGAAGCGCTGAAAAGACAAAAACGGCGTGAGCGCGCGACGCCAGCGGGGCCGATCGGACGAGGCTTCCGGCGCCGCGCGTGGGCTCAAAGTTGAAAAGCTCTTACGCTGCTCGCTCGGGAGACGACAGAAGCGACGACGACGACGACGACGACTCGGGGCTGCCGGGAGGAGAACAAGCGAAGCGGCCGTTAGAAGGGCGGGCGGAGGGGGGGGGAGGGGCGGCGCCGGCCTTTTACCTGCGCAGCGAGGCGTCGGCCTGCGATTCGTCCGGAATGAGTTCGGCCTCGCTGCGCGCGATCCTCAGCGCCAGCTCGCGGTCGCGCCTCTCCTGCTCCAGGACGGCCTGGCGCGAGATGTCCTCCTGCCGATCCGCCTCCAGCTGCCGCTCCATTTCCGACTGGGGGCGCGGGACGGCTCGGTGAGATTTGCCGGCGCCGTCCCGACGCGTTTGAGAACCAGACGCACCTGCAGCCTCTTCTCCTCCTCCTCCATCATCTTGCGCTCCTCCTCCTCCCGCTTCCTCTTCATCTCCATCTCGGCTTTCCTGCCGACAAAAAGAGCGCCCGCCCGCCCTTTCATTCTTACGCTTGTTCTTTGGCACGCACGCGGCACGTTATTGGTGGCGCCGGCGGAGACTCACGCGCGCCTCTCGTCTTCCTCCTCCCGGCGCCGGCGCTCTTCCTCCTCCCTCCTCTTCCTCTCCCTCTCCATCTCCTCCTGGATGCGGCGCAGACGCTCGCGCTCTTCCTCCTCCTTCTTCTTGTTCTGCAAGGCGGCGAGCAGCCGCTCCGAGCGGGCCACCAGGGCGGCGTAGTCGCGCTCGATGTCCGCGCGCCGCATCTCCGTGGCCTGCAGGGGGGCGCGGGTCAGCGGTGACGTCGGCGGCGCGGCGCTGCGTGGGCCCGCCGCCGTTCCGGCCGCCCACCTTGATTTTGAGGGCCAGGGCGCAGATTTCGGCGTCCAGCCGCTCCACCTGGGCGCTCATCTCCTCCTTTCCCTCCTTGAGGCCGGCCACCACCTCGTTGAAGAGCTCCGTCCTCTTCTTCAGGTGGCGCACCTTCACCAGGCCGTCGATCCTGAGGGGGGGGGCAAAGAGGGAAAAGGGGCGGGAGCGCCCGGGATTCACGGCGGGGGCCGAAGGAAGGTAGGAGGCGAGGCGGACGCCAGCCACCCACCGAGGTTTGTGCTTCTTCTTGCAGAGCCACATGCGCACCGTCTTCTGCATGGAGATGCAGGCGCCGCGCCGGTACAGCACCTTGTTCTTCACTGCGGGCAAACGCGCCACGATGCGCGTCAACAGCCGGCTTGCCGCAGACTCGCGACGCGACCGAGGCGGACGCCAAAATCCCCTGGCCGGTTTTGCGCACTCGACGTGTGCATTTTGCTCGCTTTTCGGAAGCAATCGTCAGCCCCCGTTGCCATTTCAAAATGTCGCGCGCAGCCGAGGGAGACGAGGAGGCGGAGAAGAAGGGAGCGCGGGACTAAGGAACGCCGGCCGGCCGAGGGGCAAAGCCGACGGGCCCGGCGGCCGCGGGAGCCAGAAAGAGATCCTTACGCTTGATGACCGACAAGGCGCACCACTGGACCTTCTTCCAGCGGCTGTGGATGATCCAGGTGTTGACCCGCCGCACCAGTTCCGCCAGGTGATCCGGGTCCGACTTCATGATCTGGTCAAACTCGGCAAACTAAAAACAAAAAGTAAAAGGAGGAAAAGTCGCGAGGAGAAGAAGCGGCGCTCCTCGGCGGCGGCGGGCGCGGCGCCGACCTTCCCGGGTCGGAAAAACACGCGAGTCAGCCCGAACTTGTAGTCCTTCTCGTTCAGTCCCAAAGCTTTGAACAAGGCCTGCAACACACACACGAGGAGAAAGTGCCGCCGACGGCCAGCGATGGCCGCCGCCGGCCGCCGCCGTCGCCGCGACCCCGACCTTGCAGAAGAGGCGCGGGTCCAGCCGCGTCAGCTTGGGGGGCATGTACTTCTTGTACATGTTGTAGAGTTCGTGGAAGGGAGCCCGGGAGGGGAAGCCGCCCTGCATCAGGTCCAGGACCGACACCATGCCTGCTCCACAGGGATCATCCCGACGGCTCAGCGCCAACCACGACGTGCATCCAAGCCGAACGCGAGCGCCTTCTCGGCGACTGACCCGAGCACTGCAGCTGGGAGAGGATCTGCGCGCCTTCGAAGTGCCGGGCCACCATCTTGAGGTTGGGCTTGATGCAGCGGATGAAGCTGGAGCCCTGAGCCGCAAAAAGCCCCAAAGCGCAGGCGGTCACGCCGAGCCCGGCCGAGCCCGACCTCGCGCTCAAAGCTCACCGCCCCCACCGGCCACTGACCGTGCTGCGCAGCTTGTCCAGCAGAATGTTCAGTTGAGTCTGCGTGAAGAGCAAAGAGGCGAGTGGAGTCGCGGCGACGGACGGGCCTCGGGAGCGGCCCCCCCGGCGGAGTGCCCGACCTTAAACTTGTTGCCCACGCTGATGAATCCCAGTTTGCCGGCCCTCTGCTTGCTCTCGTTGGCGTTGGCGGCGTTGTCGAAGAGTTCTCGGATGAATCGGTCGCTGGACTCGCTCAGCAGGCATTCCAGCGACGTGTGCAGCGCGTCGTTGTTCTTCTCCACAAACTTGTTCTGAGCGGCGACAGGGCAGAGGCCGCGCGTCACCGACGGATCGGGACCCGGGCGGAGGCGGCAGCGGAGGCGGCGCACCGTCTCGTAGCAGACGGCTCCCGCAAAGTGCCTGATGATGAATCCTTCGTCGTCCCGCACGTTTCTGTGGATCGCCAGCTTGGACTTCCGAGGTATCTGTCGCAGGCGCGCGCGTAACATGCCGCCGGCTGGGACGAGGG
This sequence comes from Hippocampus zosterae, assembly GCF_025434085.1. Taxonomy (NCBI): domain Eukaryota; kingdom Metazoa; phylum Chordata; class Actinopteri; order Syngnathiformes; family Syngnathidae; genus Hippocampus; species Hippocampus zosterae. The sequence continues at coordinate 114,678 of NC_067469.1, forward strand.
GGTTCCAAAAACAAAAGAAAAATGAAAAAAAAAGCCGGGACTTACAGTCAGGCGGAAGTGGCTCTTGTGCTTGTTGTGCACGGTGTCGGTGAAGTGCTGGTCGCTGGGCTGCGGGAGCCGGTTCTCCTCATCCAGGATGTCCAGGATTCCCAGCACCTTGGCCTCCACCAGATCTGCGAGCAGAGGCGCACGTCCCAATTCACGGTGCGGCTCCAGTCGAGAGTCCCCCCCGCCCCCGCCCCCTCCCCCTACCGATGCAGTCCTGGTTGTCCACATAGTGAACCTCGTTGACTCCCAGCCCCTCCTTCTGGTACAGTTCTTGTTCCTGCGGGTCAACGTTATTGAGGACCCCGAGCCATGTTTGGGTGACTTGACAGGCGGCCATCTTGGAAAGGGCTTCGCATCGACGTGAAACGCGGAGCCCGGGCGGCCGCCGCCAAAACGCCACTGTGCTCAAAGTGACACGGGGAACGCGCGTCGAGTTTTCATCCGCGGCATTGACTGACCTCTTTGAGGATGCGCTCGTTGAAGAACTGCTGCAGCTTCTCGTTGCAGTAGTTGATGCAGAACTGCTCGAAGCTGTTGTGTTCAAAGTACTCTGCGCGGGAACAGGAAAGCCGAGGGGTCAGCGGCAAGGGGCGGCGGCGGCGGCGGCAACGGCGGCGGCGAGCGCGCTCACGCACCGAAGCCGGCGATGTCGAGCACGCCGATGAAGTTGGCGGACGACTGGAAGGGGAAGCAGCGGTTGACCCTGGTGACCACGCGGTCGAAGAGCCGACCGTACACCGCCTTGGCCAGGGCGTCGCGGGCGTTGTTGGCCTGCTCCACTTTCAAAGGAACCCTGAGCCACACGCGCGGCGCGTCAAACGCTCGGAAGCGGGCGCTCGGGAGGGGGGGAAAAAAGGCGGGCGGCCTACTTGATGACGGTTCCCTTGGCGCCCCCCGCCGTGGTGAGCATGACCCTGGAGGTCAGGCTTCCTTGCAGGTCCACCTGGTCCAGACCCAGCAGCTCGGCGCAGTGTCGCAACGGTTGGCCGGCCTGCTTCTTGATGCTGCAGCCGCCTGGCCGAGAGCGCAGCAAAAGTCACGCCGCCGCGCGAGGCGAGCGCCGAGCGCCGGTTTGCGCCCCCTCACCCGAGGTGCTTCCCGTCGCCTCCTCGAAGTCCACGTTGCCGAGGTGCAGCACGCCGGCCACCACGCGGAACAAGTCCTGCTTCTCGGCGTCGTCCAGGCCGATCTTCTTCATGGCCACCAGCATGCGGCGGAAGTCGCCGTGGTCGTCCAGCAGGGGGTCGCTCAGCGGGCCCGCCTTGGCGTGCTGCCGACGGAGGGCACGGCCGCGCCTGAGTCTGGGCGGCGCCTACCGCGGGAAACGGCGCGCCGACGCTACCTCTGAACTCTTGCGGTTGTCCGGGATCTGCCCGTCCGTCTCCTTGGACGCGAAGAAGCGAGTGCAGCCTCTGTTCAGGTACTGAAAGACACGCAGGCGGGCCGTCAGCGAGGAGGGGCGGGGGCGTCCGAGGCCGGCCGGCCGGCCGTCCTCCTACCCTGAACGTATCCGGCGAGCCCAGGTGAAACTTGAGCCGAATGTCCTCGGGCGCGCCGGCGCACAGCCGGTAGAAGATGTGGTAGTTCCTCTCCTCGCCGCTCTGGCGGCAGATGCGAGACTTCTCCAGCAGGTAGTGCGACACGAAGCCCCCCACCACCGCGTTCTAAACACAGGCGGGACGTCGGGGACGGAAGGCTTCCGCGAGGACGGGACCGAGCGTCCCGCTCAAAGGCCCGGTGCGGCGCCGCCGCTACCTTTTCATTGAAGTGGATTTCCACAAACTTGCCAAAGCGGCTGCTGTTGTTGTTGCGCACCGTCTTGGCGTTGCCGAAGGCCTCCAGCAAGGGGTTGGCTGCTCGGGGAAAGCAAGGTCACAGCGTCATCACGGAAGGCCGGCGGCCCGCGAGCGGCGAGCGGCGGCCGCGTACCCTCCACGATCCTCTCGTCGATGTCTTGGCCCGTCCCGTACGACGACGTCAGGTACCTGTCACGAGAGCGGCCAGCCGCGTCAGCCGCATCGGCCGCGCCGGCCGCGGCGCCTTCCGCCTCACCTGAGCACGAACTTGGTGTTTTCCGTCTTGCCGGCGCCGGACTCCCCCGACACGATGATGGACTGACTCATCTTCAGAACCTTCATGTCCCTGTAGGCTTTGTCGGCTGCGTACGGAGCAAACCCGCGTCAGTGCCGAGCGCCGAGCGCCCCTCGGGCTAGGGTCCCTCACCGATGGCGTAGACGTGCGGCGGCAGCGTCCCCAGCGAGCGGCCGCGGTACCGCTGGATGGTCTGCGGCGAGTAGAGCTCGGGGATGTCGTCGTACGGGTTGACGGCGATCAGGATGTTGGCCACGAACGTCTGAGCGCAACCCAGGCAAAGCCTTTTGACTGCCGCTCGCGCGTCCGCCGGCAACACAACTTGCAAAGGCAACTCACGTAGATTTTGTCTTTGCTGTACCTGACGCGCACGTTGTTGAGCAGCGTGGCTTCGTTCAGGTACATCAAGGAACCTGCGCACACGCACACACGCAGGCGCCGTCATCATCACGACATTGCGACCGGAGCCGCTCGGCAGCGAGGCGAACTCACAGTTGTCCTCCACGTGCTTGTCGACGTCATCCTCGGCGGGGAACACCTGACTGACGGCGGCCACGAACGTCTGCGCAGACATGGCATCAGCAAAAATGCCGCCGCGGCTTTGGGCAGGCCGCCCGCCAGGCGCGGCCGCCGCAGGACAAGTCATTCCAAACCTTTGGCATTATGGGCGCGGGCGGGGCCGCTATTCTCTTGCTCGGCCTCATTCCGGAGGGGAAGCGAGGACGCAAAGACGCAAGAGGGACAAAGTGGGCGCAAAGGACGGCCGCCCGTTTGTCCCACAGACGAGGCGGGCGTCTGCGGGACAAACGTCGGCGAGAAACCGAGAAGATCCGACGGAGGAGCCGCAAGTGAAGATGCTTCCTTTGCCTTGAATAAGTTAAGGACTCCACTAAACGCCGCAACGCTTCCGTTGAACCTCTCGAGAACGACGCCCCCCTCCCCCGAACTCGCTCGCCTTCTCCGACTGTTGCTGCCACACCCGCTGCCGGACTAGCCTGGGGAGTGTCAATGGGGAAACGGGACCTGCTACCTCTGTAGACAGCTTTCATTCTCGGTCCAAGACTCATTTCTACAATCTCACGTTTCGCATCATCCCCCCCAGACCCCACCCCCCCAAAAAAAGATTGATTTGCAATGCTCAAAGGAGGAGGATGGGCTCCAAACAAGGCCCCGTCGCGCCCCTCGCGAGAGACACGGGTGACGCTGCGTTTGCCGGCACCGGTGGATCTGAAGCGCGGCGTGAGTCTGACCTTGGCGTCGCGCTTGAGGGGCTGCACGGTGAGGCTGTCGGCGCCGATGTCCACGATGGTTCCCAACTGGAAGCCGTCGACGGGGTGCGGCGCCCACACGGCTTTGCCGTCCTCCATCTCGATTCTGGAAGACAACGGCGGCTCGCTGGGTTTTCAACGGGGGCGGCTCGAGGCGGCGTCCGGAGCTCCTCGCTCCGAGAAAGGCAACGAGGAGCCCCCGGGCGCCCGGCCGACAACCCTTCGCGTCTTTCAAATCAACAAGAGCCGTTCCTCATTCCCGCGCGGGACGGCGCCAAGCCGATCGGACGCCCATCGATCGACGTCGCCGTTGCGACCGCGGAGTCCGTGACGTCGAACGCGACAACGCTCCGCGGCCATCGACATCCAACGACGCGATCGACGTTTGACACGGGTCACATCGAAAGACGGCATCGCCCGCGCTCCTCCCTCTCGAGGTGTTCGGGCGTTACGTCGGTCGTCTCGTCGAGCCGCGCGCGACCTTTGGCCCGCGCTCCTCTTTCTTATCTCGACGGACGTCGCGACCGCGCCTGCGCCCAGTTCCTCGTCCGGTTGCACCTTTTCGTCGGATGTAAAGTTTGTCGGTCGCCCGTCGGCAGGCCGCAAAAAGCGTGAAACATTAACCGTCGGCCAATGGCGCGTGTCATAAAGGTCAATCATCTGCGGAGCGACGGCCGCCTCCCGCGCCACCGGGGTCCTCGAAAAGTCACGCGACTTTTTTCGACAGGTCACGTGAGTGACTTCTTACCTTCGAGGCCCCACCGGTGAAAAGTATCCTTTCTAATTGTCCTCGCTTCTCACCCATCAAACATTACATTACATTTTCGGCCTTGGTGTCACACGAAACACGTGCACGCGCAAACTGTGAAAAGAAAAGAAAGTTTGCGGCTACACACACACAAACAGACACACACAGCCAAGCGAAGCCGAGCCGAGGCGAAGCTCCATCACATATCCGCTTGGCGAACCCTCCCGTGTCGAATTCCGCGATGACGCCGCGATTGAACACGGGCTCCTTTGAGACGGGCTCGCCGGGGGCTCCGTGCTGCGCTGTGACGTCGGCGCCAATGGCAGCGCCTCCAAGTTGAGGCCGTTCCCGCAAGGAACCCCTCGTTCCATCGCGCCGAATGTCGTCCGGGTCGCCGATTTGTCCGAAGGTGCGCCGCGAACGATGAGCGAGCGTTTGGAAATGCTTCCAACGCGGCGTCGGAAGAAAAGCGGAGTGCTGTTGAAGGCGCTCTGCTATGTAGCAAAAACAATGTTGCCTTTGTCGCGAAGAAAACGAGTGACCGCGAGCCATAATGGAAGCAGTGTTACGAGTCGACGCACCGCGAAGACACCGCGAACGGTCCGTGAGGTCGGTCGGTCGGTCGGTGGCTTGGCTCGGCCGGACCGGCGCCGTCCGCCATCGGCGTTAGCTAACAACGTCGCTCGCCATGGCGGGGTGGAGGTGCCGATTCATTAGCTCACCTGCGGGCGTCCGGCGGGCTGCGTCGAGCGAGCGAATGCTGCTGGCTGGAGCGAGGCCGGAAGTGCAGGTGAGCGAACCGAGCCAGTCGCTGCGTGGCCTCCGCGTCGATGCCGCCCAGTCGCAGAGTGTGCGGCCGCCCTCGTCGCCTCCCAGTCCCGCAGCCAGCCTGGGAAATTGGCCGCGTGACGTCACGGGCCGGGAACGGAAGACGAGCTGCGGCTCGCTTCTCCGCCTCCGGGGGGCGGCACCGGACCACTTTCGCTGGTTTCCATCTCGATCGTCGACTCTTCAAAGCGAGCGGTCCGCGTTCGTATAACGGCATATGCCCGTAAAAAGTAGCACTTTGTTTGCATGACGGGAGAATAAATGTTGGACCCCCAGTGGGAGGCATGTTTCCCCCAAAGAGATATCACCGTGGCAACAGTAACGCTGGATTTTTATTCATACAAAGTAAAAGGTGTTGGCGGAGGGAGACCGAGAAGCATAACAACGGCGTACAATCAAGTCGCCCCGCCGGGGCTATCGAGTTCATGGGGTGAGGGGAGGCTTGGCCCGGACAGCGACGGAGCCGCAAGTCTCCTCGACGTCCGCCTCTTCCGAGGAGGCCTCCGGCCGCTCGACCCGCCCCTTGTCGGCTTCCTGTTGGGCTTGGATGCGCAAGATGAGGCCGCTGATCTCCTGCCGTTTGCTCCTCATTCTCTGCTGAGGAAACCACTCGGACAGGTTGATGGGCAGTTGGAAGTTGACGATGGGATTCTGCGCAGACACACGCAAGAAAGAAATCAATACTGGAGTAGCAGCCTCAGCAGCCTTTGGCTTGAAGCCGTCGAGCAACACGCGCAAGCGGCGGCCGGGAAACGTTCACCTCGAAGAAGCTCTCGACGTACTGCAGGACGTAAATGCCGCAGTCGCTGAAGTTGTCCTGCTGAGGCACCCGAGGACTGGAACCTTTCATCACGTCTTTTCCAAACGTGCGCCGGCTGCCTTTGCGCACTTCCCACTCCACCTCCAGGTACCTACGACGGGGGCGCAACCCAGGTGGAGTTCAAAACGCTGCGCGGGTCTGACACGGGCGCGCCGTCTCACTTACTCTCTCAGGGTTTTGACCACCGTGGACCTGGCAGGACCGCGCAGGGAGTCCATGATCAGGATACAGGACCTGCGCACAACGAGCGTTACGGCGCCGCCGCGGGCCGACACGCGCCGCCGCGGCCCTCCGGCTTACCGTTTGCCGCGGTGGGCTTCGAAGGCCCGAGACGCGTCGCGGTTCGGAGCCGAGCGCGAGGCGTCTTCGGGCGGCGCCCCGCCGTCGTCGCTGCCTTCGTCCTGCGCAGTCACAACGTTAGCCCGGCGCCGCGCGGCTCGAACGCAGCGTCGGCGCGAGTACCTGACTCGAGCTCTGCTCGTCAGACGTCAAGGCGCCATCTTCGTCTGCGTAACGCACGCCGATTTGCTGCAACTCGTCTACAACCCAAAGAGGCGCGGAGTGAGCGGCAAGTGCGACAAAGTCGAGGGGTGGCGCGCGCCAGGCAACGACATCGCCGGGCTCAAGCGACGGGCTGCCAAAATGCTCATTGCGGATGTTCCCCCTCCCCGACGCGAGCGGCCAACACAGCGGACTGACTTGTGTAGTGCGGCTCAGGGTGCCCGGGGGCGGGGGCCAGCGCGTGCCGTTCCGGGAAGGCCTCTTGCGGCGGAGGATCCCGAGGGGGGCTACGCCCGGCGGCGGCGGCGGGGTCCAGCACGTCCGTGTCCGGGGACAGCGGGCGGCAGTGCTCCGGGAGCTCCTCCGGCGGGGGGTCGGCGCCCGGGAAGCAGATGACCGCCAGGTACCAGTGAGCCCTGAGGGAGAGCAAATGAGCGCGCCAGCCAGCCAGCCGGCCGGCCGCGGCGGCGGCGGCCCTTCCCGCAACTCACGACTCGTTGATGGGAACAAAGATGAAGTCCTTGTCGAACAGGTCCACGTGCCGCGTCCACGTCTTGACCCTGTTGTGCTTGCGTTTGTGAATCCTGCGGAAAGGAACGGCCCAGCGCTCAGGAAAACATTTGCCGCCTTCCCGCCGGAGCACTCGGACGCGCATACTGACGGAAGGTTGTTGCTGCGGTCGGGAACGCTCCCCTTCTCCCTTTGGGTCAGACGCTTGTAGAAGAAGGAGCTGAACACGTGGATTCTTTGGGCGTCCTCCTCCTTCAATTTCTCCAAAACTAAATATCTACACACAGCGTGACAAACGGGAAGCGCAGAAATTGCACGTCAATGTTGACGAGCCGACGCTGGACGGAAGTGAGATCGAAGAGCGTGCGTGGCCGGCGCGCTTACTTTAAATAAAAATCTATGATCACATCGTTCAGGAACTCTCCGTCGTTAAGGCAGTGGAGGTCCTCGTTGGTGACCAAAATGCCCCCTTTGGCCGGAGGAGGCGGGTACACCATCAGCCTGGAAGACAAGCGAGCGCGCATCAGGAAGGGGAGCGGTCGCCGGTGACTCCGTGGGGGGGCTGGGAGGGGGGGGGGGGGTCGGATGCACTCACTTGACCACGGGCCCGGAGAAGGTGGGCTGAAGGTCGGCCACGTCCTGCTGCTCGCGGTCAAAGAAGGCGGCGGCGTCGAGGGTCCCGGTGGGCGGCGAGCGCCGAGACGTGGCCTGGATGCCCTTCAACTGCGCGCAAAAGACACACGGCGACTAGAAGCGCTGCGTCCGCACGTGCCGCGGCGGTCCGCAAAGTCTACCGACCCGACTCCAAAGAAGTCGGCACGGTGCGTTCAACAGAAATACAAACAAGGCGATGAGCGGCATATCCCTTTCCAGCGAGATCTCATCAAAGACGCGATCTCGGAAAGGACGGCGGCGGCGTCGGCACCTTATCCTGCTTCTGCTTGGTGGCCTTGTTGAAGTTGACCAGGCGCGTGTTGGCCTCGTCAAAGGGCAACTTGGCGGGAAAGTTGTCGAGGTTGTTGCTCTGGCCGATCTCGCTTAAGATGTCCTCCAGGATCATCTGCTCCTTCATGTCCAGGCCATCCACGAAGATGAGCACCACGTACTTCTCGTCCGACTCTGAGCACACGGCAACAGCTGAGATCGTTAGCCGCCTCCCTGGCGACTTCCGCTTCGACCGCCCGCCGGCATTTGGGTTACGGACGGAAATGGCTCCGGCGGGCGCTCGACGCTTCGGTTGGCACGTGGCGCTATTCCGGCACGTCGAGCAAGTAGCGCACTCGCGCGCCGCGCCCGACTTCAAAATAAGAGCTTGGCAAGGGATCCCCCCGCACCCAGGCGATCGCGGGGAATGGCATTCGGCGCAACGCCGGCGCCGAATGCCATACCGTTTCGGACGGAGAAAGCGCACGTGAATGACGGCGTTGTCGTCGGTTGACGCACAAGCCGCCAAGAGCCCCGCGTAGCGCTACTCACGTTGTCCGGCACAGTCGTACCACTGGCCGGCGCAGCGCCGCGTCATGTTGAGCTGCGCCCGCAGCCGGACGCATTCGTCGGGCGTGGTCTGGAAGAACAAGACGGGCAGCTTGCGTACGCTGCACCACTCGCAGCTGATGAGCTCCGAGGCCCGCAGGCACACCTTCTCCACCGTGTTCGGCTCTGGCCCTGGCGCGGGCGCGGGAAAAAAAAGCCTTTGAGCGGGCGGGCGGGCGAACGCCGCTGTTGCGACCACAGGTTGCGATGACGGAGGTGCACCTTCCGTTTCCAGCAGGATGTGCTCCACGGAAAACTGGCACAAAAAAAAAAACCAAGAGGAGCAAAATTCAGCGGCGGGTTCAAAAAAAGCAAGGCAACGCGGATACTCACCACCACGGGCTTGGTGACCATCCTGCGTAGCGTGCCCACGCGGACGCTACGACACTGCAGGATGATGCTGGCACACTTGCCCGGCTCCACTTTGGAACGTTTGCTTCTGGGAGAACTGGGCTGCTTTCCGAACTAAAGCCAGTCGGGGAGGGGGGGGGGGGGGGCGGCTCGGGTCACTTGGTCACTTGGAAGGATGGCTTTCGAATGTGCGAAAAAGAAACCAAGCGACCTGGTCCTTCATTCTGCTTCGGCGCGGTATGACAAACTTCATGTTGACGTCGTCAAAGAAGTCGGCGCTCGGATCGTCCGGCTCGCCGCCGCTTTTCACCGCCGCCTCCACTCGGCCGCCGCAGGGCGCCGGCGACGAGTGCGCGGAGTCGGCGGGCTGCGGCGAGCCGCCGTCCAGTCGGCCCGCGCTCGCCGCGCTGCCGTCGTTGGCCTCGTCGTCGCTGGACAAGACGACTGCGCAAATCACAAGTTGGGGGGGCGGGGGGGGGGGTGTCTTCCAAACATCGAGGTACAAAACGCAAAACGGCCCGCCCGACCCGACAATCGGTCATTTGGGGGGCAATCCGGTTGGGAGCGCGGGCCAAGACTCACTGGGGTGGTCGAGCTCACGCTGCTGGGCCGCCGGCGCCCGCCTCCCTCTGGGTGACTTGCGAGTGGCGTAGCAGCAAGACGCGCTGGCCGGCGGAGGGGATCGACCGTTGGCGCCCGCCAGGTCGGCGGGCGGGGGGGCGTCCGCGCGGGCGGGCCCGCCGCCGCCGCCGCCGGGGGAGCCCTTGTAGAAGCTGCAGGGCTGAGATCGCAGGGGGGCTCGAGGCAACGGGGGCAAGAGAGAGGGCGCCCGCTGACGGGGCAGACACGCCGGACTGTTCCCGCAGTGGCGACACTCGCTGGCGTCCTCGCAGGGCTCGCGGCACTTGCCGCACGCCGTCTGGTAGACGGGCGCCGTCTGAGAGAAAAAGCCGCAATGGCCGGGGGAGGGGAGAAAGGCCATTGACACGTAGGAAATGGAAACGGGGAGGAGGCCGCAAGGAGAAACGGAAGAGCTCCGCTGGGTTCGCGTCCCCGGTGGGCTCTTACCTCCAACGCTTTCCTCTTCTGCTGGACCGGGCCTTTCGGGTCGGCGCTCTCGGCGTCTGGGGGCGCGCACGGCAACATCAAGTTTAACGGACGGGAAAAACATTTCAGTGCAACCCCGTCGACAACCCCCCCCAAAAAAGGGGGGGGGGCACGTTGAGCCGTTAGCGTTGCGTCAAAGGGTCGCAAAGTCATTTTGAACACTTGAAAGGGCTCCGTGGCTCGAAAACCCAAGTCGGCGATGCAAACCAACCTGGCTCGTCGGCGCACGTCAGCACCACGTTGTCCACCTCCGTCGCCTGCCGCGTGCCGCCGCTCGACCCGTTCCTGCGCGGGAACGACAACGGGGGGGTTGTCAAGCGCCGAGCATCATCATCATCATCATCATCATCATCACCATCGTCGTCATCACGCGACCGGCTCACCTTTGGTCGGGCTTCCCGAGGGCAGAGGTCACGTGCGCGTGCTGAAAATGGCGGCCCTGCAGGACGAGTCTTTGCGAAGGGGCGGGGCTGACGATGAAGTAGTCGCTTACGGCGATGGAGGACGGAACCAAGCTGCGGGAACACAAAGGCGGCGGGTCGCCTCGCTCAGGGACACCGGATAGCCTCGTGCTGGCCCCAAAGGACCTTCTCGGCGCGGCGGTCGTGGAGGACTTTTCTGCCGTCCGGAAGGACGCGACGCGCAAAGCCGCCGAAAAGGTCCGCCGTGGGCTCGGGAGCCCTACCTGAGCCTTTTGTGCCTGCCGACGTTGCTCGGGCGCTTTTCATACGTCCTCAGGGGGTCGGCGGAGGTGAAGTGCCTAAAAGACGGAGACTGCGCGCACGCAGACGTGAGATAGACGTGGCCGCGGCGAGCCGAGCTCTTCCGTTTCTCCGCTACCTTTGGGGAGCGGCGATTCCAAGACGGAAATCGCACGGAAGGCGACCGAGACGCGCGGCCGATCGAGACCTTTACCTCGTTTCCATCCGAGGCCACCGAGGCTTGCCGCTCCGTCTCCTGCGCGGTCATCACGCCGGAGCTGGGGGGGCGAGCCGGCGCGTCAACGTTCCGAAAGGCAAAAGCGGATGTGCCGCGCAACCGAGCGAGCGGCGCCGACGCTTACTAGTGCTCGTCCTCATCTTTTCCGCCGGCGCCCGACGGGAAGCTCCACTTGTGCTTGTAGCCGCCGTCTCCGCCGGCCTCGGATCTTTCCAGAGCTTCGCGGACATGCAAAAGAACAACAACAACAAAAGACACATTTCGGGATCGGTCCTCGAAGATGCTGGTACCGGGCCCACACGATATGTCCCTTTAAGTTGATGAATTTCCAGCTCAAAACTTTTCTTCTGCTTCTGAGGTCGGTGTAGCGGGACGGGCAGTTTAAAGCTAGGAAGCCCTGATTTCCGGCCCCCATCGCTCTCAACCGTGCTGTATTTTAATTCACACCTTGCTGAGTCTTTTTTCGTACTTTACTCATACCTTCTTTTTTTTAAAGTCATGTCTGTTTAAGTGCTAAATTCAAGCACATATCCGTTTCCCCGCTATTTTGGGGAGCTTTGGAGTACCGAGGCTCTTGGCTTTCGAATCACTGGAACTCATTGTGAGATCCTGCCCATTTCTGTGTTCGGCAAGCTTACCTGCCTTAGGAAAATTGCTAAAGATGTCATTCTTCGCAGTAGAAGCGATTCCCTTTGCATTTAGACCTTGGCCAGGAATGGCTCTTATTTTCATCCATTTTACAAGAGTCACAAGGTTCTTAATATCTGCCACGGGCAAATATGTCACTGCAATGGTCAGTAAAAGTTATGTCTTGCGCTGCTGGTCTCGTGTACATCGATTCATTTTTTAAAACACATACACCGTATGCCTAAGTTGAGTAGCAGTAAGTGATTTAAAAAAGACAAAAGTCCAATTCGGTGTGTTCGAGGCGTTTCCATCCGAAACGTTATCTCGAAAGCCAGCCGAGCGAAGGCCTCGTCACAGCGCCGCTAGCTTCCACTTGCTAGCTCGCCTTGCTCCTTACAGTCCGCCGAACAGAACCGGTCCGACTGTGTTTACTGTCCTCGTCCTCCGGGCCGAGCCTCGGCCAGCTTTGGAGCTTGAATAACGTGTAGACAAGCGAGGCTAACGTTGCCCACTTGGCCGCTTGCTTGCTGCTGCCGCCGCCGCTCATATTTTGTTGAGACTGACGAGGTGACACCGGCGCACTAAACGCGTCTATTGTCCAGCGGGAATGTGACGACGGAATCTGTGGCGGCCGGCGGGGCTTACCGTGTAAGAACTGGCCTGCGTTGTGGGCCATGTTTAGTCCACGTTCTCGCTGGTCATTTCTTCAATTGTGTCGGTTCCCCCCCCGTCTCTTCGGCTTGGATGCGCTAAGCAAGTTAGCGATGCAAATACTGTCATTACCGGAAAACAAACACATCGACTTCACAATAAAAGGAAGTTGGCGTTTGGCACCGACCTTCTACAACCCCGAGGGGTAACGCTCGCACCGTATAAAGCAAATTACACCGAATATAATTTAGGTATGCTTAACACGAAATAATATGATGCTCAAACATAAAATGCTAATAATATAACATAAGCTTACATTATTGTTTTTTTTTGACACGTGGAAGCGTCACGAATGTAAACTTCCTGTTCGAACTCCGAACATTGGGTGAAACCTGACATTTGTCATCGCCGATGTCAGTATCCTGCGAAGACAACCTGCTCGTTTCGTGAGCGGTAACGATTGTTTGTATATAAACGTGACACCGACCGGAGAGACCAGTCCGCCGTTGGCCAAAATTCCCCCTGACGTTGGCCAGCGACCAGTCCGGGCGCACCCCGGCCGGCTCTGCCTCCGAGTCAGCATGGAAAGACGGGGGCTCGCCGGCGACCCGAATGGGGAGTAGCGCTACACAAAATGGGACGAACTCGGTGTCGAAATGTGCTTTAATCATGCCCAATAAACAGAATCACGGGAAAGTCACAGGAGTCTTTTTTTGACTGGCCGTTAGGGGGCGACAGCTTTGGCATGAAAAGGCAACTGACTGACAGATACGGTCCTCGTCGTCTCCGCCGGAATCTCCTTGGAACATTTTCGCGTCCTCTTGTTGCGTGGCAACGTCCAGCACAGAGTTCGATCGACATCCCATCAAGAAGAAAAACGATTCATCGCGCACAGGAACCGCGCACATTTTGCCTGCCTGTAGGGGTGTCTCAAGCAGATTCGAGGAGAGCTTGCTTGCGAGCCGTGAAGACCGACTGAAAAAAAAAAAGCAGGACGGTCTCGTGGCTGTGGTGACGACGGGCGGGGCAAAACCTTTGTCAGCGCTGGGTGACGCCGCCAACATCAGGAGTCGACGTCGGCACCGTTTTTTTCACACGTGACCAAGAGGTCGTCAACAAGCAGGTAAGACGAAGGACACAAAACAAACAACTCCAAGTCGTGGAAACGGCAAAGTTGTTTCAGTTGGAGGAGAGGAGGGCTTTTCGGGTTTTGGGAGCGTCGCTTTCTTTCCCCCTTCAAATTAGCCACTCAATTCTTGAATGCGGATGAACTCGAGAACTCCAAATAAAAATCTCCACCGTCGGGCCTGGAGTCCGAGGCAGAGCGCAAAGGCGTTTGTACTTGTCGACGCCGAATGTCGACGAGCCGACAGGCGGGGATGCACGCGCGCGGCGTCTCCTTGGACACCACCCGGGCATAGTGGTGAAAAGGTTGCCCCAAAGTGGACTTTTGGCCTCGCGGGCGTTTCCCCACATTGGACGGGAAGTCAAAATGCAGCCACACCGGTCAAATGGACAAAGCATCCCTTTAATAGGACCAAGTAGAAAAGGAAAAGGTCATCCGAGGAAGGAGGACAACCTCTCCGAGAGCTCCGACGTCACCGCCGCCCACGAGTCGGCGTCGGCGTTGAGCAGCGAGCGGAAGGCGTCGCACCACAAGCTGCCCGTCCGAGCCCTGCACGAACGCGCACGTCAGCGAGTGAACCCGAGTCGGGTCGCTCGCATCTCGAGGCTTCCGTTTACCCGGCCGTCGCCTGTTGGAAGCCTTCTGCCGTCCAGCCTCTGGCGTCTCGAACGGGTACCATCCTTCTTTTGGTCAGCAGGAGGTGGAGCATCTGGGCCACGCCCACCAGGTCCACCTGAAGTTAAGACCGTTAAGACCGGGCCGTCGCGCGGTCGGGCTCGCCGCCGGCATACCAACTGCGGGGGGGCGCCGGCGCCCAGGAGGCCGACGCGGACCAGCTCCTCGTCCTCCCGCGCTTCCGCCGCCGCGCGCCAGTCCAGGGGAAACAGCCAATCGAAGCGCGCCGACGCCGCCGCGCTAAAGGCACAAAGCGTCCGCTCGATGGGAGTGCCGACCGAAGCGAGCCCCGCCCGCCCGCCCACAAGCTCGGCTTACGGGTGGCAGGAGATGAGCGTTTCCGGCCGCAGCACCGGGTGGGCCACGCCGCCGGCGTGCACCGCCGAGGTCAGGTTCAGCAAGGAACGCGCCGCCGCCGCCGCCGAATCTTCGCTCGGCAGGCGCTCCGACAGCTCCTGAGGGTCAGCCCGCGCGGTCACCGGGCGGTCCCGCGACACACAAATGAGTTTGTTCTCGTGACCGACTGACCGAGAAGACGTGCGAGGGCGGGGCCACGTAGACCGTCACGCAACCGTCCCGGAACCGATGACACCGGACAAGCGGCGGCTCGCCGGCGGCGGCGTTTCTGCTCAGATGGCCGAACATGTAAAAATCCCACGCCAGCGGCCGGCGGTCCACCTGAAAGAGCCAACGGCGAGTCACGGGGGTCGCCGTCGCCGCTCAAAGGCGTCGCCTTACCTTGATGATGACCGAGTGGTTATCTTGCGAGCCCTCGTAGGCCAACACGTCGCTCTCCTGCAGCAGGCGGGACCGCGTGCGGTAGATCTCGCCGCCTGCGCACAGAATCACAATGGCCTTGATTGTCATTGGATAGCGGAAAAGGAAATGTGGGTGCCACTCCTTCAAAAATAAAAGCACATCAAAGAAATGCACAAACTCGCAATCGTCATCATGCCTGGGGGCGTGCGTGCGGGGAAGGCACGCGCCGCCCCCCCACGCCCCTGTGTGTGTATTAGAATGGGGGGGGGGGGGCATTGAAAAAATGGATCGTGAGTGGACGTTTTTCTAGAGGGCCTCAGCCGTCAGACGCCCCCCAAAAGGCGAGCGACGCACCGAGCCGCAGGGAGCCGTGTTCTCTGATGTCCGGCAGGGGTCGCGTTTCCTGGTGGAAGTTGGGCCAGGAAGTGACGTCGCACGGCTCCAGCAGGCCCCCGCGCGGGTCGGCACTCCCGGCGCCTCCATCTAGTGCACAAGGAGCAGCGGTTCATTTGCCTGCACTTGGCTCGGGCGGCCCGCCCCCCCCCCTCAAATGCGCGCGCAACGGTCGTTCATCCCCAATTCTCCGAGCTGCTTTCAAATCAAGAATGTGCGGAAAGACGGACGGACGCTCGTGCCATCCCCAAAACCGCCAGTGCAAATGTTACAACCTCCAGTTATTTGGAAAATGTCCATCATCATGAAGTCAAGTGTTCTGCGGATGGAGAATTTTCTTCTTTTTTTTTTTAAATCAAAACATTCGACAGGGTAAGAATCCATGACGAAAACAATCCTTAGGTGCATCACAAAAACAAAGAAATACTGAAATAATTGACGGTGTGGGTGAAGGCGTGTGAAAGTCGAGGGCACTCGTCGGTCAAGGTGCCCCACGAGAGTCTCACCTGGGGGGCCGCGGCCGACTTGGGCATGAGGGAGCACATCCTGGTCTCGGGTCAGGAGCCCGCAAGGCTAGAAAAGCGGACGGAGATCTTTTGTGACTGGCCCGTCGCGAGGGAGGGCTTCAGCTTGCGACTCACCTGAGACCGCTCGGGCAAAGCAGCAGCACCTTCCACACGCGAGTCATCCGTGGCGAGCGTCTGCGCCTCCGACGTCCTGTCGGATCACAACACAAGTCCGGTCGGTCCGCGGCGGCGCCTTGAAATAGGAGCCCGACTTGTTCCGTCTCCTCGCGGGGCGGGAGCCGGGTGGCGCTAGTGGCCGCGGGGGGGCAAAAGCCCGTTCAACAACTCGGGTGCCGATGAGATGCCACCCCCCCCCAAAATCCCTTCTTACCCGCAAGATGGACGAGGTGGCGAAGCGAGATCCTCCAAGATGCTCTGATGCGGGGCCCTCTTGAGCAGACTAGTCATCTGCGCCACTTGCAGCTCCAACTGCGTCCTCTCTTCACGCAGGCTCTGCCTTTTCTCTGGGGTGGGAAAAATCCACAATCCAAAAATGCGCGGCGATCAACGAACTCGAGGGGGGCTCTCGCGAACGAGCTGCTCTCCATTGGAAGAGACGCGCGACAGCGAGCGAACTCACCATCCAGCCGCTTCTGTCGGCGCTGGCGGAAGTCTTGAGCTCGGACCTCCTCGAAGCACAGCTCCGCGCCGTCGTCGCTCAGCAGATCTCCGCGGTACGCTCGCCGAATTGGCACTCCGTCCTCGTTTTGGTGCTCCGGATGAGACGACGACAAGTCTTCCGCGTGGAGACTCGGGCTGCGAACGACGAGGCACAAAAAAAAAACACGAGCGAAAATAAGGCGCTACTTTGCACCACCCAAGCGGCCGAATCAAAGAGACCCACGGATGAGCGCCGTCCTGGGGCAGTTCTTCGCCCGGCAGCAGGTCGGCAGCCATCGCGGCCTGGAGGCGACACGACAAGCTTCTCACAGCAGCCACGATGTCTTGCGTTTCTGTTCTGGTCAAGTGTTGATTTGTTCAAATTGTAACGATGAGAATAAATCTGAGCATCTTTGGGACTAAACTCACCAAAATAACGTCGGACGGTTGTTTGTGACGAAAACGCGTCGACTTCATTTCACGAGAACAAACTCATTTCCGAGAAAAGATGTCACGTTGCAATCATCAAATCGACCCGCTCGGACTAAACGACAAGGCGCCACACGTAAGGGAGAAAAGGAGGTCTTCTTGTTTTCCCCTCACCGGAGACGTCGTTCAACGCCAATTCAAATTTTTGCAGTCAGGCGGGTCTCGGCTCTTCTTCGTCGTCTTCTCAAGACATACGCCATTAAGGCTGGTCTCGCTACTGCCGCCACTGGTCAAACTAAATCGGTACAAGTCAAGTCAGAGGAAATACCGCAGAGCGGGCGGCCCGGTGTACGAGTGGTTAGCGCGTCGAGCACACGGCGCAGAGGTGCAAGGTTCGATTCCGTGTGTGGACTTTGCACGTTCCTCCCATCCAGTGCCGTGAGTTTTCTCACTGCGATCCAAAAACATGCCCGGGATTCAAAATGAGCAGTAAAGAGCCACACTGCGTTTATTCCCGTTCAAGTGTCGTTGCCGTGACAGAATTAATAGAGCCTCAGCCTCACTCACACAAGACAGCAGCAGCAGCAGCTTTGGGGGTTCACAAGAAATGAGACGACTTCACAGTAACAAGTACAGAAGCAAAAGACGCACAAGTGGCATCACGATGGCACGCGACCGTACCGATGAGTGCGCAGCATATCAAATACACGATGAATTCTAGCAGCACGTCAGAGTGCAGCGACAAACGACGGGCTCCCTTTTTGCGTTTCTTCAGATGTACTCCACGTGCCTTTTCAAAGCTGTCGGAAGTGCAAAGGCGATGAATCGCTTCTCTAAACAGGAGCGGGATGGGGGAACCATTTGTATCGTGCTCGTTGGTAAAAAGTAAACTCTCAGTAAAAAGTACATGTGTTGAAAACCAAAATATGAAGGAAGAAATGAAAGCGATTTGGTCCGCGAATGGAACGGCAGCCGCGTTACGGTCCCGTTGATGCGCAAATGTGATTGGGCAGGCTGGCTCGCTCACACCAAGAGGAGCGCAAGTGCACAATTTGTCAGCTCTGAGGGGGAAGTGACAACATTCGCCTTCCGTTTCCTTCAACTCGATACGCTTTTGCAAAGCCCCTCTTCGCTTCCTTTGTCGTCGTGTGGCGAGCCGAGGCCAGTTGCGCTTCACCGGGACGGCAAAGAGGCCATCGGGGCCGGCAACGTGTTCTTGCCGGAGGAACAAGCAACCCAGTTGCCTTTTGTTTTTTGGAAGCAAGAAGCGTCTTGAGCGAGAGCGCCACTAAGAAATCCTACTGGTGTCCGTGCCCCTGGGGAGGCCTACTCTGAACAGTGTTTGAGCGCGTGCGTTTTCCAAGGTCCAGCGTGCTGCAAGTTTTCCTCCTCTCTCGCCATTAAAAGCGGCTTTGGCCCCATACGGTCATTGCGGAGGCAGGCGTGCAAATACGTCCCTTTGCTCAGCGGGGGTTGAAGCTCGGGCTTCGGGGCTCCGCACGGAGGCGGCGTGCATGCTGGTAAGCCAGGAGCGCCGGTCGGGGTCCAGGGATGGACCCCGCCCCCGGCCGACAATGTCCGCGGCAGTTACTGGAAGCTCCACACCTCCAGGCTGTGGACGTTGAAGTCCCGGCGGGCGGAGAGGGGCTGGTTGTCGAAGGTGGCGCACCTGCTGGTGGTGCCCCGGTCCAGCCCGGCGTCCAGCCACAGGCCCAGCTGACCGCTGCGCCAGGAAAGACGACAAAGAAAGTCAGCGAGCGGCTCCGGCGGCCTGCCGACCAAGTGGAGGTGCCGGCGCCTCCCGGCGGCCGCGTATCTACCTGCCTCCTCCCATCTGCAGCGAGTCAACGTTGCCTTTGACAAAGTACGAGTTCTCTCCCGTCCAGCGGTACACCTGCCGACAAGGCGGTCGGACGTTGTCGAGGCGCGCCGCCACATGCCGATGCCCGTGCGGGGGGGGGCAGAAATCAAACCAACCTTGATCTCGGGACAGAAGCTGTAGAGGAAGGTCTCGCCGGTGCCGTAGCAGTGCTCGCTGATTCTGAAGGGATGAGTGGAGAACGCTCCAAAGATCTGCCGGGACGGCAAATTTCCCAAATGAGCTGGGGGGGGGGGGGGGGAATGATATCCATGGATTGATCCCACCCACCCGGTTGTCCACATCTTTGATGACCATCAGAACCGGACTGTCCACGTCCAGCAGGTTCCGGTAGAGCGTCTTGAGGCTCGTGCCGTGTTTCCCCGTGCTGTAGGCGAGCCGCCACGGGTAACCGTGCACGCGAGCCGGCAAGCGGCAGGCCAGCTGGGGGGAGGAGCGCAAGACCGTCACGCCCTTGACTTAGCCCGGCCGCGCCTACGCTTTGCCGCTTGCAATGAGGAAGAATCGGAAAGCCGGCTACGGCTCGATCCATCGCTGCCTCCGGATCGTCCGAGGCGGCCTACCTTCTCCACGTGCGTGTCCTGCAGGAGGTCGCTGGCCTCGCTCAACGGCGGGAGCCCGCACGCCGCCGCTTGGCCCTCGCCGCTGCCGAAACTCCGCCTCCGCTTGGCCTCGTCGATGGTGATGATCTGGGAACAAATTGGGAGTGGGAGAACGCCGCCTGCCGCGCGTTGACGCGAGCGGCCGCGAGGCGTGTCAAAGGTCATCCGGGCGCGCGGCTTCTCTGACCTCCCAGCTGCAGGAGGCGGGGTCGCCAAAGAAGTCGTCGATCATGTCCAGCTCGTCCTTCTCCACCGCCACGAAGCCCTGCTCCCTGGCCTCCTTGCCGTACACGTCGGGAGAGCAGCGCACGAAGAAGCCGTACAGGTGGTCGGCCCTGAAACGCCCGCGCGCACTCGGTGGGCGAGGAGAAGCCCCTCCCAAAGCGCCGTCGTCACCTCACCTCTCCTGCGGCACGGCAAACCAGTACTCCGCCTTCTTTCCCGAGGAAGGCGCCGGGCCGCGCGTGGTCCCGGCGGCAAAGGATTTCCTCATGGGCTTTCCCACTTTGAAGCACAGGAACATGGGGGGGGTCCGACTCCTCTCCTCGGACGAGAGGAGCATGTCTGCGCACAGCCAAAGACGCGGCGCTTAGCTTAGCCGGAAGCCCCCGTCGAGCCTCGGACTGCGTCCGGCGCCATCTTTTGGAAGGCGACCCTTTTGCGGAAGGATTTCCAATTTCCAAAGGGCT
This sequence comes from Hippocampus zosterae, assembly GCF_025434085.1. Taxonomy (NCBI): domain Eukaryota; kingdom Metazoa; phylum Chordata; class Actinopteri; order Syngnathiformes; family Syngnathidae; genus Hippocampus; species Hippocampus zosterae. The sequence goes on from NC_067469.1 coordinate 134,418, forward strand.
GGAAAACGCTCTCGTTTCTTGAAATGGCGATTTGGGGGGGCGGTCAAAGCGACGCGTCCAAAGGGAGATCAACCGCGGCGTCTTTGTGGGACCCGAGGCGGAGCAAAGGGAGAGCGCATTTTTCAACCGCGGCGACCATTTTTGTTCTGACGACTTTTGACAGCGTTTGAGCGCCTGCGACCGTCGCGTGGAAAGCCGAGCGCCTTGAGGTCCCGCTTGCGGGGTCCCGCCCTACCTGGGATGGGAGCCCGAATCCTCTCCAGCAGCCGGGACCCCACCAGGGCGTCGCGGCTCTCGCTCCGTCCGTCCTCCTCGGCCGCCGGCTCGGGTGCCGAGGAGCCCTCATCTTGGGCCGGCGCCGTTCGGGCCGACTCTCGGTCGAGGCCCCGGTCATCCGCTCGCTCTGCAGTTTGGCAGTTCGGCAGCCACGTTTTCAGGGACGCCGGCCACCCTCGGTCCGAGAGAGGCTCGCCGGTCGGCTCGTCGGTCGGCTCACCGGTCGGCTCTCCTTCCGCGGCGACTGCGACGGGACCGGGGCGACCGAGCGCCTTCCCAGCCGTTTCCGGGAGGGCCGAGCGCAGGTCGTCCAGCACCACGGGCCGCTCGGGGTCCGGCTCCCGCTCGCCGGGCCTGTAGACGGGACACAGATCCCGGGGCAGGTCGCTACGGAGGCGCGGGGGGTCGAGCGAGCATGAAGAGGGGAGAAAGAAAATCAACAACCCAAAAGGGAAAGGGACGTCCAAAACGCACGCACGGCCGTCGGACGGGCGGGTCGTGACCTCAAAGGTCCTTTCTGAAATCACTTGTCGATATGTCGCCGGGCCCGCCCGAGCGTCGGCCGCGAACGAGCAAAAAGCTTCGGTCCGAGCGGCCGAGGTTTTTCTTTCGCTTACGAGGGCAGCGCGTCTTTCAGCTTCATGCGCGACACGTCGTCGTAGAGCGCCACCGACAGCACCTCCTCCATGGGGCAGATGAGGCCGTACTCCTCGCAGCCGTGCTCGATCACCACCGGGTCCGACTTGTGCGGGTCGAACATGATGTTGTTGGGCGTCACGATCAGGACGCCGCCCACCACTCCCTGCGCGGGGAGACGCGAGGTCACGGAAACAAAAGCGGCTCCTCCCTTGTGCTAATCGCGGCTTAGAATAAATGCTCAGTTTGGACAACAGTCACGTTACGTGCACGGCTACTCGCGCCGAGAGCCGTCCTGGCTGCTCCACCACGATTGGGAAAAAAAAAGTCGGGCAAAAGACGCAGCGTGGCACTTCTCACCATGCCGTCGCTGAAGTACTTGCAGCTCATCTTGATGAATTTCACCGTCGCCGGGCTCTCGTCCTCCGAATTGGGGGAGAGCTGGCGTCGGAGGGGCCGCGCCGACCTGCGCTTTGGCCCGTCTTCCTGAAGAGGGAGACAGAGAGAGACACTTGATTTGCCGACATTTCCGTTGACCTGAAATTCAAGCGTTCCAAATTCAGCTGCGAAGGCCGAGAATTTCGGCCGCTCGAGCACATAAAAAGCGCCTCACGTTGGCCAACGGACTGAACTTTGCAGCGGTGGGCAAAGGCAAACGCAGCCCTGGTCACCACCCACAAGGAAGTCGCCCTTTTGGACTGCACCCCGCCTACCTCGGGGTCATCGGACTTTCAAGAGACATCGAGGGATGCCAGAGCGGGAGTTGTGCAGCGCCTCTTTAAAGGCGAGCGGCGGCATTTCGCACCAACTGGAGACGCTTGACGGAGGAGCGTCCGACTCTGACGGTCAAGCGCGTGACGGCGCCTTTTCTTGGCACTCACCGCGGTGGTCTCCGCAGAGGGGCCGTCGGCGAGGGCCGGCTCGGAGGCGTCGCGGCAATTGAAATCGGCCCGGCCCGCGTCGGGGACAAAGAGCTTCTGCGAAAAGAAAGGACCCAGGTCGCGGCTCGCTCGGCGCCGTCGCCATAACGCGGCGTCGCGGCTCGCTCACCTGACCGGGGTAGACGCTGTGGCAGAAGAGCTTGTTCAGCTGGACCAGCTTGTTGGGGGTGACGTTGAAGTTGAGGGCGATGCTGTTGAGGGAGTCCTCGGGCCCCACCTACGGCAAATTGCGGGCGGTCAAACGGCGGTCGATGCCAGCGTGGCGCTCGAGCGAGCGACTCACAATGAACTCGGCGGTCCCCGGGGGCCTCCTCTTCTCCCTCTTGGCCGGCTTGGGACTACTTTTCAAGCCGCCAGCCGCCGGCGGGACCGGATGCGAGAGCGGGCCGGCCTCGGCCTCGGCCTCGCCGTCGTTCGGGATGTCCGGAGGGGCGATGACCGGCGCGCCGCGCTCGCTCCCGCTTTTCTCCGACGGGCTCTGCTTGAGCTGCCTGCGCCTCTTCAGCCTGGCGGAACACAAACACAAAGCGCTCTTAAAATCCAGCCGTCCGGCCATTTTCAAATCCGCTCAGCCTCCGGAGGGTCGCGGAGTGGCATTGCCGCTTGAGTGGCGAGAGAAGGCCTCCGTTTCCTCGCCAATGTCCTCGGTGTTGTCAAGTGAGCTGGAGACCGTCGCGGTTTTTCGCTATGCCCAAGCATCCCTCACCTGGCAAAGTATCCCGGCTTTCTGTCCCTCTTCTCCATTGGGCCGGGTGGCTAAACGTGCACGCGGGGGCGGTGGCAACCCACGCGCGCGTCCATCCGCCCTACACGCTTTTGCTGCTGGTATTGCTGCCGCTGCACGTCTTTCTCGTCCTGCACGTCCACACCCTGGTGAAGATGAGAAGAGAAAACCTTCATTTGTCTCCCAATGGCGAAAAGCCCCAAAACAGGCATCCTATCAGGTGCCCTTGTGCGCGTCATGAAACACACACATCTGCTCGTGGTTAATGATGATGGACTGTTATGATGCAAGCATAACAGTCTTCGCAGCCCGAAGAAAACAAAACCTTACATAAGGAGCTTAGTGCGCGAAGTTCAGTCCGAGGGACGTTTGTTTGTCTGTTTGTTTGACTTCTTTGACGCTAGCTGTCACATACATTCGTGGCTTGGCGTCGGCGCGGTCTCCGCTTCCTCACAGAACGCGCGACATCCTTCCAACTCCGGGGTTGCTTTGACGGGGAAGTCAAAGCAGCAGCAGCAACAACCCTGGCGGCCAATGTGTGATCTCGCGTCTTCTCACTCGAACACGGAGAGCAAGGTCCAGCGTGGCCGGCTGCTAATGCTAACGCCTTTGCTAACTCGTAGCGTAGCGTAGCGGCTCTCTGTTGACAAGACAATAGAAAGCCGAGTGAGGGGCGGGGCGGGGCGGGGTGGCGCGGATGGCCCTTGGACCTCGCACGCCGGTCCTACTGCTCCTCCCCTTCCGTTTGCAGCAACGTTCACGTCCGGCGTGCAGTCGCGATCGAAACGTCATCAGCAAAACGCAGAAAGAGTCCGAGCTTTGGCCACATAGGTCGCGGGCATCCTTGCTCAAGCGCCTCGGGCGCCCTCTGGCGGACGACGCGGGCTAAGCACATTCACGGGACCCCAAAACGTCGTCGTTCGGTCGCTCGTAGCTCCGAAATCGGCACGGTCCCGGTCGGCTTTTGCGTTTCCTGAACTGATGTCAAGCAATCGCAAAGCCGACGACGCCGTCGCTCACCGGCGGATTCGACGCTCTTTACGTTTCGCAAACGTCGCTCGCGCGCGCGCGCCTCGTCGTGACTCGCCGACGTTCGCCCGACGAGGTTGGGCGAGGCGTTCTCTCCGAGGGATTCGGCAATCGGCATCGCACGCGCCTTCTCCGCACTTGGATTGCTCCGTGACAACACGAGCACGACGCTGACGCCAACATTTGGAAGAAATGAAGTTGAACGTGTGCGCCATTTGCATCGCATACTTGAGATGGGCTTTTGATGGCCACCAAAAGCAAATGGGGGTGCGGCAGGGAAAAAAATGGACTTGGAAGCGGGTTCTCGTCACTCAGCGACTCATCGTCGTCTTCACCCTCGATTGGTCTTCTCGTGGCTCTGCATTTGGACGGCCGTCGCCATCCGGGTGAACATCAAAGGACCTTTTGGCGGTGCGCGCTCGCGCCAGAATCAGACCTCCGTCGGAGCGCGAGCCGCTTGGTCACGGCGCAAAGCCATCGCGTTGCTGCTGGATGAGTGGCGCGGGCAAATTCAAAGGCGCTCCGAGTTGGACAACTTTATTCACTTGTCACTCGTGAGCGCAACAAACATTCTTTGGAGAGCACGTGAATCAAGCGGGGAACGGCGTGAAAGCTCAACTCGTGCAGGAGGCGGCTTCGCGCGTGCTGCTGCTCCTAAGACGGCGGTTGCGGGATGGGGGGGGGGTTGCTCGCTACATCGGCTCGATGGCGGAAGCGGGCGACGGCGCGCCCGCAAAGCTGGAACGGAGGGCCTCGGTCGCCGCCCTCCTGGCGCGCAACGGCGGCCGGATGGCTCGGGCCTCCGTTGGCCTCCGTTCGACCTTTGCGGACCAGCGGGCGGCCCTATTTCTTGGTGGGATCGCGCAGTCGCCCCATCAGGAGCAGGGCGCCGCTGCTCTGATGGTAAACCACAAAGTGGAACGGTCGGTTGAAGGTCAGCCGAGGGGGAGGCGAGGCGAAGGCGGGGGCGGCGGCGGCGTCTCCCGGGCCGCTCTCGTCCACGGCGGCGACGGCTTTGTGAAGAACCTGCGTGGCAAAGACGGGCGTCAGGGCTCCAGCCGGCGACGGCGGCGGGATGGGATGGGCGCGCCTGGGATCACCTGCGACACTTTGGCGCCTTCGGGGCCTTCGGCGTCGTCCCCGAAGACTCGGACCACGCCCAGCGTCCGCAGGGCGTCCCCCAGGGAGTAGGTGCGGTCCAAGAAGAAGCGCGGCAACTGCACCTCCAGCTTCCTGCACCCAACGCCGTCCCCGAGACCTCGGTGACCCGCTGGCGGGCAGGCCGGCGAGAAAAGGCGGGCGGCGGCAAACTCACGTCTTCTTGAGCTGCCCGATCCAGGCCCGGATCTTCTCCCGGCTCACTTGCTCCTCCAGCGCGCCGATGTCCACGTCTTCGTCGGGCAGCACCAGCAGGGCGGCCGCGCCGTCCGTCATGGGCAGCTTGAGCACGCCGGCCCGGAGCGAGCGGTCGTACGCCAGCAGGTACTTGTCGGCCCGCAGCATCATGGGGACCGTCACCACGTGGTAGCGGTCCACGTAGAAGCGCTCGTCCCGAGTGGCGCTGGCGTTGAACGGCTGACTGAAGCGAGCTGCGGGCGGAAGAACGCCGTCGCCGCGTCACCGACCGTTCCGTGGATGACCGCGCAAATCCGAGACGTCGCCGGCGCCCCCCCCCCCCCCCCCATTCCAGCCTCTCAACGGGAAATCTTTTCCCATGGCCTTTCAAAGGAAGACCTTTGCGTTTGGCTTTTCAACCATTTTCCCGATCCGTCTGCGAAGCCCCGAGGGCACCTTGGTAGGAGGCGGCGGTGGCCAGGAGCCACTTGGTCCCGGGGTCCACGTCCGTCACGGCGTCCTGAACCCGATCTCCGATCTGCTGGCGGACCCACGCGTTGACGGCTTCGGCGGCGTCCCGCGGCGCGTGGAAATCAGCGCTCTTCACGTCGCCGCCGTAGTCGCGTCGGAGAAGCTCCTCAAACTGCGCCGAGGCCTGCGCGCCGGCGTCGGCAAACAAGGCCACGCCCTGCCTGAGGTTGAGGGCGCCGCCCCCCGCCGGCGTGCTCGTTATCGTCGACAAGGCGTCTGAGGGCAAAGGGGGGGGACAAATGAGTGGAGTTGCTCCCGGAATCCAAATCAATTCTTATCGTGCAACTTTTGCACTTTCAAGTCAGGTCCTGTTTTCATGGAAAGGGCTGGCGAATGTCAAGAAAAAACGTTTTTTTTTCATCCAAGTCCAATTCGTGATGAATCTATCTGCGACGGAAATAAAATCCACTCTAGAAAGGCCCTTGGAGAAGAACGGAGTCCCCGCCGACCCACCCGTGATGTTTTGCGGGTCGAGTCCGGCGAGTCCGAGCGCCGTCCGCAGCTCTTCTCGGGTGGCGCCTCCGGCGGCGGCGAGCAGCGCCGTCAGGCCGCGCCACACGGACGCGGTGGACAGCAAAACGTTGTCGTCGCCGCGGCTCGCCAGCGCCCGATACAGACGCGTGGAAAAGTCGCAGCTCCTGCCGATCAGGTCCCGAACCGCGTCGTCGTCGGCGGGCAGCGAGGCCAGCGGAACCGCCAGGCCGAGGACCGCCAGCAAAGTCAGAGGGCCGGACCGCATCGCGCTACCTGACCGAGGGCAAACAAGCGCGGTTAGCTCCCCCCGGCCCGCCCGGTCCACTTTCCGCATCCCGCCCGACAGCGACAAATATGGCAGCGGATCATCGTCAAGCCGACAGACACGAAGAACGCACCTTGGGAAAGATGTCGCCTTGGTCTCCTTGATGCTCTTGCGTGCAAATATGGGCTCGTCAACGCCGAGTGGCCGTCGGAGACTGCGTAGCGTCAAGCCGGCGCGCGCCCGACCGAGACGCGCGCTTTCCTGTGGGCCCTTCACAATAAGACTTCCCTCCAATTTACTTGGAAAAAAGAGTCAATTAGCCGCAATGGAAGCTACATCATGGAAGCTTTTTTTTGACATTCTGACAGAACAATGTTTTCAAGCAGCCATCACACACGCACAGTGTTTTTTGTCACCACTCAAACTGAGAGGGCAGAATAAGCAACAACTAGTCAAGTGTAAAAGTCCAGCGCAAGTCTTTTGTTTTGCATCGCCGATCGAACGGAAAGACGTCAGCGTGTCCGGCTCCGTTTCTTGCGAAGCAAACGACGTCAGCCGAGGGGCGCGTCGGCGCCGTCCAGTCCTCGGACGCCCTCCTTCCACACGGCGGCGTCGCGTCCGGCTCGGGGCAGGTGAGGCGCAAACACGACCTCCAATCTGCGGAGGGCGCTGTTCTCCTGGCCCCTGCTCGCCGTCCCCTGAAGACGCCGCAGCATCAGTCGAACCGTCACCTGATTGGCCCACGCCAAGCCCAGCGCCGGCCGCACAGTCGAGGAAGGAGGCCTGGCGGGCACAAGCAAACGCACGTCAAATGGTTTTCACCGCGAGAGCCGCGTCGGTGACGCTGCGCCAAAAGTGGATATTGCCCACATTCTTCAATTCAACGTCTAGAACAAAGCGGCGGAAAGCCCAATGGTCATCTTTTGCTCTCTCCGTAGAGTCCAACAAGTACGAAGCAAAGTACAAAGTGCTGTACCATGTATGACAGCCCAAAAAACGTGCCGTCCGTAATTCTGCTCCTTGAACTGGCGCCTTTTAAGGGGCGAGAAAAGAAGTTCTTTTACTCGCCGTCTTTGTCTTGTATGCTTTTCATTTCATCATCCAGTCAGTCGCTTCTCAGAAACTTTTCTGTTGGCCTCATACAGCACATTTCATCTGTGCCGTATGTTAGCCATACGGCGCGCTCGACAACAAAGCTTATCCAATCCATATCGTTGCTCGTTTCAACGCCACCGAATGGGACTTTACCCCATGTGTTCTTCGGAGTCGCCGAAGATGTCCGTCACCTACGACACATGCACGCTTTTGGTTAATGCAAAGAATGTGCGGCCGCGCGTGCGTGTGTGGGGGGGTCCACCTGGTTGATGCAGAGGACGGCGGAATTAAACTGGTGGCAAAGGTGGTGCAGCGTGGACGAGAGCGTCAGCAGCTGCTTGCTTTTCTCCAGCCAATCGGAGAGGCCGAACTCGGACCTGAAGAGAGACGCCACCGAGTCCACGGCCACAAAGCGGACGAGATGGCGAGCCAGCAGGAGCCCGACGCGACGCCTCAGGCACGACTGCAGTGACGTCTGAAGGCACACGTATTGGCAAGACGTATCGGGCAAGACGCGGAGCCGACGCGACGGCGCCACCCACCAGATCGGCGGCGTGCTCCACGTAAACCCGGTCACCGAACTGAAGGCCGTCGGTCACGTGCGAGGGCACATCGGCGCGAAGACGCCGTTGTTCTCGTATCAGCTGCTGCAGACGTCGGCTGGGAAAAGCGTCCTCCGTGCACACAAACACGGCTCCTACGCGTACGCCCCCCGCCCCGAAAAAAGTCACAAGAAATTGCGGTTTGGATGTCCGGCTCAAATGCGGTCTTTCAACTCAAATGAGTCGGACAAGCGCGGCGACGGCGACCGACCCGAGTCCAGCCCCCCGTGACGGGCCGGGTACTGGACCGAGAGACAGAGCTGCAGAGCCAGCTGGGTCTTCCCGACGCCGCTCTCTCCAGACAGCTCGGTGACCCCCCCGACGGGAAGGCCGCCTCTCAGCAGCCCGTCCAACACGGGGCAGCCCAGGCTCAGTCTGAGCCCGGAATGGTCCGCCGCCAGAACTGCGCACGCAAACACGGCTCGGTCAGCGTCCCGTCTCAGCGCGCCTTTTCGGCGCGAGGCCGGACGTCACCTGGTTGCGGTCGTTGGGCCCGGCAGAGCAGAGCGGCGGCCGTCAGCAGCCGCCGGACGTCGGAGGCCGAGAGAGAGGTGAGCCTCTGCAGGTCGGGACCAGACATGCACAGCGCGTCCCTGACGGATTGGACGCCGGCTGGAGGCGAAGCAGCGGAACAACGGAAAGTTGGCAAGGGTTCCGCGCATGCTCAAGAATTTCGGGAAGGGCTGGCTGCGAGGCGCGCGAGGGTTAAGCGACAACTAATTGACTTGCTTGGATGCCTATTGGGGAACTTCACCTGCTCCAAATTGCCCGATTTCAACTTCTCACTCGTAAATGGTCTCCAATTTCTGCCGACCTCCGTGAAAGCGGACGAATTTGAGTGGTTTTCTTTCAAAACTGAACATTTGCAAACATCTGCCTTTACTTCGGAAAACAGCCATCAACATTTTGGCCCATTTTCGGACGGATGCTACGGACCAAAGCAGCCATTGGACGCTTCATATGATCGAACTTTCATGGCGGAGGAAAAATATCGTCATTTTAATGTCGTGCCTCTGTGAAGTGTATTGATGTCACACCAGACAAAAAAGTTGAGTGTCACGTTGTGATTGAACACGATTTGTCCACTGGGACGGTCTCGTCTCTCGATTCATGTTGGAACTCGAAACGCAACACGCCTACGCGGGCTGTCTGGATGTGGTGCGAAAAACCGAAATGAAATGTGGGTTACCTTTCTCGAGGGCGCTGACGATCCTCGGGTGAAGCTCCAGCTGCCGCCATGAGGACATGGTGTCTCTCTTTGCAAGTTACGAGTGAGCGGCCATTCGGTTTCTTTGTCACACTCGTCATCAGACTACGCCGGTTGGAGCGTTCCATTGGGGCTTTTGGGAGGGGGGTGGTGTGCATCGAAGAAAAGAGCCGCGATTATGAATACCGGCCCTCTGTGGATTTTCTCAGTTATTTGCTTGGTAAAGAGACGATTTGCTTTAAAAGCTTCGACTGTAAGCCATCCCTTCTGTCGCCTATTTCAATCGTCAATAAACACCGCCCAGGGAGCTGTGACGTCATCGAACGCGAATCAGGAAGCCAAACAATGATGGCTTTTTTCTTTGGCAAGTGAATGAAACGCGAAATCGGGAAATTCAAAAGAAAAAATCGTAAATTTAAAAGAATCCCCCGCCCCCACTGAACTTCAAATTGGTACTTGTACGCTTGTAAGGGAAAGGATGACTTCGGACACTTGAAGGGCTGGTTGATCTTTCTGAGCGCCAAAATCTTTTCCACTCTTGTTGCGCTTCGACGATCGTCGACGTTCGTCGTAAGTCTTCTTCCATATCTTGGTTTGCATTTGTCCAGGAACCTTGTGACGTTAGAAAATAGGAGCGATTTTTTTCGTCAGGAGTAGCATAGTGCGTAAGCATTTGGGTCAACAACTCTGAGGAGCCCGGTTCGAATCCCCCAAGCAGCTGCCGCTTTGGGAGTCATTTTTTTAAATTGTGCGTGCATATGTATATATACACATATAGAATTGAATACAACTTTGTCAGTGTATACAATTCCTCGTCTCTCGGGTGGTGTCCGTCCTCCGTTCAACTCTATTCCTCTACCGGAGGCCAGGAATCTTGAGGGTTCTGCGCAGTATCCTTGCTGTTCCCAGCACATTCTATATGTGCGCACAGCATCAACAGGGCAATCGTTTTTACTTTTCCCAGGAAGGTAAATGGTCCATTTGCGATGATCACGCACCGGGGGACACAAGACCACTTCTAATTTGAAACGAGACAGGCAGCGTCATTTCTGTCATGTTACGGAATTTGTGACGGTAACCTGCTCCCCATGTTGTGTGACCTTAGCACAATGAGCTCCAGGCTGTGCAGGACCTGCGGGGGGGCGGACATCGATGTGGACCAGGCTCGGGGAAGCGCCGTGTGCACCAGCTGCGGTTCGGTTCTGGAGGACAACATCATCGTCTCCGAGGTCCAGTTTGTGGAAGGAAGTGGAGGAGTGTCCTCCGCTGTGGGACAGTTTGTCTCGACCGACGGTGAGCAAAATATTGCACCCATCTTACAAACATGTCATTAAAATCTCAAAAACGCAGCCAACCAAACATCCCTCTCGTAACACTGGCGAACGTCAAGTTTCCCCGAAAAACGATGAGCATTGTCCGAGGAACAGGAAAATAGGTCGTGCCCTTCAGTCATTCCCCCCGCCTGAACTGAAACCGATCAAACTACTGGAGGACTTGACCGACAGAATGTAGAAGACAGACTTTGGAGCCCCCCCACTCCCAGGAGAGGCGATCCAAACTTGGTTCTGATCAGCATTAAGCAAAGGACAGCCACATAAGTTGAAGCAGAGCCATTTTTATTTCAAGGGGACACACAAGCGGCTTGAGAAATCACAACGATTTGAGGAGCCGCTCAACTCAGATTGGAACGGCGCGTCCCGTGCCCACCTGAAGACGGCCTTTTGCCGTCCCTTGCCGCATGCTCAAGTCCTTCCATCGCTCGAATGATTCCGTGATGAATACTGGCTCCGCGCGCAGCCGGCGGTCCGCGGCAGTCTCTTTGATCGGAGCTCCTCCAGTCCACGGCCGAACCCATTTGAGAAGCGGCGGACCCGACGTCCCCCTCCTGGGTCTCGGTGGCCTCCTTCCCATCTATATCGCGAGTGAACAAATAATCTTTGTGACCGGGATGGGGGGCGGTCTTCACATCGCCGCCGAGGGAAGACACCTCGTCAGAGCTCCGTCTCTGCGCCGGTGCCGTGAACCCTCCAAGACCAGGGCCAGTCGTACTTTGAGATGGGCCTGGTGACAAAGGTTCAGGATTAAATGTCATTCACTTTTTTTATTGAGACGACACGGCATTTGGCCTTCCCGCATGCTGACGTTTGAAGGAAAAAAAAAAGTTGATATGTTTGGGAGTAGCTAATGATGGCCCGCATTCGCCATCATGACCTACAGAACCATCCGGCGTCCACAAATTGTGACCAATCAACCAGATGCAACCTTTTCCACATCAATCTTGTCACGTTGCTAGTTTGAGTCCATACCTGCCATTTGAAGGACATCCAAAGCGGAAGACATTTTCCCCGGAGCGTTTGGAGTCTCGGCCAAACGCCGCCAGTTTCCCGGCGGCGCAAAACCTTCCGGACCTTCGGGACGTCGCGGCGTCTGGTCCTTTGCGTCGCTGACGCCCGTTAGACTGGGGCTTGGCCAATGAATTCCCCCGCGGCTGGGAATTTGAAAAGGTAGCAGTCTTTGAGGTTTAACCCGAATGCTTTGAACGCGGTTGACAGGTTGGTCACGGACCCCGAGTTGCTCGGGACTTTGGCCGAATCCTGGAGGGATTTGAGTCACCGTCTCCGAGGTCCACCGGGGTTGGTTTGGCTTGCTCAACTCCGTTTGGCTTACGGGAGACCAGTTCCGCGTTGCTTCCACGCGTTTCCCGTGCCGCGTCTCGTGCGCTGGCCGCAAGTGGCCGTATGGCGAGGGCTGATATTCGTGAGGAAATGGATCCTCCAGCCGGCCTTGAGCTGGCAAGGTGGGGGGACCGGGAGGAGTTTGAGTGTGCTGTGGAACAGATTGCCACTTTGCAGAGTTTACGTCCGTCTGGCTTGGATGTCCCGGGATTGAAAGGGAGCGGCTCGGTGCCGGCACGGGCGCAACTTGGCCCATTCCCCGGCTTTGCGCGCTTTCCGATGGGCTCATTTCATCTCTGGAAAGCTGCTGTAAACAGTCTGGGGAGAGATTGTTTGGACCTAGCGGACAACATTCAGCACATTCATTGAACTGAGCTTCATATTTCAGAAACGTGTGCGCACACGCACGACTGACCAGTGAGGCTTCCGAAAACATCGATTGAACCGAATCCTGGAGTTTCAGATCTGGAGATGCGATCCGCTGTCAGTCTGTTGATTCCACTCAGCGGATAGAAGCACCTCACGGTTAACCTTTTTTGGGGGGGAAGAAGATCAGTTTTATTCCCAGATCTGTGAAATGATTGGGGCTACCATTGTACTTTTTACTTGAACTGAGAATCCCGGGAGATGAAATTTGGTCCGTCGGCAATTAGCCGCCTGTCATGAAGGATCTCGTTCTCGTAGACCGCGTAGTCTCCCACCTGCGGAGTACAACAGACTCGCATCCCGGCCGACCGTCTCCGCGAACAAGCCTTGGAGCAATACCGTGGCCCTGGTCCCACACGAGTCCAGCCTGAACTGGAAAAGGACCCGAGTGGCGTCCGTCTCTTTGGGTCGACAGGTGGGGTCCAGCAGACTGGTCATTTCCGGCCGCACGGCGGGCCAGGTGGACGTGGGTCTCGTCACCACTGTGATGATGCCATCTGAAGAACAGACTGAGAGCACCACAATTAGCCCAAGAGAGCCCGCCATCGCATTTGCAAAGTCCAGCAAACATTTGGCCTTGGTTTCATTTCGAAGGCGGCTCCGTCGATTTCCGTTTGGAGGAATTAGGAAAGTCGGCGTTTTTCCGCTTGAATATTTCTGATACAAGCAAGGGAGGGGGGCGGCGGCGGGTAAGGCCGCGTGTGCAACTCACCTATCATGTCTTCAGTTTTGAAGAGACACTGTTTGGATGTGGAGGTCTGAACCTCAAGAGTTCTGGCATCTCGAAGCAGCAGTTTAAATGTCCCATAAAAGTTGGACAGGTTAATGTCCTGAAACGAGGCGCGCAGCAAAGAGGGGGGTGGGGAATCAGAAGGTTCACGGGGGGGGGGGGGGATTTGGCCAGTTCTTGGTCATTTCCAGCGTGTGACTTACTTCATAGGTATAGCCTATGGAAAACACAGGAACCTCCAGGGTGATCTTTTGACTGTCGTTGAGAAGTCTGTAGCCTCTTTGAGCAGCGAGCTGCGGCGTCAGCGGCTGGTGCTCGACGCCCACCTCCCACAGCGACCGGGCTCCGGGGCCCACCGCCACACCGAAGAGGATGCCTCGGTCCAAGCACTGAGCCGTGATCTTTGGAGGAACTTGAGGAGAGAACGGGCGTAAAACGGGTGGGGGCCGCCTTTGCGGCAGCGGCCAGATGGCCACGTGCTCTTACACGCGCTGAAGACTTGAGCGGCGATGGAGGTGTGGTGGTAGTACGAGGTCCTATGGGGCACGTGGGTCAGCGTGAAGTTGACGTCAATGGCGTGGCGGACCACCCCTTCCCCCATGTACTGTTGGAAGACGACACCAGTTCATTTGGAGGATTTTATAGCATTGCTACTGAAGCGGCGCCAAGCGCCAGCAAACAGGAAATTGTCCAGCGGTTATACCAGACGGGCAACTCTTTTGGAATCGATTTGCAAGAATTGGCTTTTCGGCGTGCACAAACTCAAGCGGGGTGCCAAAAGTCTTACCGTCCTGTGAACCGCAGCGTTTGTAAAGGGAAGCCGGAGTTGGTAAGCCGTGCTGCCATTAAGGTGCACGACGGGGGTGACGCCGAAGCCGCCTTCTGCCGGCTCCATCGGCACCCGCGCCCCGTTGACTCGCACTTCTTCCAAAATGACATCGCTGGGAATGTTTCCCAGGTAGATGGCGAACACACCCGCGTCGCCGGCCGTCTCTACGGGAGGAAAGCTGGCGTTGGTTCTCAAAGGACGCTCGCATCTGCAACTCGCCGTCAATTTGACATTGGTGCGGCAGCCGGTGCAGCCGTCGAGTGAAGGTGACGGAAAAAAAGGCGGCGGGCTTACGGTCGAGGCTGAAGGGTCGCCGACAGAGCAGCGGCGTTTGGAGCACCCTGGCAATTCGAACTTTGGTGTCAACGGCGCCACCGTCTTGAGACGCCGCCGAGAAGAGGTGTTCGTAGAGCAGGGAAATCACAAAGCTCTCCTTGTACACGTTGTCTGCCACCAAACTCTGGGCAAAGAAAAAAAAAATGCAGTCGCCAACAAGCGGCCCTCGGCTCAAAGTGGGACCGGGGCAACTTTACCCTGGTGTAGCCGCCCTCCGCGCCAAAGGGAACCGAGATTTGGACCAGCTCCTCTTGCTGGAGCAGACCGAAACCCTTGGCGGCAGCGCTCTGCTCATCCAGCGTGGCGCCGTCCACCTCGAGGCTCCGCTTGCGACTGCGAAATGCCGCCCCCTCCTCGAGGAGGGGCCTCAGCACGTTGGGGAGATCCCACACCAGCCGAGCTCCGTCGTAAGAGGCGGCGTCTGAAACCACGCAGAGCCCAGAGTTTTGTTTTAGTTTGCCCCCCCTCCCTCGTAGGAGCCAGAGACCCGTTTGGGTGAGGACGTACTGACGGCGCAGGCCACGGACATGTCGAGCGTCACCACCGTCAGCTGCCGTTTGTAGAAGAGGAAAACGCCGAGCACCACGACGTCGACGCCATCCACCTGAGGGCTCAAGTCCATCACGTCAGCGTTTCTTGGCTCTTCCAAAGCCATCAGCCGCCAACGTCAGCCGCGCGATTTCATCTATAAGGCTTTGTCTCGAGGGCCGACGCGTCGGTCTCATTCGAGAAGCCGGCTTTACGTTTCCGAGACGCTCGTCATTCAACGAGGTCGACTCGGAGCGTCTAGCGCCGCCGGCGAGCGACCTACTTGGATCAGCCGCGCCTCCGCCGCTTTGTAGGAAGCTCGAAGAACCGCCCTGTTGGCAGTCAGGGTCACGGCGTAGCCCCCGCCCTCCGCCTCGCCAATCGGCACCGGGGTGAGACGGCCGTCGGCCCGCAGGAACATCAGCTGAGAAAGCCAGCTCGCCGTCATGACCGCCTGAAGCGCAGCGGGCAGAAGGTTTCCGTTTGGGGCATTGGGACGAGCTTTCCTTTTGAGCAGGCGAGACGTCACCTGGGAGAGGGCCTCCCGCTCGGCTTGTCCGACCGGCCCCGGCCCCGCGGCGCACGAAGCCTCCCGCCGGACGTTCGCCTGACGACATCCCAGCAAAAACGCCCTTGAGCCGCCCGGCCGGGCTTTGACCGCAGCGCCGGCTTACCTCCATGTAGTCCTCCTCGCACACGATCTCTCGGTGGAGCCAACTCGGACCGGAACACGTGGCCGAGACCGGGTGGCTCGTCCATCCCGAGGCGCCGTCGCTTACCATCACGTTCAATCGGAAGGTGAAGACCCGGTCGTCCTGAAGGCGCAAAAGCACGCGTGAACCTCTGGCGCCGAGTGCAAGAGTCCCGATATCGGGGCGGGGGGCGCACCTGGACCAGAGTGAAGCAGGAGTAGTACGAAGCCCTGAAGGTGGTGTAGCCGCCGGCCTCGAAGGTGCTGATGGTGTAGCCGCAGCGGGAGGCCAGCGCTTTGTCGATGGGGTGGGCGCCGTCGGCATCTACGCCGTCGCGGTGGACAAAAAGTTCGTCAAAAAGGTCAACCTTGGCGCCGCTGCCTGCAGCCCGACGTCGGCACTGACCGATGGCCTCAAAGCGGGCCGTCTGTTTGGAGAGCGCCTGGATCCACAGATATCGATCCCGACAGGCCCACTCCACTAGATTGGGGGTGGGGGGGAGGGGGGAGAAACAAAATGAGACTCATGGAAGCAAATGATCATTACGGTTCATCCAAAACGTAGGCCCGACGGGCTTTTCCGAGTCAAAGCGGACTTTGGCTCACGTCGAAATTGGATCATCGGTCCCCTTTGACAAAAGGTTCCCAAAGGAAATTTGAGTTCAACGAGGCATCAAAACGCCGCCTAAGCGAGGACTTGTTGCGCTGCGAAAATCATCGAGCCAAATTACCTTCTGCCCTGCCGTGAGTCCGGCTCAGCAAAGTCAGAAAAGTCATCCTGCAAGCACAAGCGGTCGCTTTTGACTCTCGCGTTGCGTTTAAAAAGAAACTCGAGGGAGGAACTCACCCGAGGAAGAGCGCCGCCGTCCTCATCTTGCGACGAACTCGACTCAAGCTGAGCCAAAGTTGCTCCCGTGCCGCCAGGTGCGCTAATAAGGCCACTTTGCCCGTTGCCCTGGCGACGGGCAAAGTGGCCACACCAGAGACTGATTGCGCTGGCGCATGTTTGTGGGCGTGTTTCTCAGGTCCGGCCAAGACTCCCCTGATTGGTTCTGGTTTCCACACGAGTGTCGGCAAAGAGTCCCGCGCGCAGACGCTGCAAAGTGGTGAGTTGCGGCTTTTTTTTCTTTAAACGAGACGTCACGGTCGGCCGCCCCGTAGCGCGTTTTCGACGTCTCGAGCGGCTGGCTCGCTCGCGTCGTCCCGGGAGGGACGGCGCGGAAGGCGGCGGCCCGGTCCCGTCAATCACTGTGAATGGCGTCAGGGAGGCGGCAGATCTATCACCTTGGCAACCAGCTGCAGCTCAACCAGCACTGCCTGGACACGGCCTTCAACTTCTTCAAGATGGTGGTCAGCAGACATCTGACGCGCGGACGCAAAACCGAACACATCATCGCCGCCTGCCTCTACCTGGTGTGTCGCACGGAGGGGACGCCGCGTATCCCATCATGCTCGCGCGCGCGTGCGCCTCGTGGCCGTGAGCCGTCGTTCTTGCGTGGCGCCGAGCTTTCCTCAACCGCTTGTCAGATATGTTGCTGGATCTGAGCGACCTGCTGCAGGTGAGGAGACGCGAGAGACGCCGAGACGCCTCGGTCAAGCTGAGCCCTTTGCCACGTGTGCGCGTAGGTCAACGTTTACATCCTGGGGAAAACCTTCCTGTTGTTGGCTCGCGAACTCTGCATCAACGCGCCCGCCGTCGGTGAGAACGCCGGCGCCACCCTCGACTCTTCCGTTCCTCGGCGAGCGGCGCTTCTCGGACTTGCGGCGGCGAGAAAACAAATCAAAGGCCTCTCGATCCTACGGTCCAGATCCGTGCCTGCTGATCCCTCGCTTCGCTCACATGCTGCAATTTGGCATCAAGACTCACGACGTCTCCATGACGGCCCTTCGTCTGGTTCAGAGGATGAAGAGGGACTGGATGCACACGGGCCGCCGGCCCTCCGGACTCTGCGGCGCCGGTAGCCACTTATTGAGTGACGTGGGGGGGGGGGGGGGGGGGGGCGCCGCGCTGACGCCGGGCTCGAACGTTCCTCACTCGCCGCCGTTTGTCTTCAGCCCTGCTGGTGGCGGCCCGCATGCACAAGTTCCGGCGTACGGTGAAGGACGTGATCGGGGTGGTCAAAGTGTGTCAGGCCACGCTGAGGAAGAGGTGAGGCGGCGCGGCGGGGGGGCCGAGGGGCGGGGCCGAGGCTCGGGGCCCTCTTGGAGACGGCTGCCTCGCTCTCGCAGGCTTGTGGAGTTCGAGGACACGCCCACCAGTCACCTGACCATCGACGAGTTCATGAAGGTGGACCTGGAGCAGGAATGCGATCCGCCGTCTTTCACCGCCGCTCAGCACAAGACCAAGATGCAGCAGGTATGCCCCCCCGCGCAACCCCCCCACGACCCGCTTCACGCCGGCCTTCCTCTGCAGCTGGAGCGAGAGCTGACCAAGAAGCTCAACGAGGTGCAAGGTCAGACCCGAGTCGTGCGGCGAAAGTCGGCCCGGCCCCCCCCCCTGCCCCCTGCCCCCCGGCTGAGCCGTCAGTCTCCTTCCCTTAGGAGAGCTGAGTTGCTACCAAGACCAGATCGAGAGCGAACTGGAGAAGAGCCGACCCAAACTGCGGGGAATCTACGCCGCCTACGTGCACGAAACGGGTGAGCGGCCGTCTCGCCGGGCGACGACTCGCCGGGACGCCTTTTGACGGCGGGGGCCCGTTTTGGTTCGCAGACCCTCGGGGCGAGGGTATCCCGGCGGACTCCGCGTCCGACGCCGAAGATCGTGACCTCCGAAGCGCCGACCGTCACCTCACGCGCAACTTCCTGTGCCAAGTGATGCAAGAGGAGGGAGGGTGGGGCCCCGAGGAGCGCCAGCGTGACGACGGAGAGGCGGGCCCCCAGGAGGGACCGCGCCGCCCGCCCTCCGTTGCCCACCTGCTGGACGGGTCCGCCGCTCTGGACCTGCGGCAAAGCTTCCGCATGTTGGACGAGGACCGCGACAAGTCCGGTCAGCCGACCGCCCGCCCGCTCGCTCTCGTCATCATCATCCGTGGAGCGCTCGTTTTGCATTTTGCACCCGTTGTTTTGTTCTCCGCAGAGGCCGAGGAGGAGAACTCGGAGGGCGGCGGCGACCTGGATCTGGACGGGATCGACGAGCTGGAGATCGAGAAGGTGAGTCGAGCCGCGGAGGGTCCGCAAAGCCGTTTTCCACCGCTGTCGTGTCCCCTTCAGTACATCCTGAGCGACAAGGAGGTCCAAGTCAAGACGCGGCTGTGGATGGAGCAGAACCGAGAATACCTGCGAGAGCAGAAAGGTCCTGCCCAGACGCAAACGCTCGACAAAAGAGGATGGCGGTCCGTCCATTGACCGCCGCGCGCTCCTTTGTGCCTTTCAGAGAAAGAAGAACAAATTCGGCGAGACAAGGAAGACGGGACGTACCGGGAGAAGGTGGGCGCGTCGTCCGGCGGGATGCGGGTGGCGGCCGACGGCACCTGTCCGACGGCCCCCCTCCGATGACCCCCGTCCGACGACCCCCCTCCGTCTCTTTCTTCGCAGCCCCAGACGTCCGAGAAGACCAAGAAGAAGAAGAAGGCGGACGCCGTCCCGGCGGCCACGGCGGGCGAGGCCATCAAGAAGATGTTGGAGAAGAAGAAGATCTCGGCCAAGATCAACTACGACGTCCTCAACGACCTCAACGGTGGCCAGACGCCAAGCGAGGCCGGCGGCCCTCCTGAAGAGGCCGCCCCCGAGTCCCCCGTCAGAAAAAGACGCCGCTGCAAGCGGGCGCCGGGCCACGTCGGGGCGGGCATGGCCACCAGCGCCGACGTCATGGGAAAAAGGTGACGTCCGACGACAACGTGCGCAAACCGGAAAAAGAAAGACGGCCTCTGTCGTCATTGCGCTCCGTCTTTGTTTCAGGCTGGGCCCGCTCTTCTCGGGACCGCCAAAGAAGAAAAGCCCGTCCGAGGTGAGTGCGGACACTACTCGCGCCGAGCGGTCGTGACGTTTGGCGCCTTTCGATGAGCGGGCAGAAATTAAACTCATGGCGTGCATTTGAAAGGGAAAAAAAGCCCTCAGATCCCGTCTCAGAGGCGCAAACAAAAAACAGACTTGACCCGCAGTATGAACCTTGCAGTCGGTTTCCACGACGACGGACGGCGCGCGAGCAGAACCCGAGGCGGACGCGCGCTTGGCCGAGAGGGAAAAGCGAGAGGCGGGTGAAGAAGATGAAGAGGAGCGGGAAAAGGACAACGAGGACGACGAGTGCGTCAGCGCTCTGCAGCTCGTTCAACGTCAGCGCACGCAAGAATCGCCGCCTTTGACTTTGCCGCCTCGCTGATGGACATTTTCACCGTCATTTCTTGTTGCTCTTCTCCAGATTTTGGCTGTTTGGCAGAAGAAGACGAGGAGATCTTCTAGCTGCGCACTCGCTTGTCTTTGTCGAGATGAGCATGAAAATGCGGATTAAAGACCCGCCAAGGAGCAAAAGGCGCTCGTTTGACTTCCTGCCATTTGGCACCAAAAGAAGAGTTGACAAAAAAAGGACACAATGATACAAAGCAACACTCAGACAACGGCGCCATCTTCACCACTTTGTTGTCCGCACATGTTGCCCGTGGACACGTACGCACGGGCGTCATTCTCTTTGAGCGCGACGAGAGCCAAAAGGGCCAATAAAGAGCCGGCCGGGCAAGCCGCTTTTTGGAAAAATGGTTCCGAACAGGGTCGCTCGAGCGGACTGCCACCTTACGGCGCTCGCGTGCCGGCTCACAGCAAAACTAAGAGCGTTCCGGAAGCAATCGCTTGAGCGGGGCTTCGTATCTGGAAGCGGCGGCGAGTCGGGTCCGCTTGGATGTCAAGGCGCCCGCCGCGATCAGCTCGCGCTCTGCCGGTGCGCCGCGCTTGGTCAAGGGTCGAAGGTCGGCGCTCACACCTGACCCCGAGGTGGCTCGGGCTGACCTTTCCTCACCTCGCGCCGTTGTCTCATAGCCGAGGTGAGGAGTTGCTCTGGGTACTCGCTCCGAACATCGTCAAATGCGTCTGAGGTGAGGGATCCTTTGGGGCATTGAATGTAACCCCACCCACGCCGAGTTTGTCAGCCAATGACTGCTCAGCCAGACTGGAGGGTGTTTGAGAGCAAACGCGGTCACACCTGTTTTCAACCCGAGGCGGAAGCGGGGAGATGCTGGATGACGTCATCGGCGAACCGACCCCCCCCACCCCCGGTCCCCTGCTCGTCCGAGGAGGTTTCCTTCCGACTCCGGTTTGGAAATGGTCTGTCACGTGCCACCCAGGAAGGGGCTGACTGGAGGAAATTCTACATTCAGAGACACCTCGAAAGTCACGTCGAGCAACTCGGCTTGCGGGTTTCAAACGCGTCTGCCGTCGCGTGTGCCGAAAACGAAATCGCGAACGTCCCTAAGAGTTCATTTGAAAAGAGCCCGATGCGGCGAGCGCGAGCCACGTGATCTCGCTAGACTACATTTCCCGGCAGACCCCGCGCGCGCTTCCTCACACCGGAAGTGCGGCTGCTCTCACTCGCGCTCGAGCCCAAAACAACAAATCCTCGGCGCTCCCGGACGGCGACGTCGGGATTCGTGCGGAGCCGAGAGCAGAAGCGACGCGGCTCACCTGCTCATCGCTTCGCTTGTCGCTTTGTTGTTCTTTTCTCGGAAATGATGAAGAGTCGAGGAGATGAGGAGGAATACTGGAACACCTCCAAGTTTAAAGCTTTCACCTTCGACGATGACGACGACGAGGTGAGGAGGCAGCGCAGCCCCAGTCGAGTTACCTTTTACAAAAAAAAAAAAATAAAACACACACACACACTTGGATCATGACAATGAATGAGAAGACATTTAGCCGGCCGGCAGCTGAACGGCCTGTGTCGCTCCACCCACATCAAGTCACGCGATTGCGGGTTCAAGCTCCCCCAACTAGATGGGGGAAGCGAAAAAGGTCGTAAGAGTGAACCCCCCACCCCCACCCAACAGCTCGCATCTTTCCTTCTGTTTTTTGGGGGGGAAGGCGCAACTCTGTCCCACTCTCCACAACGGGGGTGTTCAGAAAACATTGCGACACCCTCGCCGTGAGATACAAGCAGTTGGTTGGCAGGCTTTTGTCCCCCGGAACCCTTGACAGACGGCCGAACAAAAATGGTGCATCATCACATGTAGCCCGCCAATATAGCGATACACAAGAGGTGCGACGATGAATCGCTCACCGGTTTGCTCACCGATGAAGCGGCTCAGCAATCAAACAATTTCAAATAATGACCTGGTTTGAGATGAAAGACCCCGGCGTGACTTTGGCGCCCGCTGTTGGAAAGGTCAAAGTTTGCCGCCACTTCCGCAGCATGTCCACCTTTGTCTCGTCGCGCAGTTGAAAGAATCCAAAGAGGCGGTCAAGAGCCTCCCGCAGCTGTCGGACCAAGATGAGAGCGACCTCGTGGAGAAGGTCAGCTGGAGCGGCGAGCCTGTGGGAAGTGAGAGCCACGCGCCGCACACGCCTTCCGTTCTGGTCGTCGCGCCGCGGGAAGCTAACGCGCGGGCTCCCCTCAGGCATCTCGTGGTCCGTTCGAGAGACGGCGGCGGCGGCCGGCGGCGGCGCCGCGGACGGAGGGCCCGCCTTCCCCTCCCGGATCCCCGACGACGCTTCCAACGTGGCCAAGGCCAACTCGGGCTACTCGCTCAGCTCGCTCTTTAAAGGTCGGTCGGGCCAAGGTCACGAGGTCAGAAGGTCGCATGCGCAGGTGTGACTCTTTGTACGTCTCGTCCGCAGGAAGGAGGTCGTTCGCGGCGTTCGCTGATGGTGAGTCGCGCGCACGCGATTTGAGATGCGGCAATGGATTGATTTATCGAGCGCTCACCGACGATCAAATTCAACCGCGATCGTTTTGGCTCATTGATCGGTTGTTCCGTCGACCTCGTCGACCCTTCTTGGAATCGCAGGTTCCCGACAGTCATTGTGTCGTCGGGAACCAAGACAATGGCCCCCGCGTCGATATCCGGCAAACTGAGGCCTGGCTAGCTTAGCGCTAAGGCAAATTAGCACGATTGAGCAGCGCTTTGGACTTTAAACGACAACGCGTAGACAGACTTTAGAACGGCGCCCGGCGCCATCGTCTTTAGGATGACCAGAATTGGTGGCGTACCAGTGAGCTCCGAGCGGCGAATTGAGGACACGACTCATCCGTTTTGTTTGTGTTTTGAAGCCTCGGGCGACCCGTCGGGCAGGATCCTGGCTCCGGAAATCCCCAAACCCAAAAGTGAAAAGCAGGTACGGCTCGGACCGATCACGTTTCGGGCGCTCGTGACTATGTTGTCGTTTGTTGCCAGGATTTGATTGGCGACTGGTCGCCCCAAGACGCCGTTAAGAGGATGCAGCAAGGGAAGGTGCGTGTTCGACACCCGTCTTTTGTGCGTGCATGCCGATTGTACGCACCTGTGTGTGTATACGCGGCAGGCGGTGTCCCTGGAGCGCTTCCGCTGCCTGCAGGACAAAATGCGGCTGCTGGATTGGTCGGTGGCCACTCACGACGGAAACGTCATCACGGCGGTAAGGCCGGGGGGCGGCGGCCCTTCCCTCCCCGACGGCAATTTCAAACTCGACTGCAAACTCTTCTCTGCAGGTTTTAATTTCTCTGAAAAAAAGTTTGAGCAAAGGTGAGTCCTCCTTGCACGCGCACGGCCACACAAAAAGAGGCGGGGGGGGGGGGCCGCTTGCTGGCTCGGCCACGCGTGCGCCTTCCCTTTTCAAGTCCCGTTTCCGTGACTTGCAGAAGTTTTGATCGGCGAGCTGGCGTCACGTCAGACGGCGCTGCGCCATTTTCTCAACTACTTGAGCGAGAGCGGAGACGAGGCCCTGCTCGCCGACGTCTACAGGTTTGCTCTTTGCCCAGATGCTGGCGCAGCCCCCCCCCCCCCCCCCCCCTTCATCAGCATTGCGTGTGCTTCTTTTCCTTAGCGCTCTGGGACGCACGGAGGACGCGGCGGTAACTCCAGCACACGCTCCCGACAGCGCCCACGTTTGGGTCACTCGACCTTTGTCCGACCTTTGTGTCTCCCGGGCGACAGCTGCTTCGGTACAAACGGCACCTGAGCATCGCGGATGAAGAGAAGAGGCGGGACTTCCTCAAGGGCTGCCTCAGGTGATGGACAGCCGCAACCCTTGCGCCGCTAGCTTTTTCTTCGGCCCGACCGCTTTTTTTCTCCAGTCTTCGTTCGTTCTCCTCATCTTGGGGTTGACTGGCCTGCGGTGTTTCCTTTGTTTTTGTATGGCAGCCTGCAGTTCTGCGCCGAAGACCGGAGCCAGGTCCGGGACCAGCTGTCCCTGCTGGAGCGCCAGATGCTCATCGAGGTTCGAGCGCACTTTGTTTCACGCCGTGACATCGGCATCGGTGACGACGTTGGCTCGCTCGCCGGCGGCAGGAGGCGGACCGGCAGGCCGAGCGAGGGGGCAAGGCGGAGATCTTCCAGAGGTTCCCCCGCAGGGCTTCCATCCCCCACATGCCGCTCATCACCACCTTGTACTACTGCTGCTTCTACCACTACGACCAACCCGAGGTCAGCTCACCCCGTTCGCCGCTCGGGACGCACGTTGCGACAAAAGGTCGGCGCGGGTCCGGTCTTGCGCGCCAAAGCGCTGAGGCGGCGTTGCGTCCGCAGGGGAGCTTCAGCAGCCCGCTGAACATCCGGCACAGCTTCAAGGTGAGTGCCGTGCGCGCGGCCGTCAGCGGCATCGCGGATTGACCGGCGCCGCGTGCCGAGAGCAGATCTCGGAGAAGCAGTTCTTCGTGACGGCGCTGAGCGCTCGGGCCAAGCAGAAGTCGTGGAGCGACGTGGACGCGCTCTTCACCAGTCGCAGCTGGTTGGGCTTCACCAGGAAGAAATCGCCGCTGGCGTTCCAAAAGGTGGTCGACATCCTGCACAGAAACGGCGCCCCCGTGCAGGTCGGTCCCCCGCCTGCCGGCCGCCCGCTCGGGCCGCGATTGACGGGCCGCTGTCGTCGGGCAGGTGCTGCAGGACTACGTGGGCCTGGTGGACGACGCCGAGGCCAGGATGGCGCTGGCCCACCAGCACAAGTGTCACGACCTCGTCATCAACGTGAGCACGGCCGGCTCGGCCGCGCGCCCGCCGGACCGCCGGCCGCATCACACGGGTCTCTGTCCTCCCTTCAGACGTACCGAGACGCCAAAGACCGACGGCTCTTGCTGGGATACCGAGGGAAGGTGGAGGCGGGCTCGGCGGCGGAGCGCAAGATCGACCAGCTGCTCAACGATTCGGTGAGGAAGACGAGGACGAGTCCGTGTCAGCGCTTCCTTTTCTTGGCCTCCTTTTGTTCCCCTTTCAGCAAATCCGGTGGAAGAATTGAGGGCCGTCTCGCACCCGGCGGATCGACGGCGGTCCGAGCCGTCCGTCCTCGTCGTCTTTCAGACCCTCGACGTCGTTCAAATAAAAAAAGATTTCAACCAGAAAGTTTTTTTTTTTCTGAAAGTCTGACTGTACAGCTCGTACCTCGCCGCATTCTCCAAACAGCCTCCGGAATGGCGCTCGTGTGTAAGCGCCTTTGGCTCGAGGGGCTGCCAACCGGTCCGGCGCGTTGTACCTTGCCATGTCCCAGTGGAGAGCACGTTGGTGCTCTGGGTAAAAACGGTTCAGGCCTGCGAGGAACAGAAGACATTTGGGGCTTAGGGCCCCCCGCCATCATCAGTTACATTGTTGAGAAATGTGAATTAGTTTGCACTTTTACTTTTGGAATGCGAGCGCCAGAGTCCTTCATCAGCCGTCCGCTCGCCTCGGCAACTTGGCCCGAAATGAAGCTTCGTTGGCCGACGATTCGACCAGACAGCTCGGCCGTTTCGTTGGCTTGCTTTCTGGGGAGGGACTCCAAAGGACGCATGGTGAGATCATGTTTTTGGTTCGGAGCGGGTAGTCCAAAAGTACTCGGAATACATTTGGAGAACGAACCGATCGAATCCGTTTTGGAAGCGCCTCCAAGCCCGGGGAACGGAACTCCGGTGCCTCCCTGCACCGAGGAGAAGCCCGAAACGATCAGCAGTCATTTGAAACAGCCGAGAGCCCGAAACCGGGCGGCGGATGGCGCCCCCTGCTGCAACGCACACGCAGCGGCCACGATCGACGCAAACCACGACGAGGAACGGCTTCGTTTCGGCCAACGTCTTCGAGGAACGCGAAGGCCAAACGGTCGGGCGTGCGCATTTGCCAAGCCAACATTTTTGGGCCTCGCGTCGGGGGAGAGCCAACGAGATTGCCGCGTCTCGGCGCTCACGCAAGCGCTGAAACTTGCCGGTACCGTCGGCGCGCTTCGCCCGCCGCGTCATCCGCCTGCGACGCCGACGAGCGGAAGATCAACTTTCAAGAGTTGAGTGCCCGAGCGCCCTCTTGCGGACGACTTCGTTCCGCCGGATCGTCACGACGTCGCCATCTCTCGCAAACGAGCCCGATGAGAATCCCGTGGCGGCGGACGCGTCGGACCTGTCAATCAAACAACTCGCAGCCCTGTCAGTAGACTCTTTTATTATTAGCCAAGTTGTTGTTGTTCAGGGGTCGGGGGGGGGGGAGAACAAATGTCAACAGTAGTGTTCAGCCAACCGGGCAGGTTAACACTTCAGGGGGGAGGGGAGGGGGAAGGATCAAAAGAACAACCATGTGCAACTTCAATACAGTGTTTCTTTCTTTTTCTTTGTTCACGCCAAAGTCCGACGGGAAAAGACAAATTAGGGACCGACGAACTCGAGTCAAAAGAGGTGGCGTGGCGTTTCCTAGCAAAAGACTTAAAATTCCAAAAAGCGCGATAAAAGGGCCTTAAAATGGAAAACAACCCGCAAGCCTGGCGCCTGCTCAAGCGGGTGCGTTTAGTGAAGGCTCAGAGTACAGAGGGAGGGGGGGAGCAAGAGCTCAGACGCAAAAGTCAATCAATCAATCAATCAATCGGCCGAGGTGTCCGAGGACACATCCACAGTGGGCGTCGCCTCTGGCTCCAAATCCGGCGGCTCGGCCTCCTCGGCGCCACCCGATGAAGCTCCTCCCCCAAAGTCTACAAAAGAAAGGAGAGCAATCACAGGCAAGCTCGGGTCCGGACGGGTGAGCCGCGCCGGGAGCAAATCTTTTTCCATCGCCCGGCCATCGAGCCGCCCGACTCGGTTCAAGTTGAGCGCGACGGCGTACCCAAGGCCGTGCGCGTCATCTGCACTTTGCTCCTTTGATGGCGGGACACACTGGACAGCGGGCGGGGCTTGTCTTTGACGGCCTCCTCTTGACAGGAAGCCGGGACGCCCTGCACGTACACGCGCGCAAAGGTCACACAAGCGCAAGAGCACAAGGCGGCGCGCGCGTCCCTCATACGGAAACACGTTGGTGTGGCGGATCAATCGATCGATTCCTTTGGACATCGTCTATTGGTCGCGTGGGGGCGTGCGGGAGAGGGAAGGAGCGGGGGAGGGGGGTGATCATTACCCTTCCCAGAGAGCAGATGGAGGGAGAGGAAGAGGAGGAGGAGGAAGGCTGCAGGAGGCTCTGCTGGGAGGACGACGAGGCCGAGTCTTTCAGCAAGAAGACGCCGGCCGACGACGACGTCATGTGATACACGTGCTCAAAGTTGGAGGGCGAGGAGATGAGGGTGTGACGGGAGGCGGACGAGGAGGGGGAGGGAGACGGCGAGGGAGGGGTCGCGTCACCGACCTGGAAGGGCAGGAGCAGCACCGGGGGAGGACAAGAGACCACCAGTCAGTCGACATGCAGGGAGGGGGGGTGGGGGTTGGGGGGGGTGCACTGGCATGCGCATGGGAGGTCAAAAGAGAAGGGGCGCCGCGCTTACCAGGGGGAGGTCCATGAGGACTTGCATGCCGTCTCCCGGTCCCATGTGGGCCACGTGGTTGAAGTTGGTGGGATTGGAGATCATCTTGGACCTCAGCTCAGGATCTCGCAGCATCTCCCTGAGGGGGGGCCAGCGCGCAACGTGAGCGCCGCGTCACCGGCGGGGGTCACGGCAGAGGCGCCCCGACCCGACTTCACCTGCGCTGCTGAAGTCTTTCTTCCTCGGGAACTTTGAAGAGGAACTTCCTCTTGCTGCGAGTGCGCACCATCAGCTTCCTGCTGTGCTCCGACATCTCCGGGATGGTCAGGTCGCCCTCTGGGGACGCCACAAAGCGGCTGAAAAGGCCCGCGGACGACCAGGGCGGCGGCGGCGGCGGCGGCTCTCACCCGACGACGCGCCGCCAAAGTAGATGAGGCGAGGGGCCTCCGAGGCGAGCAGGTTGAGCGTGCCTTCCGCGTTGAGAGGTCGGATCTGAGGAAGGGCGCACGGGTCACGACGGCGCCGGGGAGGCGGGCCGGCCGGACGGCGTTACCTTGCGCAGGGAAATGGTCTGCACCCACTCAGCCGTGTGCATGTCAAAGACGTCCACGCCGTACTCGCTGTAGACGCTCAGGTGGGAGGAGTTGGAGCCTAAAGGGGAGGACGGAGGGAGGTCAGCGGGGGGGCCGCGGGACGGGGCGCGGCACGGGACGGCGCGCGGACGTACTGCATGCGAGCGGCGCGGCGGGCCACATGAGCTCCTGCGCGCGCGAGCGGCGGCCCTGCCCGTCCACAAAGACGCCCAGCTGGCTGAAGCACAGCAGCACCTCGCCGCCGGCCACGCCCGCCGCGTGCAGGGCGTCCAGGGGCTGCTGGGCCAGGAAGGCCAGCGACGGGTCGGCCGGGCTCACCAGGCTGACCGGCGACGCGTCGCCCTGCAGGGCGAGCAGCGCGAAGCCCGACGGGTAGCCCACGCACAGGCGCTGGCGCAGCATCCCCAGCCACTGCACCGTGCCCGGGGCCTGCACCTCCCACAGCCGCCGCTGGTACGGTTTGGCTCGGCTGATCTCGAAGCACAGCACCTGCGGGCGAGGTGGCGGGTCAGGGGGGGGAGAAGGGGGGGAGGGTTCCCAGGTTGCCGCTAACCTGACGCTTGACGGCGGCCAGCAGGCAGGGGGGCCCGCCGGGCCGCAGGGGGCCCGAGGTGAGGGCCTGGCATCCCTTGGTTTCCGCCAGCTTGACGTCAAAAGCGGGCTCGCTGCCGTCCAGCAGGCCCCACGGGTGAAGGTGCACCGTGCGGTTGCGCCCGCACAGCAGCGCCAGCATCTCCTCCTCGGGCATGG
This sequence comes from Hippocampus zosterae, assembly GCF_025434085.1. NCBI lineage: Eukaryota > Metazoa > Chordata > Actinopteri > Syngnathiformes > Syngnathidae > Hippocampus > Hippocampus zosterae. The sequence goes on from NC_067469.1 coordinate 162,887, forward strand.
GCTCCATCTGATGAACTTTCCTGCTGTCCGTCGCTCGCACGATCACTGCGTGACAAAGCGGGCCCGGCCGTCAGCCGCCGTCGCCGTTGCCGCCGCCGACGTTGCCGACTCACCGTCTCGGGTCACCTCCACCACAAAGAGTCCGTCCTCGGTGCCCAGGGCGATCCGCTCCCGGTCTGCAAAGGCAAAGCGCACTTCAAGACCTCGGCGGCAAGACGGCCGGACGGGGAGGCGGCGGCGACGGACCCAGCACGGCTGCGGACAGCGTGCTCTTGATGATGGGCAGCGAGGCGTCGTAGGCCTCGTGCGGGGTGTGGACCTGCCGGTTCCGCAGGGAGTTCTTGGCCACGATGCCGCGCAGGCCCTCCAGGATGCGCACCCACTTCCTCTTCTCCCCCTCGCTCTCGGCCAGCACCAGCAGGGACACGGAACGCGGCGGCGAGCCGGGCTGCGACGCGGTCACCTGAACGCAAGGACCGAGCGGGCGTCATCCGTGGGCTCGGCCCGGCCCGGCCCGGCGCCGTCCTACCCGGAAGATGCACGGCACGTCCTTCCTGGAAGCGTGGATGACGTCCGACGCCGACACGGAGCTGACGGAGAACTCCTCGTCCCTGCGCGGCCACGCGTCACCCACACGTCACCCACACGTCACCCGGGGACAACAAACCCATCCCAAAAAGGGTCCGAGTGGCCGACCTGAGATCCAGCACCAGGCTGGCGGCGGCGCCGGGCTGCGTGGCCTTCCCCTCCGGCACATCGTAGAGGAAAAGCTTGCAGTCCGAGACGGCGGCGAAGGCTCGCTGCCAGCCTTTCTTCACGCCGCTGGGCTTGGGAATCTGAGGAGGAGACGCTCAGGAAAGGCCACGGCGCTCGGCCTGGACGGCTCGCTCGTACCCTGACATGGCCCTTGTAGGCGGTGCCGATGCCTCTTTGCACGTCGACGCCCTGCGGTCTCTTGGCCTGCTCCGGCGCAACGGGGCACGCCGGGGGGGCTCGGTCTTTGCAGGCCACGTGACAGACGAAGGAGCACACTGCGGAAGCCCGGACGGCGTCAGGCGGGCCGGTCGGCTGACGCGCGCCCCCCCGGCGAGCGCCCTTACCTTCGCAGGCGTAGCCCTGTCGCATGAGGCCCACCATGAGGGACGTGCAGTGGCTGCACTGCGCGGGACTGGAGAAGGTCTTGACGCTCAGCCGGTGAGCTTTGGCCTGCAGAGGCACGCGCGCCCCGTCAGCGACGCGCCTACCCGAGCCTCCCTTGAGCAAGGCGGCGGCGTACCTTGGGCGAGCTCGCCGATGAGCTTTGGGAGGTGGGCGAGGGGCTGACCGGAACTGAGAAGGCCTTCAAATCCTGAAGACGCCACACGCCGCCGGCGTCAAGACGGTCCTCCTGCGCCCTCTCGGGGGCAGTGGAGCCTTACCTCATTCTCTGAGGCGGATGAGGCCGGCGTGCTTTGGGATCTCGGCGTTGTGCCGTCCAGGTCGCCGGTCTGCAGGTCTCACGCACACACGCACGCACGCATCCGTGGAAGAAATTTCAAAGGCGACCCAAGAACGACCCCCCCCTAAGCCCAACCCCGTTCCTGGCAAGCTCCGAGCACCGCCGACAAACTCACCCTGAAGGTCAGGTCTGGTGCCAGCGGAGATGTGTTGAAGTATTCAAAGATGGCGTCCTGGAACTCCGGAAGGTTCAGCGCTGTGCACAAAGTCGACGGGTCAAAGGTCGGTGGCGCCGGCGGGGTCGGCGGGCTGACGCGCCGCAGCGCTGGCGGGCCTCACCTTTGTCCCCGCGCAATCGGCCGTCCTCCATTTCCTTCTTCAGATCCTCAATCTGGGACGCCATCTCGCTGCTTCGCTCCTCCGAATCCTTCAGCTTGCTGCGGGTGCGCACGCGGCGACGCCAAGGGGACCGGAGCAAGCGAGGCAGATGGGGGGGGGGGGGGGGGGCCAGACGGCTTCCGTTAGCCGGCACGCTCGATCGAGCGCGGACAAGGAGGCGGCGGGCGTGACCTCTCCAGCGCCACGTTGGCGGCTTTGATCTCGCGCAGTTCCTGGCGGACCATCTGCTTGGCTCGGATCTCGGCGTCCAGAGCCGACTGAAGCTCCAGCCGGGCCGACATGTCCAACTTCTGGCTGCGACGCGCCTTCCACGGGGGGTCCTGCCCGAGGCGTTGCCGACGCCGTCAGACGCGCGCGACTCGCCGTTTGTGGCAAACTCGGACGTTGGCCGGCGCCGCTCACGTACCAGAGTTCTGCCGGCCGCGTTGGAGCCGCGCAGCGTCTCCAACTCGTCGCTCATCTTGGTGGCCAACGCTTGCAGGTAGCCGCGGGCGTCTTTCTCGTCGCTCACCCTGAACGCAAGCGCGCGATGAGCCGAGCGGGCGTTGGGCGGTGGCGTCAGCGGCGCACTCACCACTGAATGATTTCTGCAATCTGAGCCTCCCAGTGGGCGGCGCTTTCCTTCTTGGAGGACGCGTCCCGCAGCTCGTCTTCCAGCTGGCGGTTCTGAGCCGTCAGCTTGTCCACAAAGGAGCGCAACTGGCGGGAGCGGGCCCGGCGACGGCGTTAGCGACGTGCGGGAACGCCGGCGCGTCGACGCCCCCCCGTCACTGACCTTGTCGGTTTCGCCCATCAGTTTGCGGTTTTCTTCCGCCAGCAGGTCCTTCTCCCGCTCGTGCTTGTCCTTCAGGACGCCGAGCGCGTCGTCCATCTCGGCCCGCCTGCGCCAAAGGAGCGTCAGCGTGGGCGGATGGCGGATGGCGGGCGGTGGGCGGTTCTGGCCGCGCCAGCCTCACCTGTCCCTCTCGTCCTTGTCCAGCTTGTCCTTGAGCTGCAGGACCTCCTTGTCGGCGGCCAGCCGCAGAGCCTCGGCGTCGCGCAGCTCTTTGCGCAACGTCTTCATCTCCGACGCGTGCGCCGAGTCCCTCCTCAGCATCTCCTCCTCGTAGAAGAGAACCTTCTGGTCCAGCTCCGCCTTCAGGCCGGAGCGCTCCTGCTGAGACTCGGGCCCCCCCCCGGCTGCCGCTACTTGACCCTGTTGAGACTGAAAATGGGAGTGCCGTGAACCCGCCCCGTCACTTTTCCGCCTCTCCCGTTTGGCGCGGCCGCCTCAAAAGCCGCTCGCTGCGCGCCGCCGCTTTTGCCGTCAACAGACGGTGGCGGTCCTCCAAAATTGCCACAGCGGTACCATTTTAAGAGCGCAATGACATGGAGCGGACCGCCACAATTGAAACTGCTGAAGCCTCTCTTGGTCAGTGGCCCCCCCAACCCAAGGATCTCAGGACCATTCTTTTCCCAACCAGAAGTGACTAGCGAGCTCTGACCTTGACACGCTGGAGCTCGGCCTCCAGCTGCTCGGCGTGGACTTGGTTGTGCTCCTTCAGCTTCCTCTCCTTGGCCGCTTCCACCGTCACTTGGTCCAGCTGAGCCTCCAGCTGGGGAGAGGAAAGGCGGCGGCACGTGAACGAGGGGAGGAGGGGGGGGGGGCTTGGGGGGGCTGGCCTTCCTCACCTCCTTGCGGTTCTTGTCGCTCTTGCGGGCGTCCTGCCGCAGGACGTCCATCTTCTGGAGGAGGGCGTCCGTCTCCTCCTCCTTGTCCCGAAGCTGGCGGGCCAGACGCTGCTTGGAGGCGCGCAGCTCGGCCGTGCGTTCCGACAGCTCCAAGAACTCCTGCAGGGCCGAGCGTCTCTGCGCGTGCGCCTCCTTCAGCTCTTTGGACTGCGCCCTCAGACGCTCCATGGCCTCCAGCAGTTGCTGCCCCCACCGAGCAGGCGCACAAAGAGAGCCGGCCGTGACCCGGCGGCCATCTTTTTTCTTCCCCGGCCGAGGCCTCTCCCGCTTAGCTCACCTTGTGGACGTCGTCCTTCTCCAGCCGCAGCGTCTTCACCTGCCGTTCCAGGTTCTTCAGCTTGGAGGCGGAGCCGTCGTAGTCCTGCCGCAGGGTGACCGCCTCCTCCAGCCGGTGCTCCAGCCTATCCGAGTCTGGGCGGAGCGGAGGGGGCGCGGCCGCCGGTCACGGCGCCGTCGGGCAAAGAGCGGCGCTCCCTTTCTCACCTGCCAGCTTTTGCTTCAGACGCTCGATCTCCTCGTTCAGCTTCTTGACCTCCTTGTCCGGGCTCGCCGTCCCTCCCGAAAGCGAGGCCTGCGTCGACTCTGCGCGCGCCCCCCCGCAGACGCGCGGTTTGGGAGAGCAAAGAGCAAAAACGTCTCTCGTCTCAGCCATCCAAATCAAAAAGCGGCGCTGGAAAAGGACGGCGGCCATTTTGGACGGGACGCCGCGCGCGCAGTCACCTTGCAGTCTGCGGTGCAGTTCCCGCTTCTCCCACTCCAGGCTGCGGATCCTCCTCTCGAAGGCCTCCAGCTGGGGGCCGGCGCCCGCCTCCCGCCCGGGGCCGCGCGCGCCGTCCGAGAAGCGGCTGTCGGTGGTGTAGGTAAAGCCCACGAAGGGGAGGTGCTGCCCGGTGAAGCCGCTGTGGGACATCGACGGGCTGACGTCCTGCCGAAGCCACACGGGAGGGGGGGGATTTGTCGTTGTTACAAAATATCTTAAAATGCGGGACACCGGATCGGCGGTCGGGCAGGGAGCGGCCGAGGGAGCCGGCTCTTTCCGATGCTGTCGCTGCGGAGGTCAAAAAGAACCCGCCGGGACCCCAAAACCACTCGCGGTGTCACAACTTGAAAGGCGGCCCTCACCGGGATCTTGAGGACGTCGTCGTCCACGTTGAAGTTGGACGTGTCGGTGGGCGAGGACACGTCGGGGATGTAAGGCGCCTTGACTGAGCGGATGTTGTCCCAGTCGATGGCGCCGAAGAAAGGGTGCGTCTTGAAGTCGGCGATGCCGTTGGCGCCCAGGCGCCGCTCGCGCGAGCACAGCAGGCGCTGGATCAGGTCCTTGGCCTCATCCGACACGTCGCTCACGTGCGTGGGAAACTGCAAACGCTCCTGCGGGCGGCAAAGCCGAACGTCAGCGTCGCACAAATCGACATCCTCAAAGGTCGGCATCTGGCGGCGCACTTTTCGCCGAAGCGGAAGATGTCCTTTGCCTCGGGCGCGTCTACAAGAGGGGAAATCGGCGTGCGCTTATTTCGGCAAGGTGGGGGGCAAAAGAAGAGTCCGGATGTTCTGCCCCAAAGGTTGCTCGCTGCCAATCTCTTCCGTCGGGCTCAATCACGCTTTGGCGTCGCCGGGCTACTTTGGGCGCAACTTTGGGCAGCGTCCCGGATGCCGCAAAATGGAGGGCGGCGGCGGCAGAGAAGCGAGGCGCTCCATTTTTAGAAAGGAGGACGCCAGCCACAAAATAGGCCGAGAGCCCGGGGACGCCTTGGCTGACGCCAGTCGTCCGCTGACTTTTAGGGCGGCCGCCGAGTCGGGCCGGTTCGCCTCATCGCTCCCGAAGGCCGCCCGCCGGACTTCCAAATGCCGCCACCCAAACAATTCCACGCTCGTCCGCTAGACGGCGCTGTTCAACCCATCCGGCCGATCATTTGAAGTGTATTGCAAAATCCATTTGGATCCCATACCTGTTCGAAAGCCAATCGCGTACATTCGGGCTGCGGCAAAGCGTCGCTTCATTCGACGGATCGGATGAAAATTTTTAAAAAGCCGCGAGGAGGACTCGGTTGGCGGTCGGGCATCGCAAGTCGAGGGCGAGAATTCGCGGGCCGCCGGCGCCATGGGAGGGTCACTTTTTTGGGTGCGGGGCTGACCTCGTGGTTCATGATCTTGCCGTAGGTTTCCACCAGCGACTCGGCGTAAAAGGGCGTCTCCCCGTACAGCATCTCGTACACGCACACGCCCAGGGACCACCAGTCGCACTCGGGACCGTAGCGCCCCATGTCGTCCTGCATGGCCTGCAGAATCTCGGGAGAAATGTAGTCGGGCGTGCCCACCGCCACCGACGACCGCACCTGCAACAAGCGGACATTCTTGTCGCTCGCAGCCGGTCGGGCGCCGCGCGCGTGCCGCCGGCTACTACCGTGCCGTCCTCCAACATTCGCAGGCAAGAGCCAAAGTCGGCCAGACGGATGTGGCCGTTGACGTCCAGCAGGACGTTGTTGGGCTTGATGTCTCTGAAAGGCCCCCAAAAACGGAGAGAAATGCTAATCAAAGGCCTTACTGAGGCGCGGCGCGGCACGTGGCGATCGATTGGCCTCCGATGACACGACTCGGGCCCCGAGAGCCAAAGGACGGCGGCCAGTCCCGTTGGCGGCGACGCACCTGTGGACGTAGCGCTGGCGGTGGACCGAGTCCACGGCCAGCACCATCTCGGCCACGTAGAACTTGGCCATGTCCTCCGGCAGACGGTCCTCATACTTGGTGAGCAGCGTTAACAAGTCTCCGCCCACATAGTAATCCATCACCAGGTACTGCGGGGGGCGGGGCGGGCGCTCAATGGCTACTTTGGACCGGGACCGCCCCCTCGGCGGAGGAGGAGAAGGGAGAAGACGTACTCACCAGGTGGTTGTCGTCCTGGAAGGCAAAGTGCAGCGTGGTGATCCACTGGCCGTCTCCCCTCACCAGCACGTCTCGCTCCTCTCGGAAACACGCCGTCTGCGCACGCCATACACATCAGCGCCACGCACTTTGCCGGCGCGGCGCCGCGCCTCGCCACCTTACCTCGGCCCGCTTCAGCAAATCCCACTTGTTGAGGATCTTCATGGCGTAGACGCTCTCCGTCTGCTTCATCTTCACCACGGCGACCTCCAGGGGCAAAGGCGCACGGAAAGGTCACCTTGGCGATACGCGGAGGTGTCGCCGCGCGCGTCCGATCGTCTTCGACCGGAGGCGGGCGCGCCAAAGAAGGCATATCCGAACTCCCGACGTTGGAGGCCAACGACATTCATTCCGCTCAACCCAAATGACAATCGAGTCAAGTTTGAGCCTCTTTGAAAATGAACAAGACGCCTCCAAATCTGTTCTCCTGCCAAACGAGGACAATCGGCTGAAGGAAACATTTTCCGGACATTTTGGGATTTCCTCTCACGATCTGGTCATCTTCCCGGCGCCATAGACGGCGCGCATCATCCTTTTGTTTATTTGCGCGACGCCGGGCCGCGCCTGTCGGGAAGGCTGGCCGGCCATAAACAGGAAATGCGCCGGAAAGGCCGCTTTCCGCACAGGAAGCGGCCGCCGGCGCAAAAAGCTCTGGACACCGGCGGAGCCCGAAGAGGGCGCCTTACCTCGCCAAAGGCTCCGCGTCCGATCACCTTCAACATCTCAAAGTCGTCTCGGCGCAGTCGCAGGTCCTTGATGGTCGACGTGAAGGGTTTCACTGCACACACGCGTCATCGAGTCATCAGTCCACCAAGCAATCATCCACATCGGTTGGTTCGTACGGAAGGAATCGTCGGAAGCGGATTGACAACTACTCGATTCATTTGCTCGTCGACCTCGCTGGCAACTTCAAATGGTCCACGTTTCAGCCTCTGTGGAAGGCAGGCTGAGAAGCTCGGAGGTGTTTTTCCTCCATTTGCAAACGTCCGCCCTGACTTTGGAGTGCCAAATCTTCCACGATTTGTTGCGACTTTGTTCCCGTTGTTCTTGGTCAAGCCCACGAGCTGGGATCTTGTTGTGTGCCCTTCAAAGGCATCTTTGAGGAACCGCGTGAAGGCTTTTCCAAAGTAACGCGCTACCCGGGCGGCCGCGCCCGCCTCCGACTCCCCACCTCCGCGCTCCCCGGCCCGGCCCAGGGAGCGCGGAGGTTCGTAGGTTCGGTTCGCTCGGGTTCTTTCTTACCCCAGTCGAGGAAGTCGGTGACGTGCTTCTCCCTCTTGAGCGGACAGTTGGCGCACTCGCTGGTCACGCATAGGAGGAGGTCGAGCAAGGTCTCGACGCTCAGGCAGCCCGGCGCCGTGCGCTCCGCGAGCATCTCCTCCAGACGCTTCAGGCGGACCGGGGCCGCCTCAGCCTCCTGGGCCGCCGACATGCTCGCTCGCTCGCTCGCGGCCCGGCCCGGCCCGGCCTAAAGCCTCAAAAGCTTCGCCGCTAAGCTCCGCTAGCTCGTTAGCGCTCACCGAACATGCCCGAGCCGGCGGCCCGTCCGCTCGCTCGCTCGTCCCGGGGTGTGCGTGCGTGTGTGTCGCGTGTGTCGGACGTCAGTTTTTCGCTCCGCAGCGGCTTTAATCCCACATGTCCGCCGTTCCTCCCGTCGTCACGTTCGCCTCCGCCGTCGCTCCATGCTGGGCCGCCGGCGGCCTATCCGGTCCGGCACCGACCGACTGGCGTTGACGTTGGGGGCGGGCCGACCGGGCACGACAGCCGAGCGGTTTTCGGATCTTCGCCTCGGGAAGACGGCGTCGGCGCAATCCGGGTCGCCTTCCTCTCGGCGAGTGGCGACGCTCGCGAGCTTTTCCGCTCGGTCGCCTTTTCACAACCGCGACTTTTCACTCACTCGCTCGCGCAAGTTAGCGAGCTCTCTCGGAAGAAGGGAGAGGGGTGCGCCTCTCACTTCCTTACTCACGCCCGTCGTCACCCAGTACAAAGCCACTTAATTCAAGGTGCGGTGACGTGAATACTTTTGTTTTGAAATATGAAGCGAGGAGCCCCGGAAGTTGTGCCGCGGCCGAGCGACGGGCCCGGCATCACGGGCCCCGCCTCCCCCGTCGGAAACGCCATGGAGACGTGACGTCACGTCATCGGCCCCCGGGAGCCGAGAGGAGGCTGGGGCGTGACGTCATCACAGCCACGAGGCCGGCGGAGCCGAGGTCGCGCGCGTGACGTCACCACCGCGGACGCCTGACACCAAGAGCTTTGAACGACCATCACAAAGGCCCCGCTCGCAATGCATGCTGGGATGAAGGAGGGAGCGAGGCTGAACAAAGAGGGACTGAGGTGGCAAAAGACTGAAATCCAAACATCTTTTCGCCATTTAGTCGTGAACGCCGCGGAAAGGGGATGGCCCTTGCTTGCTTGATCCATTGCTCGTACTTGGAGGCTACACGGAGCTCGAAATGACAAATGACATGTGGAACATAAATGTCACATTTGATGCTGTCGTGTGAAAAACGGATCGCGAATTGATCACGCATTCCTTGCTTCCTTGACCCCTTCCCCGAACGGCCAATGAGCGCCGCTCGAACACCGGGGACGGGGCCCGGCCTCTCGCTGAAATCGTTTGACTGCGCGGTTGTCGCGGCGACAAAGACGAAATGGGGTCAGGGCGATGCTGGCGAAATGTCCCACAATGCACCTGCCTGTGCGCCGCTTACATAACCGCGAGGCGGCCGACCGGGGGCGGAGGAGAGGCTGCGCGCCCCAAACGGCTTTCCTCATCGTCTCGGTCCTGACCGGACGCGCTTCATCCGCGGCGTCCGGGGGCCCGTCGTCGCTCCGTCCCGCCGTTGTGCCCCCAAAGCAGACCGTCATCTTGGTGTCAGCTCACGGGACGCGTGACACGCACGTACATGGGCAGAGTCGCACGCACAAGGCCTAAGCCCCCTGGGGGCCCGCTTCTCTGCGCGCGCCCGCCGCAGACAAAAGTCGGCTTGTTCCCGGGGGTCCGCTTTTGTCGCGAGGTGCTTAAGATTCACAAGGCGAGCGCAGACGGTCACCTCTTGAGAAAGTCACCAAAGCCAATCGCGAGAGGAGACGAGGGGGTCGAAGCCTGCGATTGGCCGAGAGCGGAGACGCTCGCCGCCTCGCTCCAAAATGGCGGATGAAGACGACCGCGAAGATGAGCAGAGGATGATGACGATGAAGCGGCGCCGCCGCGGCTACGTTGCGTCGCACCTTGAGATCGGAGTCCGACCGAGGCCGTTTTCGCTCACTTTGGTGCTTCGTGCCAAGTGACGTCACGTGACAGCAGCATCAGCAGCGGCGGCTCCCCGCCCAATGGAATGAATGGACCGCAAATAGGAGCCAATGGGCTCTCAGGGGCGGATATAAAAAGATGCACCCGCTCTAATCCGCCACCGCCGCAGCAGAACCGAACCGGACCGGACCAGCTCAGCTCCTTTCGCGTCGCGCCCCTCCGCCGGAACCCACCGCAGGTAAGGACCGATCGATCACCCGACCCTCTCATCCGTGCAGTCGATCGGGAAAACGCTCCGTCGTGTGCAAACCGCGCCCCCCCCCAACCGCACTCCTGCGTCACGCACGTCCCGTCAACACCGCTTTTGTCCGAACAAAGAGCCGCCTCTCTTTTTCCTCCCGATTTCTCTGCCCTCATTTTCATTGTCACGCGAGGCGCATCGAGCGCGCGGCCCAGCTCGCGTCTGCGGGCAGGTGTTGCGCAGTCAGCGCAAATGCGCGCGGCGGCCGCGCGCCTGCCCGCTAATCGTCTTTGAGCGCACGCAACGCGGCGGCCGCACGCGACAAGGTCAAAGGTGAAGGTGCGGAAGGCGCGGCGAGGAGGAGGCCCCCCGCACCCTGTGACCTTCACGGGGCGTGCGCGCGAGCAAAGAGGACAGCGGCCCACCGCCAGCAAAATGGGACTTTTGCCATTGCTCGTCCATTTGTGGAATTTGCCCTTGCGCGGCGAGGAAAATCAATTCGGCCACGTTCACGTTTCACAAAGGCCAAAAAACGAGCGGCATCGAAGGCAGACCGACAAGCTCCAAACACGGCTGCGGCGTAGCGGGCCCGAGCGTTCATCCGAACCAAGACCCACGTTGCAGTCCCGAAAGAGCGAATCGTGCGGGCGGACAAAATTTTCCACATTTGACTTGAAAACGGTTCAAATGACAGAATCGGTCCGAGTGATGGGAGGGGCAAAACCACCAACGCCTGAGGTCAGAAATAATTCCAGAAATGATCCGAGAATAGGAAAAAAAATGGAGGACCACATCCCAATGAAGTGTGAGCATGAAAAACATGAACTAAGGAAAAAAGCATGAGCAAAACGTTGAGCGCTGGAGGGGGAAAAAAAACCCCCAAACAATTGGCAGATAAAAAGTCATATCACACTTGCACCGAACTAAAAGTTTCCTTCAGGCGAAACGCAAACGTCTCGAGCTGAAGAAGCGCGAAGGCCAACCGACGCGGATTCAGTCACGCGTGGCTAGGCGCTGGGGGGTGGGGGGGAGCCCCAAAGGCCAGCGCCCCCAGGGGTCGGGGCCCGTCGCGCCGCGCGATGGCTGCAAAAAGAATGAGCGCGCCCGTGTGCCACCCCCGCAGTCGCCATGCCTTTCGGCAACACCCACAACAAGATGAAGATGAACTACTCGGCCGAGCAGGAGTTCCCCGACCTGAGCCAGCACAACAACCACATGGCCAAGGTGCTGACGCCCGAATTGTACGCCCAACTGCGGGACAAAGAGACGCCCAGCGGGTTCACCCTGGATGATGTCATCCAGACCGGCGTGGACAATCCAGGTAATCGCCGGGGCCCCGCCCGCCCGCCCGACTCCCAAAGTCAAGCGCTTAGAGACTCTAATTGGATCGGCGGCTTTATGGGCGCTTTCTGCCTCTTAATTGGACTGCGGCTGATCTGGCCCCAAATAAAGCCCGGGCCCGATTTTGTCCGCTCAGGTCACCCGTTCATCATGACGGTGGGCTGCGTGGCGGGAGACGAGGAGACCTACGAGGTCTTCCGGGACCTCATGGACCCCATTATCGAAGACCGCCACGGGGGCTACAAGCCCGACGACAAGCACAAGACCGATCTGGACCCGGAGAACCTGCAGGTAACGGACGACGGGGTCGCGGGCGCCGCGTCCTCCGGCCCTTTCCGGCGCGTCGGGTGACTTTGGGCGTTTCCAGGGCGGCGACGACCTGGATCCAAACTACGTTCTGAGCTCCCGGGTTCGGACCGGCCGCAGCATCCGCGGCTTCTGCTTGCCTCCTCACTGCAGCCGCGGAGAGCGCCGCGCCATCGAGGACCTCTCCATTCAAAGTAGGACGGCGCCCGCCCATCCCCGTCCCCGGCCGGACGCCGAGTTGACGCCGCCGCCCGCTTTGCAGGTCTGGACGCCCTGGACGGAGATCTGAAAGGGCGCTACTACGCCCTGAAGAACATGACGGAGGAGGAACAGCAGCAGCTGATCGACGACCACTTCCTCTTCGACAAACCCGTGTCGCCGCTGCTGCTGGCGTCCGGCATGGCCCGCGATTGGCCCGACGGTCGCGGGATCTGGTCAGAACGCCCGCCGCCGTCTCGGGCTTTGGTTTTTCTCTTTCTCCCCCCGCGCTGGCCGCCGTGACCTCGGCGTGCCCTTGCAGGCACAACGACAACAAGACCTTCCTGGTGTGGGTCAACGAGGAAGACCACCTGCGCGTCATCAGCATGCAGAAAGGCGGCGACATGAGGGAGGTCTTCACCAGATTCTGCACCGGGCTCACCAAGGTCAGTCATCAGTCGCCTTCCAAGTCCCACGCGGGAGCCGCACGGGGGGGGGCCTGACGCCTCCGTCTCCCCGCGGCGGCGCAGATCGAGTCCCTTTTCAAGGAGCGAAGTCACGAGTTCATGTGGAACGAGCACCTGGGCTACGTGCTGACGTGCCCGTCCAACCTGGGCACGGGCCTGCGCGCCGGCGTCCACGTCAAACTGCCCAACCTCAGCAAGCACGAGCTGTTTGGCCAAGTTCTCCAACGTCTCAGGCTGCAGAAGCGAGGCACAGGTAGGATCCGGCGACTTTGGCCCACTCCAGGTGGGGGAGGGGCGCCCGTCTCAAGCGCGCTGCGGGCTCTTTTCAGGCGGAGTGGACACGGCGGCGGTAGGCGGGGTCTTTGACATCTCCAACGCCGACCGCTTGGGTTTCTCCGAAGTGGAGCTGGTCCAGATGGTGGTGGACGGCGTCAAGCTCCTGGTGGACATGGAGAAACGCCTGGAGGCCGGAGACGCCATCGACGACCTGATGCCCGAGCAGAAGTGAACCTTTGGCCTCTCGCCCCTCGCCTAATGTCTCCGGGCCGTAGCCCCGCCGACCCCCGCACCGCCACCGGGCCCTCCCTCACTTGAAGTAGAATCCGTCTTACGGGATGTTAGCGAGCCACGTAGATGTCTGACACCTCCTCGATTTTCCACTTCCCCGGTGGAGCAGCTGAAACGTCCCATAATAATGAGAATGCTCCTGATGATGATAAAGTCTGTGAAACACCTCCAAGTCTTTGTTAGAAACACACACGCACACACACACACGCAGGCTTTGAAGTCGCAGGCAACTCTCCGACCGACTGCGCTGGTCAAGTCTCTTCTGGCCAAGTGGAGGTACAATCCAGCCATTCATGGCTCCACTAAGACAACAACTCCATGGGTGAAATCTGCTAGCAAAGGGCGCGGCTGCATTAAAAGCTTTGGGAGCAGCGATTGGGCAAATCCACACGAGCTGGGCCCATCATCCAATCAAAATATCGCAACGTTATATGAACGTCAACGGCTGAAAACAAACCACAGCGATAAAGTTCGGGAAAAGCGTCAAATCATGAAGCCCGCGGGTCAAGAAAGGTGAGCGTGCTACTCAGCGCGTACAAACAATTGGGCGCGCCTGAAAAACATTTCCAAAGTTTCTTCTTCTTTTGACCCTGAAAAATGCCAAACCGCTGAATTCATTAAAAAAAAAAACCAAGATCTCAACAAAATGGCGTCAAAAGCAGAACAGAAAAATGGTGCAACTATTCCGCAGTTTACTAAAACTGAAGAATGCTTTCTGAGCCCATTCAATTCCGTAATAATGGAGTGGAGGTAACGAAAAATATTTGAGGAAATACGGGGGGACAAAAGAGGCAGCGTTTGCGCAGAGGCTTTTATTTTGAAAAGCCGCGGTTGCACCTGGCAACCAAATGAAGCATATTGCCACTATTTGAGGAAAAAAAGGATGCCTGATTGTGTGACAATGACTTTTCCACCTGCTCAACAATTTGCGAAAATGTTAAAAAGGGATGAAAGGGATGTTGGCAATCTGTACAGGGTACCCCCCCCCCCACAAAAAAAAGCTGTATCATGTCATTCCAGACAGACAGCAGGAGCGAGAAGACAACAAACGGTCTGGGCCAAGCAAAAATTAAGAGAACGACAACAGAAGATGTCATCTGATGGAGGACGGGGGTGGGGGGGGGGGGCGAAAGGGAATCTCTGGGAATTACACACCCCGCAGAGACGGATGAAATGCTTCTCAACCTTGGCTTTTGGCAGATGAAGCAAACAGACAAATGAAAACAATCCTTGACCAAATTATTTACACTGAATCGAAGTGCGGCGTCGCATCATTCAAGCTCACCTCTTAGCACATTGCAGAGTTCGGGGAGGGGTCGGGGGGGGGGCGTCCTACGAAATGAAAAGATGGAGTTGAGCAAAAGATGCTTTGCAGACCCTCCTGGATTGTCAAACAGTGACAAGTCCAGGAAGATTCCAGTTTGTCTTTTTGCATTTAGTTCCGACGTCAAGGCAGAGGGCAAGAAGGTTCTAGAGGTTGTCTCCAGGCTGGTACTGAGGCTCGGTGGCCGTGAAGTAGTCCTCCAAGAAGGCCTGCAGGTACTCGAAGGTGGGCCGCTCCTCGGCGTCTTTCTTCCAGCACTGCAGCATGAGCTCGTGCAGGGAGATGGGGCAGTCCTGGGGGCAGGGCATCCTGTAGCCTCGATCCACCTGTTCCAGCACCTCGCGGTTGTTCATGCCTGGAAAGCACGGGGGGGTGGGGGGATGGGGATAGGGCAAACCTTCAAAACTGCGCGGCATCCCACCGTGCGGCAGATGGCGCGCGACAGAGGGAAGCTCACCCGGGTAAGGCACCCGCCCCTTGGTGACCAGCTCCGTCAGCAAGATGCCAAACGACCACACGTCCGACTTGATGGTGAACTTGCCGTAGAGCGCCGCCTCCGGGGCCGTCCACTTGATGGGGAACTTTGCACCTGCGACATCGGCGACATCGGTGGGGATGATTGGGGGGCGCAGCCGCAAGCGGCTTCCGACGGCTGGCCGGAAGCTCCGGGACGGACGCAAAGACCCACCTTGCCGAGCCGTGTATTCGTTGTCTTCGATGAGTCTGGCCAGGCCGAAGTCGGCGATCTTACACACCAGGTTGTCTCCCACCAGGATGTTGGCGGAGCGCAGGTCTCGGTGGATGTAATTCATCCTCTCGATGTAAGCCATACCCGCCGCCACCTGGAGGAAGAATTGGCCGCGTCGTGTCATTTTTTTTTTTTTTTTGCTCGCCCCCATTAGTGGCCTTCATTTGGCGGGCTCCTCGAGGGGCTTGAAGTGGATCGCCCTGATTAGAAGCGCGCGTCCTAGTTAGTCAATGCGTCAGTCAGGTGCATTTTTTTTTTTTTTTAATCTGGAATTCACTCCAAAAATGAAAAGTACAAATCAAGTTGTACAATCTTGACCATGCATGCGGAGCAAGCAAACCGCAGGATGTGTTGGAACCGTTGGACTCCGATGAAGGTTTCATGTGGTTTGTTATTTTACAGCAAAGGTTTAGTCAGATTTTTTTAATAATAGTTTGGAATGGGGGGGTTGGGGGGGGGCACGTACCTGGGCAGCCATATCCACGAGGTTGGGCAACTTCAAGGCTCGTCCCTCCCCGTCCTTCAAAAAGTCCAGTAGACTCCCTAGAGGGCGACCGATCACATTCAAGCGAGGCGTCCGTCCGCCGGCGTCGGCGCGAGCGTCGGGGTACCTTTGCCCATGTACTCGGTGACGATGTAAATGGGCTCCTCGGACACGACGGCGTACAGCTGCACCAGCTTGTCGTGGCGGAGCTTCTTCATGATCTGAGCCTCCTCCAGGAAGGACTCGGGGGACATGGTGCCGGGCTTCAGGGTCTTCACCGCCACCTTGGTGGTGCCGTTCCAGGTTCCTGACGCAAGCCCGCAACGCCGGCGTCATTTCACACCTCGGCAAGTCGCGTTGTCGTGACGATTTAAAAAAAAAACACGGTCGGGGGGGGGGGCAGGGGGGGATATGCTATTTCCCATCACTGTAAACATGCCACACGGCATGAGATCAGGAGACGCAATGGCAATCTGCCGGTCTTTGCCTCCGGTTTTGCATCGGAGAAGGCACTCGGACTCGAAAAGGCATCCGCGGGATCCCCACGAGGATGGCGGAGCCAACGCGGGAGCAGATTTTGACATTGCCGGCCCAGGGTTTTGCGTCGCCGCGTTTGGACCGCGCCGACGGTTCTGCTGATCTCATGCGGCGAGAGGACGGAGAGGGTTGAGTCAAAGGGAGGACGGAGACCACAGACGCGAGGAGGGCCGTCCGCTCGCTAAAGGACTCGGATCTCAGAAATCGGGGCCTCATCTGGGGAATGTTCTTCAAGCCGATAGCCGCTAACGTGCTAACGGCTCAACTGGCGGGTCCCACCCCTTGGTCCGGTCGCATCCTCGCCAATTACTCTCAATGTTTCTTCTTCCGCATTGAGCGTTTCTTCGGCTATGGCGCTTTCATCTTCAATCATGAACAAAAACCAAAAAAAAAAAAGGTTCCCTTTTCCAAAAAAAAAAAAAGGCTTTCAAAGGGAACCTTTGCATAGTCCAAGCGAGCGGACGGCGAAAGCGGCGTTGCGAGCGGGAAGTCTTACCGTAGAAAACCTCGGCAAAACATCCCGTGCCCAGCTTTAACTCCAATTCAAGCGTGTCTCTCGCGATCTCCCAGGCGTCATGACTCAAGCCCACGGTGTCGGGGAGGGAGTTCACACATGCGCCACTTAAGTTCAAGCAAAGACCATCCGCACTCTCTACAGGGGGAGGGGGGGGTGGGGGGAAGGCGGACACGGTTAATGACGGCGGACGAGCGCATGCGGCGGAGGAGGACGGAGGAGGCCATCTTTGGACCCGAGAGGAAAATGAGCCCGCTCGAGCCACACCCCCCCCCCCCCCCCCCCTCAAGCAAACGATCGGCTGGGCCTTTGGGGCCAGCGCGGCCTCCTCCGCGCAAGGCCTGCTTTCGGAGGCGAGCGGATCCGTACCCATCCACACTTCCCCAAACTGGCCGTTGCCGAGACGCTTTATCAGCTGCAGCGACTCGCGCGGGATCTCCCACACGTCTTTGGTTTTGACCGACAGGTCGGCCAGGCGGGGCATCCCTTTGTGGCAGGGAAGCGCCAAGCGGCAGCAGAGACCGGCGGCTCGCTCTGCCGCGCCCACAAATGGAGGAGAGAGAAACGCACGCACAGTTGGCCAGACAAAAGTGCCGCGGGAGCAAGAAGGAATGCGCGCCGACTGCCGCTAACGTGCAACGCCGCAAGCGAGAGCGTTCGGCGCCCGTTAGCGCCGCTCGCCGTCACTTTGGCCGCCGATGCCGTCCCGTGAAATCAAACGTCCCGCTTTGATGCCAAGAGGAAGCTGTCGCGTTTGCTTCGCTATCGATCTATCCGCAAGATTAGGGCCGTGATTGGCCCATAAGTGCAAAGACCCCCCCACGAGGGTGCTTGGAGCCTATCCGGGGCCGTTTGCTGCTCTGCCGGCGTCATAAAAGCCGCCGACGCGTGAAGCGTATTCGCAGGAACCGAAGCGGCTCGGAAAGATGGACCGGATTGATAAGGACCGGGTCGCCGCTCAATCCATGGCTCTTGGTCAAAGGCTTTCTTTTTCCATTAGGGGCCGGCTGGCGGCGCAAGAAGCCAAATCGCCGTGGGGGCCACAATGCTCACGTGACCCGAGGAAGACAAATCAATCAATAAAAATAGGACCGCAATGTTTGAAATGCATCGATGCCAAGCCCTCGCGAGGAGATTTTGTTCTTGTTGATATTCAGGGCCGCTTTCAAAGCGTTTGAGGAGGAAAGAAAGGCCGTCCCGAGAAAGCAGAGGAAGCCGGAAAAGCCCGAGATTTGTGTGCCGACACCCGCGTTCGGCAAAGTCGGGGCTGGCCAAACGACGGGCCACTGAAAAACGGATGACAAAACAAAGAAAGAAAAAGCAGCACGAAAACACGGCGGCTCGGTCGCCGGTCCGCATATGGACAAAGCGTGTCAAGTGGAAGGCGAGCCGTCTTACCGGAATAGTGCCGAACCAGCTGCTGCAGCGAGTCAAACTGGGCCCTGGTGGTGATGTAGTAGCCGCCGCTGTCCAGCTTGCGGATCTTGTAATGCTTGACGTGGTCGCCCTTCGCCTCGTCCCAGTCGCGTATGGACAAGGAAAAGGCACCTGCGAGGAGCAAGCGGGGCCAAAAGCTCTCGGCTGGCCCGCTTCGTCGCCGGCCGGCCGATATCGCGCTCAAACGTACCCTTGGTGGTTTCGCTTTCCCGGATGAGGTAGGTGCCCCGCGGGTTCCCCGTGGAGAGCAACTGGCGCTCGGCCTCCTTTCGGCCCAGTTTGCCAAAGTACCAACTGCAATGACAGCGCCGCTGCTTGAGTCGAGAAAAAGGCAGCCATTTTGTTTTCTCTGCTTAACTCTTGGAGCCTCACACACACACACACACACACACACACAGATAGAGTGTCTTTTGTGGACTCACTCCTCCGCCTGGATGGAATCCACCGGAGCCACGTAATTACTGGGAATGTAACCGCTGCCGCCGGTGGTGAGGGAGCGAGCGTCCCACCAGTCCCCTTCGCTGGAAAAGACACAAGATGCCAGAAGAAGAAGAAGATGAGCGCGCTTGATGTCGAGCAACCGAGTAGCAGAGGGCGGCAAATGCTGGAGGGGGGGGGGGGCGTGTTTGCTTTGTTTTAAGACGTTGAAATGTGTCTCAAATGTGGAGAGCCTTAGAAGGAAACACTGAGGATGGACCCCCCCCCCCTGTCAATCCCATGCGGCAGCTCTCTTTTGTCTCCGAATACCAAAGCCCGCCCTGTCCCCCCCCCCCATTGTGGCGGGCAGTGAATGAGTTAAGTGGCATGTGGGGTTGCCCGCCTCAACAGAAACTGCACATCACAGCAAGCGCTGGGCTGCTTTTTCACTGTTTGTCCAAGAGGGGTCGCTGTGGCGAAGAAACAAAAGGATTTGAAGCTTGCTTGGGGAGAGGCGATGCACTTCTTTAAGGGCTCCATTCAAGAGCAAGACGAGAGAAATAGTGTGTGTGGGGAGGGGGGGGGTGCAATCTTGAGCCTCAACGACAGCGTTTTCCTCCCCCGCAAAGCGACAGAAGCTCGCCGCGGTATGTCAAAAGATGCTTCGTGGGCCCTCGGCAATCCCGTCAAGCACCGCCGAGGGGATTGCTGAGGGCCAAATGCTGAGACGAGAATCATTTGGTGGTACTCGGATGGAAAAAATGCGTGGGAGCTTCTTTTGATTCTGCGTTGCGAGTCTTAAATTCGGCTTTTGACGGCGCGTTTGTGGGCCGCAGATCTCAGAGGGGAAACCGGATGACGCGCTTGTGGGTGTGAACGGCGCGCTTCCTGTGCCAGGGTCAGAGGCCACGACACCCCGGCCAAACCTTCCATTCACTCCACTCGTTGCTATTCCTTTTCTTGTTGGGATCACCTCGGAGCTCGCTGGGGGGGGGGGGGCTCCCGTTTGACTTACGTGCTGTTGATAATCTGGAACCTTTCTCCTTTCCTAAAAGTGAGGTCATCTACCGTCCGCGCTTCGTAGTCATAAAGTGCCACGAAGAGGGTGACTCCTGCACAAAGAATTTGAAAAAGCGACATCAACATCTCTGTCATTTGGACAAGTACAAGCTACATACGAGGTTTTCCCATGGCACCTGGCAAGTGTTTTATCTTGGGGGGGGGGGGGGGGGGTTGGGGTGACTACAACAAAACAAAGTAAAATGCCTGCTATGCCTCACCTGTCCCGCCGCGGGTCCTGAGGGTTCCGGCGTGAGAGGAAGCGCTGACCCCCCCAAAAACGGTCACGCCCTGTCCGACGGGCGTGTGGAAGTTGTTGTAGTTGGGGATGGCGGCGACCCCGAAGCCGGGGTAGTGCTGCGGCGCCGGCTCGGCCCCATAGCGGTAGCCCGCGCTCCGGGAGACGCCGGCCTCTCGCTCCTCTGTCAGTTTGCTCGCTTCTTTATCCTTGCATTGCACACAGCCCATTATCTATCAGCTGGGGGGGGGGGGGGGGGGGACACATGGGAAAGAGCAACACATACTCCAAGTTAGTTTCGGGGAATGCGGGAAAAAAAAGGGAGAGATTTGTTCACCAAAAAGCGTGACGGATGGATGAACTGACGAATAAGCCTCCAAACAGCCGTGCGTCACTCGCTGGTCTTTTGTTTTCAGCCAATCATTGAAACGCAAACAGTTGCAGACGTGGAAAAGAAAGCGGCCATTTGCATCGCCCGTCGAGACAAATGAGAGAAAAGAAGACGGAAGCCCCGCGACGGGCCGGCAACCGCTGCGGGGGCGCCTCCCGCCTCAAGTCAGCTGGGATGGGCTCCAGTTTTCTGCGACCCCAATTAGAACGAGCGCCAGAGAAATTGGAGGCGTGGACGGATGACAAACTCGTGTCGGCAGTCTCCGGAGCTGAGCCTCAAATGGCGCGTCGATTTTTTTCCATTTTCATCAAAGCCTCTGCTTCAGCTTGGATGTTCGCCTTCTGAAAATTGCCATTGGGGTGTTCATCGGTGACCCGAAGGAAGGAAGTGCATCAGGATTCCAAAGGCTGGTAGATTCGGGTCTGTGTCCTGCCTGACCCCCCACACCCCCCCCCTCCAGTCGGTCAAAGCGGAGCTGGGCGGGACCTTGAGTGACACCATTGTGTCACGATGGCTCACCGTCAGTGGCGGACACAAATTAGCAGTGCTGGTAGAACGCCCATGCGATCGCACCGACACCAGCGAGAGTAGAGATAGAAAAAAAATAGGCAACCGAGCAAATTGTGACATGGAAGGTGCCGGCGGAAATGACGCTTGTGGACATTGTTGTGAATGCAATTGGGGGGTGAGGGGCTGTCAGCTGTCGGCGCAAATCTGCAGGCCTCAAGTCAAGCGGCTCACTCAAATTTTGTGCCGCTGGCTGACATGTTTGCAACCTTCTAGGCCGGGAGAGTGGGGTGGGGGGGGGGGGTTCCCAAACTGTTCAAAAGAAGGAAGGATGAAAGAGCCACTTTCAAACTTTTTGAAAAAGTGAGGCAAGCGAGCGAAAAGAGAAGAGCCGGCCGGGTGTTCGCCGCAGAATTTCAGTTCTGCCGGTTGGATTTGGCAGGCCACTAAAAACATGCGTGCTTGTTTTCTTCTCCAACGGCGCCAACGCGGTGGAGGGGCCGCTCGCTCGGGATTCTCTTGCCCGGAACTCCGACAAGTGCAAAAATGTTCCTTTGGGATGACGGCGCATTTGTCGGGCTTTACAAGGACCAAAATGTGAACACGGCGCCGCTCGGAGAACGGAAAGCAAAAGTGCAGCCATTGGCAACTAACAAGCCCGACCTTTGACCTTTGACCCACGCGGCGTTTTTCGCAACAAAATCAGCCGGGACGACGGCGGCGGAGGCGGCGATCTCGCATCTCGTCCCGACTGACCTCCGAGTGACCTCCGCTGCGATTTACGGGCCGACCTCAGCGCTGCGCTGCGGATGAAAGATGGAAGAAGTTGAGCCACTTGAAGGTCCCCCCAAAAATCCATCCAAATGCGCCTTTGCCGATTTGCTCAAGTTCCGGACTGACCTTGCGACGGAGCCTCAACGCAAAGCTTCCATTGATTGGCCAACAATGGCAAAACTTTGGCCGACTTTTCTCCGATTCAAATGGGAAGCGGCAGATGAACCTCAAGAGGGATTTTCTCTGCCGACTGCTTACAGGGCGTGTGAACGCGGCGCCCCGTTGGACAGCGACGGGGGGGGAAGAAAGAAAGAAAGAAAGAAAAGCGCTTTCCGGCTTTTTTCCCCCCCGGTTGGTATGCCGCTGTCCCAAAATACCGGCCGGCGCCGCCCTCAGTGCGAGCCAACCATGTGATTTGCGTCCTCCCCAGCGGCATAAAATAGCCGTTTGGCCGCCACTCACGGGGCCGCCTGCACTCCGACTTCCTCTCCACTGATCTCTCTTGCCGGGCCACGGCGGCAACGGCGGCGGTGCGCCACAAGAGGTGGGGGGGTGGGGGGTGCGCTTGGAGTTTGGGGCGAAGGCCCCACTGGGGGGCGAATTGAGCAATGGAAATTGCTCGTCATGGAACTCGCTGCGATCGTCGCGTCTGACAGGAAGTTGAACGTGCCAAGTGAGACTGGGAAAACACCTCGACGTCCGTAAACAAGGCCGCTTCCCGCGGGGCCGCGCCGACTCGCGTCCGCGTTCAAATTCGGCGAAAAACCCAAGAAGGCGGCGGCGGCGGCTTCTTTGCAATGCAGATCGATGACGCCCGTGACTACAAAGGGGCTTCTGTGGACGAAAAATCCGCGGCCTTGGTCGCGCGGCGCGATTGAAAACCGCGCCGGCATTTCCATCGAAACAGAAAGCGCTTTTGTTCCCGCCTCCGAATCCGCATCGCCGCCGCTCTGCGATCCGACGACCGTGCGCCCGCTTCATCGTTACTTTTGCGCGCTCGAGAGGCGCCGCGATGAGGCGCTCCAAATTGTTGGAGGATCGCCGTCACCTGCACATTTTCTGAGCCCGCAGAGCGCATGCTGCGGCTTCCGCCATTTTTTTTTTCCTTCAAAGCCACCGTCTCAACTTTCCATCTCAGAGGACCACCAAAGATTTCAATTCATTCAATGTTGGAGAATTTCAATACAGACCGGGGCACCGTGAAGCCCCTTCACTCGGGGGGATGGGGGGACTCTTAAGAGCAGAATGGAATTGAAAGATTTAAAAAAATAAAGGAAGAGAAAAGTCAAGAAAATGAGGGAGATTAAAAATGGAAAGCCTCGAGCGGGAGCGAAGAGAGAAAGCCGCAGCAGCGCCACACTTGGCCTGCGCTCCAGATGTCAATGCGATTCTTGTCAGAGGAAATGAAACCGCAAGTTCATTTCGAGCAGCAAATGACAGACTTTGCACATTTGCAGCCGGCGGTGGCAAGCGGAAGCACGCGGGCCCCGCGCAGGAGCGCTCGCCGCGCCATCCGCGCCATACCGGCTGCACGATCCGCCGGTGCTTCGCGACTCTCGCCAATTGAATTCCGCTGAAGAAACCATACGGGGCAGAACCTCTCGAGTCGGACGTCGCTTTCAAACAACAAAGCGCTTTCCAGGACAGTTACACACAAAAAAGAGAGATCTTATTCGGAATGTCCCCGACTGTTCAATTGCCAAGCAAATTTGAAAAAAAAAAGAGCAGCCTTGACAATTTCCTCCGCTCTGATGTCAACCGTTTCCTGATCTTTAGGATTAGGGCTTTTGGGAGCAATTTGAAGTCTTGAGTAACATGGATTAGTCGCTCCATCAAGTGGAAGAACATTGAGGATTACAGCGTTCGACTTGCCAGCAGCTTTTGGCACTCGTGGCAACATGACTTGAGAGATCAGAAACCTCAGGCTGGGGACACACAAAAAAAATTCTGAATCTTAAGATTTTTTAAAAAATCTTTGGCAGACCCCACACATAAAGATGGGGGCTGGTGGTGGTGGGGGGCACTCGTTTAACAGTTTGCACGGACCCACTTAACCAACCAGCTGAGGAGACCACAGCATGACGCTAGCCCGAAGTTAGCCAACATGAGCTAAATCAAGTGCGGCTCTAATTCAACACGCGGCAAATCGATAAACGATGATCGAGTCCATCCCTAACTGAAGACGGCGTATGTGCCCGATTCTTCAACTTGAGAAGTTCCACGGTAAGCGATATGCCGCCTCACCTTCCCAAAACAAACAAAACGGGGCTTCGTGCAACAAGACGGTCACTTTCATCAAAACTTCACCTGGTTTTCCTCCCTCGCCTGCACTGGAAAGCCTCCCGCAAGAGTGGGGTGGATGCAAGCGAGGCTGTGTCCTTCACATGACTCCAGCAAGCATCAATAGAGGGATGCTGATGGTGCTGAAGAAGGCTTTTGAAGGGGGCAAACGTGGTAAACAACGCAGCCCGGCGTCAAAAAAACAAACTAAAAAAAAAAAAAGCCTCACAAGCAAAATGCGTGGCGGACCCGATTGTGAAAACAGCTTGCTTGACATTTTGGGGCAAATGTCATCGTTTCATCCACACGACTAATTAACTTCCTTTGCGGTAGCTTCATCCCACTTTCAACAACGATCGAACAACTCTGCATTCATCACTCATCACACACGGAATGTCCCATTTTAAAGAACCACCAAAAATAACAACAACATGATTGCAGTACAGCAAGAGCTAGTCAGAGATATAGCCGAGCATTTCAACAAAAATTCGAAACTAGACACTTTGTAATTCATTCGCTAGTACGTTCAAGTGTCGCCGACTACGAGGTGGAATCAATAAAACGATGAACCTTACCCGTTTAAAGTGCACATAAAAATCCGGGGCACTATTGTTCCATTGGCGTTCCGGGGGAAGGCGATAAGTGCAAATCAACGCTGCTGCTGTTGCGGCCATCAATTTGCAAGCTCGCCTTGTCGTCGTCGCCGTGTGTGATGGCGTTAGCTCCGCAGGGCCACAATCAAACTACTGCCGCTTTCAATGACCGCAGGAAAAAAAGAGTTTGACGCAAAAACATCAGCACCGCATTGATCGCTACGCAATATTTGGTCGAATGCGCCAATGCGCCAATGCGCATGTGTTTATTTGTTTTACTCTTATATCAATTCTAGTCGTCTTTCGATAGTTATCAGAACGGCTGGATCGCACGAGATTTACGTCAAACACAAAGTGTCGAGATTGCTGCTACGATCACAGAAATCATGCCAGTATGCGTTGCGAAATGGGATATAAGTTAACGCTCAAAAGTTTCCGATGTTAATTTATTTTATTCCAACTCGGAGTCCGCCGAGTGCGTTTTCCGTATCGATATTTGCCATTTTACCAATTGCACGCGAATGTGTCATTTACCTTGAATGGCAGTACGATTGGCGTATCAGACTGCAAGGAGTGATCCTAAGGCCAGCCTCCACGCGGACGCGCCTCTCGAAACACTCCCATTCTCGGAATTTCCAAATGCAACCTAATTAATGAATGAAAAAGTGCAATTGTCACTTCCCGAGTCACGGGGACAAATGACTACATTCGAGGCTTTATAAAAAAAATACAAATATGCTGCTATCCATGAACACCGATCTTGCTTTGCAAAATCTACCGCATTAAAAAACATGACACACCTGTCGAGCTACTGATGCCTATCTCCAAGCTTTCATAACAGAGTACTTGAATGTTTACAGTCAATCACCTCGGTACGTCACTCCATATCTTTGTCCAAGCTTCATCGAAGCGATCGCTGTCGCCGAGCGGCGAAAATGCGCTTCGGGTGCCCCCTAGTGACGAGGACGACAAGTCTTTAAATGGCACACCACACAATCATCAGAAACACCGATTCGGGTCAATTCAAAGATAACGATTCGTTTGAATGAAGCTATCATTTCTCCCCGGCTCTCATCACAGCTCGATGTTGTTTTAAGAAGCTCTATCGAACATGTCACATTTCCAACTCACAGATAACAAACCAACAAATGCATCATTTCTACTCCAGCACGCCCTCATGCGTTCCGTGCGAACGGTTTTCAACGTCTTCTACTTCTATACTCTAGATGGCGACAACGCCTGTGCTGCCTCGCGACCTGGCCAAACGTCACGGCAACGCCGAAGAAGAGTGGCACCTAAACACGTTCGATCATGGCCGAATCCGAGTACGTATCGAGTTTATTTACATCACCGTCCATCGGTCTCTGATTGTTAAGACCACATTGTTGGTTCGACTTGCTTTGATGGATCGTGTTTCTTGGCGAAGGTTCTCGTTTTTATTTTCAACATTGCTCCGTGAGAAAAGTTTTGAATTCATTCCATTTCACATGGCTCGAAGGTGTCGAAGCTCGCACATCTTCCAATTTCAGGCCAAATGTCAGCGTGCGCAATGTACAGTCACGTTGAGTGTGTTTGATTGAATAAAAATGACATTTATACGATTTAAAATGTAATCGTTAGCGGTAAAAACACGGGTGATAAGAGGTGAGCTACTCTGGCGGCCAAACACCGTCAAGCTCCGTTGATACTACAGTACTCTACTCGCAATTTCTCAGTTGACACTTTTGGAAATAAGTTGGCAGATGTTAGCCAGACAGTATTAGTTTGAGAATGGAAGCAACGCACTTATTTCTCGGTCTCTCTCTCCTTTCCTCCATCTCGTCTCAGATCAAATAAAGTCATCAAGTTGGTCCCAGAGTATCTCTTGAAAAAGAGGAAAGCGTACCAGGCCATTAAAGCCACGCAAGCCAAGCTTGCGCTTCTTGAAAAGAGAAAGGTGAGCCACCCCCGATCCATCAAATGATCTTCAAGTTCTCCTCGAAACCGGCGGCGAGAGCCTGGCCCGCCGGTGTAGGCTGCAGACTTAACGCTTTGTCTTTTCCGATGGTTTCAGGTTTGTAAAGGTGCGCCGATCAAGTTCAAGCGCTTGGAAGACTTTTTGAAGGACAGCCATAAGAAACATCGCGACGAGACTCGCATACGTCGATTAACGCAGAGGCCGCCCGCCCCGCTGCCTCCCGCCAAGTATAAATTGGCTTTTGCCGTCCGCATTCGCGAGTGAGTATTGCCATTCCAAACTTGAGACCGCCTTCGGAGAGGTTTTAAATGATCGCTGACATCTCCTCTCATTAGCGTTAAAGGTGTCAGTCCCCAAGTGATGAAGGTTGTCCAGATGTTGAGGCTGAGAAAAATCTTCAGCGGAACCTTTGTCAGAATCGGCAAAACGTCTCTCGCCATGCTGAAGATGGTCGAGCCCTACGTGGCCTGGGGGTGAGTGAGACTAAATCGCTGCAAAGCGGACGTCTTCTCCTTAAGGCCGCTTTTGTTCCAGTTGCGGTGAAATGGCCTTCATCCACTTGTCTGATTTGACCAACTAGATATCCAAACTTGAAGTCTGTGCGCGAGCTCATTCTGAAGAGGGGGCAGACGAAAGTGGGCAAGAAGGCGGTTCCTTTAACAGATAACACCTTCATCGAAGAACGCATGGGTATGTTTTTCGCTCCACTTCAACCGTTGATTCTGAAAAGAATCCAACGGTGGTGTAAGAAATGATGTTGACGTACTTGAAACAAAAACCAAGGAACAGAGTTGATGCAAACATCAACCGAGTGCCCTCTCCCTGGATGTCATTTTAGGGAAACGCGGCATTATCTGTTTGGAGGACTTGATTCACGAGCTGTACTCGGTCGGCAAGGCCTTCCGGGAAGCCAACAACTTCCTGATGCCTTTCAAGCTGTCGGTGGCCCGGCACGCCGCCAGGGACAAGACCGGCCTCCTCAAGGACCTCGGGAAAACCGGATTTCGCGGCGCAGACATAAACGCCGTCATCAGGCAACTGAACTGAGGAAAAAATACACACTACGGACATTGAACAGCACCCGAAAGGAGGACCCCCCCCCCCCCCCCCCAATTCTCTATGAATGAGCTGGACGTCTCGTCTTTGAAATGATGTGCCACTAGTCGGCGCTGTTCTCTTTGGAAGCGCTACCCTTCTCTGTTGACTTGTAAAATATTGTCCCATATACAGTAGCGTATGTTGAACGTGCAACACTTGCTTTTCATTCTGGCAAGGGCAGAGGCCAACGTGCAGTCCTTTCCTAAACACCAAAACTGATTTCATGATCATTGTCACGATGTTGTTTTGAAACACCGAAGATGACGTTTGTAATAAATTGTACAATACGGATTGATACGATGGGCTTTTGAGTAGCCATTCATTTTAAGGAAGGCGAAGTGGTGGCAATGATTTACCCCAGATGTCGCAGAGGACAGGCGAGATTTGCGTCATCAGCTTGAGGGACCGCGATTGAGCAAGCCGCGCGGCTCCCGGAGAATCCGCGCCGTTCACTAGTGTGAGGGGAGAAAAAAGAAGCTGCGGCCAAAACGAAAAGAATTGGATGTCCAGGTGAGTCATGTGTAAGGTCATCGCGTTTTAACAAACATAACGTGTCCGTTGGAGCCTCGGCCGCGGTCACGACATGATTGCACCGTAAATACATGACGACGGACGTGTTAGTACGCGGCCTTCGGATCTAGAAACGCGTTCCGAAGAAACAAATTAATCTCATTCTTAACCTAGCGCGGGCCACACGACGGCGTACTGTACTGACAAGACCCGGTCGGCTGGGCTCAAACGACACGCGAATCATTTTATTGGCCTTGAACGCGCAGAATGCCGAGTTTACCGAGCGTACCCGAACGCAACGTGTTGCGCGTCAACCAAAATGGGCGGTCCGACGGCACTAACCTACCGGACCAGACCTTGACGTCGTACTTTATTTTACCAGCTCAAGAGAGGTAAGAAAGTCACGCTGCTCAATTGTGTCGTTGAAGTCCTTGAATTGAAATTTCAATTTGGCCGACATTAAAGACCGGGGCTTAACTCGTGTCGTCGCGCGCGCTACGGTTTAGCAAGGTCTGAAGTGGGGGACAGCACCGCGTTGTCGCGCTGTCAAATTGGTTTTATGACCGCCGTTTATTTACTGTCCATTCCATTTGCCCCGTCCACCACTCGTCATTCACGCAATCGGAGGAGAAAAAAAGTATGTGACTAGCACGTTAGTTACACAGTTATACCGGATCTGAACCGAACGGCAATGCGAGCGCGTGCAGATTGATTAGCCAATGGTCGCATCCGTCTTTGGCCGCTTGGCATACAACGAGACACGCGATTGGTGTCGGTAGCAACGCGAGCAGTCGCGTTTCGGCGAAGCGGAAGTCTAAACTCTAGCGTGCCATTTCGGCAAGTCAATGCGAACCGCGTGACCGCTACCCGCGACGTCCGACACGATACGATGCGATACCGTAGCTCTATTTCTAGAGCGCTTTCACAACAGCTGCGGTGGCAACCAAATGCGATACAGAACAGCAAACGTCAAATAACAGATTCATAGAAGAGAAGTTGAATTTTGACAGTCCTCTGGGTAATGTAGTTCACTTACTTATTGTCGCATGGAAAGAACGTCCTCGGCCAGCTTGCCGCCACCGACGTCGACGCGATCAGCACCTGCGGCAGTCGAGCGGCACGATGAATTTGCCAAGAATCCACCGAGGTTCCTTATTTTCCTGCATGGGGGCGGGGGAAGGTATCATCAGATAAAAGTATCATTTCTTTAGGTTCATATGAAATATCCCAATAATATCGATCTTGCTGTACTCGAATGTCATCGATTTTTCCCAACGTGATGCAGCCCTAGTGTGGCACTGTGGCCTCGTAGCAACACCCTGGGCTCGAACTTTGGTTGTCAAGGTGATCAAAGGCCTTCTCGCTGCCGGCACGGTACCGAGGGAGCAGCTCACGGGAACGAGACGGGACCACGCGCTCAAAACGGGGCAACGAGCGGGGTATCGCTTGTCCCGTCATTTGGGGGGGAAAAAAGCATGACGTGCTACCAAGGCACCGTTTTGACGGCGACGAGAAAAAGACACGCATCTTATTAGAAGGGCGAGTTTGACGCAGACGCAGGTGAACGGGGGATTTTGAAATTCAGTCAGCAGATTCTCTAATCCTTTCCGAGGTGAACGTTAATGAGCCGCGAGCCTGACCTCGTTGCTATCTGCAAGTTGGAAAGAAATGAGGAGAAGTGATAAGGCTCCACCGGGGGATTATTTCCCTCAACAGGGAGTCATAAATGCCAACTTATCATGTCTTGTATCGTTTGCACGTGCGCTTTATCAATGCGGACGGCGGAATTTGGCCCACCTTTGATGGCAGCTGCCAGAAACGTGAGCAGCCAGTGTCGGAGGCGACGACGGCTTTGTCCGGGGTGCAATCTGGTTTGTTTGAATTCTTGCCACTTTGTGTCACAGAGAGAAACAAACGAGAAAGAGCGCGGCCCACCGACGCGTGTCCTTATCCAACGGGAAAAACGGGAACCCGTTCCAGAGTTGAACTCTCACCCGCATAAAAGCCAAAATGTCTGAAAAGATACGGTCCTCCCGTCGATGCCTGCCCCTGCCTGTGCGTCATATTTGATATTTGGGGCTGGCTCCCCATGACTCGAGGAAAGCCATTTTCCTTCCTGCAACTCCACAGTCGGAATTTTTTTTTTTTTGCTCTTAGAAAAGCACCAGCGGGTTTTGGGTTGCGTTTGTTTAACAAGATCGCACGGGTGTTGAATTCCAGTTTCCTGCCGCGTTCTAATATTTTGGGTGGCTTCCATTGACGGTGCGAGCGTTGTCTTTTCGCTCACCGCCACGCGGATTATCGTTATGGCGATATTCATTGGAAAATCTTTTTCAGAACGAAAAATGGTCAACTCCAGAACGGTGCTGCGGCGCCGTCATCACGTCTTACTTTGGAGGCAGGCGACATGATATTGCCCACATTTGCGTGTCCTTCAAGCAGAACCGCTAACGAATGCCGCCGGGATCGGTCGTCTCGTCGCGACCATCTAAATCGTCAACCCTTCATTTCACTCATTCACTACCAGCCAATTGTGGACCGAGTCTGAAAAGACGTTGAAAAACGTCTTTGGGAGGGAATGAGTTAAGAGTTGACAGTCAATGTCTTTTTTTGGGCACGCGTTTGTCGAATGAGCCCGTTTCTCTGCCGTATATCTCCCGTTTGAATTTTTTTTGGGGGGGGGGAACGTTCGCGGCACAGGAACCGTCTAACTCTCTAACTCGGGAATACCTCGGCACGCACCACTCATCCGATGATCGCGTCGCTTCTCTGCCCCGCAGCTCTGCGGCGACAACAATGGGCGACGTAGCGGCTTTAACGTTGTGATCGCCCCCCCCCCCCCCCGACCCCGGCGGCCTCTTCAACAAGCTCCTTTTCTCCGCCTCACCGAATCCAAGCCTACCTTCAGAGTCAAGATGGCGGCGGTGGTCCAGATGCACTTCACCACGGCAGACTACGTCATCTTCGCGTTGCTGCTGGTGGCCTCGGCCGGCATCGGCTTGTATTACGCCTTCTCCGGCGGGCGCCAGCGGACCACGCAGGTGGGCTTCCCTTTTTTTTGGGGGGGGGGGGGGGGGGGAGTGGAGCAAAAGCGCAGGAGTGAGCGATCTGAAGTTCTTACTGGTACTCCCCCTCCAGGAGTTCCTGATGGCCGACCGCTCCATGAGCTGGCTTCCCGTGTCTCTGTCGCTGCTGGCCACGTTCCAGTCGGCCGTGGCCATTCTGGGCGCGCCGGCGGAAATCTACACCTTCGGGACGCAGTACTGGTTCCTGGGCTGCTCCTACTTCTTGGGCCTTCTCATCCCAGCTCACGTCTTCATCCCGGTCTTCTACAGGCTGCGCCTTTCCAGCGCCTACGAGGTACGCCGGCCGGGGCTCCAAACGCTCGGCCATTTTTTTTTTCCCGTCCTCTTCACCGTCTTCTCCTTGACCTTCATCAGCAATGCCGAATTTGATTTCCTTCTTCCCCTCTCCCCTCAAATTCAAGGACACTTATCAGTTATTTTGTCGCCGGGCGGGCGCCGCGACCAAACGCCGCGCCGCTCTGAGATGATGTGCGATCGGCGGCCTTTGTTTGATTTGGTTTTTGCCGACCATTTTCTCCCGGCAGTATCTGGAGCTGCGCTTTAACAAGACCGTCCGCATCTGTGGGACTGTGACCTTCATCTTCCAGATGGTATCGTTAACGCCGGATTGATACGGTCTCTGGAGTGAATGGATTTGCCTAACGCGGGTGCCCTTCATCTGCAGGTCATTTATATGGGGGTGGTCCTTTATGCTCCGGCGTTGGCACTGAACGCGGGTAAGAGTCACCGAACCCGCGCTTTGCCGTCCTTCACCGGGATGCACTTGACTCACCACAATTGCTGAACAAGCGCAGCTGGGGTTTTTTTTTTTGTATGTGTGGGGGGGGGGCATTCTGAATAAGCAGACAGCTCATTTGAACAAAGTTTTCAAATGGCCCCAATGAAGCAGGTTTTAATTTCCCCTGTGGGGGAAACGGCCATTTCTCGACTGGTCTGAAAAATGTGCTTTGTTTGTCTCAAAACGATTTCATGATCTGCAGTGAAATGAACGGACGTCCATCATCTGCTGCATTTGCTTCCAGTGACAGGTTTTGACTTATGGGGAGCCGTGTTTGCCATGGGACTGGTGTGCACTCTCTATACCTGTCTGGTGAGTTGCTAATTCATTGGCGACGTTTACGTACTCCTTTTTGTTCAGGACAACCCTTTTTTGCTCATCGACTTGCTTATGATATACGCATGTTACACAATGTGCACATTCACCAAATTCAGGAGGGGGGGGGGAGAAGGGAAATCCTTGAGATTGTCCTACCAGCCTCCAGGACAACAGGTGGCCACGAAAATCGCAATGTCCTTCGCTGACGTCCCACGTGGCATCCAAGCAGCAGACATTCAATCCGTCGACGATTCAATCTGTCCGTCGGAACAAAACAAAGTCGCCATGATCGAGCGGGGACAAAGTAGTGCGTCAATCCAACTCTTACGACCGTTCCCCGTGAGCGAGTTAGCTTACCTCGCACGCTCGCGCCGCCTGCTCGCTGTGCATGTGGAGGAGCTCCAACGGTGCCAACAGTTGCGTCTCACCAGCAACTCATCTCGATCTCAACTTTGACATCATTCCTAGCTCGCGGGGGGAGGGTGAGGGGGGTGCACATGGAGTGAGACATTGACATAAGAATGCTGACTGCGCACACTCACCGGGATGGGGTCTTCTTCAAAACGCCGCACTCTCCTTGCCCCCCCCCCCCTCTCCCTCCCCCCAAATGCCACGGCATTCAACTCCACTGCCTAGCAGCTGGCACAGAGAAAAGAGCAACCTTGATTTATCCCGAGGCGTTTGTCTTGTACGGAAAAGTGCTCGTAAGTTGCGTCTCCTATCCAGAGCGAGTGAAAAGTGACGTCATCCGGGGCTGCGGTGCGTTCGCGGTCGATCGGAAACGGCATGCGCGCTCAGAAACGTCACTTTAGCAAAAAAAAAAAAGAGCAATCAAATAAGAGTTTTAACAAGGTCGCTGAGCAACACTTGAGTCGATCCAGGTGGATCCCGGCAAATATTCCCGAGTACTCAAACACTCGCCGGCGAAAGCCGCTTCCGACAGCCCGAAATCCCGCTCAATCCGGTTCTCTTGTGCGATTGTGTCCCTCAGGGGGGCCTAAAGGCGGTGATGTGGACCGACGTCTTCCAGACCGTGGTCATGTTTGCGGGGCAGCTGGCGGTGATTATCGTCGGGGCGCACCAGGCGGGGGGGATTTCAGAGGTGTGGAGGAAAGCCGTGAACGGCAGCCGCATCGCCGGACTCGAGTGAGTCGACGCGACCAATCTCCGGAGGAGTCCGACTTTGATGCGGATGGCCATTGAAAGGCGTGAAACGCTTGCAGCCTCAACCCGGATCCTTTGGAGCGCCACACCTTCTGGACGTTGGGCGTCGGCGGAATCTTCCTGATGCTGGCGCTGTACGGGGTCAACCAGGCCCAAGTCCAGCGCTACCTCAGTTCCCGCACCGAGAAAGAGGCCATCATGTGAGCGCAGCGTTGCTTTTTTTGGGGGGGGAGGGGGGGTGGCCGTCCTTCTCACTTTGTCCCTTCCAGGTCGTGCTACGTGGTTTTCCCCTGCCAGCAGATCGTCCTGTGTTTGGGTTGTTTGATGGGGCTGGTCATGTTTGCTCGCTACGGAGAGGACAGCCCTCTGGAGAAGGGCTACGTCCAAACAAACGATCAGGTGCGCACCCCAATGGGAGCCCATGCAAAAGCCGCCGCCGGCCATTGGAAACGTCTGGCGTCTTTTAAAAATTTTTTGGGGGGGGGGGGGGGCCAGATGGTGTTGTACTTTGTGATGGACGTCTTCAAGGACCTGCCCGGCCTGGCCGGCCTGTTTGTGGCCTGCCTCTTCAGCGGCGCGCTCAGGTAAACCGGCGCCGACGCAAACCAACGTGGACAGTCGTCATTGGAGGCAAAGTCGCACCTGAATCTCCGTCCAAAACGCAGGCTGACCTGAAGAGACTTTGGCATTTTTGTTTTCCCCCCCCCCCCCTCCCCCCCCCCCCGCAGCACCATCTCTTCAGCGTTCAACTCCCTGGCGACAGTAACCATGGAGGACCTCATCAAACCTCACTTTCCCGACATGGCCGAGTCCAAAGCCACGCTGCTCTCCAAAGGACTCGGTCAGTTGCTCTCTCGCTCTCTCTCTCGTGTACAAGAGAAGAATTTGCGGTCCGTGATTGGTCGTCGTGTCTCTCCCAGCGCTGGCCTACGGCTTGGTCTGTCTGGCGATGGCCTACCTGGCTTCCGTCATGGGATCCGTGCTGCAGGTAACAAAACAATTTTTAAAAAAAATCTGTCTAATCCCGAAGTGCCGCGTTTCACTTTGGTCACGTCTGGATGATTTGACGGGTTTATCGCCCAACTCGTATTTGACTGCAAGCGGCCCGGCGACACATATTCTTTATCTTCTCTGCCTTTCGGTCTACGCGCACGCACGTGTGTGTGTGTGTGTGTGTCCTCTGCACCCTTAGGCGGCCTTGAGCATCTTTGGGATGGTGGGCGGCCCCCTGCTCGGCCTTTTTTCCCTGGGAATGTTCTTCCCGTGGGCCAACTCCATCGTAAGTGTGGCTTTTTTTTTCCTGGGGGGGGGGGGGGGGGGGTCACCGCGACGGACGGGCTCTCACGCTTTTCTCGCACGACGTCCCCAGGGGGCGCTGGTGGGCTTAGCGACGGGCCTGGCCATGGCTTTCTGGGTGGGCATCGGCAGTTTTGTCCTGCGCATGCCCGCTTCGAGCGCCGCGTCACCGCTGGCGAGCGTCACGCCGCCCCCTTTTGAGAACGTGACCGCGACGCTCGCCAGCGCCTTGGTCAACGCCACAACTAAACCGAGGTGAGCCGATTTTGGAAACGGCGCTTTGACCTCGCGGACTCGGTCTCACCCGGCTTTGCTTTCGCCTTTCAGGCCGACGGGCGTGGACGCACTCTATTCGTTGTCCTACATGTGGTACAGCGCTCACAATTCGGCCACCGTGGTCGCGGTGGGCCTGCTTGTCAGCCTGCTCACGGGTACGCCGAAGCGGCCACGCGGCCCCCCGAGGACCGACTGACTCAGTCTGGCCATTTTAGGACCGATGAAGGAGAAGCAACTGAGGCCGGGAACCGTGTACCCGGTCCTGGGGAATCTGCTCTTCTTTCTGCCTCAACGCTACAAGGAGAAACTGTGCTGCGTCACTCCTCTGGCGCCAAAGGTGAGCGAGCGCCGCCCAGCCTTTGCAATGGCGCCTAATACTCGAGTACCAATGGCGTCATCCGCATGTGGACGACATTCTCGGTAGCCCTTTGCGAATGCAAGAAAAATACACAGTGGTCACCGAAATTTGAATGTGAGAAATGGGTGGGGGGGGGCTCGGGATGCAGTTTTTTTTTTTTTTTTGCCTTTCCCGCTTTTCAAGTGGTGTCTTTGCGGAGCAGTCCAACGAAGTCGGCGCGCGGCCTTACGAGAGGGCCAAGAAAGGCGCCAACGGAGCGGCTTACCGCAAAGAGGACGCGCTCACCGAGGAGAAAGAAATGGAGAGCGACGGCGCGCCGGCGGAAGACGACGAACGCGGGGCGGCGCTGCCCGCGTGCAAGCTGAGCGCTCGCCGCGCCGAGGAGACGGCCCTCTAAAACCGGCCTTCGCACGCGCTTTCCCTCGACACGAAAGCCAAAAGAAGCCCGTGGCGAGGGACGCGCGCAGACGAGCTTGGGCATGGCAATAATTAAGCTAACGCGCTCCGACATCTGATGTGGGAGACTAGCGCTACTTTCAAACTGGTGAACTTTTTTTTTCATTGTTGTTGTTGTCGTTTTAAGTCTTGAAAGGTAACACTACGAAGCGGCGCCTTCCGGGAGTTGACAGTGGCCAGAACGTCGGTTCTTGTGCGTAGCCAAAAGGAGCGCGAGTTGCTCTTGGGACTTGCGCTGGAGAAATGTCCCATTTAGCGTCCGAGAGTTGGAAAATGGCCGCCCTCAACTCCCGCCCCACTTGAATGCGCGCGGCGGTTTACTCTCCGTGATCTTTAGCCGCTCGTTCGCCGTTTCATTCGCCTTCGCGCTGGCCTACCGCAAAGTTGAAATTGGCTCCTTTCCCGTCATCGCGCTCGCTCGTCGGCGTTTTACGACGACGGGGACCCGAGTCCAATTTTAAACACGGCGGCCCCCGAACAAAGACCTGCTCCAAACCTGTCTTGGAGACCGTCTTTGCCACTATGTGACTCATTGTAATCATGTCGCTCTTTCTTTCGTCTTTACTGTCGCTTGAGTACAGGCGGGGTAATTTCAAAGAATTCTTGGCCGTCCCATCGTCCACTCACCCATCCGTTGTCCTCGTCTGAAATGAGAGTTTCATCAGCGCGTGATAAAACTCCACACGGCCATCTTTGGTCACGCGGCTTCCGAGGGTTTGTTTCGAGACTGCCGTCTGAAAAGGATGAAAAACATTTCCCAACGGAATTTGAAAGTCTCAGTGACGCGCTGCTCTGAAGAGATTTCCCCCCCCCCCCCACAAAAAAGCACAGTTCAGACAATCAAGGGGTGTAGCAGCTTTGAGCACATGTCATTGATTTTTTGCTGAGGATTTGACTCCGGCTTGCTGCCGAGACCGTTTGGGGCCAAGCAAATGTTTGTTGTGTCCTTCCGAAATACCTCAATCTTTGTCCAAAGCATATAGAATACAACGCTCGCCTCTTTTCCTATCCATTTGAGATCACACGTGTCCATTTTTTGGATCATTTCCACACATTTCAAGAGTCGAAATGTGATGTGGAATTCTATATGCAAAATGATCCTTCTATTGTATCTTTTTTTTTCTTTCCTCTGGTGGCTGAATTGGCAATGCAGAGCGTTAAAACAACAGCCGGCGCGGTGGCGTTCATCTTTTCCACTTGTGGTTGTTACTTTAGGTTTAAGGGTTTCGTCCAGACAATGGTCTTTTTTTTTTTTTTAGCAGCCAAAAACTCTTACCTGGCTGAGAGTCGCTTCAGCCTTCATCCGAGCTGTCACTGCCTTCCCGGCGACGTGCCTGAAAAACACCCCCCCCCCCAAAAAAAGAAAGAAAAAAAAACCTGTCTGGGGGAAAAAAAGAAACTTTGAACCTAATAAACCGCCGCTTGTTTTGACGGTGCTCCATGGCCCATTCAGGCGACCGCCTTTGCGTTTTAATGTAATGACTCGAGATCGCGTCCGTCTCTGTGATGAATGTTTCTATTTTTGAACAATCTTTCATGTAACCTGAAATTACTTGAAGTGTGTGTGTGCCTGTAAGGTCACCTTAAGTGACGTGTGCCTCGATTGCCCTTTGACACTGTGAGGAGAGCAAAACTGGAGTCCTGACATTTGGTCCATCTTCTTTGTATGATGATTATTATTATTTTTTTTTAAGATTCTTGAGTGCGCAATCGAAAACCCGAAAGCGGGTGAGAAAGCGGCGGATGCCGTCGACGGTCCAATGCCGGCTCGCGCTCAATTACAGGCAGGCAGGGCTGCACAAAAATTACACTTTGTGCAAGGAAATCACGACACTTAGTAATTTCTGCCGGGAATAAATATTGTGGATGGCAATATTTATTCTTCTTTGTGTCCCATCTCATCTCACGAGCGTTCTCACTTGATAATTCCAAAAAAAAAAGAAGCGAGTTGACGTCGAGCCGATTCCTCAGTTTCGGATGTGCCTTTATTTTGTTGTAACATCTCATTTGTTGTACGCGCGGGATCTTGCCGTGGAGAAATTGACGTCAAGCTCATTCCCGTCGGCGATGAGGAACCATGACAACCTCTCCATTGATTTTAGTCTCGATTGACGTTGCGCTCGTCGTCCGATGTATGCTACGAGAGATTTGACCGATTCCAATTGTGATATTAAAGTGATTTTAAGGTCCACGACTTCCTGGTGTCTGCGATTCATTCACGCCGCTCCTCTGACTTGTTTCTGAGCACGTGGCAACAATCCACAGCCGCCCGGCGAGTGGCTTGGGGAAAACAACCCGCCCCCACCGTTTGGTTTTTTTCACGGTGAACAGTGAATCCGAGTCATTCGGATTCACTGAACAAAGCGGCAACGTTCGGGTTGGCTTGAAAAGTCTCCTTTTTCCATTGGGCGACCTTTGACCTTACGGCGTCCCGCTTTTTTATTGGATTCTTTTGACCCGCGCAGGTCCTCGTCTCGATTCCATTTGCGTCCTGCCTCCTTCTTCCGTTCTCCGTGTTCCTCCTCTCCCACTGCTTCTGGCCATTTTGGAGCAACGAGTGCAGCCAAAACGGGGAGTGTGGCCACGCCGCACCATAAATTTCCAACCCCCACCATCAGCGTTCTGGCCCAAAAGAGCAAAAGATGGAGTTTATCTCGGAGCGGATGAGGGGCAGACAATTTGGACGCACGCCGTCTTCAACATGAATCCACTTGGATGGATGGAGGAAAGAAGTATCCGGCTACAGGTGGAGGCGCTCAAATGGACCACTGCTGGTTTGCTCATTTTTTCACGACCACCCCCCCGCCCCCCCATTTTGACAATGAAACACTAAATGGTGGGAGGTTTGTCCAGAGAACAGGTTTCCACTACCCAGGAACCGCTTCTCCTTAGGAGGGTCGCGGGGGTGGGGGTGCTGGAACCTATCCCAGCTGTCAGCGGGCAGTAGGCGGGGCACATCCCGAACCGGTTGCGGGCCTCACAATGGCACCGCGGGACAATTGTCCAGTGTCCCGTTGACCCGCCACGCATGTTTTTGGCATGTGGGAGGAAGCCGGAGTACCCGGAAAAAAGCCACAAAGCCGCATTGCACATCGGAAGGCCGAGGCTGGAATTCACCACCGGGCTGCCATTATTAATGATGATGATTCTTATGATTGATTGTTGCAATAGACACCCGACGTGGAGTTTGGTCATCGGCACTAAAAAAATAATAATAATAATAAAGTCTGGTTGTTATCATGAAGTTGACACGACACGGCTGCTGATCATAAGCCAAATCGGCAAATGAACGACGTGAAGTGTGAACGTTGAAAGGAGCTTCGAGCGTACAAAGCGCGCGCGGGTTCGACCTCGGCATCCCGGACTCCAGACACTCCAAATTAGTCATCGCCACATACTGGAAAACGGGCGATGATGTCCCCCAGGCCTCAGCCCCTCGCCCGACAGATTGATGGAAGTAGCCTTGAACGTGGGCCCGTTGCGCGTGGTCCTCGCTCGCATATCAACGTGACTTATGAGTTGGACTTCAATGGCGCGCTCTCATTTGTGCAAGCCGAGTGTCCTCCTCAAAAGCGGCCGCTAAATCAGCGCAAATCCATAAAGAACGTCAGAGCCCCCGACGGCGTTGCTTTTGGGGTTGAAATCTCGAGCGGTGAAAAGGTGCGAACGTCTGTCAGGATGATCGATGGAGGAGGGAGAACGGAGAGGACCAGGCTCTCCGTTTTCAGTCCTTCTGTTACGTACGCAACACGTGAAGGCACTTTGCCGTCACGCTCTTTATAGAAGCTGGCGCACAAAAAAAATTAAAATAAGTAATTGGTGAGTTTGCTCGTCATTTCAAATCAGAACGTACAAGCGTCAAATGCCGCGAAATAGAAATCTCAATTTTGAGTGAGACCAAAAAAAAAATCAAATAAAGGTCTGGGAATGAAACCAAAAATGTATTCCAATAAGAATAGAAAAATGCTCGCTAGAATGTGCTTTTATTCTTGATCCTTGGGCTATTTGAATAAGGACATCACAAACGCGTGACAAAGACACACAACAACCGTGAGAAATAACCGTGCAGAATATGACTCTGGAAAATAAGTTGGGGAGTTTAAAGGGGGGGGGGGGGTTCTGCCGTTATTTTGACATATAAAATGCTTTGGGATGTTATAAGGATTTTTTTTTTTTTGGTACTTTATACAGGTCGGCGCTCCGAAAAGTTGACAGGTCTGGCATGGTGGTTTTTAATTTGAAAGTAGAGCTCCAAGAGCCTCGTCGGATGCTGAAGTGATCGTCACCAATGGCGACACACTGACTGATATCAATTTTTCCAGTCCGTCATGGGAAAGTAGCACGTTCAAAGTCAAGACTTACCGTATGTCAGCAATAGCTCAAGAATTCATTTTCCTATGTTGGAACGAGAGCACCCCATGATGGTTTGTGCCAAGGTTCGGGAAAGTGGCTTGAAAGGGGGCGGAGGTCATTAGAGTCGCCGTCCCGCATGTTCCGAACACTCCTCGTCTGCTTGCGCCGGACGCTCGGGTCGGTATGCGTCCTGTCTGGACGGAGGCGTCCCGTCGGCTTGGACTCCGGAGAGCACCTCCCCGACGCTGCCGCAGTAGAGCAGGGAACGCATTGGCCATTTCTGCCGGAAGAGAATCCTTTTATTTGCTGCAAAGGCACTCCAAAAATCTTATGAATAGCTCCAGACGTGTGCAGGAGCGTCGCCATCAATCATTTTACATAAAACAAGCAGTCAGTTTGTCGGCAAATTGAGTTCAATTGCAATGTGAATATTGTCGAAAAGATCCTTTTTTTTTTTTTTACTCTCAATCAGGAAAAAACCAAATCAACAGGGTCAACTTGTAGAAGGCCGGTTGGACTGCGGCTCAGCTTTACCTTAACTGGGTGCAGGTATCCACCCGGTCTTGGCGGCAAGGTATACTCGCTCAGAGTTCTTCCCTGGTCCAGGATCTGCGTCAGGTAGGCTATGTAGTTGGTGGCCAGAACCAGAACATCCAGCTTGGACAACTTGGTGTCGCGAGGGACCGAGGGCAGGGCATCCTGCCGAAGAAATTCAACGGGAATCACCTTGGTTTCACATTTGGCTCTTCCTATTTTGTTGTTGTCGTCGTTGTGGAGCACCTGCAGGCTGTGGAAGGCCTGACGCAAGCTGCGTACGCGGCTCCTCTCCCGTGCCGCATTTTCTGGCGAGTGATGACTGCGCGGCGCGCCGAGGGCGAGCTTTTGATCCCTCGCTTTTGATCTGGGCCCGCAAGCAGGTGGCACCTGAAAGGTACACAATCAGAATTTAAAATTTAAAAAATTAAAAAGAGAGCGAGAGAAAACATTCGGTAAGCGTTTTGTAGCTTCAACGAATATTTGCCGTCAACTATATCATCCTCACGTCTCCCCCAAACGCTAATTCAACGGCACAGAGGTACGGCATCAATATGAGGGAGAGCCCGATGTCCATTCCCATCAAATTCTTGATGGCCAATTCATTGGACGATGGATGAAAAGTACCAATAGAATGGATCGGATCACTTTCGTTTTCTCTTGCAACAAATCAATATGAATTACAGGCAGAACATCCGACTTCAGAACAGAGGGAGGAGAAAAAGAAAATCTGCAAAGAGAAACCGATTTTTTTTTTTGGTGCAGGAAAAAAAATATTGAAATAGCAATTTAAAAGGCGCTAAAATCGTTCAATAAGCCAGCCCATGAATCCGTCAGGCCCGAGTACAAAACATTCTTCAGCTGGTGGTGAGCATCGGGGTCATATCAGAGCCAGCGAATTGAACGCCGAGGCCCGGGAGAGACTCGGAATACATCAAATGGATTAGATTGTCATTGTTTAAAAATAAAAAAAGGGACCCCAAAAAAAAAAAAATTCTTGAAGCGTCAACGTGGTAAAAGTGTGTACTCCAAGTCATGTAGAAAAACCAAAAGCAAGCCTTCAAAGTTTGCTTACCAGACAAGACGGCTCCCGGTCGCTGCCGATGCCGCGCCTGCGTTTTGGCAGGCTTGTGCCGGCGGAGGCCCGCCGGCTCTCAGGTTCTGCCGGTCGGCGGCTCACGGCGACCGACATGAGACTCTCCAAAGGGTTTGCCGCCATGAGCGCTGCGGGAAAGAAGCGGATGGGCGCGGACGGCCCGGAGCTTTCGCCAAAGCCGAGAGTTGGCGTCTACGCCCGGCGGCCGGACGCCGGTCGATTCCCGCGCTTTGACATTGATGGACTCAGGAGTTCTGCCACGTATTCATCCGAAGTCAAGAATTTTCAGTAACGGCGGTGGCACCTGCGTCCGGGACCTTGACCATGAACAAGGGGGGAGGAGTCCACGAAGAAAAGTGGGGAGCGCATCGG
Source organism: Hippocampus zosterae (assembly GCF_025434085.1). Lineage (NCBI taxonomy): Eukaryota > Metazoa > Chordata > Actinopteri > Syngnathiformes > Syngnathidae > Hippocampus > Hippocampus zosterae. Next base: position 204,707 of record NC_067469.1, read on the forward strand.
CATCCGTCCGGAGCGTTTCCCCAAGCGGGTCCCGCCGTCTCTCTGCAGCTCCGTCTCGCAGTCTGCAAGCAAATATCCCAGTGCATCAGCATCCGTTCAGAGCATCCCCCCACCCCATAAAAAAAAAGAAAAAAAGTGGGACCCCATCCGCCCCGTCTCGTTGGTTCCCTTATCGAGTGAGGTAATGTGGGGAACTCGGTGCGGGCCTTATCTCGGCCGCCCGGTCGGACCGATCCTCCCTGCTTGTTCGGCTGCCAAGATGAGCAGGCGGGCGGGCGGTAAGGCCAGGGGGAGTGCGGGACGAGAAGGGGGTCGGGAGCCAGGGCACTCTGGGGGCTGGGGGGGCTTGGGAAACTCTCCATTGTGGGAACAGCTGGACTCGGGTGGGACGGGGAAGGTCAGGGCCGGCGCGACATTCACTGCGATGACCGAGACGTTCATCTGGTATCAGCCTGACCTAGAAAGAAAGCAACAGTTTAAAAAAGAACCCCCCCCCCCCCCCACACACACACACGACTCTCAAGTAAGGTAACAAGCAGTGTTGTGGAGTGTTATCGAGGCCCGGGCCACATAAATAACAAATACGAGCAATACACGAATCTGTGTTCTAATCATAAACCATCTGAAATGTGTGAGACCTAAATGGCCAGACTTGCCTCATCTCCCCCGGCCACTTCATCCGACTCTTCCTGGTGGGGTCCCGAGGCCTTCCCAGGCCAACCATCTCTGCAGCACGTCCTGGTCACCCCCCCCCCTGCTCCCCGAGGCCTCCTCTCAGTGGGACGTGCCCGGAAGGCCTCTGACACGATGCCCGAGCCACCTCGTTTTGGCTCCTCTCGATGCAAAGACGCGGAGTAAAGAATTCAACAATGTGACAAAGCTTTTTATTCATTGCTTGTTTTCAGGGCCAAACATTCGAAACCTCTTCAATCAAAGTCAAGAGTGCGCTCAATAAGGATTCTTGGTTGTCGCGTTACACTTTTTCCAATGTTTCCATTTCCGAGGTTGCGAACAGGAAGCCCTTCCGGAGCCGAGCAAAGGCGTCAAGAGAAAGGATAGCAATCAAAAAGCTGCTTTCATGTTTACGGCAAAAACGTCCAGCGGGTCGAGTTCATTCAAAAGTGCGATAAGACGTCGGTACGGGATGTTCTTTGGAGCGGCGCTCAATTACTCGACAATTATCTTTTGTTGTCAGGAGGGCTGCTTTCCAACGGGTCGTTTAACAGCAACGAAAAAAAAATATCTATCTATATCTATCTGTATATATCTGTTTTCCGGTGCGGCGGACAACACGTACTCGTCTCTAGCGGTGGCGCTATCAGTCGGAGGAACGGCCGGTGCCTTCTCGGCGCCGTCGACACAATAACACCAAGTGCCCGCTGACCTTCCATCTGCAGCTGCTGGCCCACAAGGCTGAGGGGAGTCTCGGAGGAAGGTAGAAACCATAAACAGCCGCAGGGGCGGCACAGTAAACAGCCGCTGCGCATTTTCACTTTCAAACTCTTTTAAAATGCCTTCGCATTCGGTTGAGCGCTAAATAGTGTTGCTGGCAACGGATTGGAAATAAAACCAAGCGCAAGTGCAGGATGGAGCTCTCGTAATATGAAATTTATATATAAAATATGAAATCCTTTTTTTTTTTTTTTGCTGCCACTGAGAAATGAACACGTGAACTATCCGATGATGCGCTTTTTCTGTTGGTGTGCCAAGTGTGAAGATGAAAACAAACCAAGAAAGCAATCGTCTTCGCCTTGAGCTCATCCTGGGCGTAGCCGCTACGGGGCTTTCCTCTTCTCCACCTTCTTGATGAAGTTGTTAATGTCCTCCGCCATCAGCCGGGGTTCTTCCATGGCGGCAAAATGCCCCCCGCGAGCCATGTGCGTGTAGGTGAGGAGCTTATGGAATTTCTGTCGCACCCACAGCTGGGGGGTGTGCATCAGCTCGTTGGGGAAGCAGGCAAATCCGGCGGGCACCGTCACTGGCATCCTGGAAACGGCGCAACGCGGGTTACGTCGGCGGCCCCGTTCCACACAAGAAGAGCGCCGGTGCTACATTGATTGTGCGGATCCATGCGTGTGGCGCATGCAACGGACACGCGATTGGTTTTATTATTTTTTTTTTCAGACCACTTCATCTTTGTAGCCGCCCCATCCGCAACTGACCAAATAAGCGAATAACTCACGTGGTGTGGGGAGAGTCCAGGCGGGAAAAATTCTCCTTGTAAAACCTCATTGAGGGAATGATGCAGCCGGACGTCCAGTAGATCATCACGTTGGTCAGCAGGTCGTCCAGACAGAATTTCCTTGTAGACACGCAAGAGAAGACGCGCATCACCGCCTGCCTGCGGTTTTGTCAAGGCCGCACGGCAACTTCACATTTGCTCATCTCCGCAACATGAATCCAGCACACTCAAGTGCCTCTCTTCAGCCCTACTGGAATTTTTACAAAGAAATACAAGACAGCAGAGGTGTCCAAGCTACAGCCCGGGGGCCCATTTGCGGCCCAAAATGACATTTGACCTTGGCCGCGAGGTTAGTTACTAAAGGTGAAGGCGGGCACAGGGAGGCTGTCGGAAACCTTGAACCGAAAGAGGATGAAATTGACGAGACCGTACAAACGATATCGAATCGCTTTCTCGAACGTTGACAAATTGAAGCGCGGCCCTTTCGCCCGTCCATTTTTCTGCACGCGGCCCTCAAACAAAAGAGTCGCTACCTGGTGAGTCCTCCGTCCTCCAGGTTCCTAAAGTCTTTACTGGTCCACGTGGAAAACTTCTCCAGAATGTAGGCGGCCAAACCAACCGGTGAATCGTTCAGCCCTCGACCTGAAGGGAAAAATGCAATGAAGAAATAAGGCGGCGAGTCGACAAACGGAAATGACAGAGCCATAACTACCAGTCGGCCTGGTCTCGGTTCTCACCCGCGGTGTCGGGTTTGGTCGCCTGGATGTGCATGTAGCCGCTCTCCTTGATGGATTCCACAACTATTTTTTGCATAGACGGGTAGAGACGCTCCAGGTCCACGCCGGTGAAGCCGAACAGCTTGGGGAAGTGGCGGCCGAGCAGGATCGATAAAGTGATGACCAGACCGGGTTTGGAAGGCGGAGCAAAGTTCACATGCAAGGCTTTGACGATCCTGAAGAAAATGAAGAATGCAAGATTATTTGCGCCACGCTTGCTTGCGGGGTTCGCCAGATACTTTGGCTTCCTTGCATGGTCGTTCAAAGAAAAAAAAAAGTGTCTTGGGTGAACCGATTCTAAATTGTGAGCTGTGACAAGAAAACCGGGAAAAAAAGACAAATCAGCAGAACTTCCTGCAGTGAAGTGTCTTGATTTCCCATGGGACGCCAAACGGGCTGCCGATTGAAAGACAACAGTGACACCTAGCGGACAGGATGACGCGTTGCATACAAATACCTTGGCCTCCTCCGGTTGAGGAAACAAGGAACGAGGAACAATAACTTTCACGCTCCTGTCCACTTACCCCGTTGTTATGCCTAAAGCATTTTTACTCCTCCAATATTTATTCACACGTGACCATTTTTTTTCCCGATTAAAAACTCCAGAGTGGACAATAATCGGGGAGCCGGCTGGTCTTACTTGGGTTCCAATTGAGCCATGTTGGTGGTGACAAGCCAACCCCAGTCTCCTCCGTGAGCGTAGAACTGCTGAAAGCCCAGGCGTCTCATCAGTTTGTGGAAGATGCGAGCGGCACACACGGAATCAAAACCTGTTGAAATACACGGATTGAGGACTCGTCCGAGGAAAACCAGATCAAACCGTTGAACTTGGCTTTCTGGTCCTCAGAAAGAATGACGGACACGTTGCCGCCTCGGCGTTCAAGGCCAGCGGGGCGGTCGTCGTGCCGATTCACCTTTCTTATGAGGTGCTTCCGAGTAGCCATAGCCGGGTATGGATGGGCACACCACCTCGAACGCGAGGTCCTGGGGGTCGGACGGCTCCGTTAGCAGTGGGATGGTCCCGTAAAATTCATAGAAGGAGCCGGGCCAGCCATGAACCATCAGGAGAGGAAGACAATTGGTGCCCTCGGACGCCCGTTTGGGTTTCACGTGCACGTAGTGAACGTCAATGCCTGGATGGGAATTGCGGGGGGTCAGAAGTCAATAAGATAAGTAAACTCACGTGAGTCAACGACGGCGACCAACCTTCAATGTTGGTTTTAAAGTGAGGATACTGGTTAAGTTTGTCCACTTGTTTCCTCCAGTCAAAGTCGTTCCTCCAGTAAGCGACAACCTTCTCCAGGTACTCCGAGTTAAAACCATAATTGAACCGGCTGTCCTCCAGGGAGGGAACCGGGCGCGTCTGGTCTATTCTTCTGTGTAGGTCCTGAATGAAAATAACAGGAGGACACGTTTCCAAAACCCCATTTTGTGAGCGCAGACAGACAAAAGCGCAACGCTTTCACGATTGCGATGATGACGTTTGATGGGGCGGATGACCTCCAGCTCCGCATCGCTGGTGGTCACTTTAAAAGGGCGGATGGTAGTGTCCCGCTCGCCATCCGGGATCGGGCCAACCCCCCACCAGCCATCCTCCGTCTTCAAAACATGGCTTCGTCTTCTAAACACCAGCAGGAAGATGATGACTCCAAGCAGCAGAGCGACCAGGACCTCGAACAACATGCTTCCTGAGCGGGGGCAGCAGGAAAAAGACACAGTGGGCATGTGAAAAACGTGTTCGACAGTACTGTACTTTCAAATGAAGTCAGTGCCCGCTACTGCCACCTGGGGGCAGTACAGCATTACAGTATACAGTCATGCAGACAAAAAGGAAGACCATATCTCGAACCGTTAAAAAAGCATGACAAAAAAGGACGATTAGTGTATTAACAAGAGCTTCCTACTAAAAAAAGATCGTAGAATTCTATTTTGATTGATACTGCAGAAGTTTTCATCATGACACACAGTACTACATATTTAATTAACAATATGTTGATGGTTGCTCTAGTATTTGCATTTCGCCACAGAATGGAACCATCAAAATGCCCTTCTCAGAATATGACTGCACGCGCAACTAAAACAATCACGTTTTGTTTGAATGGCGAGGTTGTATTTGTGGTTGATATTTTGGACTTTGAGAGGACTTAGCAGGCACTCTTTCCCGTTACATTTGAATGTCGACAGCAGGCTATTTTCCGCGCGGGGCTCACAATGAAACACTTTGAATGTGGGGCTTAACACGTAGCTCGGGAGCCAAGAGTTAGCGGGAAAATGAGGGAGGGGTTAGTCAAACAAAAACATGCCTGTTGCGTTGGGGCCAGCAGAGAGGATAATGTGAACAACAGCCGTCAACCGGCCCCTGGCTCGGGAAATAGGCATGGCCAAAAGGACAATGTCACCTCTTATCAAAACAACTTTCCGGGTGGGGCAAAATGTTCTACAACAAACAAGTGCGCTTTTTGCCAAACAGTCGACTATTTGGCAAAAAGCGCACTTGCGGTGTGACCGTCTAAAGTACTGATAACTTGTGACTAAAATAAAAACACAAATCACGTTAAATAGCAATGATGCAATCCAAGCATAGAAGAAAATTTGGTTAATCTTTAACAAGCCTATCTTTTTGGATAAACCATAGAAGTAAATCTGAATTAAAATTCGTTTCCTTTTACCTGTTTTGTGCAGCTACGGCGCGTGCCTCGTAATAAGCACGGTTCTTCCACGAGCAGTGGCCACGGAGACTGAAGTCCTTCCCTGGACTGCTTGAACCCGAAATTCTAGTGCCCCTTTGAGGTTTTACTGTCGACATTCCAGCAGTGCATGATGGGTAACGTAGTTTTATGCCACTAAGGAGAAAACCCATACAGGCAAAGTAAGAAAAACAAACAGAAACATTGTAAAACAGGTCAATATGCCAACCTTGTTTTATATACATGCGTGAAAATTACATTTCGATAAAGGTGACATCTGAATTTTCCAAAGGGTGTTGATTAATGCCCACCACGGGACTTCGGTCAGTTATTCAAGAATGGCATTTTATGTCGAATTATTTGGCAGACACAAACAAGAGCCCGTGATGAAGGGTATTTCCTAAAAAACGCATTTCAATGCTTACGTTTGTGTAGTGCTCCACAAAAGCGACAGTGAATCACAACAATCGGGGTCCTCGGCAGTCAGGGTGGCCAGACAAGTGCCTTAACTAAATGCGGGGTCCTAACCTGAGGGAATTTAAATATGCCTGATCTAAATTGGGGGAAAAAAAGGAGACTCGTTTCGAAACAAAAGCAAACAAAATGCCTACGTTACTTTTCAACAAGCATTTTACCCACTCCTTGCGGTCAACTTGGGAACAGCCCAAGGTCAACAAGTTGACCGCAATAGACTGGTTGGGCACTCCTGGTATCAAAAGAACCTGCCATACAAGATTACACAGACTCCCATACTTTCACCCCAAATCAAATAAAGGTACAAGTTCTACACGAGAAAGCATACATTTATTGTAGACGTAACTGTTGTCAGCAAATGCAATGGAAATCAGAATGTCCTGCTTCCAGTTGTATTCATTTCCATAAAGGAAAGGGGGGGAGATTTTAGAGCAGGGTCCAAATATAATATTAACAACCTGATTTACTCAAAATTAGGCTTGTATTGATCATCCCACTTGAAAATATCCAAAAGCTCAGGTGCCCAAAGCTGCTCAATGAGCGGCACGCTGTCCATTTCACCCACTACGCCCAAACCTCTCATTTTCCCCGTTTACACATTCGCACACAATCAGAAATGCAATCGAACGCCTTCTGCAGAGAAACTGGATAGCGCATTGTTTAAAAAAAAATCGTAACTAAATGTGCAGAAAGCACATAGAAATCAGATCTCTGACTGCGCTGCATGAGCTGGTCCAGCTCAAATTAAATCTCCGCTACTGCTCTTCTCCATCAGACTCTCCCATCAATTCCACTCAGCTGGCGTTCCGTGTTCCCAACAACAACAGTAGTGAACTTGGTCCAGGCAGTATTCCTTCTCGACTACGTTAGTCTGTTTCCATAGCGCCGCTGTGCGTCTCTTTGGACACCATCAGTCTCATCAGTTTCCCGTGCAGTTTCTCGATCTTCTTCACGTCCTGAGCCTGGTCCGTCTTGTACTGTAAACACTGACCAGGGACACGCAGAGAGAAGACTTACACGACAGTCATTTGACAAATTCTGGCACCAATTCATGCCTCCGTCACATCCTCTCTCCATCTCTATCTATATAGATATAAAAGTAGCACACTGGACGACTGGTTAGCATGTCCGCCTCACAGGGCAGAGGTGCAGGGTTAGATACCTTCCTGTGAGGGATTTGTACATTCTCGAATGCTACAAAATGAGTTTCGTTCGGTATGTTCTAACTCTAAGATTGTAATTGTGACACCACACTTACCACGGAATCGTCAGTCACTTTAATACAAATTTTGCCGTCGCAGTGCCTGTACTTGATTACCACTCTGGCCTAAAAAAAGAGGGAACAACAAACAAGCTCATTCAAAAATAAACCAAGCATCTGTTTTCTCAAATGCTAACGCGATTCAAGGCTACAATGCTATGTAACTCGGCTTGTAAAGCACGCGTCAAGGAGAATTTTTACCTTCATGGGGTCCGTCAGATACAATTTTTCGGCTGCACGAGCAAACTCCTCCCAGGTCTGAAAGTAAGGCATTATGTTTGACGAGGTGAAAAGTGTATTTTCTTCAAGAACTCGGATGAGCCAGAGAGACAACCACGCTAACTTCAGGACACCACATCAGCAGGAACAGCACTAACCGGAAGAAGCTGTGACGTAGGAGTGATTCCGGGTTGCCCCTTCAAAACAAAACAAAGTGTCGGTTTGTGTTAACGAACCAAAAATGATACTGTAATACAACGAGAAAATATTATTCAATACAGACAACAGTGGTGCCCAACCTTTTTGTGTCACGTACCAGTAATTAGAGAGTAGGTTATAGAGTAATTACGAATTTTAACTGATTTTTTTTTCATTCATTTCAAACAGTGTGATTATTCTACTGAACAACAAATGGAGAAGAAAATACAATCACACAGTGAACTATTAAGAAATGGACCAATCAAGAATAATAAATACACCTGATTGTGAAAGCATACAGTACTGTAATCATTTTAAAGTTATTTTCCTACATACGGTGTGAACATCATTGCTACTTGCAAAGGTGACTGATCAAAAGATGACACGATTGTTTTACTGCTTTCATCCCCCCCCAAAAAAAGGGACTAAAGTCCCCTCGTTCGGATTGGCTGTTGAAGGTGAGAGACGGGCAGTATCGAAATATTTCCTGTTTGTGTGAGAACAGGTTTGTCCTGCGGCAACGGGCGAAGCACTCCCACAAAAAGGTGTGATCTTTCTCGTTCGTCATATCGAAATCTGCGGGCTTCATCCAACTTCTTAAACTTCAAATATCATTTGGATTTTTTTCTTGGAAGAGCAACCCGTCAGGTGTTCCGAGCACTAGTTTTGACCTTTGGACAGGTGAGCCCTTCATGTTGTTACGCTTCACTCAACCCTGACTGAAGGCACATAGAAGGTGGTGGACTTAACTGTGCTTTGTATGCCTGTGGAAGTGACATTTTATCGCGTCGGTTTCTAATCACGTGTCCTACCACGAGGCTAATAATAATTAATACATTGTTTGAACTTCTGTAGAGTCAACGGTTGCTTCAATATAAGCAGCAGCCACATGGACACTTGGAAAAGTAAGAAACGGACACGGGACCAAACATTCGGCGCCAACAACGGCGGTGTCGTGAATTGAAGCGTCTTTTTTTTTGTTTCACTGCCGCTTCCTTAGGCCTTTGCTCTCATCGGAGCGTTCCCATCGAGGTGGACGAGGGCACGCCGCCCTCCGGCCTCTCCTTCGACTGGGCCCCCGATTGCCAGCGGCGCAGCGGACCGGGGAACAGCGCAAGCCGGGAGCCAAGTGGGGAAATGAGCATCCATACGAAGCGGGACAGACTTCTTCAGCGTTATTTCCAGAGTGAACTGAAAACCACGAGTCCTCCTGCCTGCGCCCGGGGCGCCTGGCTTTGGCTTCCGAGACCGGGGGAGAGTCGCCGTTGTGATTTTAGCCAAGCTCAAAACGAGCTTCAGTGTTCGTTGGATGAGGAAGACGGCTTGGAGCCACCTTTGACACTTAGGTCAGAAGTCAACAGCACCTACGACATCCCGTCGCACGACCCGGCAGCACATATTCAAGGCCAGTCCAAGTGCTCGGAAGACACAATGGATGTTGTGTCTCAATGTTTGTTGTTTTGTTTTGTTAGCATTGGTTGGTCTTTGACTTTATGACTTGTCGTTGCAGGCCTCCGCCCAAAGCCGGAGAGTTGCTGTCGACGCTGCGCGTGTCAATGTCAGAGGGCTGCACCCTTGGCGCCGCCGTGGTACGGAGCAATACTCATTCCTGTCATATTTTCCTGCCGCTGTCATTTGTGAATGATTTTCTTTCTGCAGGAACCATCCAGGAAACAAAACGCAATATGGCAACGTTCCAAATGTCACAAACGCCCTTCAACGAGCGCAAGCCGGGGCGGCTCCCGGGGCTGTCGTGTGCGAGGTCGGTTTCAATGACCCCCTTCGAGTAGATTTCGGACCGGGTACGAGGGAGACCAGGAGGACCGTCACGCTCCCCGATGAATATCGTAAGCGACGCTTCGATGTTTTAGTTTGGGGTCCGACCCATCTCCCTCACACGGCCGAGTGGAAGTTGACTTTGTGCCTTTGTAGGGAACGTGTTCATCACATATTCAGTCGACACGGCGGAGCAAATGACGGCCCTCAGCAAATTCCTAACAAGTCAAGGCTTCAAACCCGCAGTAGGCTCCCATGTTCTTCCCGAGCAACAAACAAACGCTCGTCGCATACCTCCGCTTCCTCTTTATTTCTAGATTGACATTTTTGACAATCCAACCATCCGAATGGGCATCACCAGATGGATGGACAGATTTTTAAATGACGTAAGTATTGTACTCCCGTAAAAAGAAAAAAAAGAAGAAAAGTCACCCCGTTCCGATGTGGGGAATCCTCCAGAAATCCGTCCTCATCATCGTGGCAATCAGCCCCAAGTACAAGGAGGATGTGGAGGGGGATGCCGACGACGAGCACGGGCTACACACCAAGTACATCCACAATCGGGTGAGCGCAACACCAGCGCATAGCGCACCACAAGTACACGCCGCACACAAATCGGCAACTGTACCGTCGTCATCCAAACGCCGATCTTCCGATTGTCCTTGGCACAGATCCAGAATGAATTCATCCAACAAGGCTGCCTGAATTTCAGACTCATCCCAGTGTTGTTTTGCAACGCCACAAAGGTGAGGCCTTTCCAAAGAAATGCCCAAATGCCCTTCTTGCTCCTAGCTGGTCCTTTCTTTCCCCCCTCGCCGCGTTTGTGGGACAGAAACACGTCCCCGGTTGGCTTCAGAACACAAGGATCTACAGGTGGCCTCGAGACACGCAGGACCTGCTCTTGCGCTTGCTGAGGGAGGAACGCTACATCGTCCCGCAGCCGGAAGCATCCCTCACCCTCACAATTCGGCCACTCTGAAAGAAACGACGCCAAGACGCGCCAACGGCGTTCCAGAGGAAAGCTCCGGCGGCCGTCTTCACTTCTCTCCGTCTTTTTGACTCATGATCGATTCTATCATCTTGGGAGCGCCAGAGATTTCTGCGCCGTCGTGTTTGAAATGAGATCAGATGATTCCAATTTGAAGCGCATCGGGAACCCTACCAAGCCCGGAGTGTGATGCCCATAAGATTGCTGCCGTGTGTTCATCCGCAGCACGTTCTCCGCGTGTCTTTAGTGTCGTTCATCGTTCCTGACAGGTTTCACCCGAAGGTGGCAGCACGTCTCAAATAATCCAAACCACTCGCAGCGGAGTGTGGCAGACGACACCCTCAACTAGTCGCGAGGCACAATATGGAGACGAACAACCAACAAACACAAAAAAAATAAAAATAAAACACAATGCAGTCCGAACAAGAAATCAGTCTTGAAAAGTTTCAACTTCAGCATGCTCAGCGCTGCACCCCCACCAGGCCGTTTCCTACACCTGACCAAAAATGGCGTGTTCTCTGAAGTACGATCCGAGCTTCACACATTTGATCGGATCCTGCATGAGCCCACTTCCTGCCTGCCAAGGCCCATCAATCTCACTTTTATTGGTCCACAAATACGGGCCACTCGTCTCTGCCTTATCTTCGGAGTCCAAAGCAGCCAGACACACAGACGTGTTATCAGAAAGGGCTACAAAAGATATTGCCCTAAAAGAGCCATTTCTAAACCTTATTCCCAACCGTTGTCCTTGCAGGACAGCTATTCGAGCGTTGTTATAACAGTTCCAACTTTTGATAAGTGTGAATGACAACTACAGGCTTAGAGAGTCACTGCCAGAGATGCTTTGAGTCTCTCCATCACACAATTGTCCGGTGTTTATGAACCCCCCCCCCAACTTTCCTCATGTCAGACATCGCATCTTTCTCGTTATTAATATGGCTTAATAATGACTGGCGACCACTCACGGATGCTTTGGGGCTTTGTTTGCTGCTACATAACGACCAGCAGCTACTGTACTATGGTGAAGCTAGTGCGACGTTCGATGCCACTTGTAGTAGGAATGGTACGCAATTGTTAGTACAGTCGCGCCTCGTTAGTAACGTATTGTTATTGTGCAGACATATGCAGCTGTGCGGGGAAAAAAACGTCTCTAAGGAAGAGTCGGTCGGTCTTTGTAGTGCGCTCAAGTCGTTTTACGGCCGTTGTGAGTTAAATCGTCTTAGTAGGGAGCACAAATCGCGTCCTAGCAGGACATCGAACGAACGACAACATTCCAACGTACTTTGTGTGAGAAGCTCTGTCAGACAACGCCCCTTCAAAATAAAGGGTCGCGTGTCTCGGTCTTTATGCCATCATAGAGCCTACGGTCGTTTTATTTTGAAAGTAAGCACAAGAAGTTGTATTCCTCTGCAGTATCGCTTGTCACGCCGTAATCGGGCACCGCGGGTAGTCGCCTCATAAGGAAGTCGAGGCCAAGGGAGGGGGGGCCGTCGGCTTTGGCTAGTTCCAACTCGTGATTTGGGAAAGACGCCGCATACCGGAAGGCTGGGAGTACGTCTTCCTGGCTGAAAACAAAAACACCATGTACTGTTAAAATATCACAGGACAGTCGCCGAGGAACATGGAGCCGACGGCGAGGGAGGGTCCGATTTGCCGTGGCCCCTCTGTCATAGCTCCATCTTAATTGTGGATTATTTGGACGCCTTGGCGCCGCGGAACCTTTTGTTCGTGTTTTTTTTCCTTGGAGACAACCGGGCTTTCCCTGCGCTTCGCCGCCGTTCTTCAGAAATGACAGCACCAGAGTCGGCTCTTCTCATCTCGTAGTCGAGCATTTGTCCACAAATGGACTCCTAGCAGTTGTTTTGTTCCCCCCAATCTTTTGCTTCTTGTACAGCAGCCCAAAGCAGTCATGTTTGCCGTACGCATCGTCACCGCAGACTACTACCTGGCAAGTCCCATCACAGACCTGGACGTGCGTTATTCAGAGTTCAGGAAAAGCGACGTGAAGAGGGTGCCCGTGGTGCGGATCTTTGGAGCAACGCCCGCAGGTCGGTCGATGAATTGTCCGTCTTTTGTCAAACAAGCCACGGTGCTGCATTCGCCTTACACCACGCGGCACGAGACGTGGATCGCGCCAGGGCTGTGGGTTGCACGCGCCCCGACCCCTCCCGCCCCCATCCCCACCACGAGAACGCAAACAACGAAACGAAAGGCGGACTGTGGAACGACTACAGTATTCCACACAGTCATGTCGTTTTCGATCATTTGGGTGCGTGGCGGTTGCACATTGTTGCAAAGCGTGGAGCGCCGTTGCTATCCCGCGCATGCTTTCTGCCTGCAGCGGGGAGACCCCCCCCCTCCCTTTTACGCATTTTACGACGGTTGTCAGTGCTTTTTAATAGGACGTTTTTATTTCCATTGTATGTTGCCATTTCGTTGTACGTGCTCAAAGAGGAGGCATAGCTTGGAATTTCTCGATGCGTGTGTAATTACATGTGTATACATGTACATGTGTTATGTATGCACGTAATATCTGGAAAAGGAGGGTTACAAAAACCAATTTGCATCGGTTTGGTTTTCAAAGATATACTGTATACGAGTGCATCAAATCGAAAGGAATCATTCCACTTGGCAATAAACCATCCTTGAATCGTATGGCACCCCGTGCATGGAAATCTGGATGGACTTGTCTTTAATCGGAAAGATGGACGACCCCGAATATATTAGTCCATGACATCACTTACAGTACTGTCAAGTGAAAATGTGCTTACTGTATATCAACAGTAGTTAGCCTAGGACTAAAAACAACGAGAGGATAATATAACCTAGATGAAATGACAATGTCCTCTTGACTTTCTGAAAATGTCATACGTTTATTTTTGGCTGAAGAGTGCCCAACAATAGCAACATAGCGAAATATAACCGAATATAAACCCCTCTCCCTTTGCTGCTCTATTTTCCCGCACGATAGCTCCGTTCTATCCCAGATCAAATCATTTTCTGTCTGCCGCATCCTGCGTAACCCTTTTGAACAGGTGGCGACTCAGGAATCTGGTCAGAGCATAAACCCGTCTCGCGGTACGCATCCTCAAGAGAATGACCCGACGGATCGGCTCCACAGGGATGAGCACTCTGTGCGCGGAGCGGTCCCGCAAATAATCTTACTTCAAATTATTGCTGCGAGCTTTATCACAATGGATGTTTTCGGAAACTGTGCCCATTTGAATCGAATATGCGCTGACCGACTGGTTAATGAAGCCACGCAAAACTGTGTCGCCACCCCACAGTAGAACACAAGCAATTAAATGATTTTAAAAGGAAAAAACAACCATCACGAAAGACATATTGAGCGTTATTGCTTTAACAAATGGAATGTTTGCGCTGAGCCCTTTACTACTGCTGAATAACTTACTTTGGCTGGTAATAAGGACCTTTTGCATTGAACTGTTCGGAAAGCCTGCAGATGGGGAGGGGGGGGGGTGTGATACCGTAGCAAATATTGGCTAGCACCACAAAGTGCAACAGTGGTTGTTAAAGTCTGTTAGTTCAGGGATTGGCCGCATTTCCAGGGTGTGCCGTTGTTGTCACAGATGTACAGAGCAGGCTAACAAACGTGCCAATGTGGCCGCCATGTTGGCAGGGGCGACAGTCCCCAAAACGTTAATGGAAAGCAGGCACATTAGCTTAGCTTTTCCATTTGCATGCAGCTCAAAGGAAGCATGTCGCATCCATTTTCTTTTCGACATGGCTAAATAAAATCAGGGGCAGTTTATTGCTCATCTGCATGCCACTCTGATCCGGGCCAGACTTCCTTTCCACAATGCGGCGCGATTCAAACGGACGCCAGTCTCTCATGAGAAGATTAAAGGCTTCCACTGATTAAACACACCACACCATCCAGCTGCACAAGTTTAAACATTCTCGCAGTCGTTTTGCTTTTTGGGACTCGGACTCGTCAAGTTGTTACACTTTTGTAAGCGTGATCCCACATGAATGCATTGACTTTGTGTTTGTGGGCCGTCATTCTCCCGTTTTCTTTTCAAAGGGCCCCCGCAGGCGAGATTTTTAACACATAAACTCTTCCTTTTAGATCATCTGCGCTCTCTGGCCTGTGCATCTGCTCCGCACCACGTGGCTTTGGCTGCAATCCCAGACCTCGTACTCGCTTGTCCTTCCATGACCTAAGCCGTGAACACTCCCACCAGTCAATCCGCTCTGTGTAATTCAATGCCCGCGTCCTGTTTTTTTTTGGGGGGGGGGGGGGGGGAACTAGCATCTCGCGTGCGACCAGTTTGAGCATGCCGTGTCCGTACACACTTCTATCCGAAAAGAACAGCAAATTAAAATCGTCAATATCAGCCTTGGAGTTAGTCCGGATGCTGCCCCCGCCCCACGTCCGTGCGTTTGACTTCTCGGATCTCTCGGCCTTTTGCTTTTGTTCTGCTCCGTAGACTCCAACCGGTGATAGCAGGAGGCGCCCCGTTTTGGTTGCTCAAACGTGCGAGAGGGAGAGGAAGTGAATGAGCAGCAGGGAGAGGAATGAAGTGGGGGGCGGGCGGGCTTTGACCCCGGGGGAACCTTTAATGCCATCCAAAGGAATTCTTCATGGATCCTGTAATAGGATAATAGGAAGTTTCAAAAGGACTCCCCTGCTCATTACGACTATAATAATAATAATAATAATACATTTTATTTGTGGGCGCCTTTCTAGAAACTCAAGGACTGTTCCTGTTCCCATTTCTGCTCCGATTGCATTCTCGGGCACCGCCGGGCCGACGCGCTAACCGGTCAACCACCGGCCTGGCCAACTTCAACAATTTAACAAAAAAAAAAAAAAATTGAAATGCATTAGCCCCATTCTGTGCATTCTAGCCGATATTTGCCTTCCGCCTCCAAACATGGTCATGCCGTTTCCTTTCAAAATAAACACCAGCGCACAGCCAAACCGGTGTCCACATAGCACTTTTGGTCCGGGACTGCAATGCAGACCGACGGGTCCGTTTGGATCAAATTTTAATTCCATCGCGACGTACGCAGAGAGTGAGGGTAGGCCGAATTCAAAGCGGGGGGGGGGGATTCTCGCGACTAAAAATAGCATCGCTGCGGTGCGTTTCTGTACATCTGCTGCTAAAAAGGCCATCGCTGAGAGGCGGCTACTTTTGCCCAATGGGATTGTTTCAATTGAAGCCATTGTCGTGTCGGCCCATTGGCCTGTCCTGCTGGCTTGAAGCAACATGTTTACAAGTGGGGCTAGTTCGGCCTTTAGCCTCACCCCCCCCTATCCTCCTCTGCACCCTCCCGCTGTTGCATTCAGCTTCAACGGGGCCTTTCTAATCCTCCAGATGAAATGATTTTTACAGCCCACCAACTCGCATGGCTTAACATTCAGATGGGTGGTCATTAGAGGGGGCAAATGTAGGTGGGGTGCAAGTAAACGGGCGGCGGGTCTTTTGTTCCTTTGAAGCCTTCCAGCTGAATGCTTCCACGGCATCATTCTTTGGACTGACTTTTTTTTTATTGGATCATTCAAAGTCCAACGGGGCTTTGAGATACGAGTTCAAGTTGATCCGTGACTCAAGGCACTTGGATCTCAAATCATCTTTAGCCATTGAAATGAACGGAAATGCCATTCATTCATTTTGGGTAGAGGTGGATGGGGTGGGGGGCTTGAGCGGCTAGCCAGCAGTTTAGCCATTAGCTTAGCTCAGCACACAACGGGGAGCGAGAAGTCTTTTTACAGTTGTCCTAAGTTGCCACGGTAATGGACAGAAATGGATGCTGCGCGATTCAAATAAGGATGCCGCCGCCAATCTGCACAGAGGCTCTTGCGTACGTCCTGCTTGTGCCCGTGGCCAGTGTTTGGCCTAAATGCCCACTTTGATGTTTCACATTTTTGCGCACTGGTTCAGTTGAGGTAACATGGAAACCACGTGCTCCGAGGTCGGAGGTTCCACCTCTGATGCTACGCAAAAGCTGGCAAATGACCCGTTTTACTTTAGCCCCCCGTCGCTTTTCTTTTCTTAATTCCGAGTAACGCCTTTGGGGGACAGTATACGTGGATTGACATAACGCTACGGGTGACCGGCGTCTATTTAATGTCCCGCTGTGCGCTAATCATCCGCCGCCGCTCTGTCGCGCAGGTCAGAAGACGTGTCTCCATCTTCACGGAGTGTTCCCGTACATCTACATTCCGTACGACGGTGACGGCCAGCGGCCGGAAGCGCACCTGCGTCTGGTGGCCTTCAGCATCGACAGAGCGCTCAACGTCGCCATGGGAAACCCCGCTTCCGAGGTCCAGCACATCTTCAAGGTGGTGCTGGTTTCTGGCATGTGAGTAGCCCAACGACGGCGTCGAATCCAACGTTGGCCCGTAAACGCTGCCGATTCTTCTGAGACCTTTGGACTGCGCCGTCCGTCTTCCAGGCCTTTCTATGGTTACCACGCCAAGGAGAAGCGCTTTATGAAGATCTATTTGTACAATCCTCAGATGGTCAAAAGGTAAGCTACGCACGGGACGCGACTACGTTCGGGAATGAGATCTCGCGGGAGCAGCCGAACCGTGAAACTAAACCTGCAACTGTCAAAGAGTCCCAAAAGCAGCAGCAAAAACCACCTTTTTCCCTGCGCTCGGCGTACTCGCCGATATCTTTGAATTGTTAAAACGGACTTGAGCGGCTTCCGCGGTCTCATCGAGAGCGCTCCAACGGCGTCCCGTTTTGACTCCAACCTTGCGTTTCTGGCAGGGTTTGTGAACTGTTGCAGAGCGGAGCGGTGATGAACAAGATCTACCAGCCCCACGAGGGCCACATCCCATACCTGCTGCAGCTTTTCATCGACTACAACCTGTATGGCATGAACCTGTTGAAGCTCGCGGCGGTTAAGTTCCGCCGAGGCAAAAACGAAGGTAGGGGACGACGGTCGGGGGTCTCGGTCCTCCGATTGACCTCCAAATCAATGTCAAACTTTTCAGGGCACGCGCCGGCAGACCCGGACCGGCAGACCCCCGTCGTTCATTCCGGCGACAGTCCCCGCAAGAGCCCGTGTACATCCAAATTCAGCGACAGCACCCTGGGGGGCACCTTTGGCCGCTGGGAAGAGAATTCCATTCCATGGTGGGTCCCAGCTCGCCGCCGCTTGAGGAATAAGTTGAGGAGGGGATCTGGGAACGCCATATTTGAGTTGACTTCCTGTCCGCGCTTTTAAAAATCCATATTTCCCAGGCTTGTTCCTGTTCAAATTGGAATTGCTCTCCGTCGCGGCTTCAACTGTCAAAATCGGGCATCTCCACCATGTCCGTTGGGACTTGTCAAAATGCTGTGCCGTCCGTTTCTTTGCAGCTCCCTCGTCCTGGATGAGGTGGCGAGGCAGAGCACCTGCGAGCTGGAGGTTGACGCCGTCGCCGTGGATGTGCTCAACCGTCTCGAGATTGACAGTAAGCGCGCTCGGGAAAATCAAAAGGGCTCTTTGTCATCAAAATTGCCAAAAGCATAAACCGCGTTCGTCCGGGTCACTTTCTGCACACCCGACCGTTTCCACCAATGAGACGGACGGACAAAGACCAACATTCCCACTTTGGGCAGTCCTCGATCGACACGTGCCAATCGCGTACTTGTCCGCGAAAGTCGGCCCATCGCGATTGAAATTGTAAACGCAGGTTGGCTCGGCGTTAAAGTGGCCGTTTTTTGTTTTTTGTTTGTCCCCGACATTTCTCGCCGACGTGGCGTCACCTGCTCAGATCAAATCGGAAGGAACCCCGGCCTACAAGCAATCTGGGAGGACGAGAAGCAGCGGAGGAGAGAAAAGAACGCAGACTCTCAAATCGAAGCCCCGGAGTCGCAAGGTCAGCATGTTGTGAGCAGAAAAGTCGGAAATACAACGGCTTTTGTCACCAAAGCAGATGCTGTTCTCTTTCCAGCCTTTGACCAAACTCCATTTGGTGTCCGAGTAAGAATCTGAGCTGTGGAAAAACATTTGGAATTGTTTTTCCTTCCGTTTTGCAGAGCGCGCGTTTGCCACTTCAACTGAGAGCGAGCACGTTTTCCTGAAAAGATTCAAGCAGCTTCTGAAGGACAACGACTTTGACGTGTAAGTTCCGCCATCGTCTTGGGCTCGGAACCAATAGTTGGGGATTTCAATCAAAGAAAGCCAAGTATGCCACTCTAGCCACCTAAGCACACAATTTATGCCCCGCGATTGACACTTTGAGGAAACATCGACTGCAGGCTCTCGCATATATTTGGATCCCTCAGTGGAATCAATCAGTGGAGTATCGTGCCCATAAAAAAATCAAACATTGCGATCCACTCCAGATTTCCACCATACGGCGTGACTGCAACGGGTCGAAAGTCTGCTTGGTTTAACAGAGAACTCTGCGCTCCGGCCGGTGATCGGTCAAATGAGGCAAAAACAATTGCAATTGGGCAACATGAACACAAGCAGGCTTTTTGAGCTTCACTTTCCACGAAGACGCCACAATCTGACAGTAATCACGTCACATAACTCACGACATTATTCGTCCCAAACGGCAAACTATGAAGTGAGAAGATGGGCTCTGTACCTGGATGCGTTGAACTTGTTTTGTTGTTAGTCCACCGAGCACTCTTTGGGACGAATTCCTCCTCGGAAAATGTCTCGTCGTTCCTCGCGATATCGCACAGCCGCTCCCGGTTGCCGCTTCCCGGGCCGCGCGTAGCTTGCTGAAAATGGGCCTTGTTGTTTTTCGAGGGTCGCTAGCAAATGTTCGGGAAGCTGCGCTCTCCCGGCCTCAGTCAATTGTTTGGATTTTTCCGCACGCCGCGTCTCGTCGTGCCGACTCGCGTTGTCGTCCTTCGCCGCTAACTAAACGCGCGGCTCGCCTCTGACTTCAGTCGAGCAATGTTGAAAAGTCCGTATTTTCTTGAAACCACGGCCTTTAGCGTCCCTCTTGACATTTTGTGTGTGTGTGTGGGGGTGGGGGGTTCATGGGCGGCCATGACCGTGACGACTTGCCGCTAATGACGCTGATTCGGCCGTCGCACCTGTGCGTAAACGACGCACGCACGCCGTCAACAAATTTCACAGTAAAAGTTGTGCCCCAAAAAATTGAAAGCAGCTTTTATTTTCTTAATTCCAAGCAACTTTTCACAGGACCGACACGCATGATCCCAAATGTTGAAAGTATTGTCCTTTATTTTCTTCAGTCCACGAAAGTGTTGGCGTGCCAATAAGAGCAGCTCGCCCGGGGCGTAAAAAGAACGCTTCTGGTATAGCCGTACACTCATCATTTGTGTTCGGTGGTTTATGCGGACCGGAACGTATGATCGCCCAACATGTTAATCACCGCAGCAGCGTAGTCTCTTGACACCAGGCA
The DNA here is from genome assembly GCF_025434085.1 of Hippocampus zosterae. Taxonomy (NCBI): domain Eukaryota; kingdom Metazoa; phylum Chordata; class Actinopteri; order Syngnathiformes; family Syngnathidae; genus Hippocampus; species Hippocampus zosterae. The sequence goes on from NC_067469.1 coordinate 224,617, forward strand.
GACTTCCTCCCCTCGACACTTTTTTTTAAAAGTCATTAAGCAGACGAATGAAGAGAGAGCCGCTCTCCGGAGCCCTTTCCTCTTGAGGCCTGATAATGAGCCTGGAGTCAAAAGCGCACTTGAAGCGACTTGATGTTCCATTTCATCACTTTCCCTCAATCTACTTTGTCCAAATGTGCTCCTAACCAGGTTGCATGGGGGGCATCAACATGAACACGGTTGTGACTCAATGCAAGACTTTGTTGGGAAGCGTTAGCGAATAATAATTGGAGTCGACAAGCAGTGTGGCCAACGGCCGGTTGTTTTCCGGCCCCTTTTTCTATTCGTACAACGTCTCAAACACAAAGCCAGTTGCACAGCCGCCCGTTTCCTCACACGACACCGACACCGCCCGCGTACACGATCCCGGAGCCTTCAAAAAACGTGAGCGCATGAGCACCTCCGGAAGGTCGTCACGTGATGGCAGCCATTCCTACAGGCATACCGTTGCTATTTCTGTCTTTTTGCCGCTCGCGAGCGATGCACAAATTGGACGTTCCCTTTGTATTCAGGACGCCGGCTTCCCCCGTTAGTGACGACGGAGAGGCTTTCGGCGATCTCACCCTGCATTCGTCTCTCCATTTGACACCGGAGGAAGCGCAGTGCCCACCCGCTTCGGCTGTGGAGGCGCACCGGGACTCCGAGCCAGGTCAAGATGCTGCGCGCTCTTCTTTTCAAAAGTCAAAGATAGTCATGGCCTTCGGTCGCCGAAAAACGCCAGCGCGTCCATTGTAAAAGCGAATACGAGACGTTTGCCATTCACGCCGACGCGAATCCGATTGGTGAGATTTTAATACCTTTCCGTTGCAATTTCCCGTGATTGAGCGCGAATGGTCGCAGAGCATCCGGGAGGTGGGCGTTCTCCTTGCTTTGTGGTGTCGCTTACTTCCGAGATTCTCGCTGTGACTTCCGACGGTCTCCCTAGAAGTTGTGAGCAGTCCAGGCAAGATCCCGGAGGAGGCCCTTGTGGACCAGGAGGCCATTTTGTGTCTCCTGGAGAGCAGTCAGAGCTTCCTAGCGCCCTCTCAGGCATCCAACCGCTCACCTTTAGTAGGTGCGTGAAGAAAACACATTCTTCTCAAATCACATTTTAATCGAATGATGACATTGCTCACTAACCGTCAACGTTGATGTCAAAATGGTCTTTTTGTTGTCACTGTCCAGATAGCAGCCAAGACGGCGCCATGATTGACTTGCTGGCGGGCTTGGCGGACGACGGCGGGACCGCCGGTCTGCCCGCTTCGCAGTCGCGGTCCCTGGCGGGGACCCAAAGCTGCCACTACAACAGCGACGATGAGGAGGCCAAGCCCGAGTTGGACGAGGAAGAGGCGCAGCTCAGCGTGACCATGTCGCAACGATGGGACAGCGAGCCCCTCCAAAGCCCCCCTTTTGCGAGGTGCGGTTGCGCAACGCTGCGCATGAGTGCAATGACCTGGGCTTCATCCGCCATCCTTCCGTGTGCAGCTCTGCCGGCAAGGAGGCGCAGGACGGCGTCGGCGATGAGCATCGGGACTCCGACGACGACGACGACGACATGGAGTGGAGCGCCAACAATTCGTTATTTGCTAACTTGTCCATCCCCCAATTTGACGGGGCGGCGGATGAGAGCAGCGGTAAGACATCTCGAGCCCGCGACGGCCAAACTTTGGAGACTTTTGAAAAGTGACTGGCTGGCGTTTTTGCATGTGGTCCCGTTTCCCCAGATTCGTCCTTAACAGACAGCGGCTCCCGAAGCCAGTCTTCCCTTCTGGTCACCGAGAAGATGATCATGAAAAGAAGTCACCTCCCGGGAGAGAGCGTCCGCCTGGAAGCCCCCTCCTCAGCCAAGATCTTTCCCGAGTGTCAACACCCGGAGCACAGCAGCCCGGAGCACGGCGGCCCGGAGCACGGCGGCCCGGAGCACGGCGGCCCGGTGCACGCGCCGGACAAGGAGCAAGCGCTCGACAAACACTTTCGGTCAAAGAGCGGCCAGGAGAGCGGCAGCGAATGCTCGACAGGCTTCAAAGTGAAGGCCAAAGTTCCTTCCATCCCGCCGGTGGAACACCCCGTCCCCTGCAAAACAATCAGTCAAGCGGAGGCGTCCGCCATCCGCGTGGACGACGAGGACCACGTCGGCCCGCCGTTCGGCTACGACCGGCGAGCGTCGGACGGAGCCGACCTGGAGAGCTTCCAGTTCCACAACGATCAGCTGACAAAAAGACGAAAGAGCGCCGCCGCCGCCGCCGCCGCCGAGACAAACTGCCTGGCCGTCCTTCAGAACCACCGGGCCTTTTCCCTCTGCTACTCGGAGCTGAGGAACCGCCCAACCAAGACGGACCTGGACCTGAGCCAGTCGGAGAGGCGCAGCCCCCTCCTGAGGACCATTTCCTCGGCGCCGCCCACTCTGGAAAGCGAGGCCTTTCCCAACCGTCGGGAGGGCCAGATGAGCAAAGACGGCCCGGAGGGGGGGGATGTGGGCGAGCTGAAAATCCGGTACGAGGACTATCAGGAAAATAAAACGGAAAAGACCATCGGCGCCCAGCAGGAGGCGCACTACAAGTTCTTCCCCAGCATCATTCTCTCCAACTGCCTCAACCGCAAGAAAGCGTTGGGCAAAAAGCCGCCGGATGCCCGCGGCAAAATGGAACGGAGCGCCAATCGTGGGTCCAGGCTCAAATTAAATAAGAAAAGATTGGCGGGGCCCGGCGACAAATCGAACGTGGACGAAAGCTGCGCCTCCGACGGCCGGGTCAGCGTCGGCCGTACCTCGGTCACGCCCGATCGTCCGGGGATCGGGGACACGGAAATGCTGGTCTGCGACCAGAACCCGGTGCGGCCCGAGTCCCTGGTCGGCGAGCCCCTCCGAAAGGAAAACCCAGAGCGGCCGGACGCGGCGGGGCCCTCCCTCGGCAAACTGCCGCAAGCGCCGCCCGCTCGCTCGGCGGAAGCTGAAGATGCGGCGGAAGACGCTTTCGAGCCCCTGCCAGATTTAGCCACCACAGTCACCTGCACCGCGGCTTCGTCCCTGCCGGGCGGCAAATACACGCTGAGGACCAAACGCAAAACGCCCTGCGACGGCGACGGTGAATATTTGGGCGCCGCCGTCAAAGGGCGTGGCAAAGGTTGCAACGGCCACGGCGGGCGGGAGCAGAAACGGCGCAAGAAGGAACCGCCGGTCATCATCAAGTACATCATCATCAACAGGTTCAAAGGAGAGAAAAACATGTTGGTGAAAATGAGCAAAGTCAGCGGCCAAGAGCAGAGGGTGACGCTGACAAAAGACAAGTTGGATCGCTACGGCAAACTGGCGCCCCTGAAGGACTTCTGGCCAAAGGTGCCCGAGTCCACCGCCGTCCGCTTTCCCGTCGCTGAGCCAAAGGCCAAAAAACAAGCCAAAGCAAAGTCCAAAGTCAACTCCTCAAATAAAAAAACACTCGACGGCATTTCCGGACTTCGAGTCGGACAAAGTGAAGATCGGGCAAAAAGATCAAAGGGCTGCGAAAAGCGCCGGCGTTTCCCCGCTTTGCCACACGAGCGGCGGCCGGCGGACTCCACCCACGCCAAGTTGGACGCGACGTCCCCTCGCTCTTGGTCTCCGACAGACCCTCTCATGACTCCAAAGCAACTCCTGAGCACCTTGCGCGATCCGTGTCTCGGTCTTGCGGGACAAACGCCGCCGCCGTCGACCGAAGGAGCTCCGAACGCATTGCGGAGATCAACGGCTCCCATAAGGAGACGCGTGAAGAGAGAGAAAAAAGGCGCCGGAGCTCCTCCAAGACAGCGGAGGAAGGCGCTGGCTTTTGTCCCACAAACAAACACCTCCGAAGACGAGCCCCGAGCCGGACGGCCGTACAAAAAGGAAAATCTGGACGCAAGTCAAGACGTCGGGTCCTCATCCCCGTCTGAAAAGCTGGCAAATCAAGGTGCCGAGCGAGACCAAACGCTCCGGTCTCCGGAACCCAAGTTAGAACGTGGCGGTTGTCAGACCTCCGGCGTGAAGCTCGAGGAGGAGGAGGCGTCTCGGGCACGGCCCCCGCAAGGCGCAAAAGACGCCGGATTCTCAAGAGCAGCCCCCCGACGGCGCAGACCGCTCGCCGGTCTCTCTCGGCCCCCGTGCAGCTCGTCGCTCCTCAAGAAACTTTCCCAAAAGAGTGATGCCGAAGCTCAGCCCGGCGCCCAACGGGGCCAAGCCGGAAAAGCCCCGAGAAAAGCCCGCACGCCCAAAGATAGCAAAGGCGGAATTGGGAAAAGCCATCGGAAGCAGGGCCGGCCCCCGGCGCCGGACGGCCGCCCGCCCCTTCCGTCCGGCGATTTGATGGAAGACGGCGGGCTGTCGCCGGAGCTCCGGCACGACTATTCCTTCGACATCAACGCCATCGATCAGAGCCACTTCTCCAGCCCCTACGGCGGCACCCACTTCGTCCTGACCGATCAAATGTTACCCGTCAAGTTCTTGAGCGACGGCGCTCAGGAGGCGGCCTTTGACAAGAAAGCCGGCGGGCTTTCGGCTTACGGCGAGGAACCCAAACGGGACTCGGACTGGCGCGGGGCCAAGCCCGCCAGCCCCGACCTCTTTGACGGACCCGAGCGCCTCACGTTCACGGACTGGGACAAATTGCGCAACGGCGATTGCGAGTCGTCGTCGTCGTCGTCGGGCGTCGGCTGCCATCCCCTCAGCCCCTTTCAAGACTTTCAGTGCGAAGGGAAAGAGCTCCTCTTTTCGGCTTGCGAGCCCGCCCCCCCGCCGCCTTTGAGCTCCGCGGGCTTCGGCGGCCACGAGGGCTCTCCGGCGGGCCCGCCCCTGGAGGCGACGCCCGGCAGCTCGCCGCGCTCCGTCGCTTCGCTCTCTCAGGTGAGGGCCGGCCAGGCGCCGCGTGGACCAGGGGGAGGAGCCAACATTCTCAAGCCGCTCATGTGCCCTCCGAGCAGGGAGGAGATGGCGGCCACTCTGCTCCACCTGGAGATATCCGAGGCCGCCTTCCAGGAGCCCTTCTGCAGCGATCCCTCCGACGCGCCGGCAAAACCCATGTGAGAAAATATCACATCTCAATTTGACGTATGAAAATGAGGCCATTTTGCGCTCACCTTGCTAACTTCACATTGTGCTTGCGTTTCAAATTTTTCTCCCCCCCCCCTCTAGGGAGGTCGGCGGTCGCAAGCTAGCGGTGGGGACCCGACTGGTCAAGGAGTTGAAAGAATTTGGCGGGGAAGTGTCTTTAGAGGGCCTGCGTTTCTGGAAGACTGCCTTCGCGGCCATGACGCGTTACGCCGCCCCCCCCAGCCCGTCCGCGCCGGCGAGGCGAGATGGGGCCGCGAGCGACCCATCCTCCCCCGCCGGCGACAAGCCACTGGTCCTCCTGCCCTGCAAAACGGCACCCAGCCGCCAACGTGTGCACTTGTGGCTGGAAGCCAGGAAGCAGTTTGAGGCCTTACAAAAGGGGATGCGCCACGCCCAGTTGCTAAAGAAGGCGGAGTCGCCCGCTCCCGACTCGAATGCCGCCCTCCGAACTCCGACGAGAAGGAAGCGGAACCCGTCGCGGAATGCCGACTCTCGGGGGGACGCCGCGGCGCCGAGTCCGCCGTCCGACGAAGCTTCCGTCCAACTGGAAGAGGAGGATGAGCAAGGCGGCTCTCCGGAATCCCCGGAACCGCCCACGTGGCAGCCGCCCTCAGGCGGGTTGCTCGCCAAAAGGCGCGGCGGCCATGGCAGCCCTCCCGGCTGGAAGGAAGAGCGCCTTCGGAGCACGCCGTTGGCGACGAGGCATCTGGAACCCGCATGTAGCAGCACCCCCATGTCCAAAGGTAAGGAGCCATTTTCTTCCTCCCGCTTGAAGCCGCCCGCGTATTGTCCTCATTTGCGCTCCTCCGGCCTCCCCCCACCCCTGTAGAAGACCCCATCGGTGGGAGAATCCAGCATCGGCGGGGAAGCCGAGCGCAAGCGCCGACAAGAGTGTTGCCCGACACGCAGATCAAGGTGAGAGCAAAACATGGGACTTTGCGGAGGATCGGGACCGGGCCGGCCCGCCGCTCATGGATGGCCGTTAAAATGCATTTATGGCTTGGGGGGGGGTGCAAACGCTTCAATGTGCATTTTTGTTTTTTGCACAGAGCCATTTTGCTGCTTTGAACGCTCCAAAGAGAGAGACTTCTCAGATCGAAGGCCCCAGCATCGCCAACTCGTACGGCTTCCAAGTCAGCCTGCAAAACTTGCAGGACGCCAAAGCTCTCCACGAGGTGAGAAAAGCGCTCCGAGCGCCCATCTTGCGCCAAGCGACTCTCGTAAGAGGGAGCGCGCCAACTCCTCCTCTCTTCCGGTTGATATTTGACCTCGGCGACTCAAACGATGACCCGATTGTCTTTTTGTGTCAGGTCCAGCACCTGACGCTCATGGGAATGGAGCTTCACGCGCGAACTCGACGTGACCTCGAAGCCGACCCCGAGTTTGACCCCATATGTGCCTTATTTTACTGCCTGAATTCCGACGCTCCCTTGCCCAATGCGGACGGCTCCCGATTGACGGGCGCCATCGTGGTGCATCGGGACCACGGCGCTCGCGGCCAAGGTGAAATAGTGCCACTCAAATCACCTTTTTTTTGTTTTTTTAACGTTTGTTTGCTAACATTCGGGCGGGCGAATGCATTTTCATCAACTGGGCAGGCCACCGAGGCGCGGCGCCCCTGCTGGTCAGGTCAGGCATCACCGGGCTGCAGGTGAAGTACGCGGCGGATGAGACGACGCTGTTTGAAGAACTGGTGGCCCTCGTGAGAAGGTTTGGGACGAAATATCGAGCGTGGCGCTTTTTCAAATCCTTGTCTCCTCATACGTGAGGTGAAGGTGCTACGGTGCGCTTTTGCAGGTTCGACCCGGACATCCTGTTTGGTTACGAGGTGCAGATGCACTCGTGGGGTTACCTTCTGCAGCGAGCCGCCATTGTTGGGGTCGACCTCTGTCAACAGCTATCGCGTGTGCCGGGTAAGGCGGACCTCGGTTAGCGCTCAGCCACAAAAGACATACGGGCAGAACGAAATTGCGGGGGGGGAGGGGTAGCATACTCATGTCCTCCTCCGCGGACATGAGTATGCTACTGGTGTTCACTACGCTTTTTTTTTAATGCACTGTGTTTCACGGTGTGTATAATAGCAGAGATGTGAGTTGTGAGTTGTGACCTGTGACCTGTGACGCGGTGTCCGTCGGAAAAGCTCCCGCTAAGCGCTTGTCCGGCTGGCTCCTCGTGTGTCCTCAGGTGACTCCAGAGAAAACCGCTTTGCTGCAGAAAGGGACGAGTACGGAGCAGACACGATGACGGAGATCCACGTCATCGGCCGCGTGGTCCTCAACCTGTGGAGGGTCATGAAAACGGAGGTCAGCGTCCCGACATGACTTCTTGCCGCTTTGTTGTACTCGAGTTTGGGCCATTTTCATCTCGGTCCTCCCCTTGCCAGGTGACGCTAAACAACTACACGTATGAGAACGTGGCCTTTCACGTGCTCCACCAGCGCTTCCCCCTGTACAGCCCCCGCACCTTGTCGGACTGGTTTGATCACAACAGCGACCTCTACAGGTTTGGGTTTGACACTGCACACGCCGAAGATTATTTGGAGCGTTTATCCTCGTGAACTACCCCCCCCCCCCTCCCAGCATCCCCACTCCATGATCTAAATGGCCCCCATTGGTTTGGAATGAATTTTTTTAGAAAGTTGCTGTATCGCTCAGCCCTAATAAATCCCAGCTTTGGGTCGCTCTCCAGGATAGATGTTTTATTCCCGTTTTTTTTTTTTGCTTTGCGTTTGTGACAGATGGAAGATGGTGGACCATTATGTGAGCCGAGTGCACGGCACCATGCAACTTCTGCTGCAGCGCGACGTCATTGGCAGAACCAGCGAGCTGGCCAGACTCTTTGGGATTCAGTTCTTCCACGTTCTCACGCGAGGCTCACAGGTACCAAGGCAAAGCTCTCATTTTTTTCTTTAAACCAGGCGGGCATTCACAGTGGCATATCTCCAGTCACCGAGCGGGAGCTCTCTTCTTCTTCTCCCCGCAGTACCGCGTGGAGTCCATGATGTTGCGGGTGGCCAAGCCGCTCAACTACATCGCGGTGACGCCCAGCATGCGGCAACGGGCGCAGCAGCGGGCGCCTCAGTGCCTGCCCCTCATCATGGAGCCCGAGTCGCGCTTTTACAGCAACTCGGTGGTGGTCCTGGACTTCCAGTCGCTCTATCCCTCCATCGTCATCGCGTACAATTACTGCTACTCCACTTGCCTGGGCCACGTGGACGACTTGGGAACGTAAGGACGGGACAGGGGCGGGGCCAAAATCCAAACGCGGCTTCACAACTCTGGCCTTGGCAAGCTTTAAGAGGATGCCTTGTTCGTCGATGCGTCTGTCGCAGGCCAGACGAGTTCAAGTTTGGCTGCACCTCCTTGCGCGTTCCCCCGCAGCTCCTCTACCAGCTCCGAAACGACATCAGCGTGTCGCCCAACGGCGTCGCCTTCGTCAAGGTACGACATCCCACGACTGACATTGATCAAGGTCAATGGACCGCGATTCTCCTCATTGAAGGTGAAATGCGAGTTGCAATTCAGCTTTGGCCCCCCCCCCGGGACAAAACCTTTTCTGTCTCACCTGCAACGTTCTCAAAGCGCCGTCGCCTCACACTCGGGGCCTCTTGCTCTCCTCTTTGCAGTCGTCGGTGCGGAAAGGCGTCCTTCCCAGCATGCTGGAGGAAATCCTGCGCACGCGCATCATGGTCAAGCGCTCGATGAAAGCCTACAAGCAGGAAAAAGCGCTGATGAAGCTGCTGGACGCTCGGCAGCTCGGACTCAAGCTCATCGCCAACGTCACCTTCGGCTACACCGCCGCCAACTACTCTGGACGCATGCCCAGCGTGGAGGTGAGCCCCGAAAGCAGGCATGTCATGGGATGGGGCGAGGGGGGGGGGCATTTGCCGCCAGTCGGAGGTCGCGCGCTATCCGCGCACATCCTCCGCATTGGCGATTGTCCGGATAAGCCGTTGCCAGAGTCGGGCTGGACACATAATTGGGGCTAGCTTAAGCGGCAGTTGCTAGCAGCGAGCCGGAACTAGCCGCTAGCGCAAGCGCGCTGAGAAAGGCCCCACGGAGCAGTCTAGCGCTAAAGCGGCACTTCTAACCCGACGTCATCGGATTGTGTTGGGGGGGGGGGGTCTTCTGCGATTTCAGGTGGGAGACAGCATCATCCACAAAGCTCGAGAAACTTTGGAGAGAGCCATCAAGCTGGTCAATGACACGAAAAAGTGGGGGGCGCGCGTGGTCTACGGAGACACCGACAGGTACTCTCACTTTCTGTCGCCGTCTTGCGCCGAAACGGCGACGTGGGCGATGAAGGGTTTCTCCGCGCGTCAATCGGCAAAATAACACGACGCTTGGTGTCGGCCAGCATGTTCGTCTTGTTGAAAGGCGCCACCAAAGAGCAGGCCTTTAAGATCGGCCAAGAGATGGCCGAGGCGGTGACCGCCACCAACCCCAAGCCGGTCAAGCTGAAATTTGAGAAGGTAACGGATAGCGGCGCGCTCGATTCACGTGCGTGGCGATCGCTGACGAGGGGCGGGTGGGGTGGGGGGGTGCCTCAGGTGTACCTGCCCTGCGTGCTGCAGACAAAGAAGCGCTACGTGGGCTACATGTACGAGAGCCTGGGCCAGAAGGAGCCGCTCTTCGACGCCAAAGGAATCGAGACGGTCCGACGTGACGGCTGCCCCGCCGTTTCCAAGGTAAGCGCGACGCATACACACCTTGTATCCCAAGGTGAAATTCTTGATCGGAAGGATCCTCTTCTGTTCCTCTCGAGATTCTGGAGCGCTCCATCAAGCTACTCTTCGAAACGCGGGACATCAGCCAGGTCAAGCAGTTTGTTCAGCGCCAGTGCGTGAAGGTTCTGGACGGGCGGGCCAGCGTGCAGGACCTCACTTTTGCCAAGGAATACAGAGGCGGCGCCTCGTACCGGCCCGGCGCCTGCGTGCCTGCGCTGGAGCTCACCAGGTGTGTTGTCTTCTTCTGCAGTTTGTCGGGCCCAATCCGACATGCTGTCCTTCGCGGTCGAGGAGCTTCTTTGCATCTGTCGGAAAACACAGGCGCATTTGCATTGGCGTTAGTCATGCCCCCCCGGTCCATGTTGTGCCGCAGGCGCATGATGGCGTACGACCGTCGCCTGGAGCCCCGCGTGGGGGAGCGCGTGCCCTACGTCATCGTGTACGGGATGCCCGGCGTGCCGCTCATCCAGCTCGTCCGCCGGCCCCTGGAGGTGCTGCAGGACCCCGGCCTCCGCCTCAACGCCTCCTATTACATCGCCAAGCAAATCCTGCCCCCGCTGGGCCGCATGTTCCAGCTGATTGGCGTCGACGTGTTCAGCTGGTACCAGGAGCTTCCCAGGGTGAGGCGGCTTAGAGACCGCGGCGCTCCGCCCCCCTCCCGTTTGGCCCTCGAGGCAGGGTCATTAATTGAGAACCAAAGCGCTGTTCTCTGAGTGAGCACACACGCCCCCTGCTGGTGAACTGCCATGTAAACAGTCGCACGACAATTTGGAACTTGATCTCGCGAGACGTGTTGTCGCATCTTGATGAGGCTTCCTACTTACTGTAAACACATTCAAGCTGACGGGTCACACTTCATGCTAGTAAATGACACTTTTTAAAGTGTTCCTGAGTCTCAACAAAGAGACCCGACATGAAACATCCCTTTGGAAAAAAAAAAAAAAAACGTCCCGGCAACATCCCCTTTTCTGTCCAGATCCAGAAGGCCTGGTGCTCATCGGGCGTGGCGAGGAAGGGCACCATTTGGCAGTATTTCACCACGCTCCACTGTCCCGTGTGCGACGAGCTCACCCAGCTGGGCGTGTGCTCGCGCTGCCGGGCGTGGCCCCAGCGCGTGGCCGTCACCCTCCAGCAGGACATCGGGCGGCGAGAGAGAGAACAGGACCGGCTACTGCAGGTACGGACGGCCGCGCGGCGCCGACGCGCGAGCGCCGACGCCTTCTTACCCCGCTCGCCTCTCGCCGGCGTAGATCTGCAAGAACTGCAGCGGCTGCGGCGAGCGGCAGGTGCCGTGCGTGTCGCTGGACTGCCCCGTCCTCCACAAGCTGACGAGGGTGAGCCGGCGGCTCTCCGAGGCGCCGTACCTCCGACGGCTGCTCGACGACTTGTGAGCGCCGCCCGACGTGTCGCGGCTCACTTTGGTGCTAATGGCCGCCGCCGTCATCGTTTGGGTGTTGACTTCCAAACATTTCAACGGTGCTTCTCCTGAACCCCGCCGGGTTGCCATCGTGTCCCGTTACCTGCTCAAGCGTATTTGTTATACAAGTATCGTCTCTTTGGAAGCTCCCTCATAGGGCATCTCTACGTTTCATTCGAGCCGTGCTTATTGTCGATCGCGGCCGTCGTCGGCTGCCGCGGCGCCCCGCCCCCAACCCAACACCAAAAAAAAAAAAAAAAAGTCGGACTCAAATATTCCTCATTTAGTGCCACGGCCGTTCATTCATCAAGTCGATGAGCAACGGCACGTGGGACTCCACTTTAATGTGCACAAGTCGTTTTCCATTTGAAAGTGCTCAAAGGCTGTTTTTGTACATTCTCCTGAGGGACGCCATTTTGATTGTATTCGTGCTCGTTTGAGCTTCTTGCTCGTCTCGGGTGAAATTTGAGATTGTCGTTTTTTTTTTTAACCGGGGACTGTTGCAATACTGTTTTGATAACGTCTATCTGTGCTAAGTACGTTTCAAACTCTGTGCTGTCATCAAACCGTGTGGAGATCCGAATATCTGTTGTTGGTAAAAATGTCAAAAGAAACAAAAAACGCTGTTGCTGTGGGTTGAAATGGATTGAATAAAAAGTTGTCGCATTCAAATGTTTTTGGAAGAATTTGACACTTGGCACAAACGGATGGCATTCAATTTGAGGGCCCGACGCCTTGTTTGGCATTTTCTCTCCCGCTTTGGCCGATGGAAAAGGGACGGACGGAACTTGGCCCCGAGTTGACTTGTAAACAGAAGAAGCGGGTCAGAATCAGGGTGGACGTCCGCACGTCCTTCGTTTTTAATCGCCGGAGACTCAATGAAATCGGCCGCCGCCATCGATGGCTTTCCAAGTCCGAGATCGGTTTGAAGCGGGCGGCCTCTCGTGGCTCAAATCGGGTATTGCAGGTTTTCAGTCTCTCTTGACTCGGTCAGCAAAGAGCAGCAGTTTGCGTCCGGGGGAGTCCCCCACCAGGGAAACGGCGTCGGATGACGAGGCCTCCTTTGCGGGTTCGCTCGTCCGCGTGGCAGAGGAAGCCGCGCCCCCGTCGGCGTTGGGGGAGGAAGAAGCCGACTTAGCGGGCGAAGCGACGAGACTCGTGGCGTCGTCCATTTCAATGACTTCAAAGTCGGCATCGTTCCACCGATCGGCCTCGTTCTCCTCCTCCTCGTCGTCTTCCTCGTCGACGGCTCCCGAATCCAGCAGCGCCCGTCGGAACTCGCCGTCGTTGGGCGGCCCCCTCCCGTGGGCTTTTCCGACCGAGGCCAGCTTGTACATGACCGGAAAGAGGATGGCGGTGAAGGTGGACGCGCCCAGCGACACGTACATCAGCGAGGGCTGTCCGTCCATCTTTCCCAGCAGGAAGCCCACCAGAGCGGGCAAGGCCATCTCGCCCAGGGCGCCGCCCACCACCAAGGCCGCCGCCGAGCGCCCCGTCACGGCCGTGTACTGCTCCAGCCAGGAAATCCCGCCGGGGAAAGTGGAGGACATGGAAGCCCCGTAGAAGGCCGTGCAAATCCACAGCGTGGCTTTGTCCTTGCTGAAGAGGCAGAGGAAGAGGGTGGACAGCGTGCTGCCCGCCAGGCTGAGCAGGATCATGGTGCCCGGGTACACGCGGGACGCCAAGAAGATGGCCAGCCCCCGGCAGGCGGCGAACGTGGCCCAGAATAAGGAATTCAAGCCGGCCGCCTGGGACGCGCTCATTCCGGCAAAATCCTTGGCAAAGGTGAAAATGAAGGTGCCGTAGGCCACCTCGGCGCCCACGTAGGCGAAGAAGAAGAAGAAGAGCAGGGCCACCAGCGCCGCGTGGTGGCGGGCCGCCGGGGGCTCGGCCCGGGACGGACGGCCTTTGTCGCGGGACGCCTCGCCGCCGGCGGAGAGCAGGAAGAACGGGACCGAGGTGAGCAGGACCAACAGGCCGATCACGACGTAGGCCCACATGGAGGTCGGCTCGCCGCCGCCGACCGGCCGGACCGCGGCCCGATCGCCGTCGGCGAAGGGCCGCGTGGCGTCGCTCGCCGCGCCGCCGCCGTGTCGGCCCAACAGCACCTTGGCGATGATTGGCGACGCAAAGGCGCCGGCGGCGAAACTGAAGTGGAGGGCCTGCATGTGGGGTGCGGCCTGCTCGCCCCACGTCTGCAGTATGAGGACGTTCCCACCTGCCGCATAGCAAAACAAAAGCGGTGGGGGGGGGGGGGGGGGGTTCAATCGCGGTCTTTCCGAGGAAACGCGCATTCCAATCAACTCCATGATGCAATCGGAAGCTTCGATTGGACCCAACCAGCCTCGCCCCACATTAGTCAAATTGGAACCGTCCTAAAAAGTGGACTCGCCCAACCAGTTACTATGTCAACAAAACACCGCTTCCGGTTGATTCCGAAAAAAAATAAAACTCATCATCGTGTCGGGGAACGTGGCTGTCGTCCTACCCGTGTCCAGGATCCCCAGCGAGATGCCGATGCCGGACATGAAGCCGGTGAGCAGCAGGGCGTGTTTGCAAAAAGGGATGGCGCACATTCCGCACGAAGTGATCAGCATGGAAAAACCTGCAAGGCCAAAGTGAGCGCTTTAGGGGGGTCGAGGCCGGAAGTGAGCGGGGGCTTACCTAGCAGCAGGTTGGGGTTCAGGCAGTCGAAAAGAACACCCCCCAAAAGCGAGCCGCCGATGAAGCCCGCAGACCGGCCGACGAAGATGTAGGAGATGTTGCTGATGTCCTTCTTCACGTTTGAAGCCAAGTCCTCAAACGTGGGTCCGATAACCGAGATCGCCATCCCCTAAGAGTCAAAAAGGCGCAGGTCGTGATCGGCGAGGTGTGCTTTTTCATGCCTCAATAGCTCCAATTTGAAAGTTCACTTTTACGCAATCTTGATGTCTTCTTACCAGGCCCAGAAAGGATGCGCAGAGTGTCAGGCTGACCACCCGGCGGCCGCACGACGCGCGTCCGCCCCCTCCGGCAACTTTCACCCGGTCGCCGCATCCCGCTTTCGTCTTCCTCTTGGCCGCCTTGAGCGCACTCTTGAGACCGCCTCGCTCGGCGTCCTTCCTCTTGTCAAACAAGGTGTCCTCTTCCTGATCGTCGTCCATGCTGGCGAAGCGGACGTGCTTCTTTTTCACTGCGGCGGACATCGGCGCTCCGCTGTCGTCGTCACTTGACCGGGTCGGGAAATCTCTCGCGGCTGCTACAAGTCGAAGGCCATTTTCATTAGAAATGGCCGAGCGTCGTTCGTCGCCTCTCACTCGGCAGGTAAAGCTCCCTCCTCCGTCGACCGGGCGAAGGCTCCCGAGTCCCGGCTCGTCAGTCATCCTGTCGACGGCGGGGCGGGTGAAGAGGTGACAGCAAAAGAGCACCGCGCCGCCCTGCGTCAGCGAGTTGGAGGTGAATCCCAAGCAAAGATCGTCTATTCAAAGACGACTCCCCCAACTGGGACGACGGCGTACTGCCCTCGTTTGGGGCCGTTGCGTCAAATGAGACCCAATTACGCTTACGAAGTAACCGTCACGAGTATGACAGACATTTTCAATGCATCCGTCGGGAAGTATCTCAAGTAGCAGCGCCACGTGGTATCGAGAGCTCGCGGTATTCATAAACGATCGGAGTGGGAGCTCTTTGGTCCTTTCCCGTTTCGAAATGTATTCGTCCGTGTCTTTGTAGAAACCTGGCGACCTCTCGTGTTTGTTTGAAAGAATGCCGCAAGCTTTTCATCCCCGTGACTTCCATTGGGAAACGGAGCCCAAATTATGCTTTACTCACGCCATGAAGTTGCTCCTGCGGACGAATCAATATTTGTCAACTCTTCCGTCTTTCAGGATTTTTGTTTGCATTTACTGCGAAAGACACACATTTCTGCCACCCAATTGCCCGCAGCGGTTACCTGTTAAGCAGGGACAAAGAAGCAACTCGACACACATGGGTGGATAAAGAAGGAGAAAGTCACAGAAAACGTTTGAACTTTTTCTTCTTTTTTTCCCCCAAACTTCGGCGATATGACAGTTTTCATAAAATCCATTTCACGATGACATTATCCCGCTCCAGACAACATCACAACCATACTTGGAATTTGAGAGGGTATAACCCGGCAAAGCAAATAAAATGTCAACTGAGCATTTTGTCGTAGGTTGGGGGCGACGTAAACGGGACGGAAAGCAGTTGGCTTTATACCCAATCTTGGATCTATACTTGGAAACGCACACACGCACTGTAATGGATAGTTGAAAGTACAAAGAGGACAAAGCATACATCATAAAATGCTCCAAGATCATCAGAAATATGATTTCAAAAGGTGGAAAAGCGCATGTGAGCCCGGACACTTTTTAAAACGTGTTCCGTGGAAAGGCATTTTTTAAAGGCACTTGGAAGTAATCACAGCAGAGAAAAATCAAAACTATTTACATTTGACACTCATCGTCTCTTTGGGCAACACGGATCCTATGTCGAAAGCGTGGGGGGGCAAAATACACTTTTGCACATTCAAAGCGCAGGGCAAAGCGATGGCAGACATAATCAGCAGTTTATAAGCAAGCAAATCTGCGATCGGTCAAAGCAGTGACCAGAATAGAGGCAATTAGGCTCATAAAAGGGAATGATGGAAATATGTCAACACGGCAGATGTGAAAGGCTTCACAAGCTGCATGTCATTCGGACACTAAAACAGGAACGACGCCTCTCAAGGACGGACGCAATGTCAGCATGTGCAGCTCGACACTTTCCACTAGTGAGGTAATGCGCGTCACAGTTCTGTTCAGCAAAACGCAGCAGCCGCCGCCACAACAACAACAACCGTCGTCATCATCATCGTCATCATCATCATCATGTTCGATTGGTACTTGATGCGGGCTTTAGGTTGAGAATGCTCGTCATCAGCAAATGGCAACAAGTTGCAGCATTTGGCACCAGCACGCGCAAATAAATAAAACACCAATTATTTATATGCATTTCCTGCTGTGTGTCGTATGGCGTCGCACGCAATTTGAAATCCGAGCGTATGAGCAAAGAACGCGTGGCAGCGCGGTGTTTGGCTGGGGCGGGTGACGACGACGACGACCTCTGACGGTTAACGGCGCGCAATTGGGCAACGCTTACGGTCGCATGAAAAGATTGACGCGGCTTGTTGAAATGTGCTTTCGAAGAGCCGCTCTCTGAACATCATCACGATAAAGAATGTTAAGAAGAGCGCTCTCTTTTTTTTCTTTGGTTCTTTGGGGGTGGGGGCATTGAAACAAGACCTTCCCTTGAGGGCGTCATCGGTGGTGAACATGAGTGGAAAGGGGACGGCTAAAAGGGGCGGTTCTCACGCTACTTTCCTTTCGGTCTCCATTCAAGACAAAAGCACTTTTTCCACATTTTAAGACTTCAAATTTCATTGCATAGAGTTCCTCGCGATCGATCACATTCAATTAAAGTACTTCAGCCCCCCGTTTCCTCACTTTTGGCATTTGCGAGACCTGCTCCGGAAGGCACCGGGTCAGTCTCTCGAACCGGCGGAGTCCAAACGCCCGGCTCGGAAGCCCCGTCGCGCTGCGCCGCGCCGATTAGAGGATGGACTCGCCGGTTTTGCCTTGCGGCTCTTCCCGAGGCTTCTGGTGCGCCAACATCTTCTGCTTGACGTCCTTGAGGGCTTCCTCCTTGGCTCTCTTGCTCCTGGCCTCCACCCACGGGATCAGACACAGCATGGCCCCGCCTATGAGCGGGGGGATGCCCGCCAGGTAGAACGCCAAGTTGTAGTTGTTCAGCCGATCCCTGAGGAAGCCTGCCGAACGGAGGGGGGGGGGGGGGGTTAGCGGACCCCCAGGGTCAAAAATCACGGCCGCGCGCTACCGTGGACAACATGGAAAAAAGCTCTCCTTTCATCCGGAGGAACGCTCGTCTTGTAAAAAGAAGATGGAGGCGTGTCACGTGCCAAAGCCAACACTAGTTGGTGCAATTCCGTTCTTTCATTGAGGCTCTTTTCAGAGCCATTTCAACATTTTGGTCCAGCCACACATCCATTAAAAAAAAAAAAAGCTTCAAGAAATGCTTTGTTAACATCTCGAAACTCGCACAATATTTAATGAACAAGATCTGGGAGAAAAGTATGCCTAAGGACGGGGGGAGATTTTAGTGCAGCAAGAGAAGCTAAAAAACTGCTACCTAAACTGTGGCCCGGGGGCCATTTGAGGCCCAGCATCCATCATTCAGCGGCCCGCAACGTGACGAAACCAAAAACGAGATGTATACTAAAAAGGACATTTGGCACGGGCTGCAAGGGGAGTTCAAAAGGTCAAGGTGGGCAGAGTATGATCATAGTCTGACCTGCAATCGGGGGTCCCACGGTCATGGGCACCGACATGAGGCCCAAGAGGAAACCGATGGCCTGGGACACGTCCTCGGCTCCGACCAGCTCAAAGGCGATGGGAGCCATGATGCAGATGAAGCAGCCGTCAAACAGCCCCATCAGCAGACACACGGCGATCAGCCCCCCGAAGATGTTGCAAAGCGGGATCATCATGGACATCAGGCCAATCACAAAGAAGGAAGTCACCTGCCGGGAGGATGCGGACGGCGCCCGCGCTCAGTTTTTCCCTCATGGGCGCCCGATCGCGACACGCCGGCGGGATCTCGCCGATCGACGTCTCGTGAGAAGCGGTTTCGGAGCCACGCGTCGACACTCGACTCGGGCGTATTTGGAGAGCGCTTTCAAAGCAGCGACAAGGCGGAGCTTCAAATCATGCGTCGCGCCTGCCCGCGTGTCGCCGTACGGGGCCGGGGGCGTACCTGCAGGTAAACCTTGTTGACGCCGTGAATGTAGTCCGCCACCTGACCAAAGATGAGCCGTCCGATGGCGGATGTGATGCCGATGCACATGAGCAGAACTTCTTTGTTGGAATCCTCCCCAAAGCGCTCCTCCACGTGCTTCATCTGGGGAGCGCAAAAACGAAAAAGAAAACAAAACAATTTGATGCCTTCCGTATGTCCAAATGAATCTTTTGGACGCGAGAGCTGCTAGAAAGGCAAAAAGGCTTCCGAAAGGCCATTCAGAGTGCTGAAGCAGCAAGCCCTCTTTTTAACAATGACAACCCCCCTCCCCCCCTCTCCGGTACTTTTTCATCGTGTGAGAAATCAAAGCGAGTGAGCCCGACGTAGCGCCAAAATTTTGACGTCCCTGCCGGATACGGCCAGGCTCACCAGATGAACGTAAGGCACAAAGTAGCCGTAGAGGGCGGCTGGGATGCCGAAAGCCCAGATGCGATATCCCAGCGATTTCCAAATGTTGAGGTTGAAGATCCGGCCGAGGGGGGGGCAGGCGCCAGGCGCGCCGGTCGCCTTGGGAGGCAGCAGAGGCTTATAGGTGAGGCCGGCCAACATCAGCACCAGCATGAAGACGCAGAGGACGCGCATGGTGTTCTGCAGGCCCACTCTGTCCAGCAGGCCCGACAGCACGAAGGGGAGGGTGATGGTGAAGACGCTGCTGCCGGCCGTCACGATGCCGTTCACCAGGCCCAGACGCTTCTTGAAGTAGTGGCCCAGGATCACCAGGCTGGGCTGGTAGGCGAAGGAGCAGCCGCAGGAGAACACGATGCCGTACGTGAAGTACATGGGCCCCAAAGACCTGCGCGCAAGGGGGGGGGGGGGGGGGGGGATTCAAAGACAAGCAAAAAAAAAAACGAGAAAAGTGCCCCCCACCCCACCCCCATGAATCGCATCAAGTCAACCAAACGACAAACATTGGAAACGGAGCGAGGTCGTATGCATTTGCTCTTTGCCCCGGTCGGGAGCGGAGCAGAAACGGGAGCGCTGCAGCAGAGAGGACATTATGGATCCCCAGAAGCGTTTTATACACACACGCGCACGCCCGGCGCATTTATACTTGCAATGAATGAAATCAAGAGCGCAGAAAGGACGCGTACAGATCGCTGCCCGCGTGCGGGTCCAAAGTTCTGACGGAGTCAACAAATCCCAATAGCCAAGCGATACCGGCGGGAAAACTTGCACCTTTGCACTTTCTGCTCCGTAAGGCGACGGCAAACGCCGGCGTCCGCCCTCGTACGCCGTTCAACGGTCGCTCGATAAGCACTTTATTGTCTCGTGACTTATTACAAATACTTGCAAGGTGTGCAGAAGTGAAGGAGGCGGGGTTTACTGCCACATGTTGGCGCCGACGCCCGAGAACAGAGGGCCGCGGACGCCGCCTCTCCTCTTATGGGGGAAAATCACGCAGCTACGCGTCCTCCCGGAGGCCATCGTGTGAACGCGCACACAAACATTTTTTGCAGTGGAACCAACCAGGCTGATAGTAACTTTCTTAATGGCCAGACAACAGGAGGGATGTGGGGGGGGGGATCACAGGGCCAGAGTAATACTCCTCGAACGGAGTATTGGACAAATAGCAGCAAAGGTTCCGCTTCAATTTTGCTCACGTGACAAAGGAGCTGGCCAGGAGGCCCACCAGGCCGACGGCCGCTCCGCCCACGGCGGTCACTCGGCATCCCAGGATATCCGTGAAGACGCTGACGATCGGAGAGCAGAAGAAGATCATCCCCATGGAGAGGGAGCCCACCCACGCTGCGGGAGGAACACACACACACACACACAACAAACGGCCTTTCAGTGTTTGCAAACAGCATGGACTTGTCTCGACTGGTCTGTGACACACAAAAAAAAAAAAAAAAACTGGTTGGCGGCTGCCGATTTCCGGAGATTTGTTCACCGAGCCTTTGGGAAAGCGCACTTCAGGACAGGAAGGCGCGCTCAGGAAATCCGAAAGTAGCCACATGCAGAAAAGTCGAAATCTTGACAGCGAGCGGAATCAAAACAAACGTCGCCCGGGAAACGGCAACATCTTAACGCTGTAGGTCAAAGGTCATGGAATAATGGGGGAACCTGGAAAATGACCCATTGGAAAATGATTTCAGAAGATGTTCTTTGGCAAAAAAAAGAGGAAGTGGAAATTGGTTGCGGCCCTTCAGCCGCACCCGGTACGCCCCCCCCCCCCCCCCCCCCCCGCAATGACATTAGCAGCTGGAAGAAGAGTGAAGCGCATGACTCATCGTCAGTGCGAGATGAAGGAGAACCTTCGTTCGCACACACTCGCGCTCGTCTCGTGATTACGGCCATACTGTACTTGGAGGGAAAAGCTCGTCGTGCTGCCTTGCAACACGTCAGCGCATCAAAAAAAAAATCATCCACCTCCGCTTTGAAAACTCCAATTGAGCACACGGAGGGCCGCGCGATTCCCTCCGCTTGGCATCCGCCGGCCGAGCTGTTTATTAACTCGAGCGGGTTGGAAAAACAAACGGGCGGGCGTTGGTGGGCCGCTATGACACCTTTCAGTGCCTGGACAAATACACGCTCGCCAATTACAATTGGAAACGTCCCAACGGGATCAGATCTCCTCATTTCAGGCAAACCATCATTTGCAAAACATGTTGAGCTGAGAATTCATCACATTACAGCAGATCATGCGTTTCCTGACATTACAGCAGGAAACGCATGATCCGGAATCCCCCCCCCCGCCCCCCGCATACATTCTTCCTGATATTGCAAGAATCTCGTGGTGCCTCACATTTACCCTCAATTGTTTTGTTTGGGGGTTTTTTTTCCCTTTCAAGACCCCCAAAGCACGCGATTGGCTAACGTCCCGTCTGGTAAATATTGCATCTTGCTTTTATGCAGCCGGCAGGGAAAAGTGGCTTCTTACATTTGGGATTTCGTCGGTTCCCTTTTGAAAATGATCCCGCTTGGACTTCACGCCACGCTCGTTCCTCCTCCAAAACAAATAAGCCGCGCGTCAGACGTCAAAATCCACATTGTGGCGATTGAGGTCATCCCGGCCTGCCCGCGCTGTGGAAAATGGAGCCTTTATTATTATGATGATGATGATGATGATGATGATGATGATGATGATTGTCTCACGTCCTATTCTTAGCCTGAAGTTCTCCCCATTCCCAGCGACATTCTTTCTGTGCCGTTTGTGTAGTATTTAACAACCAGCGGTGGCTCCAAAATCACAAAGAGCCTATGGCCGACTCCATCGAGGCCTTGCGGCGTGACAAACGCACGCACACACACACGCACACACACACATCTGGCGTTTCGGCAACCGCTCTGGAACTGAGTGCTTCCAGACGCCGCACTTTTCCGATGCTTACAACACAAGTTCCAAGATACCGCCCTTTGCATGTGTGTGTGTGTGTGTGTGTTGGCCTCACAAAGCAGGAAGTGAAAACCCGCGAGGAGAAGTGTGATTTATGGGTTAGCAAAAGAAAAAAAAATGTTGGCAAAGCAGATCAAATGCACACTTGGTATTTTTTTTGGGGGGGGGCGGTGGGGGTTGGCCGCAGTGGCAACTCCACATCCATATGCGAGAGGTTACATGAGAATGCCGCGGCCTGTGTCAGCGGGAACGGGCGGGCGGGGGCGGCTGGCGCGTACGCGCCCACGATTGGGGGATGCCGGCGCAAGCCTCCTCCCAAAAGCGGAGCAAAAACAGAAATCCGGCTCACGCCGTCTCAGCGTTTCGCAATACATTTCCTCTCAACTGCGTCTGGATTCGAAACAAGACAACATTTCAGACTTCATGTCAAAGATGCGGCGATTACTTTGACGGAACAAAAAAAAAAAGGAGGGATTTTTTTTTGGGGGGGGGGCAACGCGTGGACATTCGTTTTGGGACTCAAGATGTCAATCGCAATCGACGCAGAGCGTGAAAATGCCACCGTTTATGCCATTCGTCCGAGAGATTTTTTTTTTGGGATGGGGGGGGGGGTCTGGCTGACAAGGAGTCAGTTGGCTGAGAACGGGGCCTCCGACAGCATTTGCTAGCAAGTTCTCGGATATCTGGGGCCGCGGCCTCGTGAACGGTGTCATGCGCGGGAGGCAAAATCCCGGCCGGGCCCTCCCGCGGGGGCCCGAGCGCCGCTCATGTTTACCTTCGCTGCGCTTTATCTGCCGACAGCCTTCGCAGAACCACGGCGCAAGCGCTCGGTCGATCATTAACCACACTTGAGCCCACTTTCTTTCTTTCTTTCTCTCTTTTTTTTTTTCCGGTAATCTATAATGGCAGAGTTGACCAACTGTTGCGAGTTGCACACAATAGGACAGCCCGTGAACGGGACGCAATCGGTTGCCATATTTGCTTCAAGGGCTCATTTGAAGGAAAAGGAAGCCCGACGGAGGCGGCGATACTGAAATCCTATTTTCAGTCCGCGTGCCAAATGTGCCGCCCCGCAACGAAACGTGTCCACCCTCACGTTTTCCAAGCCGAGGTCAGAGTAACACAAAGGCAAGGTGACACTTCTTGCCCTTATGATGAACGGCGACCAATCGCATCGGTGCAGGTGACTGGTGCAATCCGAGACCGTCGAGGCTCATTTGGGTCCAAGGGTCTTTGGCTTTCCTGACGTCGGGCCGATTTATCAAAAGCAGCTCGCCGGTTCTCACATGGGGGGTGGAGAACCAGAGTCCGCGACACGGATACAAAGGCCGGCGACCTCGACCTCGGTCGGGTCCGTCGATTGGCCGAGCCACTCCGCCCCCTTGGCGATCTGTCGCCATTGGTGGATTACGATTTGCACTTTTGCGAACGTTCGGCGACAGACAACGTACTCGGCCGCAACGGAAGGCGAGGCTTTTTCTGACAAACTCCCTCCCTCACTCTGCCCAACTTCGACAGTCTCATTGTAGACCACCAACTCCAAGCGTTGATGTATTTTGACCTACGTCCTCCGAGTGAGGCGGAAATACCAACGTCACAGGATGAAAAGGTCCTTGGGAGGATTTATGATGTTTCGCCCTCTCGACGGGATCTTGGCCTCGTTTCAAGCGTCCCCTCAAACCACGAGCGCGGACGACGATCCAACCG
This sequence comes from Hippocampus zosterae, assembly GCF_025434085.1. Taxonomy (NCBI): domain Eukaryota; kingdom Metazoa; phylum Chordata; class Actinopteri; order Syngnathiformes; family Syngnathidae; genus Hippocampus; species Hippocampus zosterae. The sequence goes on from NC_067469.1 coordinate 247,733, forward strand.
CTGCGTGCATTTGTCGCCCAAGTCTCTTCAATTGAAAGCGGGCGCGTTTGTTCACCGGTGCGCTCTGTGGGCCCGCCGGCAATTTATTCACATTTTGAGCGCTGCGCTTTGTTGAATCAACACAACGCTCTTCTGGAAAGGCGCTTTTAAAAGCTTCGGATTCCATTGGGTCAAGACGAGCCATCACGAGCGCCGTTCGCCAAGCCTCCGTCAGATGGAAAGATTAGCGCTGCCGTGGCCGCTTAGCATAAGCATAAACAAGTGCAACTTTCCACATTCCCATTGTCTTGCCTCAAGTGAAGGGAAGACACCAATCATTATGACAGAGTGCCGGTGAACTCCGGTCACATGGGGGTCGGGGGGGGGGGGGGGGGCGTTAACGCGTGTCGGCTTATATCACGCCCGAATAGCATGCGAAGACCGTACGTCCCCCTCGGTGTGAGCGGCATCCGAGATGACATCAGAGCAACTTATTCCGACACCGAGCAGCATTTCGGTGACGACTTTGGTTTGTTTTCCAAGGCCGAGATTTAGTAAGTTGCCCCAAAATAGGTCAGCCATTCTAAAGAGGAACAGACGCGAAAGAAAAGAAATGCCTCAGAAAGCACTCGGGAATGCCGCTACTCAAAAGTGAACGGCTGGGGGGGGGGGGTGGAGAAGAGACCCAAATATCAGTTTCATAACAAAGCGCCTTGCTGTCTTTGACTGTTCAGTCTCAGTACGCCAGTATCGGATATTGATGTTTTCGGCGCGCAACGCCCAAGTATGGGATTTCGCACCCCAAAGGGCTTTGTTTTCTCCATTTCCTCTGTGCGAAATTCAAAACGCGAGACGTTCGGAGCAACGCGCAAAGCTAGCTTCTTGCTTCAAAGTTAGCACGTGCCGCTCAAAGAAGCAGAAGAAGGGGAGCGCCAACGCCGCCTTGGCTAGCGAGAGTTTGTCCAAATAAGAAGCGCAAGCAACGTGTTGGCGCCAAGGGGCAATTCAGAGCCTGCTGTTTGAGATCCCGGTACGGGACGTCCAATGTTTCGGTGTCACGCTGCTCCGGGGCGTTAGCCATGTGAATGACGCTACAGAAGTGTTGGTTCTGTTATGCTATCCGTCCATCCATGCGCATGTGTGCGCTGTGCGCTTCAATCTCCAGTGTGGGACAAATCAAGGTGATCTTCTCTTCTCTGAATGCATCCAGGATCATGGGACCGTTTCAAACTCATCCTCCCAAGGGTCCTCCATGACATGGGCTTTTTGCATCCTTTGCTTGTTTGCTCAAAACAAGGCCGGTTCAACGCCTGCGGTGGGTTGGGCTCAATTTGCCCAATTCGGAAGCTTTGTTCAAATAAAAAATACATGCACATATCCACCGGGATATTGAGCTACTCTGTCATTTTTTGGGGGGGGGGGCATAGCTTCCCCTTTTGATGCACCACGTCACCCCCCCCGAGGGCCCTCTCAAAGCACAGGGAGCAAATGTTTGGTTTGTGTCCAGGCTAATTCATGCTAATAGATGGTCACGCCTTCATTGAATTCAGCATTTCCTGGGGTCAAACGGCCCGTTCTCGCTTCACGTCACTGAATTATAATCACAATGTTCCAAACAGTGAAGTGAGGCGCATCGAACAAATGAAACGTTGCCATAAGCTTGGGGGCTGGCGACACCCGGCAACCAGTTGATGCAGGATGCGCTCACGCGAGAAGAACCGATGCGCCGTTTTCTTTCTTTTGGAGACGCAACGATCCGGTATCCCATTAGGGATGTCAATCTCAGCACTGAGGACCATTCGATACATATCTCCATGCGATACATGGAATTTTCTGGCGACACGCTGCGATACGTTTCGCCGTCCTCACGATGTGATACGACGCGATGCACATCTAGTTCAAATCAATGCGATTGGATGCAATGCGATTTGTTGTGACAATTAAACACGATGCGAATACGCAAAGAAAAAAGATGGAATTCAGTATGGTATTGCAAAAAGTAGACCACTTTATTCCTTCTAAACAGTAGAACGTGTCAAACAACTTATTGAAGCCCTTTCACAATTGGGTTTTGTGCAAAATGGAAACAATTTGGCACCCGAGACTCGCAGCTCTTGCTGTAGTGTCAACACAAAGACTACTCACTGAGTGTCTTATATGAAATATCCATCTCCATAGGACAGAAAAAAATACAATTGAAACAATGTCCAACGGTGTCCAACGAGGAACTGGGCGGGGAGGCGGGGGAGGGGACGGGAAACTTGTCGATGATGTGCTGCCATCGTTTTAAGTAGTCTGCATATGAGTGGTGCTGCCGTTGTATGGCTTCGTAGTGCGACATTCTTTGCAAATGACGGAGCTTTTATCAAGCTTTGAGTCTCTTTTCGAACACGTAGTATTTCCAAACATAAGATCTGAATGTTGCGGGTGCATTAAATGTTGGAGTTTCCTTGCTGCCGTTTGCGCGAACTTCCATAGTGTAGTGTAAGTGCACTGTATGCGACTCACGGCTTCCGTCCGTATTCAACACAAAACGCAAAATAACGATGGTGCGTTCATTGCGCCTCGGAAAGGGCAGCTGGATTGCGTTTAACACGAATAAATCGGCGCTCGATTCATATCGATTATTTTCCACATCCTTATATTCCATCCTCGGAGAAAGACTTGAAAGATTTTGAAGGATGTCAGGCAGTCGCCAGCCGGCACAGCCCCGTGCCGAGAAAATCACGAGCAAACAGGAAAGCCCTCGCGCGGAGGAGCGTCACGCCGCCAATGAAGCGAGAAGCTCAACGTGCTCCACACCAGGAAACGAGCAGATGTCTCCGTGGCTACTCGCCGCGAGCTCACTTCTTCCTGCAGCGCCCGCGGTCGCTTGCTCACGCGCTTCATTAACTTTGTCGGAAAATGCATTCATTTCACGGAGTTTCTATCGTAGCGCCTTTTCACAAACACGGTCGCGAGGTTACTGAAAGGGCAAGTCAAGGGTTGCTCGAATGTTTTGTACTCGCCAGACGAGCCAAAAGTCACCTTCGTGCAAAACTGCAAAACATTCACGTTGGACGACGTTGAAATACGAGCCGCCCCCCAACCCCCCCTTTAGTGTCTTTCTCGTCGCGGTGGTCGCTCACCTGTCTTGAAGCGGAGGTCCTCGTCGTTCTCGGAGCCAAACTCCCGTAGCAGGGAGAGGAAAAGAATACCGAAGGCATTCTGGATCCCGAAGACCGAGCCGTTACACCACATGGCGGCGAGCATGACCAGCCATCCCCAGCCGCCCTCCGGGTGCGCGAACGCGCCCTCCGCGCTCTGATCGGGGACGGTCACCTGGCTGTCCCCGTTCTCTTTGGTCTCCGCTTCATCCCCAGCGGCGAGTTTCTCCTCGACCGGCGCGCCGGCCGGGTCGCGGACCTTCTCGGCCGCATCATCATTCGTGACCGGAGTCCCTTCTGCCATTGTTGTGCGTGGCAACTTTTGGATTCGCGTCGAGAAGAGCACGAGTAATTTCAAAAATGCGGCTCCGGGTGGCGGTGTGAAAGGTGTCTTACATGTGGGGGGGTGGGGTGGGGGCGCAGCATCCGCGGGTGAAGCAGCAGCTGCCGCGGTCGGGATATTTTCGCATCTATCGCAACTGTCAAGAAGCTACCGTGGCCACGTTATAAATAGCCAGTTCGGCGGGGCGGGGCTTCGGGGCACACCGCCGCCGATTGGACAAAGACGAATACGCGTGACGTGGATGGTTTGACGGCCGCGCGCAATCAACCGGTGATTGTTCGCGCGTCAAATTACGAGCGATCTTTCTTTTTTTGCCGGCGGTTCAGAAAACGGACGTGGCAATTTGTAGCAAAGGAGTGAGCGTTTTGACCAAACAAATGCAGTTCGAGCGAATGTCACAACCAGTTTATTGCTTTCACTTTGCTTCAAGTTTGTTTGTTCAAATGAGTATTTAAAAAGCCACCAAATAGTGGCCCGCAGGTTTTCCAAGTCAACCGGAAATAATGAAGGCACCGGAGAACAAAACGGGTGTGGCATATTGACATGTAAAATGAAATCACTAAAACCACAGTCATTTGTGAATAAAACGGAATACTTCATTATGAAAAAAACAAAACGTTTTTTTTTCAATGCAGAGGTCTTTGTAGATCAAGCAGAATGATATTGACCCTCCCCGCCGCAAACAAGTCTTCATAATGAGGTCTTGAGGAGCACATGTTGCATTTGACTTTTGGTTCAATTCCAAATCTGTACTTTCTAGCAACGGAAGAAATAATTGCCACTTTGCAAAACATTCAGTGACTTAATGAGCTGAGCATAAGTTTGACGCCCTGATAAGATTAAGCCTCAACTCTTAAATGGATACAAGGCTTTCGCTGAAAGCCGCATTACCTCTCTGACTTTAACTCGTTTTTTTTCTCACAGATCGGGAACAATTTGTGCCTTTGAGAAGTGCCATCGTACTTTTTTCATTGACATTACTTTAAAAATACCTTGAAAGCGTCATGATCCCGTCCCGTTTCTTTTTCACTCTGCCGTTAGCTGAGAAAATATCAAGCAGAGGAGACGAGGAAGAACAAGCAGATTGAACACAAGCGCCACGAGACCTTTTTCTTTTTTTTATTTACCGGTTGAAGGCTTCATTTACTGCTTCAACAAGTACGGGCTCTTGCTCCTCCTCTTCCTCAATGTGGGGGCACTCTCTGGTTCCTCTTTGTCTTTTGCGCAGGGGGCCTCAAGCTCCTCTTCCTCTGTAATGTGAGGGGGCTCGGGCTTCTGAGGCTCAGGATGAACACGAACATCATTTACATCTAAAGGGCGCCGGAAAACAAACGTGTGCTTTATCAAACTTTACTGCGTCAAGTCTTACGGCAGCGGTGTCCAAACTACAGCCCGGGGCCCATTTATGGCCCACCGTCAAGTCTTTTACTACATTTATCGTGGTCGCAAACTTCAGGTGTTGGCCAACACGTAGTTCAGGTGTCACCAACATTTTTGAGGGTGAGAGCAACTTCATGTGTACCGATTGTGTGAAGGGCTACCAAATTGATACACGTCTGAAATAACATATTTGTCCAAAATACCTTCAATAATATGAGGATGTGTTATTTTTAATACTTGATGATTTAAATTGTCAGACTTTGATCGTGTTTCGAAATGTCTCACAGTACTGCCAATGTTTGCATTTTTAAATCATAATTTCTACTAGCAAATCACAATGTCCAGGCACTGGCGGGCTACTCAAGTGGTCTTCACGGGCTACCTGGTGCCCGCGGGCACCATGTTGGTGACCACTGACGTAGTTCCTGAACTACTCCACACCAGGTGCACTGAATTCAAATGAATAAGAATCGGAATTCTAAAAATGCCTTTTTAAATATCAGAAAATATCATTTGAGAGCTCAGTACGACAAATGTCAATTAGGTGCCCAGAGGGATGATTGCTAAAAAAAAGAACCCCCCCCCCCCCCAAAAACTCTGAACTATGCAAGAATAAGCGGACAAACCTGATCTGTGTAACAGAACGCGAGGCTGCTTGAAAACAATGTCTGGGAGTTGACGTTTTTTCTCCTCTTTGGCCCGCCGAAGTTCTTCGTACTGTGCTGATGTTCTGGCACACATTTTCACAAGCGAATCGCAACACTTGCTTGCCTTGAGACAACTTCTGTTGACGATATAAAAAAACTGACTTGAGCGGATTCGACTTCAAACTATAGTACTACAGAAAACCGATCACCTCGCGATGCACAAATTCCAGCAGCTCTCTTATCCTTTTACTTAAAACTGATCTATCATGACCACAAAGCCTTGTGACATCATTCATCTCAATACATCATTTGTAACAAATCAAATTACTGTCTCATTTTTTTTGACAAAACAAGATGTCACTCTGAATAAGAGACATATCCTCAAACAGTCAGATTGTTCAGGAGCTTCTATTTTTGTGACTCACAACATTACATCATATGCGTATATATATATATATATATATATATATATATTGCTCATTTTCAAAAAGCATTTGTCAAATGAAACGGCTAAATCCAAATGTTAAATATAAAGTGTATGTAAATGTCAACTAGATAATAAATAGAAAAAAATTAACATACTGAATATATATATATATATATTCAAAGTGCTTGTCAAATAAAGTTTTCCTTCTTCCAAAGGTGTTTGCTATTTCAGGTAGTCGTTCTCACTATAACACAAGAGTCCACAAAAAACCCGCCGACCAACGGCTTTTATTTAGGTACAGACTACTGTATTTTAGTCTGCGATTTTAGTCGGCAAATTAAATACTGTATCAGCACTTAGTTCCACCCGGAAAGTTCGACGTCATGACGTCATCGCAAGGCGTCCAAACGTCGTTTACGCTCGAGCGCCTGCCCTGTTAGCATCTGCTAGGCAACCTAGCATAGCATCAATTATACTTGGATGTAGCATGAAGCAGTCAGGGACATGCGATCAGCAAACCCTTCCGCCCTTCTTAATCATTTTAGACGAGGACGAGGCTGGCTGTTTGTGCAAAACGTCCCTGTGTCCGGGCAGGCAAGTGTCCACATGTGCCACCATCGAAAATGAAACAACTGCTGCTAACCTGGGCACTGGCCCCCAACTTGCAAAAAGCACAAGCGCACTTCAAATGTCGCGACATTTTTGTTGACTCTCTTTATAGGACCCCCGCACCCACATAGTGCATATTGCAGCTTACCAGGTACACTTAAAACTCCTTTTTCGTGCGGGTTCATCGGGGCGGCTGGTAGCCACAGCAGACACACGAAAAAGAAGCATCAGGTCTCCTCAACGCCTCCTAGTGGCAGAAGTAAGCATGGCAGATGGTGTCTGCGGCGAGTAACTTTTCTTTGCAGAGAATTAATCACCTTGAAAGAGAAAGTTTAACGGGACCCCCCCCCCCCCCCCCACACACACACACACTAATATGAAGCACAAAGCCTTTTTTTCATCACCACCAAATGGTTGAAAACATCCAAGCTGATATTTAGATTTTTTTTTGGGGGGGGGGGGTGAAGTGGATTTAACCCCAGCCATGTGGCATGCAATTTTATTTAGGACAAGGCATGAAGTTTAATCACAATCTGACAATAAAAAAACTCAAAAAGCTTGAAGTTAAACAGATTTCTACACAGACTCTCCTACAACTGGGGTGGAGGCAGTGAAGAGTGACAGGGGGTGGGGGGGTCAAGGTGACCATGCAGATGAAGAAAACGGCACAATAGTGCGGAGGCAAAGACTTGAGTGCCCAGCGGCCCGTGTCAGACCTCAACTGTCCACTTTTGCCACTTTGGGAGATTGCGCATCATCAGGCACCTCCCGCTTCCTCTTGCGCAGACCCTTCATCTTCCGTGTCTGAAGTTTGGAAAGGTCCTGCTTCTGCATGTGCACCCGGCCAAATTTGGTGCCAAAAGCATCGTGGGAAACATTCTTTTTCTTCTTGGGCTGGCAAAAGTCACAGAGGAAGAAACAGACACATTTCAGTGTTTGGATTCATCGCAGAATGAACACTGCCTCCGTTTGGCGCGCCGAATGGCCTTGATGGTAAAACTCATTTGATTCCTCTCGCTTACCTTTAGCGCCTTGGGCTGCTTGTGAGACAACTTGTACAAGTCGTCTGAGGCAAGGTGCGTTCTTCTTAAGACAAAGTCAAACGACGGCCCGATCTCCTCCAGCTCGATGCGCGGCGTTCTGCAGCCCGACTTTTTCAACAAGCACCTGCAAAGACAAGTCACGATATTATGAACAAAGCCAACTTGTTTCGTGGCTCCGTGTCATTTTGAACGACAGTTTTGAGGAAGAAGCGTCACGAATTAGGAAAAGTCTCAAGGTTGGAGCGTCACCTGTAACTGCGCATGAATATTTTCCCATTCACGGCAGTGAAGTGCAGAACGTGTTCCAAGCCCGCCAATCGCACCGCCGGCACAGAAGGACCCCGAAAGAAGTCTGGAAAAGAAAAGCAGACCGCGGTCCATTTCAATGAAAGGCGCTTCCTTTTTCCGCTCGGCGTCATATTGCGCACAGACCGATGAGCAGACTCTTGAGACGTTTGTACTCGTTGTCCATATCGAAAGCCTCGCCGGCAAACACAAGCATCGGTTTGGTGCCCTCGGGACATTTAGTCATCTGCACAAACGGCGAGAAAACGCAGCGTGGCTGAGAAACCTCCGACTGAAATAAGACGCGCTGGCAAGCAATTAGCAGAGATATATCGTGTGTATATTTACACTAGAAATGGGAATACCTTTGACATTTTCTCAACTCCTGAACAAGAAACAATAAAAGGTATTCTTTAAGAGTTGGGATCAAGGCTTTGTGTGTGTCTAATACCTTAATCTCACTCAGGGAGACATACTTCTCGATTCCCAGTTCAATCATATCCAACACGTGGAAGTCGAATAGACGGCCTGCAAATAAAGCAAAGACGGCGACCCGAAAAATAAAAATAAGGGTCATTCTCAATGACATTGAGTGCAACGACGACATGGTGAGTGTCCGCCAGCAGACTGTTCACATTTCTGTACATGGTGATGTTTAAAACACAAAGTGAGAAATGCTTACCAAATATGAGGTTGTTGGGTCGTTTCTTGTTGTGGGAACCAAATAGAAACAGAGAACAGTCTGTTTTCTTGGAGAAAAATTCCTTCCCAAAAAAAGATGAAGCCATCGGTTGATAACACATTTCATAAGGTACTTGTGAGCTCATCTTAACTCATTTAAAATGAGCTGACTAACCAGTGATGTTGAGTCCTCAAAGGGCCTTGTGATGTTCTTCCTGAAAAGAAAATTACAATTTTTATCCACTGCAGACTTCCTCTTACAGGTGAGACAGACAAAGAAAGAAAGAGAGAGAGACTGACTTTTTGTACAGAACTGCATTGGGCTTTTTCAGGGAATACTGAAAGAGAAAAATAAAAGCCGTTTAAATGAATTCATGCATTTCATTTGAATGACCTTTGGGAGAAAGTTAGAAGGACGCAAATTTGCAACTACGTTGTTGCAAAGTACAGTTGCAAACATCTACTTTTGAATGATTCTTATAGTTGTGCGATCTACAGAATACACTTTTTGTCTACAACGGACAACATTTACTGCGCTCTGTTAAAAGTAATTGTGGTCAAAGCAATCTGTGCTCTTGCTTGACCGCTGATCAGTGTCCTGATGGGGCAGCATCCGTTGCCTTACTATGTCTTTGAGGGCCTGGCTCACAGTTTGATTGGCATTCCCCCCTTTCATGATCATGGCACTCTTTCCATTCTCGGTCAATTTGGGTGCTCGACTCTGGAGGAAGCGCTTGGAGCGCTTGGTCTTTGGTTTTCTGAGGACAGAAACACAGTAGGGAATTACAATATCACATATTGACACGTAAGTATACCGGAAAAAAAAGTTATAATGAATGACATGCGAAAAAAACTTACATGATACCGTCGGACTGCGTCATTGTCGTGTATTTCTTTGCGTTCCCGTAAACGGCTCACGTTGCCGAACTTCGCACGCGCAGGAGAAACACCGGAAGACAACACGAGTTACTTTGCGGCGACAAAGTCGTTGTTAAATGGTGCTTCAAACACAGTATCGCCGCCTAACGTCGAATATTGGCCCATGCGGGGATGGTCACACGGACAATCCCAAATTAAGGTAATATAAAAGTATAAGCCCTGAAATAATTGTGATATCGAATCGGGCACAAATGTATTTACTCAGTGTGATATATGGGCTTGTGCGGTTTTTGGTTCGAAAAAAGAATGAATATAAAAATTGGAGATACAAGTTCTTCCAACAGTTCAACTAACAAGTGGAAGAACATGTAATTGTTAATCCCTAAAAAAAATTCCTTTGTGCCGTCTGCACCAGTGCTTATAACATCTTTTTTTGAGGCTTTTGGGTCATTTTCCCCCCCGTCTGTTTATTTGTTGATTGCCGTTTCCAGCGTTCGGCCGTCTGCAACACGTTTGCCACCTACTGGCCACCGTAGCTGTTAAATCCGAATCTCTTCCGGTCTAATGACGCATCGCACTCGAGCACCTAGTGTCCACCAGGGGGCAGCTTGCGTTTAGGTCTTGGAATGTGTGCCACGTGACCACTCAGCGTGAGCCAAAGAATGCCCGCAGTTGGCATAAGACCAAAGGTCACGGAGTTTACACTATAGCAATCATTGAGCTGAGCTGGTCCTCCTTTTGGCATGTTAAAAATTATGAAATGTTCACTTTTTTATATTCACGATGAACTTTCTCACAATTAGCTAAAGGAGTAGTCCTTAAGATACTTAGTAGAGCAAGGAGCTTGACTAAATGGCATTCAAACTATAGAAACTTCATTTTAGCCCTTATAGGTTAAATTTACCTAACCTTTGCAGGTACCTAATGCCATTCTTAGTGCAACGGAGGGGGGGGGGGTGTAGAAAAAAAACCCAACAACGCACAGATCAGTATTTTTATTTTAGCATTAAGCTCATAGCACAGATAGATTTTAGCACATCTTGAGCATCCAAATTGCAAAAGGGAATAAGAACAGCAACATTTCTCCCTCCACCCTGGCACCTTGTATTAACAGCACCCCACAAGCCAAAGAACTTTCCTTGGAATTTTAACTGGAAGATTCACAAAGGGAAGTCTATGATGCCAGTATGTCTAAGTGGCAAAATGTGGAATCACTGTTACTTTAAAAACAAAATTGCCCAACCCTATAGTGTGACAAAAATATGCACAGAAAAGAAACGAGCGAGTTGCTGGTAGCCAAAAATGCAATGACCCACTGGGGGCAGATGTTGGTCCTCGAGTTAATAATGAAACGACTCCAAAAGGCCATGACAGACAAACCAGCAAAAACAAAACAAAAAAACCTATACCAAGTGCCAGATCATTCATGCGCGATACAAGAGCAGAGTGGTGCTTGCGGGTCAATCCTTCCTCTGAAATTGTATCGTCTCCACCTTGTCAATTGAGAAAAGCCCCCGCAGCAGGTGGTGAGAAGCGATCTGCACCGAGCTCAAGCTAAAAGGAAGACTTGGATGGCGAGTGTGCCGCGGGAAGTACTCAACTGCTGGCAAAACGGGGGGGGGGGGGGGGGGGGCAAACTGATGAGGCTGCACGACATGCTCTAGCAATCGATCTCTAGTTACACGGACCGCCGGTTGATATAAAGCCCAAAGTTTAACAAAAGGGCATTGATGCAAACAAAAAGTGTGCAAGCCCAATTCACAGCAAAAAAAAAAAAGGTCTGGGCACCAGTAACGACATAAAATGGCAGATGGTGCAGTGGTTGGACGTGGAATGATCCGGGATGACCCTGGCATGCTCAGACTACTGGGCCTCGATTGTACGCTTACACATTTTTGTATGGGGCGGAAAGAGACAAAGAGGGGCTGGATATTGTCAAGGGGAGAAAATGCTTTGCTGGCCAAGCAAAAAGGTTCTGATTCATGATGCCGTCCGTGCCAGCTCACCTCCCTTCGAATTCTGGGGCCAACCGACTGGTCTGGCAAGGAAAGACCTTGCTGGGAAAGGGACAATAGACAGTCGGCAGAGGGCATTGTGCACGACGCACGGGAAAGGGTGGGGGGGGGGGGGGGGGGAAGCAGCGGCAGTCTGCGCAGGCCTGAAGTCATACATTCAGCTCAAAAGTGCACCAGGCTTTTCTCGACGACTACATTCGAAAGATGACGTGGGCGAGACGCCGTCAGCAGCCCGGGCTACATTCCTTTTCCACGTGAATGAGAAATTAATGTAACAGGAAGCTGAAAGCTTCCCGTCGGTACAGTAGGGGGTTAAAAAAAAAATAAAGGTCTCTTCACTGGCCATGTGATCTGCAATTCTGTGGCTCGTACGCTTTATTTGAATAATCAAAAGTTAAGACAAATTCGCTCCATGATTCTTGAAAATGTCCAGGCTTAATACAATTCATACATTCAGCGAGATCAAAGGCCAGCTTCCATTTTCATCTCATGGGTTAAGTTGCTCTAAAGTGCACTCCTCGTTTTGAATGACCCTCGCATCGGAACGCAAACGGCGGGTCGTATGGCCGACTGAATGAAGGAAGACTCGTCTGAGCATGTCAGGGGCGCGGACTTAATGCGGCCGGAAGCCCTGTCTGTGGGGGATGAGGGAGGAGGCCTGCAGGTGGGGCCCTTTGGACCGCCTCACGCCGAGCGCCTCCCCACCCTCCGCGTGCACTTCAAGATCACAGCAAGAGTGCGCTAGCATATCCAAACGGAGAAAAGAGCTTTCATGCAACAAGTCCAAGTCACAGATACAACGCAAACCGGAGGTTAAGCCGAGCCCGCCGCCGCGGCGGGGAGGAAGTAGGTGGGATGAGGACGACGAGAAGGTTTCTATTGGGAGGCGGCCGCCGGGAAGGGACCCCGAGCGGCCGCCTTTTTTGCGCCTCTTCTTGGTCTCCCGCCCTCAGCTCTTGGGATTCTGCTGGCAGTTCTTGGCGTAGCTCGTGAACACAAAATTGTAATCGTTGAACTGAGCCAGCTGGCGGTCCAGGCGCTTGAACCCGTCCAGTTTTTGAGAAGAGGAGAAGACGTTGCGACATTTGGAGCTCTGGGGTGAGAGGAAGAAGCGGGCGCCGGTTAGATGGAGGAGGCCCAATTGTCCGACGGCCGCGTCATACGTGCCTGATTGACAAACAGCGTTGTCACAAACTTTCCCGGCTTGAACACATCCACCACCTTCCGGACAAGTTCATCGTACGATGTCTGGGAGAGGTTGGTCTCGAAGCTAACGTAGGAGAAATCTGGCTCCGGGGTGATGTGAATGGTCCAGTAGGTCCCCTGCAAGCCAACGGGAGGAGCCGTGTTAGCGTCACAACGCGCGGCGCGATGCGGACGCCGAGGCGCACTCACGTCAGTTTTCATTCCGTTCATCGAGTACCCGCACGGGTTGAACATGGTGGCATCTATCACAGAACCTGGTATCAGGTCACAAATTCCACTCATCTGGAAGAGAGAGAGGGGGGGGGGGGGTAGGTTATCAAATAACCATCCCGTTTGTCAAATATCCAAAAGATGTATCGGGTTGCTTGATTCATGACGGATCACATTACTTGGCGCGGCCGATTTTTAAAATGGATCTTTTTAAATAACCCGCCCAATGGAAGCGTGGACAACAAGCATCATTGGGTGACATCAAAGCCCCAAAAAAGATTTCAAGCCTATGGTTGGCAACCAACAACGCCGCTCAAAATCATATTCTTGGGGTATTTTTCCATCCAAATATTTAATCCTGACTAAAAACCGGTTCCTCTTGTCAACGCTTGTCTTACACGAGTGACTTCACTTGCAGAAACACCGTCTTTCATATAGAACTGGTCCATAATGGCTGGATCGAGGTCACTCATCAGAACTTCCAGTGTCTGATCCGCATACTTGTTCTCCCAGTACTCTGGCAAGTCCAGAGTAAACAGATACCTGGTCGGCGACAAAAATGGCAACCGGTGAGGATTCAAAATTGACAATCGCCGCCAGGAAAGTCACGGGTCACAGTAAGGCCATGTCGAAATGATGCGGCGGCACCCTTACCAGCAGTCAGCGTTCAAACGTCCCATGCAGTAGGCTGCACCATCTGGAGGAAGCCAAGTCACAAAAGAAGGACCATTTGTGTCATCTCTTCATGACGCAACAAACAAACAGCGACTGGACTACATCTCCCATTGTTGGAGTTCATGCTCCGGCGTATCGTCATCATCATCATCATCATCCCGAGTGGATAAAAACCCTCCAGCGTAAACACAATGGTTACTTTTGTTCGAAATATCACTCGTCTCGACCGCTTCCGACATTTCTATGAAACTTTTGCAGTCGCCCCCCCCGCCCCCCGAACAACTAAACGCACAAAAGCACGGCCGACATTTTTGGCGACTTACTTGGGAAAATCTGGCCGAGAAAATCGACTTCCTCTTGGAAGTTGCGATGAGGGAACTCTTGATGGGTCGGCTTCATAAAATTCTTGCGCGAGTAGAAGAAATTCTGCAAGGCAAACACAGCGATGGGCTTCACAAAAGCAAAGGAGACGCCGGCCCGAGGGGCCGCGCGGCTCACCTCGATGGCATCGAAGCCGCAGTACTCCCTGGCGAGTTCCAGCAGAGGCACCAGTGCTTGCAGTAAGAGGGTGGTTCCGCATGTTTTCAAAATGAAACGTCTCTTGGAGACAAACATGCTACTCTCACTGGAGGGCAGAGGAAAAAGACACTTTGAGTCAAGTGACGATGCCATTAAAACTCATTCAGCTTGGTGATGGCCAATCTGGCACTTTGGACTTTGGTGACCCCCCCCCCCACCACCACTTGTTTTTTTTTTCTTTTTTCCTCTCCGTTGATAGCATTAAGAGGGCAAAAGCAGTCGGGTGTCGTCAGCCCGCTCCATCTCGCCAGCCGAAAGTGGCAGCGGTGTCAAGTGACTGCAAGGTGAGCGGTCTAATCTGGGAAAGCCTTCTTCTAATCCTAGCCAGAGACGGCAGACGGAGCGCTGCGCATCTCACCTGAGTATATAAGCTTCCTGCTTGTCGGTCTTTGTCACACTTATGATCAAACAGTGCACATTCTCCAAAAGTTTGTCCCACTCAAACCTGCAAAGGAAACACAAACGAGGGCAAAGTTGAGCGACGACAACGTTCCAAGTATTGCATCACTTTCAAGACGTCACAAAAGTGACAAGCATGCGCCGATACGGGTTATTGGAACACTTTGCTTGATTTTTTAAAGGTCCGTTTAAACGATAAACGCACAATAAAACAATGACAACAGCACATTTAGGATGCATAAATGTTTTGGTCTTGTAAGTTAGGCTTGGGCAAAAAAAAAAGTAACTTTGTAAAACTTTTTGAAGTGGACACTACAACACTGCTCTACGTTTCATACACATGACGTCACATGCACTCAGTTGATGACTGCTTCGTGTGATTTAGAACAAGGTGTGCTAAACTAAGTGAGCTGGAGAAGTTCAAATAGGCACGAGACCGGTTGAACCGGTCGCAACAATTCAGTAAAAGACACTTTGCTCCCATCCCTTAAGCTTATTTCGGTGCGAGTTTTTTGAAACCGCACCCAAGCTCAGCCAAGGAGATGGGCACTCACACAAGCGTCGCTTGAAAATGAACCCAACCAAGTTCATGGCATCAAGGGGAACGATTCGATTTGATGCAGTGGGATTACAATTAGACATGATACGGCTGTAATTTTGAGCATGTTTCCCAAGATGTAAAAGCGCGTTAAAACCAGAGAGACCAAACTGTGCAATAAAATTTAAAAAAAAACAACAACTAGTCAACAGTAATAATTTGACACGTGACCTCCGACAAATGCAGCTCAATGTGCCAGCACAGTCAGAGAGTTTGTATGTTTTAAAAAGCAGCATGTCTCCGAAAGTCAGTCAAAAAAAGAAAAGAAACAAATAAGGTCAATAATGAAATCCTGTTTAATTAGCATTTCTTTTCACTTCGTAGACATTCAATCTATCATTTTCAAACGGATTGAAAAGGAACTCGATCATTTGACCGTGTATGCAATGGGAAGAAGGAAATGCGAGTGGTCCGGTGGTAAAGTTGGAACTCTTTCGGCAAATCTTTGTCACGTCGCTAGCTTAACCATTTCAGGTACAGCGGTTACTACAGTGGACAATTTATCAGGTTATAAATTAATCATTCTTGGTGCATCAAACGGTTAATGATTACAAAGTTGAACCGCAACTCGACATTTAAAGTGGCACGCGGAGGGTTACATAACCACCCGAACGTGACAGATTCGTCGGCGCCATTCGTATCGTCGGCCTTTGCTAGCAAAAGCAGCACGCGGTAGTGACGACCGACCACATGCTTGACATCAAATATGGCTCCATATTGTTCGACAGTGGCGCAAGGCGAAAAAATAAACTTTCTCCCTTCCGCGGCGACACTAAAACGTCAACATCATGCAATCGGCGTGGCTACTTTTGAAATGTAGACGTTAACGCACATGTAATTCTAATCGACCGACGTTCGCCTCCCACATAGGGCCTGCTAAAACGCGTGCGCACGAACCCCACGATTCGCGTTTCAACCCTGGAATGGTGACCTTCAGAGTAAAAACGGAGAGCAATCCGAGTTTAGATTATTCAGTAGCGGAACCATGTTTTCGCTCATACCACAAATAGCAATCGTGCGAAATCCAACCGCCTACCTAAAAGAAAGAAAAAGCAAGTGTTAGCTAGACAGCAGTGACCGGGCTTTACATTCGAATTCAACCCGCTTTCAAACATGGACCGTACATACATAAGCACTTGGTCAGCGTCCAAATTTGTGAAGTCGCCGTACGCCTACGCAGCAAATGAATGAGTCGGGAGGGGTGGCCATTTTTAACTGGCGCCGTAAACTCATTCCTGCGTGGGCTCGGATAACCGCCTTTGGTCTCCCGTCTTTTTTAGAACGAATGAATAGCCAACACTTAGAAAATACCCCTTGTGGTATTCTATGCCACTTGGATGCACATTCACGATGAAATATCACGAATGAAGAGAGACTAACGCCAGGCGTGTGGTCAGGGTTCCACTAAAGCGTTAAGGACATCCGATACAGAAGTTCCACGGGGAAACAAACCTTGGGATGGTTCGCAGGTCCCCGGTTCCTTTGGTCTCATCCTGCCGGGAGAACCACAACTCTAACAGTTTCTCGGTCCCCTCGAAGAAATGTGCACCGTTATCTTCCATCATGAGACAACAGACTGGCGCAAAAAAAAAACGTCGGTTATAACGTTTTGTCTTAATTAATCCGTATTCAATAAAATGATAATTTATAGGTGTAGAGTCTGTTAAAGAATCCAAGTGATGATTTTTCTTCTGTTACCGTCTTCCCTTTTGCAGAGAATACCGTTAGCGAGTGCTAGCTAATATCGCCGGCCATACTGTGCACAGCTCTGTACGACGACAGCGAGGTGGATTTATATATAAAACGACGAAACGTCACGAGCTTAAATAACCAACCGTATTGTAGGACTGCGTTTGATGAGATGTGATTGGTCCAAAGGGCTGTCCGTTACAGCAGTTTTCTTGGCAACACGGTACGTCACGTGACGACATGACATAAACGTTAAATGTCATTTTAAACCGCGACTTGTACTTCATTTTCCACAAAAACATTCCCCGTCGTTAAACAGCAGTAAGATGTAACTGTAATATTCTTCAACACTAACTAGCCACAGGGGCACGATTTTATACATTTTTAACGTGGATGTCATTGCAATGGATGACTGTCAACTCTGCAGCACGTTCAATATTATCGGGAGACGTTGCGGGCCACTGGCCACTTGCGAAATACCGCATTCTATTATATCTGTTGGGCAGGTGTTCAAATCTCCTGACAGCGAGATGTCAGCGAAGCAGTGCACCGACCATCTTCACGATAAAGGTAGTCCCCGCCATCAACAGCTAGTTCCGGAAACAACAAATTGTATACAAATATGTCGTCGTCACGGAGCGGTTTCTTCACTGTGTGCTTTGAAAGTCACTTCAGCCTGTTCGTATTCTAGATTTTAAAATGGCACGTATAATTAAACTTTGACAATAACAGCCCGCTTCATTTGGTTATTCGGGTGTCACTTTAAATCAATCGCACGAACAAAACTATTGAATCAAGCATCAGCAATCCGTGTACATTAAATGTCGTTCCATAACCATTCATTTTTTTCTGTGAAAAATATGTGTCAATTCCTGTGCACTACTGTATTACGAGTGAACAACGGCGTTATGTATACGCGACGTAATTCAAACACCCAATCCCGGGATTCTTAAAAGCGTACTGGAGTACGCCAAGTGTGGCACACGGCGGCGAGATATGCGGGTTGTAGTTTTTCAACGTCTCTTCTGGCGTAGGTGCGAAGCGCTGCGTCTCTTCCCCGAAACTACGTTACCCGGCGAGCCCCGTGCGCCAATTAGAAACGTCAACGAGCCAGTGAACATTAAGCGGAGCAGACCAAAATCCCAAACAAGGAAATGGTGGGGGAATAAACCGAGCAGATTATTTAATTAATGCATGTAATAATTAATATTTTATTTGATTGTAAATGACGACGTATTTATGGGTTAGAATGGATTACGACTTCAAAACAAAGCTGGCTGCCGAGAGAGAGAGAGTTGAAGATCTGTTCGAATATGAAGGTTGCAAAGTGGGTCGAGGCACCTACGGGCACGTTTATAAAGCTAAACGCAAAGACGGGTAAGATGACCGCGGACGTTTTTGTGGAGATTGATACGAAAGTGACCGCCGGATGCATTTTGCGAAGCAACACTCGCGTGCGTTTACGAACGGCGCGTTCGATTCCAATCCCCTCCCAAAGTGATCGCCCGTGTCTGTGTTTTTGTTTTCATGTAACGCGCTCACTCACTAACGGCCCCCCTCCCTCCTCTCTCCCCCGTGCCCGATCGTCTCCTCTCCCCTCCAACACGCAGTACTGCACAACATAGGAGCGGCTCATCTGATTTTTGACGTGTTCCGTCAATAGCGGCCATGCGATTCATCGTATGGGAACGCACTTGAGTGGCACGGGTGTCGTGTTCGCGTCGCGCGATGGCAGCGGTTGAGGTTTCCACCCCCCCTCCCCCGGCCCCCCACTCCAAATCCCAACGCTGCACGATCAAACTTTTTTTTCCATACTCGTAGTTGTACATCAAACTTGTCTCGTTGTCCTTTCGCGTCGTCACGATCAAGCATGTAACACTCAACGATGCCGCTGTGAAAGGTTTGTGAAATCAGCTCCGGGTTGACCGAACGTTAGCGACGGTGTCACAAACGGACGACCTCTTAAACGTGCGCAACATTTAAAAACAGAGATTACACTTGGCAATGTGAGTGTTGTCAAACTTTCCTTTGTAAAACGTGACGGCAACTACTGCGACTTGCTTTATGCAGATAATCACAACAGATAGCTGTGCTCAATTTCGATCCAGGTATTGGCCAAATGAAAATGATCCAAGTGACATGGTTTACAAAGCACCCAAACGTGCCACGTGGACAATCAACATTCCCCTTTTAGTGATGCAATTGTCAGAATGTTTTTTTAAACCTCGCTGGAAATACGATGTGAGCAATTCACATGAAATTCTGTTCCTTGATATCACCTCCATGATGCTTTGGATTATCCCTTGGGAGAGTTCAGTTTTCTTCAACTTTGAATGAGAGAAAAGAGTAAATAACGTCAGGTGGCATTTTATCGAGATGATAACGATTCTCTAAAGTAATATTTTCCCTCATGTCTCCCCCCCATCCCCCCTTACAGGATAGATGAGAAGGAATATGCACTGAAACAAATAGAAGGCACTGGAATTTCAATGTCTGCGTGCAGGGAAATTGCGGTAAGTGACATTTGGATCTGCGCTCCGGCAAAAAATAATCCAAGAGGATGGCGGGGCCCGGCCGAGGCACGTCAGCGTGACACTCGGGCGAGTCCGTCCGAGCGCGGCGGAGTGACAACACGGCCCCCTTCGACATCCCATGAGCTTATTACGTAACAGCCTATAGTTTCCACTCGGCCATGTCCAGAGAATTCACACGGAGCAATTTGCCTCCGCGCCGTGCCGGCGGCACTCGAGCAAACATCTCGTGACATTGCGACAACACGCTGCAGCTGCTGAACCCAGGAGACGTTTTTTCAATGTCCTCCGGAAAACATGTGAACCTTTCAAGTCATTTTTTTGGCTGAATATGCAACCTTTTTGATTTCACACAAACTTCACCGTGCAGTCAGAGATCGTTTGAAGTTTTAGGAGGCACTCAACTCGCTCACGTGTTGAACTGCTCAGCCTTTGTTTTTTTTCTTCCTGTGACTGGAAAAGCCTGTTTAACCGTAGCCGCCGTTTGGAGCGCCGACTTGGGCGCGTGGAAAAAAGAAAATTGTTGGCTCCTTAATTGTTCAATACAAACAATGAAGCACCCACGGTGATTTGAATAAGTGCCAAAAGGCATGCTGAACTTTTTCCAAAAACGACTGAAGGGTATTCAGGAGGTGCCTTATTTTGCTCAGATCCGGCAGACATTTTGAAGAAGAAAAAATGCCGCCTTGAACAGCCTATTTTGGCCAGGCGGTCAAATGAATTCCGTCACTCGAGAGACTTCTGCCCCCGTCAACGGATATTTTGGCCCACTCATTGTTTTCTTCTTAATCATTATTATAACAGTGATTTGACTTGATTGATCCGAATCCGCGAATGGTGAGTTTGGAACGGTGAAATGAACGCGATCAAAAATTCACAAAAGTTGAACATGAATCAATTAATTCGGGTGGAGCCGCTTGACTAATGGATGAGTAACCAAAAGCTGGACTCTGCGGCGCCGCCTTGTTTTGCATTGAACTTTGACTAATGTGTGTTTGCCTTTGCGGTCGTGATCTTTATTGAGCTCATTTCGTCAGCTCACGTTGGCGCTGCCTCGGTGAGCTTCAAATATTTGAACAAAGCATCTGATGGCTTTGCATCTCAAACACCAATTGCAATCATGTTTTTCTGAGCGGGCAAACAATTTAGTTTTTAAATAATAAATGAACAGCTTTCGACTCCTGAAGGCTTTTTTTTGTGGGGGGGGGGTGCTTCATTTTGGTCAGTCGTGCTCACTCTATCCATCTCACGTGCACAACCTTTATTTGAGAAAGTCCCCGTTTCCTATTCATTCAAATACGGAGCTGGGCCGAGATGGAATTTTGGCTCACCGGTCGGCAGTCTGCACTCCCAAATTGGGAGACGTGTTTTGTTGCTTCCCGTCCACCTCTCCTTTTCCGCACCTTCAACATACAGTAGTGCGCTCACATTCCTTCTAAGGCGCTTTGCCTTTATTATCAGTCGGTGGAGGTCGCCGAGATATGGAGGTCGCCTCATCATCAACTGGGGTTTGAGTTATTCATTCACTTACTCGTTTGCCTTTTTTCCATGTTAAAAAAAAACAAAAAACGGTGGAATTTTTTTTTCTTCTCGAGTTCTTGCAGCCAATAAGAAAGAAACAATGCTCAATAAGAAAATGACACAGTTCAGACATTGACCGAGCAAAAATCAAGAAAATAAGGATTCTTTCTATATGGTCAATGCGGTTATGTTTTTTTTTTTGGTGTTGTTTTTTGACCAGCAACAAGCGTTACTGTACAAACAGTTGTAAAGTAAAAAGCTCAAAAGTGTATTTGCAGACACGGTGGAGCGTGAAAGCTCAAACACGGCTCTTCCACAGGTGGAATGAGTCCCGTGGCTAATTCGAACCAGCCGTGCTTTCTATAATCCGCTTCTATGCTGGAGCCGTCTCGGGGCGATAGGCGGGGTACACCCTGAACGCCGGCGTTGCTTGCCAATTCCAGGGCGCACACATTGGCAAAACAACCATTGGCACCTCGGGACAATTTCGAGTGTTCCATCGCGATACGGGAGGAATCCAGAGAAAAGCCACATTGACACGCTCCTTTTTGTCCGCAAGAGCTACTGTAGTCGGCAGTGGGGACTTGCTTCATGTGGCATGTACATGACAAACGATAGATCTTGCTTCCTATTCTTGACATAGAAAAAAAAAAAAAACAACCTTTTGTGCCCATCAAGTCCATTTTTCAGGTCACACAATCTCCATGTGACTTACGGGACTTGGCCGGCCATTGAAGCCCCCCGGCGGCCCAGTCCGGCTTCCAAATGAGCCATTGTGACCGAGTTGTGATCTTCCAGGATTCCCATCCATCCTTCCGTTTTTGTTTTTGTTTTTTCTTGTGTTCTCCAGCTGTTACGAGAATTGAAACATCCCAACGTGATTGCCCTGCAGAAAGTGTTCCTCTCCCACAGCGACAGAAAGGTTTCGCTCCTGTTAGACTACGCCGAGCATGACCTCTGGGTGAGTTTTTCTCCACGCGCACGTCACGCGCCCTGCGCTACGTCCGTCTGCCGGGATCTCCTCAAAAAGCGTCACGCGTCATTCGGACCTCATCGTCCGAGCTGGACGCTGAGCTCGCAAACGGGTCGCGACATGTTGGGCGGACCTGAAAATCAGCGAGCGTATACGGCAGAGGTCTGGCGGACAGCGTCGGCTCGCTACCTCTGTGTGTTGACGACAAAATAATGGGAGGAAAAAGACATTGGAGACCGTTTCTTGAGAATACTTCAAAGACTCAGATTGCGTAACCGGCGTGATCATTTTTAACCGTCACTTAATTGGCATTTTGAAAAACATTTTTTTTTTCCAAATCATGGAGATTGCATCTCCTGTCAACACTGGGAAGCAAAGTGACCGATAAAGAGGTTCTTTTTAGAATTCTGTGAATCAATTCAACCCCCCCCTCCAAAAAAATGACTGATAACTCGGGGAAAAAACATTTCCACAACACCGAGACCAAACTGCGGAATGGAAAAACAGGCCGCGGGACCCAATTGGATTTGAAAATGGCGTTTGACATGAAGCGTGGCGGTCACAAGTGCGGAACAAATCACCGTGGCCCCCCAAAAAATGAGCCCGCGAATACACAAAGATTTCAAGGTCAAATATGGAAGCAATAGCGAGTTGACCTCGCCACAAAACGGCCGCGCTCCTTCCACCAAAGACCGACAAATCCACCGTAGTCACCCGAACGGCTCGAGTCCCAATCGATCAAATCGGCCGACCCGCATGAACGCGCAAATGGCATCCCGGGACTCCTTTTGTCTTTCTTTTAGCATATCATCAAGTTCCACCGCGCCTCCAAGGCCAACAAAAAGCCCATGCAGCTGCCCCGAGGGATGGTGAAGTCGCTGCTGTACCAGATTCTGGATGGGATCCATTACCTCCACGCCAACTGGGTCCTCCACAGGGATCTGGTGAGCGGCTCCGTTCCATTTCAGACTGCGGCCACGCGGCGAAATGGCGTCGAGTCAAGCAACATCCGATCATTGGGTGGGATTCGGACGACATTCCCCAAATCTGACGTCAGAAAGCAAGTCGGCTTCAACGTCGGATGCGGACGGCACCAAAATGAGCTTGAGGGGGCCGCCGCGCCATTTTGAATGCGGGAAAAACGCCGCCAACCGTTTGTGAAATGGCGGCCGCTTTTGAAGCAGGAAGATGCTGGAAAGGTCCCTTTTTTGAAACCCTCAAATCTTGGGAGTGAAGATAAACGCCATTTGGGGCTTTTGGTTTTTCAAGCCTGCTATTTGTGGAGCGTCGTTTGTTGTTTGTGCGCTTTTGGTTTTTTGAATCCCAATTTGTGTGGCAGCTGGATGAAATTGTCTATTGTTAGGAGGCGAGCTATCTGATTGGCTGACAACGTCCTGCGGCGCGGTTATTGAAGGCCGCTTCATTTCCAGGCCTTCCTGCCATTGTTGCCGCCGGCCTTTCCTATCGTAACTCTCCAATTTGTCTTTGTTGGGCAGATTATCGAGTGCGAGCAGGTGACTGGCTCTTTGGGAGTTTCAAAAGAAAACAAAAAACTGAAAAAAAAATCAAACAAACAAGGGCGCATTGTTTCTCCTTTCTTCTTTCTACCTACATTCTTGCTGCTGGAGGCTGTAAATTTCCCCAGTGTGGGACGAATAAAGGAGATCTTATCTTATCTTATCTTGTTGAGCGGGGAGATTCCGTTGGCGATTTATGTTGAGGGAATTCCCATTTCATTCGAGCGCGGCGAGCGAAGACATTGGATTCCTGCCCGCTCCACCGCGTTGTGGCATCGAGCGCACTTTGCCTGCCTCGGCCAGATGCTTCAGCATGGCACCGCCGCACATTTCCCCCCCCCCACTGCAAGCAACACCGGAGTGGCCGGCTCCCTTCCCAGGGGTGGGGGGGGCTTCTATCTCTCGACTATTCTTCGACACGACCCCCTCATGCCTTCGGAAATGTGATTTGGGCTTGTTTTGTCAGACTCAAATCGACTTTTTGGGATGGTTTGTTTGTCGTGACCTTTTACAAAATGTCTTCCGACTCCAACTCCGGAGGTCATTTGAATGCTCTCCATCAGGGGTTACCCACTTTGTGGCTAGAGGGTAGA
Organism: Hippocampus zosterae; assembly: GCF_025434085.1. Lineage (NCBI taxonomy): Eukaryota > Metazoa > Chordata > Actinopteri > Syngnathiformes > Syngnathidae > Hippocampus > Hippocampus zosterae. The sequence continues at coordinate 271,658 of NC_067469.1, forward strand.
CCTTGTTCCGAGAACCCCCCCCCCCCCCCCCATTTAGCCCCAACACCACCCAGTTACGCTGTGGCCTCTCAGAATCTTTCATGGTCACGTGAGGCCAATTGGCCGAGCAGTTGGCGCCGTCTCAGGACTTTGCCAAGGTTGACGACGCTTTTGACTAAATGGATGGCCGACATTGGCGCGTTGTCGTCGTCGACCGATTCGATCCATTTGCTTGATACGACGGCGATGTCTCAAACTTTGCCACCGTGTTCTCTTCCGCAGAAACCGGCTAACATCTTGGTCATGGGAGAAGGACCCGAACGAGGAAGAGTTAAAATCGGTAAGGTACATTTCAGAAAAAGCCGCCTTGATTGATTTGGCCATTTTGAAAAGGTTGACCTTGCCTTGTATTTGTCAGATCAAGTCTGCACGAGCCCATATTGTCGCCGCAGTGCCGCGGAAATTCTTATTTTTGTTTTCGTCGGCTTTTTTCGGATTTTTTCCCGATTGTCGAGCCGATTTTTATCTCTCACAAAATATTGTTTGTCAAACTAGTGAAATCGAGTTTAACATGATGAATTTGCTGACCGTATTTTCATAAACATATGGAAGGGAAAAGGGTGGGGGGTGGGGTGTCACACGCAAGTCAGATTACCCTGAAAAAAAACCCGGGCAAGCACGCGCGAAACCCGCAAACCCCCACAGGACAACCAGCAAAAAGGAGATTGGAAGCGGGGGCCTTTGGACAGACTTGCGACATGACCAGCTAGACGTGACATTTGTGCGGACGAGCAAGTGGGGCTCGCCAAACGTCCGGGCGACGGAATGCCATAAGAACCTCGGCCTGGGCTCGCGCCGGAGCACAACGGCGCCTTTGTTTCCGCCAAACGTGGCCCGAAAAGCGCTTGGGAAGTTGTTGACAAGCAGGTGACCACCCGAGTCATTTTGCCGCGTGACAAAGCGCAAGCGTCGTCGAGGGTCACGCTAACGTCGCAAGCCCAAACGTGTTCGGGAAGCAGCCAATCGTATCGTTTGGAGATGTTGCCGACTGTACTTTGCCATAGGATGGCACGGGGGGGGGCACTTTTATTCAAGTGACATCGTGACAACAAGAAGGACGCTCGTTCCTACCGACTGCTGTCAAATAACAACAATCAGGAATAATAATGAATAATATTAATACTTAAATGATGTGAAAGAACTGCCATTGATCCATGTTGTATTTATAGTGCACTTAATTGAACGCCGTTTGTCGTTTTCTTTCTTCTTTCTTTCTACCTACATTCTTGCTGCTGGAGGCTGTACATTTCCCCAGTGTGGGACCAATAACGGAGATCTTCATCTTAATCTGGACGCAAGATCTTTCCAATGCAAAAGCGATTTTCCGGCTGCCCATTTTGCCTTAACAACCAACAACGGAAACTTCATTCGAACAAACTCTCTCTCTTTCTCTGTATATCGCGTCTAGCGAGTTGAATCAAGTTTTCTTCCAGATGGCGGAGACTTTTTAGAAATCCCGTCACAACGGCCGATGACTTTTGTTGACTTGTGCGTCTTTTCTCCCTCCTTTGCCCGCCCGGCGTTGCGCAGCCGACATGGGCTTCGCAAGACTCTTCAACTCTCCCCTCAAGCCGCTGGCTGACCTCGATCCCGTGGTGGTGACCTTCTGGTACAGGGCTCCCGAGCTCCTGCTGGGGGCCCGCCACTACACCAAAGCTATCGGTAAGGGCGGACGCTCGGGCGGTGGGGGATGGGGGGGCTCCAGATGGAATGTTCCGTTGTCGTCTTTGACGTGAGGCGACACGTAGAGTATGCGCAGGGCGTCTTAGCGCTCCATGCATGCCGGGTGTCGCTCTTGCACGTGCCTTCAAGTTCACGTTGACGAGCCGAGGCGCATCCGGCAAGCGGCCGGGCTTCGGGGACGGAAAGGTGTCACGGCCGACGATCGGGTCCCGTCGCCTCACGCCCGTCTCGCGTTTGTGTGCCGCCGCGCAGATATCTGGGCCATCGGCTGCATCTTCGCAGAGCTGCTAACGTCGGAGCCCATTTTTCACTGTCGCCAGGAAGACATCAAGACCAGCAACCCCTTTCATCACGACCAGCTGGACAGGATATTCAGCGTCATGGGTTACCCGGCAGGTCCGCGCTGGCAGCGAAGCACGATTCCGCGACCAAATGTTTTAGCCGCGGCGTGCTATATTGAACGTCGTCATTCATTGCTCAATTTGCTGCGATTCAGATAAAGACTGGGAAGACATCCGCAAGATGCCAGAATATCCGACGCTCCAGAAGGATTTCAGAAGAACAACGTAAGTGCGCCGCGCAAGGCCGCGACCGTGGAAGAAGCCCCGTAACGCCGCGTGTCGGAAGGGAATGTGGGCCTGGCCCGAACCATTACGAGTGACGAATGGAAGAGAGAGCCATTTCAACAAGCATGAATTGCGCGCTCCCCTCCCCCTCCCCCCTCCTTGTTTCTTACAGCTATGCAAACAGCAGCCTGATCAAATACATGGAAAAACACAAAGTCAAACCAGATAGCAAAGTTTTCTTGTTGGTAAGTGCACACCGCATACAAGGTTGTTGTTGTTGTTGTTTTGAAATTCATGACTTGCCATTTCTGCTTTCAGCTCCAGAAGCTGCTCACCATGGACCCCACCAAAAGAATCACATCGGAGCAAGCGCTGCAGGATCCCTACTTCCTGGAGGACCCCTTACCAACCACCGAGTGAGTCAGAGCAACCTTTTTCGAGAACGTTAGTCAATCGCAACGCAGCCCCCCAAAACCAAAATTTTTTTTGGTTTGTGTTTTTGTTCCAATCTAATGACAGCAATTGACGTTGTGCGCTAGCTCCTCGATTGCGCAGAAAACACTCCGAGCTCTCTGTCTGTCTTATCCTGTACCGACAGCGTGTTTGCCGGCTGCCAGATCCCGTACCCAAAAAGAGAATTTCTCAACGAAGACGAGCCGGAGGAGAAAGCGGAAAAGGTAATTTCACGGTTTTACTCCGTGACAATTCGTAGCCGCCGGGATGAGTCCACTAGCCACGATAAAATGTGAGCGTCGTCGAGTTATTCGTTTCTTTGGCGCTTTGTTTTTCGGTCAAACTTGCCTCGTTTCTGATGATGTCGACGGAAGCATTGTGGCTAATGCGGCGTCGCGGCTAACTTGCGTTATCGAAAGCACGGCCGCGTTGAACCCCCAAAAAGCTTCACGCGTACCATGCAAAGGGACGCTAGCAAGTTTTCATACAATTACAGTTAGCCGAATGACACTTATTTTACTGCCGCTGAGAACATGCCATGTATCGATCGGGTGGTTCGGTACGGCGAACACAAGTCCGTCTGGAAGTCATCAACGACAAAAAGGAAATTAGCGGTTCAATGAATTCGGTTCTACAAAGAAAAGCTAACCACAGCAACGCAGCTAGCACACACATCCGAAAACTGAGAATGAGTCTTTCAGTTACGGCGCAAGTCAACCAGGGGAGGTTTAGAAGGACCACGAGCCCCGGTCCACCCTCCCAAAAATCCTTTTTGGACAAATTAGACAAAGTAGGCAAAATCCCCCTGGCAGCTTTGCAGTTGGCACGCAAGCCCGCATAGGTCGAGCCGCGGCTCGGCCGGCGTTGGCACACGTGTCAACGCTGGCCGAGCGCCGCTAAAGAAAGAGGCATTGTTTGTTCTGAGCAACCTCCGAGAACTCGCGGCTCCTCCATCACGCTGGAAAACAACAGCTGATCCGTGCGCGTTAGTCACAATGTGATTGACCTTTCCGCACGCTGCCTGAAAATGTCATTGCGGTTTGTTTGGGGGTCGCTGGAACAGAAAGTCAAATCAGACCAAAGTTGGAGCGGCTCTTTTTGAGATTTTCCACTTGCCCTTGTTGAAATACTTTCTGCAAATGGCAGCCATTCGGTTGTTGACATTTCAGTGAAAGGTGCTTTGAGCGGCCCGACGCAAGTCGCAACAATCGGGCTACTGTAGGTGAGTGGACAAAAGCGTTCCGCACAGGCAGACTTGGGTTTTTTTTTTAATTCAGATGACTTCCCTCACACTTTCTGCCGCTCGCCTGTTAAGCGCTTGCCTTGTGCGCTCGCTCGCTCGCAGAACCAGACGCAACAGCACCAGCAGACAACGGGCCAGACTCAGGCGCAGAACCAGCAGCAAACGGCAGCCCCGCAGGCCCCATCTCAGCAGAACTCCACCCAAACCAACGGCACCTCCGCAGCCACGGGGGCCAACGCCGGCGGGGGTTTACAGCACGGACAGGACCAGGGCCCCGCCAATAAAAAACCCCGCATGGGACCTTCGGGCACCTCTTCGGCCACCGGCGTGCTCCAGTCAGAGTATCAGGTTAGTCGAAGGCTTCGCGGTCTTCAAATCTCAGCGCCGGCCTTTTCCTTTGTGCCATTTCCAAAAGGTCATTGAAGAGCTTCTTCCGTCGGACCACGTCCTCCGTGCTATCGCCCGACTAGTTCCACTGCCACAGCAACAGTCTTGCTTCTTGTTCTCTCCGTATCACCACTTAGCGATGGTGGAAACAAGAATACGTTCAAAAAATGACACGCCGCGCCTTGAGATAAGAGCGACCCGACGTACGCATTTCTGGAGACAACGAGCCGCACTCGCTCTCAGATCACACTCGTATTTCAAAGCACCAAAGCGTGGTGTCCTAAGCTAGCTTCATGCTATCTTCCTGGCAAAGGCCATAACCTGCTCACGATTAGCACCGACAGATGCGCTTCTATAAGCGCTTAAGCAACGGAGAGTCGAACGCAAAGGGCTGAGCGCCCCGGATATACAAAAAATGGAGGCGTATATTCTTTATCTTCTCTCAAAAATGATTGCTGTGGCCTCTTAGCGAGTGTGTACAGTCATATCTCTCTTTGTTTGCGTCCGTCTCCTTGCACAAGGCAGACACGTCGCAATAAAAGCATCAATTTGTGATGCAGTTTCGTTCTCTACATTCCATAATAATAATTGCGTTCTGAAGTACCATATTACAAAGCGCCGTTTCTTTGAAAGCGAGGCCGCAACGGATGAATGGCATTTCTTTGGATTTGAAGGGGGGAAACGTGCAATAGGAGCGCTTTGAGTTACAAATGGAAAGAATTCAACATTTGTCGTAAATAATACAGACACGTGACGAGTAGGCAACAGTAGTCAAGCGATGCAAGCCGTCTCCACATGCCAAAGTCTGTTGACACACCACGCGGTGCCTGTCGGGTTTTGTTTGCCGTCTGGGACTTTTCCGGGTCGCGCGCGCGTGTGTGTTGCGCAGAGTCACGACTATCACACACATGGATGTACAGCCTACGTAGGAGCACATGCTAGCTGTCAGCTAGCAGAAGAGGCTCATATTTGACCGCCGCAGCCGACGGCGCGCCGCCGCCGTTGTCGTCCTACTTTGTCCGTCATTGATTCCATCCCCGCAGGCCACTCTCATGCAACAGGCCGCTTCAATCCTGATGCAAATAGACACGGGGTCGCAAACGCTCGGGAGTATTTGTTGGGTTTGCGTAACAGTGCGTTCTCAGTTATGGAGCCGCGTTTCTACAAATTGTCATCACGGGAACAAGGCGAGCTTGGCAAAGTCCGTTGGGTCCCGGCTCATTCCGGGCCCACGGAAAGAAATAACATCTGTTCTGGAGGCAGAAGTGGAATCTCCTCTTATCTGTCGGAGCGGGTAACCGCGGCCTTTGTTTTGGGAACGCGGCGTCCCATGACGCAGACTTTGGATCAGGTCGGCCGTCGCCAATTTGATCCCCGAGCGTTTCATAATTGAAACGAATGCGATTGGGTGGCGCTGAGCTGCTCACGACTGCGTTTTCCTCCATCAGCACTCCACCTCCCGCCTGGGTTACCAAAGCAACGTTCAAGGCCCCAATCAGCCGCAGGCCGCCGTGGGCTACACGTCGTCGTCCCAACAGAGCTCCCAGTATTCCCACCAGACCCATCGTTACTGAGACAGCGGGTCAAGTCCTTGAACCAGCAAGAGGGGTGGACCTCCTCCACAGATGTCACCGTTGGACGCTAGCAGGAAGCGGCTCCTTGGCCCCGGGTTTCTCACCGCATGACATCAATCCGGCCTTTTGACGCATAGTCACGTGAAGGCAAACCCAGACTGAAACAAATACTGTCTCTGATGACACATTTTGGTCACCTTCTATATGCATCCATCTCTATCTCTCTCTCTATATCCATATTTATAGAGAGAGATCGAGATCTATATGAAGGTGACACATGTACTCCAAACGTATGGCACTTACGAAGGCACCGTTCCTCACGAGGAAGGATCACAACTCCTATCTTGACCTTATGATGTCAGTGTCAACATTACATGTGGAGGTGGACGGGACGAAAGACGGAGGCTCCTCGAGTGGCATCTAAATCCTCGGATAATCAAACGCAAACTTGCTGAAAACAACAACAAGCATTTATTAGACCGTACAGACAATATTGAATGCGCAATTTAACTTGACGGCATTCTCACGAGGGTCCTGTATTCAGAGCTCGAATGTACTGAAAGTCCTGTACATTCATCTGAGCCACTCTGCAGTAACCAGGAACTGTTGGGCCACAAAGCGGAGGATCTTTGGGGCTTTTGTGGTTTTTGGACTGCCACGGGGACATTTTTGCATTCCGCCACAAACTGGAACGTGCGCATAAACGTACAGGGCAGCTAACGGTGAGCGCCTCCCCCCCTTCAGGCCCCCACGCTTCATGAGACTGTTACTGACTGATGTCAATTTGTTTTGTATGGTTATTGGCGTGCGCGGGCGGGCGGGCGGGGGGGGGGGCTGTTTGATGCATGTTTGACCTTTGCCTGGCTAGAAATGCACTGACTGTCGGAGCGATCTGCAAAAGAGCTGAAACAAATGCTTGTGGGCCCAGATGAGCCTTCCCTGCTCCTCGGGCCGAGCACGCCGCGCATGTTTGATCAGGACTACCCGTATGTCACGTTTTGTTTTTTTTTAAATGGGTGTGCTCTTTAACGCAACAGAATGACTGACAGCCAATTGTGATGTCATTTTTTTGGGTAAATGAACAAAGATCTTGCAAGAGTATTGATCGGATTTTTACCCACAAACAAGCAGAGGCAGACAGCCTAACACCCCCCACGCCCAACATGGACTTGAAACCAGGAAGTAGTCTGCTAACTATACAACATCTAAAAATCAAGTTATTTTATAAATAAGACGAGAATAGAATGTAAAATATTTCATCGGTCACTTCCTTTGCTTTGTGATTGATCTATTTCATGTTTATTCATCCAGATGAGGCAATCGAGAACAAATTGCATTTGCAACACTGACTTTTGAGACCAGTGGAGGAGAGTCAAACAAAGCTGATGGGCTGGTTGAAATCACATGCTTGTCGTGCAGGGGTAGGGAGCTGCGGTTCCTCGAGAGCCGTCTCCTGCCTGTTTTCCATCCCTCCCTACTCCACCACAGTTCCCTACCCCTGTTCTCGTGCATTGTGGCCAGGCCGCCATTTTAAGCTGAAGTTCCTTGTGCTTGTATGAAATTTTTAAAAAAAAGAGACATTGCAGCCAGTACCTGCACTGCTAATTATTGAGGACTGCTGCTGCTTGATTAGTTGATCGTGCCATATTCATCCAAGAATAGCTTCTTTACTCCCCAGGTGCATTTTTAAAATAACCGCGTCAAGACTTAGTTTTAAGTTTGAATCCTGTACTCCTGCGTATCTGCATGTTTTTTTCCCTCACAATATCCCCATGGAAGCTGAATTTTAAGTTCAAATCCAGTCAGTACTCTTGCTCGCGCGTGTTGCGTTATAGAGGGCACCCAATTCAGTGACGTAAAAGACGCGAAAGATGAGCCTCACGTTATTACAAATGAGGAAACACTGACACCGAGTGGCCAAAAAGGGAAGTGGATTTCGTTTCTCTTGACTGCCACATTCGAAGAGTGTATATAACGTGTCCAAAAAAAAGAGAAACAATGTTTCAACTTTCATCCACAGCTTCATTACATTAACGCTTACATGCCAAAATGTGTGTATAATGTATGCATTGATCATCATCATCATCATCAAGATTTTGTGCGGGAACTTTTATCCGCAAACGGCTGGGTTCTCTCTCTCGTGTGATGGGGCTAACACGCTTTGATTCCTTCGCATTTGGAAAACATTGGATCTTTTCAATTGCACTTTTATAGAGAAAACGCAACGCAGCTCGCTCGTTTCATAATCGACAGGAGCGAAAGCAAAAGGCCTTGAAAGGCTTCCCTGCTCCATTGGTTCAGTCTCGGCAGGAGCACGGATCAGTTGTCGGTTCGTATGTCAAGACAACTGCTATGCAAATTCATTGCCAGACTCAAGCTTCTGTTATGCGGAGGTTTAGGAACAACACTATGTGTGAAAGAGTCCTTTCCCTGGTCCAAAACGACACCTGCCTGTTTTTTCGTTGTTTTGAAATGCGGGCAAGCACAATGATATTTATGATCTCCTCTGAATAAGACATTTTTGTAAACGTTCCTCTGCCTTAATGCAGTAGCTATTGAAAGGGACCTGCGACATTTGTTACCGCATCCGTTACTGAATGTGTTTGCACCACCTCGATATCCAATAGAATCAAGATCCAACACAATCAATTCCACCTTGTATTATCATTAGTCATTATTAGAGGGGAGGTGTGGATGGTGCCTTCTGTTAGTACCCCACCATTTTTTTGTTTTAATTTGGAAACCATCCTTTTGTATTCTTGTGCTTCCTCTCATCCATTTCCCCTCATTCCCTCCTGTTAGTAGCAGTTTGATACTTTTTTTTTTTAATCGCAAAGTGGATTCTAGCTGGGTCACATTTAGAAAAGACTGCATTGAGGTTTCAATGTAACGCGTCGTCTTTTGAATGCCCGCACATATTTAGTGGTAAATTCAAGTCTTTTAAAATGTCTTGCTTTGGACACGAAATAATGGATTATGGACGCATACACCGAGTACACGCTTGCTTGTACAGATCTCTTCCTTTTCCTCCTTTTTGATAGTATTTGCATGTGCCTGTCCTCTTTTCGGTGGAAAGGCTGAGAAATTGTTGCCGTCGACAGACAGTTTTGGGCACTCCCATTTGCAGCGCTGCCTCCGTAATGCACTTGTCTATTTAAAGGCGTCGTTTGGCCAGTATCCCGCGTTCCCGCCTCGCATGCTCCCATGTAAACGCTCAGTGAATCCAGTCAACCGAATTGTTTGCAGGGCGATGCGTCTGTCCGCCATTACTGCAATCTCCGACGCGGGTTTGAAATATTCATACGGTCTACATTTATGTATTGTCTTTTCATAGCAATTCCGCCTAAAGCAGCAAGAGCTCGCCACAGGAGAACGGAATATGTCACAGCAGAACGCGTCTATTGAGCTGCTTTTTGTGAATCTGTCCAAATTCCACTGTACAAATGAGTGTTAAATGAGAAAGAAAGTCATGTATATTTATTTTATATCCTCTCTGGTGATTAAAAAAAATCTCCACCCGCATCCCTGGCATTTTACAGCAACCGCCTATTAAGATGCTCGCTTACCTGTAGGTCCAGATGTGTTCTTGTGTTTTTGCTTTGCTCGCCACAATGGATCGATCACGGATGGATGATTCCTCGGTCGTCGCCCTTCCGCATCAACCGAATGGCCACTCCGCTACTCGCGGTGCGCTCACCGTGGCCACCTGGGGGGAATATAAGACAGACGGACGGCCATTGTGTTCATTGAGACATCTCAACGCGGCTCGGCTCATCGGTGCGGCACTAATTTTAGTCGTACTTTGCAGAAGATAGAGAATATGACTGACCACTGTCTGTCTATGCGTGGACCGTCACCATTTGTGTTCACCGGTTGCTTGAAGGGACATAGTCGGCTATTTAGCATTAGCATTAAGCTAGCGGACTTCAAAGCTAAGCTGCGTGGTGATTTTGAGGAGCATTTTTCTCTTTATGTATGTCTTTGTACTTCCATATAAACGCGTGCTTTCAAAGGAATTCAGGAGAGTAAACCACTTGACCATCGGTCACCGGAAATGACACATAAAATGACATTTTGAACGATACGGTGACTCCGACGAGACCGTTGTTTATGATTGACTTCAGTCATGAGAACAAGGTTTGTGCAAATGTTACAGGGCAGTAACACTGTACCGGGGCTCTAAACTGGAGTGGAAGCGGTGACAACAAAAACAAAGTCCGCTTTGTAGCCGAGTAGGAGCGTTTATGAGGCTTGTGGAGTGCAGTAGAGAAGGAACGGCTGGAAGCGAGCTCAGGGCGGAGTGGCGGGATGGCAGCGCTCCAGACACCCATCTCCAATCTTGGGGTCAAAGTGACTGGGCTGACGAGCGCAGCCCTTTCCCATCACAACTCACCCCCGAGATAAAGTGACATCTCTGAGCTTACCGCAACATAAGAGGAAAAGCGTCCGCAGGAGTTTTTCATCCACAAAAATGCAGCAGAAGTGAACTGGCTTGCGAGACGGACTCATTTGACTTGACACTGTCTGTCGTTCCGCAACAAAAGTCATTCATTGGCATTTACTGGGGCATATTGCAACACACAGAAAGATAAATGGGGGGGGGGGGGGGGGGGCTGAGGAGTTACTTGAACAATGACTTGCCGTTTGCAGTGGTGCAGAATCGGACTGCATCGTACTCGTTGAGTTGTGTCTAACGGCGCGGCTAAACTTCCAGTCGGCGGAACTTTGGAGAAATCCTCATTTCGAACCCAGGATGCGACAAGCATCAAGCGCTCTTACTGTTATTGTTCTTTTCGTCTCGAGAGATTGGGGACGAGCGTGCCCAGGAGCAACCACAGTACAATGAACAATAGTCCTTGTAAATTGTTGCCACACCATCATCATCATCATCATCATCATCATGTGTCAGCCATAAGTCTGGCAAAAATCAAATCCCAGTACAAGCGGGCGCAGTACAACTGCGGGCTTAGTTGCTGCCGTTTCAGAACCCCCGAAGCTGATGCCAAGTCCGGACTTGCCCGCCCGCGCGAGGTTCACTTGTCAATCCGGGAGGCTCATCCAGACAATGTGGCGTTTATTTGACTCATCCGACAACATGTCCTGAGAGTGACATACCTTGCGCGTTCATCACCCAGAGAAAATATTCACTCCAATTTATCTTGTTGCGTAACATCGGCACAGATCCGACTCCCGTTTTCATGCCCAAAGTTGTGCCAGGTGGGCTGGACTGGATTTGGGGATTTTTGCGAGCGCACACAACCTGGTGCATTTACAAACAGGCGTTTTGCGCTGTTGTGGGTGTGAACACTGCCGATTTGATTGATGGCATTTCTACGGTATTTATTCAACCCAAACGGTTGGCTCAAAAGATGAATGTACAAAACAACCCGTCTTTTGGGATTTTGTGGGGGGGGACCACCTTGTGTAGGGTTTGGATGTTTTTTTTAAATTTTGCATGCACTCCCTTGTTTGAGAGGAGACGAGCACTTTTTCTACCGTCCCTCGCGACGCCGCGTTGCGCTTGTTAACGCTTCATAACTGCACTCCAAGTGGAAGTGGAGAGGCAGAAGAGTTGAAGACATCCTTTATTTGTCCCACACTGGGGAGTTTGTTTAACAGGCGAATAATGAGCGACTACCCTCGATAGAGCCAAATCTAAACTGCCGACCCGTGACAGGCTGCTCTCACAGCGTGAGAAATGGGCCTCTTTCCATGCCAAGAACGCGGGTGGCCCGCCGCGTGTATTTGAGGAGCGCGACCGGTTACGGCACCGACGATTTCAAGATTGGAAAACAAATAAGAGGATCTTCAAAAGAATCGTAAAATGCGGAGGGAGCCAATGAAGGGACGCCAGATTCAGAGTGACAAGTAGCAGTCGAAAGGCAAGCAGCAGCAGCAGCAGCATTCTGGAGCCAACTAAGAAGTTCCCTTGCGCACATCAAATAAGATCCAGATTCCTTTTGCCATTCAATCTCTAGCCTTATTAACTCTACAATTAGAAAGGAAAAAAGGGGGGGGGGGCATCTGACCATGCAGAGTTGCCACTGTCGTCGTGAAGTTGCTGGAAATGTTACAAAATTGTCATCATACTGTAAAGCTGACTCACCAGCCCGACATTTTTGTACAGTGGTGCATTGAGCGCCCCGAGCTAAGCGCCGCTTAAGTGTGTCGAGGCATTGTGTAACGCAATCAAGAGTCATTGTGGAGAAGAGAGCGCGCCGCGCGCTCGGCTTTCCGCTCGCACTCGAAGGGGATTTCGCCTCCGCGGGCTTCAAACGGCTGAGTCAAAGGGTCAGGCTATGCGCGAGATAGCAGCCACTCGTGCGAGGGCTTGTGAGTCACGGCGCCGTGGCGACACTCAAGACGCCATGTGTTTCCAGGCGCTTCGACCGGGGACAAATGCGCCCGCCGTCGGTTTGTTTCGCAAGTGTCGGTCGGCTCGCTGACCGGGGCCGCCGTGAGCGGGAAACGTGGTCAACACAAACCATTGTGCTAAAGTAAAACATTCACAATCATGGAAGAAAATGACTGTCCAATCACAGTGTCTGATACGGCGACAGGGACCGGGGCCAGACGAGTATCCGTGAGTACTAAAGGGTGAATACTGGTAGTAATGGTATCGGGCTGAAAAAAGTCGTATCGAAACGACAACTGATAAGAAAAAAAAGTACATGTCCATAGACGTATGTAAATGTGACCATTAAAAGTCTTTATATTTATGTACGAGGTCACAGTTTTTATGTTCAACAAAGCGTTATTACACATCAGTTACTGCTCCAGATGCCTCGTATAGATTGCTTCGGTTTGGCAAGATAGAAAAACGGGGAGAAAAAATGTCGTATTCAATTGAAGAAAAGTTCAAGTCCATCACGGAATCGAGTCTCCTCCCACCGCGAGCACAACTTTTGGAAAGTGGAAGAGAGAGAGAAAAAAAAGTCTTCCTCTCGCGATAGTACCTCGCTTATACAGCCGCCATATTGTGCGACAGTATTATGATTCGTATCTACTGGAAGTGAGGAAAAAGAGAAAAGTGAAGGGCCGTCGAGGGGAGGGGAGGGGGGCTAAAGAAGAAGAGCTGTCAAAAAGGTATTGCCGTGTCCGTCTCAAAGCGGAGGGCTGGGGCTCGCTTCCCCCCCCCCCCTCCCTCGCCCCCCTCCCTCCCCGAGCGTTATTTCGAGGACACATTAAGGCCCGGGGCCTCGGAAGCAACTTCGCTTTTCGTCTGCCCGATACTGGTTGGAGCTTTCCCGGGTTCTCGTGTGCCAGCGCCCCGGCCCTCTGGAGGTCCGGCGGCGTTCAGGGCTGTCGAACGCGACCCGAGCCGAGGCGAGGCGGCGGACACGGCGAAAGTCCAAGTAAGTTGGCCGCAACAACTTTTTTTTTTTTTTTTTTTTTTACCTGTTAGCACACACCCCTGTACGATGAACAACAATCGCGCTATTCCTTGATTTGCGGTTTAGAAGTACTTTCGCTACATTTCAGCCATCGGCGCTACTAACTTTGCTGAATTTGTTCAAGGAAAGAAAAAAAGCGAGAAAACTCGAGAGGTGCGGAAAAAAGTTCCAGTAGTCGGCTAGCTACGTTAGCCGACTCACTTTTGGAAGTGGGAGGCGAGCTCGTGTTGCTCGCTTCGTGTCCTGCATCTTTTCAAATGGAAACGTTCCCCTAATGTTGCAGGTCGTCCGAGGCGACCCCCCCCCCCTCATTGAGCTCAGTGTCTGAATGGATGGAAAGGTTCAACGATGAATTGGCGGCTGCGCCCGTTACCCGCACTGCTTCGCAACGCTCCTCCTCCGTCATTATTAACGGCGACACTCGTTTCTTTCGATGCACGCCGCGGTTGTGCGCTTGAGTGCGGTCTTCACATGTTGCTTTGACCATTTGTGCATGTGAAGACCGAGATTGGTGGTGGTGGTGGTGGGGGGGGTATCACCTCACACCTGCTAGCATGAAAGACAAGTCACAGGCTGGTCTCAGTCCTCTCAGACGGAGATTTGACCAAAGACTGAATTTGGCATGGCCACATCATTTCATCGACTGTGCTTGTCGATGAGAAAAGACGCGGCACGAGAAGGTTGCGTCTTTGCTCGCGCGAAGCACGCCGAGTTGCCTTGGATACGAAATGTACGATATCAATCAAACCTATTGACGGGACTTCAACTAAAGATTCTTTGGGCAATTCAAGCCGTCATCCTGGCGCTCACCTATTGGTTGTGGGTCGTGTCACGTCGCCGCAAAACTCGTGGCGATATCAAACGCGTTGGATCATGTCGTAAGGCCGAGACGAGGATGACTGATGGAAAACAACGGAGACGTTCTAGGATGGAGACGATGAGAACGTGCTGTGACTCCAGGAAAGCGCTTACGCTTCCTTCCCGCTTTGAGTTTTTTTTTTTTGGGAGGGGGGGGACAAATCAGGAGGTTTAAACGCGCCTTTAGAGACGATCCAATGAGATTGGCTGTAAACGCTGTGTTGGCTGACAGCGTTTGCACTGGCAAAGAATAAGGATGCTCCCATGAGCTTGCCGTATGGACGCTAGCGCGGGCGTGACTCCATCTACCGCGGAGGCTCTTTGCGCGGCGCCGTGGCTTTGTTTGAATCCAAGTAAAATCGCTTTGGTGGACCGGCGTCTCTTTTTCCAAACTCCTAACTAAGAAGAATCACCGGTGGCGCCTTTCACAATGGGTTCCGCTGCGGCTTGAAGTCACCTATTTCACGTGAGCGCGTCTCAGTTCGCATCCGGAGGAAAAAGAGAAGTGCTGCTCACGGTCGCCTCCTTTATTTCCTGAAAACACACACGCACGCACACGCGCTCTCATATGCACAGTTGAGTCCACCACAACAAGCGTGACTAAGACACAATACTTGGAGTATAAATGGACAGGAAGTGACTCCAAATACTTTGAACAGCATATCAACTGTTATGACCACAGATGCCGACAGCCGCTTTTAGCCTCTTACTGTGTGTGTGTGTATTTTTATGATATGTATAAATATATCGATCTATCTGAACGTCTTTGGCTGATGAGCCAAGCCAAAGTTTGAAGAAGAAACACAAACAGCAGCAAGTGTCGTCGACAGTTTGCGAGCATCCCCGGCTCACTTGAGAGCACCATCGGGGTTCTTCTGAATCCAGAATGCAAGCCACCCCCCCCCCCCCACACCCCTCCCTCTGCATTAACGCAGTGCGACCTCGTTCCCACGCACCTCGAGGGACATCGCAAATCTTGACGCGAGTACGGTAGTTAATGGCACTATAGCGCTTGAGATTGATTGATGGCCGCTCATTGGCAACAAGGCGGGGCGCCAAAATCGGCAAACTAAAGCAAAAATGCGAGCGATGCGCACGTGTAAGCCAAAACGGCGCTCGCTAACTCTGGCTGACGAGTGGCTTTGAATTCTTTTTTTTCTTTACAGAGGGTCTGTGATTTGGAGATTGGGGTTGCGCAGAGGAAGACTTTACGTAAGTCGTCGATAGAACAAAGGAAGTCACGCCTCGTACGGGATACAGCGAAGCGTCCCAAGCCGACAGTCGAGTGGCAACGGCCGCTTTGCAAACGTACGCGGCGCTCTTCACGTGGCCGCGGCCTTTCCGTGCCTCGCAACGGTCGCCATCATTTGAACAAATCACTCAACGTGCCGTTGAACACGACAAGCGCGTCGAGCGACGGGGCTGCCAAAAAGCACTTTGGAGGTCCGACACGCTCGCCGCTGACATTTTGAACGATTGCCGGCACTTTGTTCCCACGTCATCCCTCCGTCACTCTCCCGAAATTCAAATTTTAAAAATGACATCCGTGTGACGGTTGCATGCGGTGTCGGTGGATTAGTTGCGGCGAAACCTTGGGCGAGTAGCCTCGCTCCTCAGAGCCTTCAAAGCCGTCTCCGCCGACACGGGACGTGCCCCCGTCACACGGCGATGACGCGGCTTCAAAGCCCGAGGAGGCGGGGCCGGGACGGTTTAGCATGAAATGATCACAGCGCCGCGTCCGAGTGCCTCTCGCCAAAGCGGGGCCTGATGCCCCCGTTGAGGCTTCCCGACCGGCTCGGTGAGGTAGAAAGGTGCAAAGTCGCTGGGAAATTCATCGGGGAGTCATTTCTCCGGGACCGTCGGCAGAAGTTTGAAAGGGCGGAGCTTATGGAGACTGCGCTTTCCAAACATTCGGATCCATCCCGAGCCGCAACCCGCTTCTGCGACAACGTGAGTGACGGCCGACGGGAATATGGCCGCGTCCTGTGTGCTCCTTGAACTCATTCACTCCCAAAGACGTTATGAAACGTCTTTTCAGACTTGGTCCACAATTGGCTGCTACTGAACGAGTTGACGTGCAGAGCGAGAGAGAGAGCGAGCGAGACTTCCTCTGATAAGAAGCGTCTTCCAAAGCACCCCAGTTTGCATTTTCACATTCGGCTTCCTCTGTGCAGTTGCATTGTGGCCGTAAACAAAAGATACTCGGATGTTTTTTTTCTGGGGTGGGGGGGGGGGTTATTGAACATAAAACATATACAGTAATAGTTTGACAGAAAATAAGGTCGATAAAAAGAAGGAAATTGGTCTTCATTCAACACAGTTCTTATGTTGTTGAGGTGGAGTGCGCTAACGTTGCGAGCTAAGAAAAAGTCTTTGTTGCGCTCCCGGTCCCTCACCGTGCTTGTTTTTTTTGGGGGGGGGGGTTTCCCCTTCACAGGAAGACTTTCAAGATGAAGGCTTTTTGCTGCCGCAACTAAGTGGAGAGTGCGCCCACCGCAACAAGTCGTCCCGACCTGGCAACAGACGAATGGCCCAGGGAAGCCACCACATTGACATTCAGGTTTTGCGGGACCTGCGCCAGAAGTTCCCTGAAGTCCCCGAGGGGGTGGTGTCCCACTGTGTTCTGCAGGTAAAGCCTTTTAGAACGGGGGGGGCTGGGGGCCGGAGTGGGGCGATATCGGCCCCACTACGGGCCGATACTCTTGTGTATCGGCCCGCAGTGGAGCGTCAAGCCTCCTCCTTCCTCACATCGGCTGGGAAAGACGCGAGCGCAATCCCAACACGAGTCAGAGAGGAAATGACAAGATGGGATGATCAGGCCGGACTGGAAAATGAGGCCCTATTTCGACCTCCTGACGCGCAAGACGCTAACCTCCCAATCTCTCTCTCTCTTTCTCTTTCTCTCTCTCTCTCTGTCAGAATAACAACAATTTGGACGCGTGCTGCGAATATTTGTCCCAGGTCAGTCCGGGCTACTTGTACGGCGAGGAGGCCAAGGTCCACTTTTGCGAGGGGCCGCGCAATCACATGACCCAGCTGAACCTGGGCCCGCAGTCTCACAATGCGCACGCGGCCCCGCCGCGGGACGGCCTGAGGATGAACGGCGGCCGCGCGCCGGCCCGCGGCCCCGGCCCGGACGCCTCGGAGCCCCCGCGCAAGCCGCGGCCCCCGCAGCACCTGGGACTCTACCCGCCGGGCGCCAAAGGAGCGGGCGGGGCCCCGCAGCAGGCGGCGCCGCGCTTCAACCCCATCACGGTGACGCTGGCGCCTCACATCCAGACGGGCCGCAGCACGCCCACGTCCTTGCACATCCACGGCGGGCCGCAGTCGGGCCTGAGCAGTCCGCAGGGCAACTCCATCTACATCCGGCCCTACGTGAGCCAGTGCGCCGGCGGGCGGGGCGGGGGGGCCCCCGCCGCCCAGCCTCCCGGCCAGCAGCTCTACCAGATCTGCCACCCTGCGCCGCCCCCGCCTTCGCACGGGCAGGGCCACCGCACGTCTCACGTCTACGTGCCCATCGGCTCGCCCACCAATTCGCAGGCGCCCTCGGCGTTCCCCCCCGGGGGGCAGCCGTCCCCGTCCTCCTGCTCGTCGTCCTCGTCGTCGTCCTCGTCGTCGTCCTCCGTCATGCCCGCCTCGCTCTCCGCCGTCAGCCAGTACAACATCCAGAACATCTGCACGGGCCCGCGCAAGAACCAGATCGAGATCAAACTGGAGTCCCCCCAGAGGAGCAACTGTGCCACTGCGACGGCCGTGCTGCGGGCGGCCGGCGGCGCCGGCGGGGGCGGCGGCTCCCGTTCGGCATCCGCCTCCTCCTCCTGCCCTTCGTCCTCCTCGGCCGGGGCCCCCGCCCTCCCCAGCGCGCCGCTCTCCATCGGGGGCTCGGGTCTGAGCCGCAGCCAGCCCACCGTCTACATCTCGGCGAGCCCGCCCTCCCCCGCCCCCGCCCCTCCCGAGGAGGCGGCGTCCCGCTCCCAGCCCAAGTTTTACATTTCGGCCAACTCCTCGGCCGAGGACGGCGGCGCTCGGAACCCCCCCACGGTCTACATCTCGGCTAACCCTCCGTTGCAGGGGCCGGCGGGCGGCAGGAGCGTCGGGGGCCAGGTGAGCATGGGCCCCGCCTACATCCACCACCATCCGCCCAAATCCCGGGCCTCGGCGGGAGTGGGGGGCGGCGCCGCCTCCTCGCCACGCGTGGTGGTGACTCAGCCCAACACCAAATATACTTTTAAAATCACTGTGTCCCCCAACAAGCCCCCCGCCGTGTCCCCCGGGGTCGTGTCCCCGACCTTTGAGCCCAACAATCTCCTGGGCCTCCCGCCGGAGCACCGCTTTGCCGAGCCGGACCCCCTCCGCCTCTCGGAGCCGCTCTCGCCGGCCGGCGAGCGAGCCGGCGAGCCGCGCCGACTCAGCGTGGGCTCCGACGACGCCGCCTACACGCAAGGTAGGGCGCCGCCGCAGCGCAAATGCTTTGCACGTCGGGCGGGCGACGGTTTACAAAAACTTGAGTTGGCGTGTCAGCGCACCCCCGTTGGAGATTTGCCGCCTTGTTAAGGGCCTTCCTTTATGACTCGATCAATGGCGTGCGCGACGTAAAAGCCGACTCTCTTGACACGTTCGTTTTCAGGATGAAAGCCTTGCTCGGTTTTTCTTTTGAAATCCTCCCGACAAGTCGCAATTGTTTTTCCATGGGTCCCTGCCAAGAAGCTCACTCCGCCGCAACGCAGGCTCTTTGAGAAACAGTTGCCGGCAATGCGAGAGCGGGCCGCCAAAAGCAGAGGCGGCTCGCCGGGCGTCCCGCCGGGGACGACTTGAGCGACGACAACAGCGTTTCCTTATTTGGGCTTTTGACTAAATTGCATGCGAGTCACATTCTGAAATTGCATGGCAGGCCCTCCTGACAGAGGGGGGAAGGGGGGGTGAGCTGTGACTTATTGATCCAGGCGCAAGTTTGTTGACGCTTTGTCTTTGTCTCAGCCCTGTTGGTCCATCAGAAGGCCCGCATGGAGCGGCTGTGGCACGAACTGGAGCTGAAGAAAAAGAAGCTGGAGAAGCTAAAAGAGGAGGTCAACGAGATGGAGAACGACCTGACCAGGAGACGACTGGAGAGATCCAACTCGGCCTCCCAAATCCCTTCGGTGAGATTATTTCAAAACCAATCGCAAGCTTGGTTTGGCCAAGCGCCGGCACGTCTGCGCCCGGCAAAGCGCCGGAAGCTTTTTCCAAACGTTGCCTGCGATCTAAGCGTCTCACCCGCTGCGGTTCCCAGATGGAGGAGATGAAGCAGCTGCGATGCAAAAACCGCCTGCTCCAGATCGACATCGACTGCCTCAGCAAGGAAATTGACCTCCTGCAAAAAAGAGGTAAGCCTCGCGGCCCTTTTGCCAGCCGAGCCCCCCGGTGAACCTGGCGGCGTGTTCCTCTTGCGCGGCAGACGCTCCCACTTTGGCGGAGCAGGAGGAAGACGAGGGCACGCAGTGGAGCTGCACGGGCTGCACCTTCCTCAACCACCCGGCCCTCAACCGCTGTGAAGAGTGCGACCTCCTACGGGACTTTTGAGCCGCCTGCTTGAATCGCAGAAGAGAACCGGGGGGGCGCTGGGATTCTGTCCCTCCTGGGATGGCCTCTTTTCTCCATCTTTAGTTTTTTGCTGACCCCACCCCACTGAAGTTTGCGGCATGCTGTCCTCCTGAAGCTTTGACTGGATACCGTTTACAGCTTGTGGTTTTTTTCCCCCCCCTCAAGGCAGGCACCGGTGGATAATACCTCACGTTAGACACTCAGATCGCGTGGGGTCTTTTTTTTTTTTTTCTGCCCCCGCTCAAGGTCCCCTTCCCTCATTGGGAGGCGGGGGCGGGGGGGATACCTCGCTGCTCCCACTCACTCACAGTATTACGAGCGTGACCCCTCGCAGTGTCACATCCTCACCGCAGGCGCCGACGTGACGTGTCTTTGGCCCGACGGGAGTCCCCCTTCACCCCCCGGTGGCTTGCCGCGGGGATTTGGCAATGTCGGTCCGCGGCGCTCCATCCAAAGGGAAGACCAACGGACCACTCGTGGAGCTGATTTGCCGTTTGTAGAGGATGCTAAAGGGCAATCTGGCAGCCCGGCTGCCCCCCCCCCCCCCCCCCCCGTCTCGTTTGACGATATTCCTTCCCTTTGACTTCAAAAATGAAAAAAAAATGCATGCTTTGTGTACAGAAAGTGCCTTTTTACTGTACATAATTTCCAAATGCGCCTTCTTCCTCACACTATGAATCACCTTTATTCCCTGTAAGTATAGCGAGCAACTTTATTACTTGTTGAGTTTCCCTCTTATTCATTGGCTAAGTGACCCCCCCCCCCCCCCCCCCCCACCACCACACCACCTCCCCCTTTGTAAGCGTGTCGGTTGATTTCTGCGAGACTTTGAGAGCACGAAAGAATCTCACCGTCATCAGAAAGCGCCACCTGCCGCGAGTTCATCGACACTGGCGTCAACCGCTTGCGGTTTCGGAGGAGGCAAAGCGGCGCCGCACCCCCCCGCCCCCTTCCCACTGCACCGAAAATATTGGAAATCACAATTACGATCTGTGTTTTTTTGAATTATTATTATTATTTTTAAATCTGACAACTGGAATGTGGGTTTAATATTTGGGGACAGCAACCCCACCTCAGTGCAAAAAGACATTTCCAGTACAATCGTCACAGCGGAGTTCCTTGGAACAGTTAACGAAATTGTCCTGTCCTGTTTGTTATTATGCTCTTTTTTGTTTTTTGTTTTTGGAGGTACTGAGATTCATAGTGAATATGTCAAAAGTGTCCTGAATAAAGGTCCGAATTTTTACATTGAGGGAAACTATAAAAAGCACAACTTGACTGTTCACTTTGTACCGTTTGGCTCAGATCATCCTCAAGCTTTTCTTGGTGGGGGGAGAGGGGGGGCTTCTACTTAACCTGAATGTGGAATTGTTATATTTTCTGATTTGGGCCTTTGCGTTTAACATTGAAATCTCTTTGCATTTGTTCCTTCGGAACGATGAAATCGATATCATGTCATCGTTTTCTTACAAAATTGAAATCCATCCCAAAAAAAAGAACAGAAGAACAAAGTGTCGCAATGCACATCGAAAAACATTTCGGCTTGATCTGCACCGCGGTGGGAAGAGGCGGTTTATTTGGTTTCATCAAATGGAGAAAAGTCATAATTGCAACATCCAAAATGTGTCTTTGTTTCTACCCGAGAAAACTTTCTTTGTAACAGATAAGTTATTTGTAAAAAAAAAAAAAAAAAAGATAATAATACAAACTCCTCATAAAAAAAGGGAAACAAAAATGGATTCCGATTTTTGGGAAAACGTACGGGTTTGGCTGTTGTTTTGTCCACGACGTGGCAGTTAATGGCTTCGTTTCAAGGTGTCGCGTATGAATTCCATCCAGCCATCATCTTTTCGTTTGCCACCTTACTGTCATACAAGTACGACTTGTCAAGCAGCCACCATCTAACGCATCGTCAAAGCGTCAACTCGGACTGAGCCTTTGACCCCAGAAGATCAATTGATAAGTGCAAGTCTCAACTCTTGACCTTTTGACTTTTTGATTTTCACGCAAGACTCAACTGGCAGAAAACAAGGGAGGCCCGACTGGAGTCCCATCAAACAACCGGCGAGCTCTCTGCATGAAATGTTGCCAAACAGCTGAAGTACCCACCGGAGAAACGGAACTCCGGTAAAAATGACATTTATCCAAAGTACTTTTTTTTCTCTCCTTCCAAGCTTTTCAAACTACATTGCGGCAGTTTGTCATTTCGCTATACAGGCAAGGGTCTAAATGAATGCTTAAAGACGGTCAATGCTCCAGGATGATTCTTTTTGTTGCATGCATTGCCTTCGATTGGGACGCTGCCCCCACCAACATGGCTGCCACGTAGACATGCCACAAGCCAAATAGCTGACAAGAGAGTCATCCTAACTCGAATCACCCACAACGTGCTCGTCTTTTCGATACTCGTGTAAATCTCAAGTCCTGTCTCGTAGGCCCACCCAGGTGTCAAGTCCAGGCCCAGAAAGTCAAAAAAACTCAACTGTCACAGTTTGGCTTTAACCACAGGTGCTTCTACTCAACCGGCAGGTAGGGGAGCTCGTTGACTTGCTGACCAAAAGAGTAGACTTGGTCCACTTCTGCATGGTTGCCCAAGCTTTTTTGACCGAATATCGACTTTTTAAGCGACCGGCCTCCCGCGACCCGTTACCGCACGTGCACGGGTAAACAAACACGCACGCGTGCCATGTTGCGCAACAATACAATACAGTACTCAATACATTCTGATTTACAGCCAAACGGCCCTCAAACATGAACAAAACAATACCAGAGCTTGTGACTTTGCAAAAAGGACTCGCTGCCTACCTGAGTGGAGACTTGACGCGGCGGCATGGGACGCACTTCGTCAGCGTGTTCACTGCACGATCACAATCGTAGTCCCGTTTGAAAATGCGACTCCTGGCGCTGCAATATTCCCGTTCTTTGCCAGTGCCATCGGTGAATTGCAGATGAAACAAACTTTGCATGAGAATTGAAAAAAAACAAACCCAAAAAGATCCATGGCAAGAGCTCTGATCGCAGGTTGCAAGTGCAGACAGCCGAGCGCTAACAACTTCCGGTGATGCAGGTGCCGCGCCGCCGTAGGTTAAAGGTCACCTACTTTGTTATATTATTTTTTTTTCAAGTTTGTATTCCGGTGACTTTCATAACCACTGACGATATTTTTAGAAATAACAAACTTCAAATTTTCGATTCAGCCAAGAACTTGTTTTGTAATTGGCAATTCACTCCATTTGCTGTCTGGCACCTGGCCGGCCACGGTGTACATTTTCTCCATCTTTTACATCCCGAGTCCACGGTCCGCCTTCCATTTTTCAGCGGCCCGCAACATGACCAAACAAACTAAAATGACATTTGACCGTGGCCGCAAGGTTAGTTCGAAAAGGTGAAGGTGGGCAGAGTGAGAAGAAAGGTCGCCGTCAAACTTTTCTCCATATCGGAAGACACAAATAAAGCTTTTGCGATTAAAAGAACAACACCATTTATTTTCAAAAGCATGTAGTGAATAACGCTCATTCCATTTTAGAAGCTAAACCAGTTCCTTGTTCCACGTTCGACAAACGGTTTGAAAAATGGTCACTCGACTCCAGTTTGTTCTTTTTTGGGTTGTGAATGCGGAGACGATGCCGTTCGGCTGCTGTTCCGAACTCTGCCAGGCTGTCGGCCAACTGGAAAACGTCCTCGAGTCTCGGCCCGAGCGTCTCCAACAGAAAGCCGCTGAAATGAACTCGACAATACAAACAATGTCCGCTTGCTCTCTTGACTTTTGACTTGACGTATTTTCAAGCGGCCCTTTCGGCCTTCCGTATTTCTTCTTTGTACGTGACGATTAAGAACCGACCACCGACTTCCAGACACGAGCTGCACGTCCCCCCGGCACGTGCTCTTTCGTGACCCCAAATTGCGCGCGTGGCATCAGAAGGCAACGCGGCTGCTCCCGTAGCTCTGGATGAGGGCGATCAATTGGGTGACCTCCGACACGTGCGGGTAAGCGTTCATCACGCCCTCGACCGCGTCCTCGGGGTAGAGTGTGCTCAGCTGGCTCCTCAGCTCTTTGCGCAGCTCGCCGGACGGGCCGCCCGGACGCCGGCCGAGGCCCCGCGCGTCCCCGGGCAGGCTTTGGCTCTGCTGGCGCGCGGGCCGCCACAAGCGGTCCTTGTCCCAAAAGACGAGGGGAGGATCCCGCCGATGCGGGGGCGCGGCCGGGCAGGAGGCCCACGCGCCGGGGGGCACGCCGGCCTGACAGCGAGCGCACGCGCACGCCGAGCACTCGCGGCTATCGTGAGGAAAGCGGCGAGTTCCCGCGTAGCTTTGGCCGGCGCCGGCGCCGCCCGGAAGGGAGCAGTCGTCGCGGCCCAGGCTCCAGCTGGCCACGCCGCTGCTGTAGCTGTAGGGGGGCCGGCCGGCGTCGCGGGGCCCCTCCGGGACGTAGAGTCCGGACACGCGGCCGTCCAGCGAGCCGAAGGCCTCGTCCGCTTCCGCGTCGGGCCGGGCCGGCGGGCCTCTCCGACAGACGCCATGCTCGGCGCGCGGAGGCTCGTCGGTGTCGGCGGAGGGGGGAGGCGCTTTGTAGTTGGACGTCTTGGCTCGGTCTCTGAGCTCATCGGCCACAGACAGCTGCGATCGGTTGGTCCTCTCGGGGTGGTAGAACTTGCACTTGACGCCATAGGTGCATTTCTTGCCTGAAAGAAAGCAGGCGTGCACGTCAGCCGCTCGCGACCGTACGCCGCGTACGATTTCTACGCAACGTATCGCTCGATCTCTCCGCGCTCCGACCGCAGCATTCGGGATGCCGATTGCGCTTGGGATCTCATCCGCCGGTTGCGGTCGACGACGTGAACGCGGGCAATTTGGACCCACCGTAAGGACAGTGCTGCAGTTTGTTGTCCGCATTTTTGGGCTTCTTTCGGAGGAAATCGTCGATGGCGGGGCCGTTTCGGCCCAAAGGATCGTCCGGAGGCATGAACCTGTCGAAGCGCAAATGAGTGGGCGGGCATCCGTTGGGATCGGCGCCCCGGTCTCCCAACGGAGGCGCTTACTTGTCATTGGCGAAGGTGTACATCAGCAGCCGCTCCTCGATGAATTTCTTCCACTGGGGATTCTCCATCTGAAGGTCCCGGTAGTTGTCGTTGGACACGATGATGCCGTCGATGTCGTAAGCCAGCCGCACGATGTAGCGGTCGTCGTAGCACACCACCCTCTTGCCGTTGACGCAACGCGACGGCGTGTACACCAAGATCTTCCTCCTCTCCAGCTCGTGGAGGATGTGTTGATCTGTCGGCCGCGAGGACAGCGCGGGAGCCTCAAGTCACCTTTTCTGCGCGCTACGCCGCGCCGTCATTCTCCGGAAAGTTCTTTTGAGAATCTTTGCAATGACGGCTCATGTGACTACCTGCGATGGGGGCCTCGGGGCGCGGATGCTCCTTCCTCCACATGGGAACGAACACGGTGATGTCTCGCAGACCCTTTTCCCAAAACCAGTTCACTGCCATCTGGAGGCCCTGACACGAAAACACCTTCTTGTCTCCATGGCTTCACACACACACACACACACACACATGGAGTGAACAAAAGCACAAAACTGAGATAGATGTGTGTGTGTGTGTGTGTGTGCGCTTCCTCCTTTCATAAGGCAGCAGCCAGGTCAACAGTGACACTTCTGCAAAATAGCAGTAACGGATTCCATCCCCAAAAAAGGTCCCACTGAATTGATTTATAGATTCAAGAAGTGACCAAGTGGCATGTCCACACGGTGGGACACAAAATGGAACACGCTAGGTTAGCGTAGTCAGTGAAAATCAAGTCAGAGCAAGCCAATGAGATGACGTTCCAAAACGGGACAAAGGAGATGTTTGAACCTTTTGAACATTTTAGGGGGCGGGATTTTGCACCCGCGTGGCGTCTGACGACGTCGCGTTGGAGAAGAGTGACGACGCACCGCAGGATTTCTTGCGTTGAATCTCAACAGCCGACGCTGGCAAAAACAAAGTCCTCCCGTCAATGGCGGCGGTCCAGCGTGCAGCTACGTCTTCAAATACTTGAAAGTGAAATCAAAAGTTCCTCCAGCTCGAAAGAATGCCGAGCTCCCCGTGGGCGTTCAAGAGGGTCAAAGGCATGAGCGCAATTTCAAAGAGGCACAGGCCACGTTCATGAGTGAAGTAGGGGAACGCATCAAATTGCTTGTTCCACCTTTTCATAAAGGGAAAGTAGTAAAAGAACATGCCATTGTAATGCAGTACGGTCAGTATTTCCGTGGCTTTTCACTGCCGCTGTTACATTTGACCACAAAAAAAAAAGTTGAAGAATAATGTGTTCAATGTGCAGCTGTCCAAATAGTTGCGATCGCTTTGGTTCTTCCTTATCCTGCAGGTGTCGGCTAAGCATAAAGGTGTGACCGAGAACAATTCGGCGTTTTTTTCCCCCCCAACAACTTCCTTGTTCGACTCGTGTTGATCACACAGAGACAACTGTTACAAGCGTTGGGTTACAATGTTTGTGAGACGCTTGATGGAATGCGCCGGCGACTTCAAAGTGACGCTTTCCCCCGTGTGCAGTCGCTCGAAGAAGACAAATCGAAGCAAATGACACGTTTTCACTTCCTGCTACTGTAAAGAGGAAGCAAAGTTGGATATGAACTGAAAGAACAAGCACTGAAGGCAAGTTCACAAAGAACAACACCCCCCCCCCCGTTTATAATGTCTGTGAACCCAACTTGTCAAGCTTCCATCGATTACTGTGGTAGAAATATCGCGGCCCGCGTGCCAAATGGTGATCCCACTTTTTAGCTCTGTGTTCGCTTTTAAAAGTAGCAACTCAGGATAGACATTTCCACTGTGACTTCCGCTTCAACTAGCGACGTGGCAAATTATCTTTGCATCGTTCGCTGGAAATTAAAAACGTACACACACACATGCACACGCCACGCTGCCCCGACCTACGAGTTTTTCGTGATTTTGAGATCAGAGCATTCCATGGCGGCCGCGATTCCACTCACTGAACTCTTCTCAAGGTAAAAGAAGCTCCGAGCTGTTGAAGTTTGCAGTCAACCCGAATAGAAAGCAAAGAGGATGACACCAGAATAGGACCTGAAACAAAGGCCAGGCTAACGTGCCCTGAAAAACGATTGTTGACATGCTAACCGTTAGCATCGCGAGTCACCTTTTCGAACTCTCGAGGCAAAGGGCAGAGCAAGTGTAGACGGACGCGATGAGGAAACTGGCGGCCATATACTGTATTCTCGTTCCTCTCCAAAACAAGAGCGACGGGCAAATGTGGGACAACGTGAATATGAAGAAGAGCCACTTTGCTCCGAGTTTGTTAATCTGACTGTACGATACTGCCCGCGGTGGCCAAAATGTGCACAGCAGAAGAAGCTGGATGACTTGAAGTATGAAATCACGATCCACAAACTGTTTAATGCTTTCACGTTACATTTAAGGACTTTTTTTTAACTATAAAGCGGGATCGAACAACTCAACATGAGACTCTGGTGAAAAGGTTCACGAGAAATTTCTGTAGGGTCCGACATCAATGGTCATTCTCTACACCCCCCTAGAGCGTATCTTATTATATTATGAGTGAGGGTGGGTGGGTGGGCGTCCAATCAGGGGACACGCAAGCATTTTTGTCAAGCCGCCGCGCCTCCTCCGGAGCCTTTGGCCGCACGTAACGACAAAGGAAAGCATCTGGCGGGAGCCGACTCACCTCATGGCAACGTTGCTTCCGTCCAAGACGACGGGCCTGAAGGCCAGAGCGCCGTCTTGATCCGCAAGTCTTGATGCGGCGGGTCCGCCGGGGGGGCCGCAGCCTCTCGACACCAGCTTGGGGCTGCGCGGGACGCTTGCGTCACTGCGAAGGCGGCAGGTCCTGATTAGCTCTTGGAGAATGTCGTTGGTCTGGGCGTCGCGGTGGAGGCTCTTCAGCACCCTGTCGATGTCCTCGTGCGAGTAGCCCAACTTGAGAAAACGCTCCACTTTGGCGTGCTGCTTTCGGAGCTCCATGTCCCGCTCCGGGGGGGGACGTGGAAAATCTTCTTCGGGCACGGTCGGAAAGCCTCTCACGCTGGCTTCCTCGGCGGCGATCGGCCTGCGTATCGGAACGGTTCAAAGTGAAGAATTCCATTGGATACGGTGCGGCTCACTTCCAGACTTTTTTGGGGGGGCTCGCATACGTTCGAATGAGCTCGTCAACGAGGCTCGTGGGGCATCGGCCCAACTCGTTTCTTGGGTGCCGTTCACGTGTCGCGTCAGAATCGCAATTACAAGCAAAATGATAAAAGCGGGCAGACTCTCCAATGGCCCGGACGCGGCCACCGATCAATCCGTCAGCCAAGTAGGAGGTCAAATAAAAGAAAGCAAAAGAGAAAAGCGGTCACGTTCATCGGGGTGCCGCGTGAAGTGTCACGGGCAGACGTATGAAGTGGATACTGGTGTCAAAACAGGAGCCACGCGACATGATGATGAAAGGCTTTCGCTGCACAAACACGGAAAACAACCCAAACAAAAGCCCGTCCTTATCTCCCAGATAAAATCTTGCCATCGGCTTGAAGCTTTTGACATGAGCGCGTGCTCCGTGTCATCTCAAGTACAAGGGAGACAAAAGCATGACAAAATGTTGCCTTTTCATTTCCATGAAGACATTCTGCAGAGGAAAAAACCCAAGCCGAAGCAAAAGTGGCCTGAAAGCGCTCCCACTCGCTCACTTTGGCTCCCGGCGTGGCACGTACACCGCACGTAACGTGACCCCCAACTCACCGTTCCAACAATGACAACTCCCAAACGGACCCGACTTCACGTTGAAAAGAATTCCGTCAAAGAATTTGGGAGTGCAATTTGGCGGGGTCCTTCTCCATCCGAGAACCCAGGCCGGATGACGGAGCCGATTCGGAGCGTGTGGACGGCTGGCTGTGCCTCGGCGCTCTGAGCAACGCGGCCGTCATCCTGAGCCAGCGACTCTTATAACTCAGAGGAGGAAGTAGCTGCTGAGAGCGGTAGAAGAAGGGGAAAAAAAAAAAGAAAAGATAATTTACACTCACTTCCTCGTCAGGACTCAGCCCGAGGGCTTTATTTTCCCTTTGAGCTCTTCCTGGTAGGGTGCCATCAACATTTGCCGAAAGCTTGCAACTCACCCGGAACTGGTTTGCTTTGCTTTTTTTTTTCTTCTTCTTTTGAATGGAAACCACAACAAAGACCGTTTGAGCACACTTCAATCTTGTTCTTCAAGCGGCACGGCAACGCTGATAAAACAACCGCACTAATTTGCTCCCTCCGAGCAGGGATTTGCCAAACTTGGGCCGGAAGGTGATGAGGGCCCCCCTTCCCTCCTCGCCCCCGGACGGAGGGTCAGCAAATTTCACAAGTGAATAAAGACATGAAACGAAAACAACGGCCGCGTCCTTGCCCCTCCCTCAGTGGATTCACGAATTGAAAAGGCGCGTTTGCCGGATCAAGGGTCAAGCGGGGCCGAGAACCGGCTTCCAATTTCAACCGGCTTTCCCGTGACTGTTTAACAAGCTCATCGAGTGGGGACGTTTCCTGACTCGAGAAGTGATCAGACTGGAGTTGTAGGTTCTTTTCTGAGGTGAAAGTACGGCGTGACTGTCAAAAACAGAAAAGAACCCCGGGCAAAGTTTACGCTACTCAGAGACAGGGAAGTAGTTGACTCACAATGAAAGCGCACTTTAACTCTTATCTAGCGAGCGGGATGTCAAAGTTCTCCGGAGCGTTCGTCTGATTTGCTGTGTGGTGCTCGCACACTGTTTGTGGAGTCAAGTTGCAGCCAATGACTAAATAAGCCATGCGCTGGCAAACATCAAGTGGTCGTTACAAAATGCAAGATGTTACAATGGTAGGGCACTGGTTGGAACACTTCATTGGAGTGCAACAGTAGATTAGGGGGAGGGGGGGGGGTTTCCAGTTCGCGGTTCCCTCACCAAAAAACGAGACACCAATTCTAACGCGGAGCCAGCCGGGCATCTTTGGATAGAGAATAAAGGTTGCGACAAAGTCCGTTTCCCCGGACAGCTTGTGGAGAGACGGACGCAGGGGCAAGACTGGGCGTCGGCGTTTTGTTTTGGCGCTGCTTAAAAGAGCGCCACTTTCGAGGCCAATGCGCCTTGAAATGGGGAACGGGTTGTGAAACTTCAATCCTTGTACCGTGAGCCGTTTGAACTTTTGCGGACAGAGCCAGCAAGAGCGCACAACACTAAAGTCAAAGCAAAACAGGAACTTTTAATGGCTTAGAAATGAGCGCAGGACTAAGAACTCGCAGCGCGCAAAAGAACCTCATGTTCTCTGAGCAATGCGATTCGATTAGACTTGCGTGAAAGGGGTCGGACCGGATCAAAAACACAAGACGAAAAGCAGCCCTGCTTTTTTTTGGGTGGGGGTCGGTTAAGCCTGGCCGCTCGTAATTCCTGGAGCAAAACCTACTCGTAATTGGTGTCAGCGTTGCGTTTCGCAACGGCTTCTATTATTATCCCACAGCCGACTCCAATTAGCGCGGGAGCGAAAGACAAAGAGAGAGGTGAAATATGAAAAGCTTTCCTCTCATTGAAATGGCCGCTGCAGATATGCGGGACTAGATTTCAGTGAACTTGGGGAATCGGACTCGCCACTCAACTCACTGCACGTAAAGCTCAGAAAGAAATCGTCTGGAAATATGAAAAGAAGAAGAGTTTATGGAAGGGGCGGGGCCGCAACTACGCTCGGTGCAGTCCACCGTCTGTATTCACGTTGGACCGATGGGTGGCCTCCTGGGAATCGCTGGCGCGGCGAGGATTCATGGTATAAAGACAAAAAAGAACGTGAAAATGCGACGGAGAAATGAATGCGTTCAAGTTTGGTGGTCGGGCTGGCAACGCAAGATGGCCGCCAGCGGCTTCCCTTCTCCCGACGGCGAGTCAACGGCTTTGTTCGTCCAGTCGGATAGAAGTCCGTGAAGCGAGACGTGACTTCAAGGAATTCATTCATTTTATGTGGTCATTTTTTTTTAATTTACAATAATGCGCCGGTGCAAGATGACAGGTACAGTGGTCACATGATAGGTAACGAGGAGCAAGTAGTTAGCCGGCTGTCCAAACACAGAGAGCTCACTAAATAGGCTCTCATGACCAAATATTCCGCCTAGAAAAATGGTAACCTGGATACGAGTGTGTTAAACACCGTTAACATATTCACCTACTGAGACAATGCAAGTGTGATTATAGTGGACTCTTGTGAGTGGACTGAAGCTTGAAGAGACCAAATGAACTCCTTTCCGACAGACGCACCCCGAAATGGTGTCGAAAAACCTTCCCGGAAGCCGTTACGGCTGAACCGAGCGCACTTCGCAGACGGTGTCGCAACGCGTCTCAATACTTTTGTCCATATAGTGGAGGTGAATGCACGGCGCACCTGGCTGAAATTCAATGGCGAGGGATTTCATTCAAATACCGTATATGCCACGCGCGTTAAGAAAATATGTCATGAGATGAGGAGGCGGAATCGTTTTTGCCGTTTGATAACACGGACATATGAAGTGCACGCAGTTCATCTGTATCTGCTTCTGTCTTGGACCTTGGAGTTCCTGGGCGACCGACTGCGACTCCTCCGACTCCGGTCCCGTCCCCCTTTCACGTGTTTGTCCCTGGATTTGGCGTGCCGACGTTCCCTGTCTCGAGAGCGGGAGCGGGAGCGGGAGCGCTGCCGGTCCAACTTGCGGTCTCGCCGGCCGCCATCGTCGTCCTGGAGAGATGACAGTACGGAGAATGGCTTAACAAGCGGTACGGTTGGAATCCGCAGGCCGGCGGCAGGGGAGAACACACGGAATCTTGAGTGAACAAATGGCTCAAAGCATTTGGGGAGGGACAAGAAAAAAAAAGAATCTTGCCATCAAGTATTTTTGCTGCCCGCTGAAATGCAAACTTTTCAATGCGTTGCAAATACAGACGGCTAAGCCACGGCAGCGCCATTTCTTGTTTCATGCAACTCGTTCCACTAAGCGGCAAATGTGTACTTGCTCTTCAGAAAGCGCCGGTGGGCCTTGGACATTCTTTATTGGAATTTTTTTCAATAGCGCCACTCTTGGCTTGTGATGAACGGCTAGCGCCCAGAGTTTATGGAGGCTAAGCCACCATTTCATCCACATGTGTATATCGGGTTGAGTTTTGCACGAACAGTACCTTGTGTTTTTTGGACTTCTTGCTTCCTTCGGCATCCGAATGATGATGTCTCTTCTCTCTATGTTTTTTCTGTCCCGGCGCCGCCTCCTCCTCCTCCACGAGCAGGTCATATCGGGAACTTTTGGAGGGGTTAGGGAAAGCTTAACTCGGCTCATGTTAAGCTATTGCGGTCCAAAATCACATTCTGACCAAAGTCAAGCATCCCGAGTCAACGCGTGAGGATACTCTTGCTTGGGCTTCGCTTGATCTTTCAGAGTCAGTTTGGAGCGCTTCTCCAAGTCGTTCTCATAAGCCTTGAAGTCCTCTTTGGTGTACTTCCCACCTGCAAGGCATCATGAGGAGGATGGTCGTGTCGTGCAAAAGGTTAAATACATTTAAGAAGAAAAATCAGGTGGAGCGCATGCGGCAAGGAGTACCTTTCCCCTTCCACTTGATCTTTGACACAGACTGGCTGAAATCGACGTGAATGCGCCGATCGTCGATGAGCACGTTA
Source organism: Hippocampus zosterae (assembly GCF_025434085.1). Classification (NCBI taxonomy): domain Eukaryota; kingdom Metazoa; phylum Chordata; class Actinopteri; order Syngnathiformes; family Syngnathidae; genus Hippocampus; species Hippocampus zosterae. The sequence continues at coordinate 304,088 of NC_067469.1, forward strand.
TCCATTTTAAAGTAGGCCTTTTCACAGTCTTCTTGCTGTCAAGTTGTGCAACCGACAAAAAAAAAAACATTGACGGCCCCGTTCGTGCCAGTGAGCGACGGATGAAGCCCACCTTTTCAAATTCGATGAAAGCGTAGCAGAGGGAATCTCCGGTTTTCCAGTCACGAATGATTTCGCAGCTGCACAAAACGGAACCAAAGACAGGACTTTAGGAAAGCAACAGGTATGTGCACAGGGCGTCCATGTTCAAAGAAACTTTATTGACCTTTTAATGTGGCCAAAGCGAGAAAAGATGATTTCGAGATCCTCATCTGTGGTCACTGGGTTCAGCTTGCACACAAAGAGCACATCCTCGGGAGGCTTTACGTCTGCGTCGGGGAGGTCGCCCACCTGGAGGAAGGGCGGACGGACACTGAACGCAAGCGTGGCGATGCGGCTCCAGTAACTTCACTCCAGGATCGAGGCTCTCCTGACCATCTCCAGCAGGATGGCTCGGGTTTTGGCTTCTTTCTCCTGAAGTCTCTCCTCCACTTCTTCAGCCGCTTTCCCGTCGGCATCGTCGATCGCTTCGTCTGCGCCAATCCGGCCGCTCTTCACCCACATAAAATAAGCATTAAGTTGGCAGATACGTGTGGCATCTCCAGCGAGTATGTCAAATTTGCAGGACGCTCGCAACAAAGTAGACCAAAAATCCTGCACTCACGTCGAGCTGCTCTTTGGTGGGCTCAGGAGAGCGATCGGGCACCGGGAGATCCCCAGGGTCATCAAAAGGGTCATCGAGGATCACCGTGTGGTTTATTCTAACGCGACACGCCATCAATAAAGCTTTGTTCAATCGGAAGGAATTTCTTCGAGTCGCAATGCAACTCACCTGATGTCCTGAAACGGAACAAAGTCTGTGTCGACAAAAGTCTCGTTGATTTTAGCCACAATGTCCAATCCCTCCGACACTTCCCCGAAAACAGTGTGCACGCCGTCCAGGTAATCCAGGTTTTCGCCAGTCGTAATGAGGAACTGGAAAGAAGAAAACAGACAACTTTTATCCCCGTTTTATCTCATCCGCAGTTTTTATAACTCACCTGTGAACCATGCTGGTCACTTCCATTGTTAACCATGGACACCGTTCCCTTTTTTCTGTGTTTAATACGTGGGGCTTTCTCGGAATCGAAAAAACGGGCCTGGTCTCCGTACAGTTTGCTAATGACGCACAAAAGAGGGCGCTGCTGTCAATGTACGGTGGTGAAGAAAGGTAGCAATAGGAGATTCACATGACCCACCAGAAGACCGACTCTCCGCCCCGACCCGTCCCGGTGGGGTCCCCAGTTTGGATGATGAAGTCTCTCTGCAAGGAAATAAAGAAATAAATAAACGACAAAAGAGGAAAAAGTGGGTCAGGGGGCAAATAAATTGGTAGCGAAACATATCTTGGTTGACTTTTTTGTGTGTATTCTCGAGGCTTCACTCATAGGAAGAGCTCGCACGTACCTGTACGTTGTGGATAAGGCAGTAGTTGTAGTATTTTATCTTGCATAATTTCAGAAAGTTGAGGCAAGCTGAAGAGAAGACACGCATAGTTTACTTTGGTCGTTACATTTCGAAAACCTCTTCGCTTTCCGCTCTTTTTCTTATGCCTGACGAAAGGTAGAAAGGCTTCAACGGTGTGTTGTTGATTTGGCGTTTACTAGCTGACTAAGTAGCGAGCAAGCTAACGGCACGTGCTTATTCTCAAATAAGTGACATCTTACCGATAATTTATTGAGGGATTATCATATGACCGCCTTTGCTTTCAAAAACGGACACGATTTTGCTTACCTTTTGGCCTTTCTTCTGTGAATAAATCAATCACAATATCACCGAGCGTCGTTTCAAGAAGGACCGCCATTCCAACATGTACGATCTCGCGAGAAAATAACGAGATCGCAAGTTCACGCGCGTGCGCTGTTCCTACTTCCTTGTCAACAGTGCGATAGTACTGTTCTGCTAAAAAAAAAAATAAGATTGACCGGAATTAGAATGGCATGGCCGACTCTTATAGTAATATTTCTATTTTTTGTCAATACAAAGCATACCGAGTCAACACTGAATACGGTAAGAACTCTACTGGTAAACACTATTGTACTACTGACATCGACGTTACGGTCTGTATTTTAAAGGTCAACCCCTTTTGTTTTTGGTTTTTACGTGTTAGCCTTTAAGTTAGTTGATTCCTCGCCTCAAAAAGTGGTTAATAGTGTGAATGGGAGTTCGTTGGAAATATGTGGCAATAACAGTCTGCGAGCCAACAGTGCAAAAAAAAAATAGAAATAGAAAAAAGACTCAACGCTTGTTTGAGGAAACTGATGGAGTTACGACTTAAACTGAGCAGTGGAATCAGAAAAATCTGTTGATGGCTCTGGGCTGGTATTATGTATCACAATCTTGGTGACTAACATTGATTATTGCAGGAAAATATCCTGATCAATGTGACAGCAGGGGTGCTGGCAGAAGCACACGAGTCTAACAACTTGCAGGTAGAGTGCACTCAGTTTGTGGTTTCTTAACAATTACCCATCTGACAAAGCTGCTATTTGTTGTTTCAGATTACTTTAAACCTATCGGTGAGCATGGAGGAGGTATTGGTAAATGATGTTCCTGTTCAGTTGTCGGGGGTGACCAGATTCAACTGTCAAGCAGTGCTCTGTAAGTCAACGTCCCACCAAAATCAATTTCTTTCCCCACCGTGAACACTAATGCCTCCGATTTACTTGTTTTGTCAGTGGATAGCATCAATGGAAGCAGAGAGTATGAAGGCGGGGACCTGGTGTCAACCGTTACCCGGGTTATGGTGACTCAGAAGCGACTCTCGAGTGACTTGGAAGAATTGGTGTGCCTGCAGGTGTTTAGTGAAGTCATTGAGTTGGAGGGCAAACAGGTACACATCATATAACATGAAGGTCGTCAACATGCTTCAAATTGTATTTGCTCATGTTTTACTTGTAGATAGATTGATAGAAAGCAGGGGCTGCCTTTACTAGGCGATGAGTGCTTTTGGTTTGCGGTTGAGGCAGCACCGCTTGCCACGACAGATGAATGCATAGAATAAAATCCGACTGTCACCTTCATTGATTTAAACGGTCTATTTCTGAATGTGCAGCTTGGTAAGTGAGGAAGAACCAGTAGCAAGCAGAAGAGAATTTTGGAAGACTTTTTCAGCTGACACCATCAAAGTGGAAGGAGAGCGAGAAATGACTCCACCAAATTTGTATTTTGTAGGTTCAGCAGCCTGATGTGTGTGAGGTGAAAATAGTGATGAGCCCAGATTTCCAGAAGCTGGCTCAATTTACCAACATTTACCCCATCGGACACAGTGAGATCTTCAAAGTTTCCAGAGACCGTGACGTGGTCATCACAAATCCAACAAATCCTATCAAAGGTATGGTGAACACACATCGGTCACAGGCAATCAACTGACAAATCTCTTTTTTTTGTTTTTTAAATCATCAGAGGAGCAAATGATGCTACAGACGACCAGTCAGTACCCACTAAAACACTCGGAGACGACACAAGAAGAGATTGCAGCTCCAGGAAAACTACCAGAGACGCCGCTTCGCATGGACCCCGACCTCTTGAATGATATCAAATCTGAAAAAGCCGAAGATGGAGACCTGGGCCGGCAAGACGGGATTGCAACCGACAGTTCACCAAAACAATTCCTCTCGTACTCGGTGCGAAGATACTTTTTGGTGTAGTGTTGTCTTTAAAGGGGAAGTCAAGTCAAAGGTTGTCTTGACTAAAATATGTTCTATGCGGCCCCACTAGACTAAACATGGCATTCTGATGGGGGGGGGGGCGGTGTATATATATATTTGTAAAACCTTGTGAGTAAATATGTCAATGCGTTCATTGTGCGTCGACTTGATTTGCCGTTTTGCTGTTTCTATCTGGTCAGGCCATGTGTCGTTGGCTGGAAGAAATGAGAGCGCGTCTGAGACACTTGTGCGCCGAATCACTGCCTCTCTTCTTCCTGGTTATGTGGGTTGTCGTCATCGGTGTTGCTGGATCAGCCGTCATTGTCAAGATATTGGACTGCTTCTTCCCAACTCGTGAACAAAAGTGAGTTTGGTTGAAGGTCTTATTTTTTTTTTTCCCCTCACTGGGAGCCGCTAGATCATCTGCTGCGAACAACGAGTACGTACACATTTTAACATGTTCTGAGGTTCACTGGCTAAAGTCCACTTTTTGGGGGGCGGGGTTCTCACAGGCGGATTTGTCATCTAAACACATCGAGTCCGAGGCCGGACGAAGAGAAGCACATTCTCCTGGAGAACACGGAATTAGAAGAAGAGGACGAGTGAGGCGTGAAATGAGGCCTGTCCTGTCAGTTCTTCATTTTCTTTTGTGTCGTGTGCAATTTGGAGAAGCAAAGCATGCCGACCGCACGTCCATTCGTCCTATTCAGCCGAGTGGCGAAATCCATTGCCAAAATGGATATGTCACCCATCCATCCATTCATTATTTTATGTCCGAGAAAAATCTGCTTTTAATTTGGCGCAATTTAGGATCTTTGAAATGACGATTATTTTCCAATTTCCAACGAAGAGCATGCACTTTCATATTCTTATATATTGGAGCGGATGAAAACATCCCAACGATTTCTGCCGGACTGCACCGTGGTCACCGCAACCATGAATCTGTCGTTGTTTGTAAAGGCTGAATTGATCCGGCATCGGTTTAGATCTCATCCGTGTACTTTATGTGAGCGTCGGTGAGTGGATAAAGTGGTGAATGAAAAGACCATTGTGTTGATTTAGGTTAGTAGTCATATGAATTGACACATTTGTTGCGTAGATAAGCGGGTCAAATAAGTGCCACAAAATGTGTGTTTTTCTTTCTCCTTAAGGCCCGACTTGTGAATTCCTGACACACTCGGCTTTGTGATCGATTTCATGTCCTTTCACAGTCCCACATGGTGGAATGTAGTGCTGGATGACTTGCTTTTTGTCCGTGTGTGTGTGTGAAATGCACGTTTTCCAACTGCACCTCGATCGGTGCGTCTCAAAACATTTCTGTCGACATCGGGTATGGTCCAACTCAGCTTGATCGATACTAAACTGTACTGGACGAGCCCCGAATAAATTTTCTGAAGAAAAATGTGAAGCCTGCGAGCACACGTTTCAGAGTCCAGTTGAACATCACATTATTGTTTTCTTTGTTTTAAAAAAAAAGTTTTATTCGTAGATTGATAGCTTTCTTTGCAAGTGGAAGCACACTGTTCCATATAAAAGCAAGTGCATCAAAGTGTCAAGTGAGAGATGACCTCTTGGAAGTGTTGGATAATAGCGTCACGCAATCATTCGAGGCATTTGCAAAGGCACAAAACCAAATCGACTTTATCTGGTCAGTTCTACTTGTTTTTGTTTTGTTTTGGTTGAAAAAAAAAATGTCTGCACGTCAGTTATTCTTAACTTAAAAACAATACAGACAACGATGGGAAGATTTTTGACTGATGTACAAAAGAACAATGAAATTACCTTTCTCGCTCATGCCCAGACAGAGATGAAGAGCAAGTCACGCTACCCCCGGCCCAGTCTCAACCCTTCAACAGGAACCAAACTCTTCGATCCACTTTTCATACTTCTCCAGGTCCGCCGCCGACACAGATTTGGAAACTTTCTTCAGGGATGACTCAAAGTCCTCCATGGTGGTGGGCATGTGCATCTCATCGCGGGAGATGTTGCGGATCTCCTCCGGCGTGAGCCCTTCGATTCGTCGCCTCATGGCCATCAGGGAGGCGTCCCTGCAGTGACGCAAAACAATGCTTTTAATCCCAAACGCTGCCAAGGGGAGCGGGGGGCACACAACAACGTCTCAGAATCTCCGTACGGAATGCGCAGTTGGATACCAATGTTGAGATTGTGCTTTTATTGCCCGGCGGCCAGATTTGCCGTCTCACCTGCAGACGTTGGTGATGTCGGCTCCCGAGTAACCTTCCATCTGCTCGGCAATCTTGTCCAAGTCCACGTCACTGGCCAGCTCCAACTCCTTCAGGTTAATCCGCAGCAGCTCCACACGGCCTTTTCCTGAGGTTTTGGATACCGAAACATCCTTTTTCTATTTTGTGCAAATATCCTTGAATCACTTTATTAGGTCCATTACAACCACCGGATGAAATCCAATTCCAAGGCTGACGATGCTAAATTCCCCACGACCCCTCAACTTTTTCCATTTGTTATTATTGATTGTGCATTTGCATATAACGCTTAGACAAACGGTACCCGAGGACATCCTGAAATAAATCCCCAAGTGTGCTACTAGTAATTCCATCAGGATTACAAATTGTTTCGTGAGGCCCAGTGGAAAATACAAAGAACTGAGAGACAGAATGATAGGAATGTTGAGCTGAGGAAGGCAATTTGGGTTGGGGGGGGGGGGGGGGGGGCTGGAGGGTTAATCCAGCTATGCCCCCACATTATGCGGTTAGTGTAGAAGGCATTATAATATTGTCACATTATAAATCAGCCAGTCCAAGTGGCAAAATTCAGGCCTGGGGGGGTGTGGTGGTGGTGGGGGGAGGGCAGCCATTCTCTGGCCCGGGGGCCAGCGGATCGTCAAAGCGGAGATGTACCTGAGGGCAGGGGAATGTAGATCCTCTTCTCTAATCGTCTCCTCAGAGCTTCATCGATGTCCCACGGGAAGTTGGTGGCGGCCAGCACCATCACCATCTTCGACGGGTCATCGGCTTCCGAAGCTCCACCGACGCCTGGGCAAAACAAACGCAACACAAAGATAAGATAAGATAAGATAAGATCTTTCTCAAAGCCCTTTCTGCCGTCACTTTCTGGCCTCACACTGGAAAGCAGAAGCACTTTACATCCGTACGATGACGGAACGAAAAGCCGTTGAAACGGTCGGGGGCTCCACAGAATCTTTTACCGTCCATCTGCACCAGCAGTTCTGCCTTGACTCTCCGACTGGCTTCGTGCTCCTCAGAGGTCCCCCTTCGACTGCACATGGAGTCGATTTCGTCGATGAAGATGGTGGTGGGAGCGTAAAAGCGGGCCTAAACAAGTCCATGGTTTAGAGCGGCTAGGTATCGATAGCCAACGGTCACTTTGAGCAAAGTCTTACCATCTCGAAGAGAAGGCGCACCAACTTCTCGGACTCGCCTCGGTATTTCGACGTCAGCGTGGATGAGGACACGTTGAAGAAAGTGGTCCTGCATTCCGTGGCAACCGCTTTTGCCAGAAGTGTTTTTCCAGTGCCGGGAGGTCCCACCATGAGCACTCCCTGCAACGACAATTTTATGGACTGAGGTCAGCGACGCGTCTTTGACACCCATTGACATGGAAGGGACGGCGTACCTTCCACGGTCTGCGGATGCCTTTGAAGAAGGCCGGCATCCACATCGGCAACACGACGGCTTCTTTCAGGAGTTTTTTGGCGTCGCCCAGGTCTGCAATGTCGTCCCTTCGGAATAAGATTTTAAATTTTCACAACTTTGATGGATTTGAGGATGAGGATCGCAAATTCAGTCCCTTAAGAAAAGCGAAGCGTTAAACTGGAACTCAAACACCAGCCGAATTAGCAAATACTTTCTCTTCAAGGTCATGCCGCCTTTTGTGTGGCTGCTGGCGCTAACCCGGCGCACACACCCTCAGATTGACTGCGCTAACTTTGTTCCGTCACATCAGTTCCGAGACGATGCTTTCAACCGCGACAAAAACTGAAGAATGCATACCATTTAATGTTTGGATTCTGAGATATGATATCTCTCTCCAGGGCTTCCACAAGGTCTTTGTCATATCCGGTACCATCAAACTTCAATTCTTTTTCCTGGCCATCTCCTTTGCTCTGAGAAAAAAAGCCAACGCAAAACAATTTTTTTACATAACATTTTATATATCTATATATATATATATTTTTTTTTTTGGATAACCCAAGAGTAGAACAGCAACCGCTTCACCTTGTTGTCTTTTGCTTTGCCAGCAGCTTCTTTTGTTTTGGCCTTGGGGGCTTTGTGTCTGTCCCCGTTGGCCCCGCGACTTTGCTGCCTCTGCTGGGCCTTCACGGCCACACTGAGGCGATTGTTGATTGGCTTACCGTCTTTGTAAGGGTTTGTCGGACGCCTGACAGGGCACGGCGAATGCCTGCGAATGAAAAAGAAAGAAAGGAAACGTTACTGCCAAGGTAAATTTGACTTCAAGCGCTCTCACTCTTACCGGAATGAAATACTTCAGACAGCTGGGAGACTTGAAGCAAGGTGGATTGATCTTATTTTAGCGGAATTATTTCTTCGATTTCTTCCATACAAAGCACTTTTACAATGATGTTTCCTTACCTTGGTTCAACGGACACGGGCCTGATGTCATAATCGTCCGGTTCAATTGGTTTGACGGGCACGGCGTCCAGTTGAACGCTCTCCAGTGTCGACAGGAGGTCTTGAACCTGGCTGCTCTCCTCGCCAACTTGTTCCCACAACTGGAGAGAGGAACCAGATTCGGGTCCGCGCTTTCGACGAACGGATCCCGGCAGGTCTCATTTTTCGTATTTACCTTCTGCCATCTCTGCTGGAGACTGGGGTCTCGTGTAGTATAGATATGTTTCTTGATTTGCTCCAGCAGGCCTTGATAGAGAACACTGGCCGAGTTGTAGTTTCCCAGCAAAGCATATTCACGGGCCAGCTTCATGTTCTCAAAGATCTCCTGCAAACTCATCGTGCTGCAGAAACAGCCGAGTAGATGGATTGAGGGTCATTCGGGCCGCCTTTTCACATTTGAATTCAATATGATACACTCGCTGACACTTGTCAGTTTTGAGTTGTCAATCTTGACACTATCGGAAAAAAAGGTGTTCGTTTAGTATGGACTATGTATACTGTACACGGTTATTATTTGAAATGCGTGCGTCTTCCGTGTTCCAAACGTATGCAACGGATGTAATATTAACCGTTAACGAGTGATTGGCGCGGGCTGCTTTGACAAATTGAATTCGGCAAGCAAAATTCGGTCGCTCATTATGCAAAACGACACCGTTGCTAGCCGTATCGTTGTACACAGAGTTTGAATCATTTAGCAGCACTTTCAACTGCCGACGACTATCGCGGAGTCTTTCGCTGAAGGTTACCGTGCCGTGGGCTGACTTTCCGCGAAGTTTTGACTGCTTGAAATCGAACAAAACAGGCACGATACTCAACTTTTCGAATGAGCCCACGCAGAGTTGAGGCAGCGACAGATGCGACGAGTTCCGCCGTCGTCGTTCAAACGGGAGACGACACAAGAAAAACAATTTCCTCCGGTCCACGTCGCGGCGTCCGATACGCGGAAGTGGACAACAGCGCCTTTCCTGGAGCTACCGGGGAAGTGTGTCGAGTTTGTTGTTCGTGGGACCATAAGACTGACCGCGCTGACAATTGTTAGTGTTATTAATAACACAAACAAGGTGCCGGTTGTTCTTCTCACCGAGAGGCAAATTAAGTTCACTGCCTTATTAATTGTGGGGAAAAGCTTGTCACCGAGGACAGCCGGAAGCTTGACTTTTTTCTATAACTTTATTTAGAAACACAAAATATACAGAAACAGCCGTGCGGAATCACACAAAAAAACAAACAAGTCGCCGACTTGTAAGACGCGTGAAACAAAACTATGGCGACGTCAACCAGTTCAAGTTGCACTTTATTGTCATTGCATAAAAACACAATGAAATTGGACATAGCCTGCACATAAAAAACACAGCATTCATTCACCAGAGGCGCCTGACTGTCAACATACAAGACATCCTGATTTATATAGCGCTTTCGCGACAGTGACGGAGCAAGCAACAAAGAACAAACTCAAACGTGTCGTAATAAATTGTGTGCTTACATGCGGTCACATACAAACGGCAAATCGAGTTAAAAAATATCCACATTACTCACTGACAACACAGTCGGTAGTGTCAGGAAGACCTGCTCATTGAACAGATGTGTGGCTTCTTCTTGTCTCTTCTGAGATTTGGGCGGATTACGTCTTTTTGGTGCATATCGCCACCTACTGTACAGTAAACACGATAAACGGTGCTTCGTTCTGTAATTAAAGATTGTGCGAGTGGCACACTGGCCTCTGCTGGTAAATACGAGTATTGCAACCGTCTTGAAGCTGACGCTTTTCATTTGAAACGAGTGTGCCACTTGTGTCTTACTTCCCTTTTCGAGGAAAGATGAAACCTAAAGTGGACAGTCAATGAAAAGAACTGATCAGATCCTGACATGGAAATCTGTTTTTGCCAAAACGTTTGCTGGCATTCATGATACGAGTCATACAAATATTTGTGGCGGGTGCTCTCCTTGTATGGCATTTGCGGAATGCTGACAAGCATTTCCCGTTTCCTGTCCTTCCAGGAAACGGCATGCTTTCACCCCTGACCGCCGCCAGCTATCCGCACTGTCCTCCGATCATTTGGTGGAAGTAAAAGTTGTTACGGCCAACTTTGACCAGCAAAACACATCTATTGCCGTCTGCACATTTTAATACATGGCGTAATAAAAGATGAGCAACTCTGGTGACTAAAATTGTTTGGGTTTTTTTCAAGGTTGTTCTTTCCAAAGTCACGTCTGCATCTCGTATTGTCCCTCGGTGGCGACGAAGAAATCCTCGAGGACGTTTTGCAGAAACTCAAAGGTGGGCCTCTCCTCGGGCCTCTCTTTCCAGCAGGCCGTCATGACGCGGTAGAGCTCCGGCGGACAGCCTTCCGGACACGGCATGCGGAAGCCGCACTCCAGCTTGCGGACCACCTCCGGGTTCGTCATTCCTGCGGATGTCCACGTTCCAAGGTGTGTCAGTTGCAACTTGATAGCGGTCGATTTCATTTGTAAACCGTGGCCACCTGGATATGGTATCCTTCCGTAGGTGACGATTTCTGTCAGGAGGATTCCGAACGACCACACGTCCGACTTGATGCTGAACGTGCCGTAATTGATGGCCTCGGGAGCCGTCCACTTGATGGGAAATTTCGCACCTGCTGGTCACAAAAGACGGACGGTCAAGTTATTGAGGCCTGGCTGCTCAATTCAAGACCATCTCCACAGATCTTACAGATTTCTGGGCTACTTGCTTGAAAACCTCACCGTAGCCACATGGGGCCAGGAAGAAAGCGAGAGTTAAAAAATAAAAAGTCACATTTGGCACAATGGAAAGAAGAACGCGCCTTCTTGCGCCGTGTATTCCGACTCGACCAGCCGGGCCAGGCCAAAGTCTGCGATCTTGCAGTGCAACGTCTCGTTGACCAGGATGTTGGCCGCCCGCAGGTCCCGATGGATGGAGTTCTTGCTCTCGATGTAGGCCATGCCCTCGGCTATCTGTCTTGAAGGAAAGAGGTGGCGCACAACGTGGGACACAGCCTGAAGTTCAATTAGAACAAGGAAGTGCCCGATCAGATTCGCAGAGGATGTGCGGAATGTTGTTTGTTCTCGCTCTCAACAAGTCAAATTTTGATTTGGAGGGAAGTCCGTCTGCATGGGAAAAAAAGAACACCGTTTCCTCTCCGGAGGTTCATCGTGAAGCCAGAGTGCAAAGACCGCACGGCTCCCGTTGGCACGGCACGCGCGTCCTGCGCCCCCGCGTCCATTTGATCATAAAATGGGGAGTAGCCCTCGGCAAATGATCGGGAAAACCCTTTCGCGTTGTAATCTCCCTTGAGCTGATGGAATCAAATCTGAAATCAGACCCACCTGTGCCGACATGTCCATCAGCTTATTTAGCCCGAGCTTTTTTCCTTCATCCGTTTTTAAAAAGTCCAGCAGGCATCCTGCAAGATGACAAACAAAGCACAACTCGCATGCTTGAGGCCAGCTAGCTAGCCCCAAATTGCGCCCTACCGTTGATCATGAACTCGGTGATGATGAGAATGGGCTCCCGGGTGACCACGGCGTGGAGTCGCACCAAGCGCTCGTGCTGCAGCCGCTTCATCAGGTTGGCTTCCTGCAGGAAGGCGCGAGGCTCCATGGTGCCTTCTTTCAGGGTCTTGACCGCAACCTTCAGCGCGTTCTTGTAGTAACCTTGACGTGGGAAATCAAACTCTTCCACGTTGCCGACACGGCTCGGGTGCAGGTTTCGATTTGTACTCACCCATCCATACTTCTCCAAACTGTCCGGCCCCGAGTTTCTTGACCAGTCTTAGCGTCTCGCGAGGAATCTCCCATTCGTCCGGAGCCCACGGCTGCTGGGGCGGCCGCTTCTTGCAGGGGGCGTAGAGACGCTGGCACAAACCGTCCGCCGTACCTAGCGGGACACGCAAACACGCCATACTCCCAAGTTCTTTGACGGCCCATTTTCCACGTCGCCCTCCTCCGACACGCGTGTCACTCACACGTGTAGTATTTGACCAGCTCCTGCAGGGACGGGAAGGCGCCGGACGGAGAGATGAAGTAGCCTCCCATGTCCAGAGAGCGGATCTTGTAGTGTTTCACCACGTCGCCGGCGCCGTCCGCCGCGCAGTCTCGGATGGACAGCGAGAAGGAACCTAAATCGGGAGGGCATACCAGTCGGCGTTGAGACGGCGCGGGAGGAGGTCGCGGTGTCTTCGTCGGTGTTCGGTCACCTCGACACGTCTCGCTCTCCCGGATGAGGAAAGCTCCGGGCTTGTTTCCGGGCGCGAGGAGCAAGCGTTCCGTCTCTCTCCTGCTCACACCCTTGAAGAACCATCTAGAACGTATGCGGTCCTTTGAGCGATGGTGCACCCGGAGGAAGGTCGCTCGGAACTTACTTCTCCACCTCGAGGCTGTCTGCCCGGGCGACGTAGTTTGCCGGAATGAAGCCCCGGTCTCCCGTGGCCAGCGAGTGAGCCAGCCACCAGTCTCCGTTCCTTGGAAAGGGCAAAATGTTGGCGTGGCACTTTTGAGTGCAGACACGGCGCGCCAGGACCACTTACTCCTGCAGCACCCGGAAGCGGTCTCCCTTCCCGAAAGACAGTTCGCCGGGGTTGGTGGGCTGGAAGTCATGTTGCGCCACAAACACGACATCATCTGAACACAAAGCTTCATTGAACACATTCGCCGTCGACCGGCCACATGACGCAAATGCGTGAAATCTTTTCTCGCTGGCAGAGGGCAGTGACCTTTCCTGTCCCCTACCTAATGTGTTCCGTATGGGAGGGCAACCCGCCCCTCCCCCCAACCAAAACCGCCTCGTGTGTCGGTTGAAACCGACACAAAAGCTATCTTCACGTGACCGACACGATTTGATTTCGATCGCCTTCATTTTTCACGCAGACGTCGAGTAGGTGCTTTCGCTCCACCGTCCTTTCTGGAGCCATCTTTGCAAACGGAAGCGCGCTGAAGGAATTCCGACGCCGATTTCAGATAAATGTTTCCTTCCCTTGCACAAGCAGTCGCCGGAGAAGCGCCTCATCTGGCTTTGTGGGCGAGAGCAGCAGCTGCTCACGGACTAAATGGACTCCGCTTGGATGCAAGCGTCATTTCAAAGCGTGCAGTCCAAGTGTTGTGCCCTTACCGTTATCGCAGGAAGTTTCTCCGCCCCAAATCTAGAAGACAGAAGAAATACGGCAAGTCTGAAGTGGTGCGGAAATGTTTTTCAACTGGTTTCCACCATTGCGCTTTTCCTACTTATTTCATTTTCTTTCTTAGTAAGTAAGTGAATTTCACAAACGAAATAAAAACTATCGCTCAGGGAAAATCGAAAGCTTTTCCAAGCCCGATTTCAAGTTGTCTGTACTTACCATGTGACTTGCCGCCGGCGTGTCCGGGGAGCAGCTTTTTCTTTTGTAAAAGTTGTCATCCGCCGCATGGCCGCTGCACGTGCAGCCCATCCCGACCCTTGAAGATAAACACTAGTTGTGAGATATCACCTTGCCATGGACATCCAAATCCATTCATTTGCGCTGGCGCACACTCGCCTTGTGGCGGTAGCGGGCGTCTTTTCCGATGCTGCGGATGTGAAAAGTCCCTTTGCCTCCTCTTCCCTCTATCGCGATGAAGGCCGGCGCCTCCCTTGGGCGCTGGGGCGCCCTCATTAAAGTGCGCCACGGTTTGTGCTTCCGCTCGCCTCGCAGACACTTTTCGAAAAGGAACCTTTGGTCGACGCCAGAGGCGGGAGTCGCTCACATTTGGCCAAGCCGGAAGAGCGCGTCCAGTCTTAACCGTCAACTTTCGAGGAAAACAGAACGAGTCACCAAATTTCAGGCGATTTTTGGTGAGGCCGCGAGGAGGCCTCGGCACGCGGACGTTCAATTCATGTTTCGTGCTTCCAAAGCCGATCTTTGTGTCGTCAATGATGTGATTGTTTCACCCGCCACTAGAGGGCATAGTACGCCATGATTTCTCCCTACAACCTGACGCCTCCAAAAACCTTCGAGTGCAACTTAAACCACATCGCAACCATAAGCCTGCTTTGCGAATGATGATTCAGAACAATAACGTTATACAGTAAGCGGAGGGAACAATCAATCTCGCAAGAGTGGAGGAAGTGTTTGCTTCCGATGTGGTCGTGGTACGGAGGAGGGGGGGGGGGATATTCCTGCCCTGGGCAAACACTTCACAGCTTTTTCTTTGGACCACCTGCATGTATGCATGTGCGTGTGTGTCCTCGACTTCACACACACGGTCACGCTGCAGGTGCACAGAGTGTTTGCGAGAGTTTCCTCTTCGCTTTTTTTGGGGGGGCCGGGCCGTCTTTTCCAGGGCCCTTATTTTCTTCCCAAGCCCCGGCGGATGCCGCTCGGGGGTCTCCAGACGTTGCATCCTGCCTACAGGAGCCTCCTAAGTGGCCCCCACGGGATAGCCTCCGCAACAACAGTGGAAACAGAAAGCGAGCGCGCAGTCTCCTTTGCCATCTCGGGCCGCTTGTCATCGGTCCCGACCGTTATTCATGTGAAGAGTTTTGTTTTTTTTTAACAGTTCGGATTTCACTTGTTTTCTCGAAGACTCTGTAAAGCCAATTCCGAGGATCGCTTCTGAAAACATTCGCCTTGGACAAAATATTGCATCTTTCCCATCGGAAAATGTTTCCGTGCAATGGCAACTAGTTTCTCCTGTCCATGTAAATCCCATCCACGTCCTGGTAGGACTTCCTGCCTGTGTGGGAATCTTTTGTGGCCTCTGTCACACACAGAAGTGATGAGAGGATCCTGCTTGAACCCCAACAAGACAAAGTGATTGTCACTAAGAAACAATAAGGAGCCCCCCCATTCAGCAGGCGGGCATCGCTCACGGTCCTTCGGGACGTCACCTGTCACTCACCTCTGATTTCCCACAAACGAGCCTTAGCCTGACGCTGAAGACCTTGGAGAAAGTGCGGGTGTTGCTTGACAGCTGTTGGCGTAAACACCTTGGGGGGGAACCCCTACCCTCCCTCGTCCCCATTTCAGGATTCGGCGATTGTGCTCCCGGATAACGCCGTTCACGCTTTGTGCGGGCCAGCAGGTGCTTCCTCAGCAACAGTGTTGTTCTTTCTTTCCCATTTCTTCAATTCTCAGTCCCACATGCCTTAGCGCCCCCTAAAAAAAGAAAAAAAACATAATCCTGAAATAAATGACTGTTAATAATAAAAGACCCTGAACTAACTTCTAAACTAAACTTCAAATGACAACATCACTATTTCCAAAAAGAGTCTTTCTTATGAATGTCTAATTGATCATTATGACAGCCGGCGAAAGTTACGCGTCACTTTTGTCGGCTGCGTTTAGCTTGTTAGCTTGCGCAAGCTTACGTTAGCTTTAGCTTCGTATGTCGTCGTTTTCTATCTTGCTCGCGCTTCTTGCGGGCGAAAAGGACACGAAGATTCCTCTTTGCCTTTTCGCTTCGTAGAATCAAAGGATGACTCGGCTTGTATCTCTCGTTGCTTTCCATCCAGCCGCCTTTTTTGTGGTGGGCCTTCTTCGGGCTCTCTCTTGCGACGCGGCACAAGCTACGCACAGTTGGGATTCGCAGCCAAGATTTTGCAACGTCATTGTGTCTTATCTAGACAACATGCAATACTTGCGCTCAACCTCTTCCTGTTTATGTTATTTGGGAAAGGAGCACCGAGGCCCCGTGACATCATCACCCCCGGTTCCCGTGCATCACGTTGGGCTCACACAGTCAATCGGGGCGCCACCAATCATGGGTGTCGTGTGCTCGCGGGAGACCGCCGGTGGGAAAGTGTAACTATGTGTGCACATCCATCAGCGTTGTCTTAATGAGGTGCTGGCATTTGCTACGGACGCACCGGCAAGTCTCAATGTCGGAGGTCCCTTTTGTCAAACCCAGGAGGGGATTGGGGGCCCCGGGCTAGGGTGTGCTATTAGCCACTCACACTTGCGCTACGGTGAAAATTCACAAATGTCTTCCCTTTCCACATAGAGGACAAATTTAACCTAAAGCAACATCATATAGCAAGTACCTCGACACATTTCACAACATACAAAATGAATTTGAAAAAAAAACACCGCAATAAAAAGAATCATTTGAGGAAACATCGTCCTGTTATAATGCGTCACTCGATTCCCAAAATAGTGACGATAACGATAATACGGCTACCTCACACGAGATAGTTGTTTTGAAACACTACTAATGACAGCAATCAATAATGAAAGTGCATTTGCATTTTATTTCACAGACAAAACGTGCTTGTTACGTGCAGCTGAGGTCATACCTGCCATTTTTGTTTTCTGTCTGTCGCCATCACGTTTGTTGGGTCTACTACAGCTATGGCAGCTAATGTTAACCAGTCAACATGAATGAGGTAACGAGGAAATACAGAATACCGTATCACGAGCCCGTGCTTGAAACCAAAAGTATTTTAAAATGGGAAAAAGACGTCGACCTATTGAAAGGACTGGACAGGTGTAGCATACGGGCAAAAATACACTTCTTGGCCATTCCATTGGAGGAAACAAAGAACTCTAACACGCATTTCAGCTTTGAGACTTTCAGTGGGTTCACCATCTGAGTATGCGGTCCATAAAAATGTTCACGTTTTCCCTTTGTGACGACAACCGCACGAGTCCGTCATCTCAACGAGCTGCCTCATCATTGAGGTCGTGGTTCCGAGGCCGGTTTCGTCTCCGAGGTGTACGACGTGCTCGGCGTGGACTGGCTCCACCCCGAGCAACCGGAATACCAAAATCTCGACGTCCTCGGCTTCACGTCTTAGTTTAGGCGTCTGAATCTTCGCCGTCCGCCTCGATGCCGCCTTCAGACTCGGCTCTGGATTTACTCAAAGCGGTCTTCACCCTTAACGTTGTCCTTTCCGAGAGCCCCCCATTGTCGGCTTTCTGATTGGCCGCCTCGCCGGGTATGAAATCGCGCGCCTCGCTTTTCTCCTCTTGATCGTCGTCATCATCGGAGTCCGCCCCGTCCTCGCCGTCGGCTGACTCGCCCCGGCCGGTGGACTCGGGTCCTTGCTCCTCTTTTTCGGACGCCTCAAAGCTCTCCCCGTGCGTTTCCCGGTCGTCGTCCTGCGGTCGTTCTTCTTTGCTTTCCTTGTTTTCCTTTCCCGGCTGGAGCGCCTCATCTGGATCTTGGTTGTGGGTCAGCACAGGCTCCTCCTTCTCGTCATCTTCACAACTTGCTGGGTCATCTTCAGCCGCCTGCGCGTCGTTGCTTCCATCCTCCCCTTCATCACGTTCTTCTCCGCTGGCCTCTGCAGAATCGCCACCGGTTGCTCGGACTTGGTCCTTTTGGAAACATTCCTCAGGTTCCGCTTCAGGCCCTTCAAACTCTGACTCTTTCATCATTGCATCTTGGTCTTCGGCGGACAATGCCGACTCTTGATCGGCGTCTTGGTCAGCGGAGCGCGCTGCCTCCTCTTGGTTGGCAACCTCACCTTCCTCGGCTCTGTCGGCAGCCTCGCTCGCGTTTGCGTCTTCACCTCTCGCTTGATCAGATAAATCCTCGTCATCCGGAGCTTCCGATGCATCTTCTCCGCCGTCGCTTGTTCGGGCGGGATCTTCTTCTCCTGAATTTTCATTGTCATCCACAAGGTCTTGTTGACTTCCATCAAGATCCTCTTTTTTAGTTGGCGCATTTGTTTGGTCCTTCACCGTAGCTGAATCATCATCCTCATCATCTTCAGTTGAAGCAGCGCCACGGTTTTCATCTGCGCTGGCGGCAGGAGTCTCCTCTTCGCCACCGACTGCCGATTCTTTTTCCTCCTCCGATTCAGGTTCACTCGTGGCTGCCTCTTCCGCATTGTCATCTTTGACCGTTTCAGAAACGTCTTCAGTCGTCAGCCCATCTTTTGTCGCATCCTGATCCGTGGCATCTCCACTTGGGGCAGGAGTCTCCTCTTCACCGTCCACTTTTCTTTCTTCCTCTTCTTCGGATTGCTCCCCACTAGTGGCTGACACGGTGGCCTCTCGTGCGGCTTTTTCAGCTGCGGCGGTGGCGCCGGCATCATTTTCACTCAAGCTGTCATCTTCTTCGCCGTCCTCATCTGTGTCGGCTCCATCCTCATCCTCATCCTCATCTCCGCTTGTGACAGGAGTCTCCCCTTCGCCACCGACTTTGGGTTCTTTGTGCTTCTCTGATCCACGTTGACTCGTGGCTGCCTCCTGAGCATCTTCATCTTTGACTGTCTCAGGAAAATCCTCAGTGCTCATCCCACCGATTGCAGCAGCCTGATCGTCAGTAGCTGCATCCTCGTTCTCAGCTGCACTCGCGGCACAAGTCTCCCCTTCGCCATCGACTTTTCCGTCGAACTCGTCTGCGGATTCCTGTCCGCTAGCGGCCGACCCCCTGGCCTCTTGGGCTGCGGTGGTGTCAGCAACATTTTCACGCAATGTGTGGTCTTCTTCGGCGCGTTGCTCTGTATCAGCGACATCCTCATTCTCAGCCGCGCTTGTGACGAGGGTCTCTTCGCCCCCCTCTGGTTCCTCTTTATTCGAGTCCGTCGCTTGCGCCGCAGCTTCGGAAACCTCTTCACTCATCATCTCAACATCTGCAGCATACTCATCCTCAGGAGTCTCCTCTCGACTATCCACTCCCCCTTCCTCATCTTCCTCAGATTGCCGTTCGCTCGTGGCCGACCCAGCGGCCTCCGGTGTTGCATCTTCAACGGTTTTAGGAGCCTCCTCGTCCTTTTCATCTGCACTAGTGGCAGGAGTCTCATCCTGGTCTTCTCCGGCCAATTCCTCTTCAGGCTCAGATTCATGTTCAGTCGTAGCTCTCGTGGTGACCAGCGATGCCGCATCTTCATCTTCTCCGCCATCATCTGCGGAAACCTCATCTACCGTACTCGCGTCCTCGTTCGAGTTCTTCAAGGCAGATGCCTCGTCGTTCTCTTGGCTCTCTCTTGCCTCTTCCTCTTCCTGTGTCTTATTGTCATCTGAAGCTGCGACGGTGGCATCTTGTGGCGAGTATTCATCTTCAAACGTGGCGGCGTCCGGACCCTCTCCATCCTCCCCCCCGCCGCGCCCCGACTGGTCATCGTTTGATTGATTTGCGGTCGCTGGTTTATGGTTCTCTTCACCGCTTGCAGCGGGAGGTTCCTCTTCACCTTCAACTTCCTCGGATTCCTGTGGACTTGTGACCGCAGCGGCGGCCTCTCGCGCCGCACCTTCATCTTCTGCAGCCACCTCTGTGATCGGCGCATTTTCGGCAGTTGCCTCGTCGGAGTCCTTCACAGTGGATGCGCGGTCACTCTCGTCTCCGGTGGTGGCAGACGTTTGACTTGCCATATCAACGGCGCCATCTTCCTCCGGTTGGTCGAGTGAGCCATCTGCACCAGTGGACTCTTTGGCTTCATCTTCATCCTCATCTGCGTTGGCTTCAAGATCTCCGCCTGAAACTTCACATTCGCTGACCTCTTGCGATGGAGCGTTTTCAGTCCTGGTTTCCTCAACCATAGTTTCCGCTTCATTTTCCCATTCCAAAACTGCAAACGCATCTTCCATGTCGCCATCCTCCGCAGCTTCTCTCACAGCGAGGTCAAGGATCTGTCCAACGAGTCTCGCCGCTGCTGCTTTTGTTTCACTGTTGGCCAGAGTATCCTGCATTCGATGATCATTCCGCATCCGAAGAATCCTTTGGAGATCAAAGTCCACGAGAACCGGAGCGGTATTCCTAACTTCGGCAGGACCTCGAGGCCCCGGTGACATTTTCTTCCGAAGACACGATTCGCACGGGCAGTTGTCCTCCTCGATCTCTCCACGCTGATCGCTGAAAATGGTGCTGGTGGCGGAATCATCGCTTTTTCCCGCTGGCTCGGTTTTCATCCGAAGCCGTCGTCTCCTCTCGTCGGTCTGGGTGGTCGAAGGTCTGGACTTTGCTTCTTTGGGAGGTCTCGGCAGCCCCGCCCGACCTTTTATCTTGCGCAATTCTCTGTTTATGCTCGCTTGAATGCGTCTGTGGATCTCATCCTTGAGTTCGCTTATCATCCGGTCGAGCTGCTCGTGATCATCTACGTTCCACTGGTTTCTGAACTCGCACATTGCGTTGACATAATGAGTCATGAACTGCTTTTCTATTTTTGTTAATAAATTAAGGACCCACACAGGATCGGGGTCGTGAGATCGCTGCTTAAGGGACTGTCGCGGACTCCCAGAAATCTCATCAGAGGAACGCGGGCTGTCACACGATACTCTCGGACTGTCGTTACTTCTGATCGTCCCGTCGGTTGACGCATCTCCCTTTGGGCTTTCCTCACGCATTTGTTCTTCCCCTGCTCCCGCCGCCTCTTCTTCCTGGGGGACTTCCTGCGCTTTGCAGGCTTCGAGGGTCTGCTGCTGCTTCCCACCGCCGCTGCTCTTCCCAGAACCCGTCGAGCCACTGTTGACGTCAATGCCAGAGGATGATCCCTGATTAAAGTCCTTGTCAGAATGTCGGTCGGCTTTTTCTTCTAACGCAGGTTCATTTTCGGCTGGGTCGCAAAGCCACAGAGACCGAAGCCCCTCCACGAGTGCTTTGTATCGTTGCGATTTTTCGTCCGCACTCGTAGGATTGGTGTCTATCAACTGCAGCTTTGCCAGGCAATCGATGAGACCTGTGGCCGAGGTGCTAAGTTTACGTCCGTACGAAGGCGAAACTTCTGGTAAACTGCTGCATCTGTCGAGCTTGGGGTTGAGAAGGACTTTCATCACCAGCACAGACGAGTGAAATATCTCGGAGTCGGTATCTCTCGGGTGATTTGCCCCCTTTTCGCCTGCCGTTTCATGACACCGTTCACCGTCAGAAACGCCGGCCCCCTCGTTCAGTCCATTGAGATTATTCTCAGAGACGGTGTTGCCGTCGGTGTCGCGCAGCACGTTGCCACCGAGCTCCTCCATATCAAACAGCTCTCCGTCGGGCGGGATTTTATTGAGCCATTCATTGACGACTTCGGTAAGGGAAGCGTTTGGCAGGCTTGATGGAACGAGGGCTTCATCATCGTCACCATCCACCGTCTGCGCGTCACTTTTCTTGTCACTCCTGCCAGCATCTGTGGCATCTTCAGGACCGTTGGGTACATGTTCACAGCTCACGTCACCGTCAACTGAAGTTTCAACACTTTGAGGAATGGCTTTTGGTTGTTTGTCATGATCTTTAGCCACCAAAAGATCTCCTTTCTTGGACTTCCCCGAGTGGGCTGACTCTTTGCTTTTTCTCTCCAGAGCTTCAGATGTTGCTGACGCTTGGGACTTGGATCGCACCGCTGTGTGTGCTCGGGGTTCAGATTCCTCAATTGCTACGACAGGAAGGTCTGACTTTGTGGATTTGGCAGACACATTGGACGTCGCGCTTTTGGATCTTTCATCAGTTCCTTCATTGAGGTCACTGGAGCCCTTTCCTGATTTTCTGCTCCTTGAAGATCGATTGGACTTGACTGACACAGCAGTTGTTTCCTGAACTCCTTCGACCCTGCTCCCGTCGGATATATTTGATGACCTCGACTTGAAAATTGTCTCTGACTTGTTTGTTGTTGCGCTCCGTCTTCTCCCTTCTTCACCACATTCATTTTGCGGCCGCAGAGATGATTGGGATCCTCCAGACAACAGTGAGACAACAGACTTTGCTCTTCTCTCAATATCGTCAGTGTTCGCCGCATCTGCGGTGGCTTTCGACTTGTTTGTTGCAGCTGAGGATTTTGACCTCCCGGATCGATCCGATTTACCAGAGGCGCTGCTCACTGCGCACTGGATGATCTCATCATCGTTGTCCTGTGCCGCAACTGAGGATTTGGACTTTGCCGAAGTCATCGAGTGTGCCGATTTGGCAGATCGGGTGGATTTGGCCGTGACGGCGCTCGGCGGCCTAGGTGTCGTTTCCTCACACGCCGCTATACTTCTCAGCGACTCGGATCCATTTGTCCGGGTGGATTTGGCGGATGCTGCGCTTGCCGATCTCTCTTCAGAGTCATTGCGGTGCTCGGACTCCGTTTCATTGGCTGTATGTAATAAAGAGTGCACTGAAGTCTTTGACTTTGTAGAGCAGCCTGCGGACATGGCTGACTTTGCAGATGAGGAGCTAGCAGCTCTCCCCGAGGTCATACAACATTCAGACACGTCTTCGACGACATCGCAAGCCTGCGAGTGGGCTGGCCCCTCTTCGGGTTGTTCCCGGTCCTCGTCATGATCTGCACATTGGGAGGTGTCTTCCGCTGGTCCATCGGAATCTTTCTTCATCGCAGATGCAACCGACTGCTCAGAGCTAATGAGTTCTTCACTCTCAACGTCTGCAATTTCCACGCTGTGTTCACTCATCAGCTCAGAAACCCCTCTAGATGCTCCGGATACACTTGTAGATTT
Source organism: Hippocampus zosterae (assembly GCF_025434085.1). Classification (NCBI taxonomy): domain Eukaryota; kingdom Metazoa; phylum Chordata; class Actinopteri; order Syngnathiformes; family Syngnathidae; genus Hippocampus; species Hippocampus zosterae. Next base: position 326,759 of record NC_067469.1, read on the forward strand.
TGCCGATCTGATTGACGAGTTGCTTAAAGCTCTTTCCGTCAAATCTCGACGACCGGCATTTTCTTCAGCTGAGACTTTGGATTGGTTGGACTTTGCAGATTTGGCAGACAGTTTACTCCCCGCTCTGCTGGAGACGTGTTCAGTAACAGGCTCATGAGATACATGAGATGTCCCTGACGCATCTGACTTTGGCCTACAAACTTCAACTGAGCATTTTGACCTAGCGGATCGGGCTGATTTACTGGATTTCATGGACAGTGAGGTTAGTGATATGCTCCCACTGTGTTCCTCCAGTGAGGAATCAGCCCCGTGATCAGAAACGCTATCTTTTAGCGACCCCTCCGGTGCCGAGACGTGTGACTTTGCAGATCGGGCCGACCTCTCGCTGAGTGCCCTCTCTTCTTGGTCACGTGCATCGTCATCTCCTTTTGGTTCCGTCGATCTCATGAGAGGGGTCGACATTGCCGTTTCGGCTGACGCGGCACTCTGCGCTCTCTCGTCACATTCCTCTCTCAAGTTTTCATTTGGGAGCCTTTTGCTGGCGCTCACCTCTGAGAGGTTTGCTTGAGCAGATTTTCTAGAAACATGCGATTTCACTGACGAAGCACTGGGCGATCTTTCTGCGGAAACCTGCGAGAGGGTTGATGTAGCGGATGTGCAGCTTGAAGGCCTTTTTTCCGTTTGCTTATTTTCTTCATCCCCAGAACAGCGAGACTCGTCTTGTGCGGGAACGTCAGCGGAACATTTAGACTTGCTCGACCTTGCAGAAATGCGGGATCTTGCCGACATGGTGCTCATACCCGCAGAAGCATTTGATACGGAGGACCGGGCACTCGGCGCTCTGCCTTGTGCCTCCTCTGTACTCTTTGATTCCTCTTGCGAGTCCTCCTTCGATCGGTCAAACGCACTTAGTGGGGGTGCTTTTGACACCGACGTTTGGCTTTGTGTTCTCAGTCCGGCTCCGGTCTCACTTTGCTCCCCGTGATCTTTCTCTTCCGGAGCTTTGTCCTCATCCGTGCCAGCTGATGTGACTGAAGTTTTGGATTTAGACGACAGGGACGTCGGCGGCGTTTCTTCAGCAGCTTCCTTTTCTGGTTGACACTGTTCACTCTTCACCTCGGACGTGACGGACGTTTGGCTCGGTGGCCTATCGTCAGCCTCAAAGACACCCGCTTTGCACTTTGTTGAGGTATTTGAATGAGCTGACATGGCACTATTGTATCGTTCCTCCTCTCCGCCTTCAGGTTCTGCATTCGGACTGACATTTGGTTTTGCCGACGTGGAACTCTGCGGTCTTTCCACTTTGCCCGTCTCCTCCGAGCTTGCCTCTGTGTAATCCTTCGATGTTCCACAGTAACATGCGTAGGATTTCTTGGATTGTTTGACCGTGCCGGAGCGCTTTGCGTCACTGGATCCTGACGACGATTTCCCTGACGTATCTGCTCGGGTACCTTCCGTGGCCTCGTCCTGGACAGGTTTTCCACTCTGCGAGGATGGTCTCGTCGCACCGGGTGAAGCATCATCGCCGCTAACGGCAGCTCCCGGTTGTTCTTTCGGCTCACTGTTCTCCATGGCGCGGGAACCAGCTCGGATGGTGCAGTACTCCACAGTTTCAGAGGTCTCAACACATGTTTCTTGCTCCACCACTTGTTCTGCGTTTTCTTCGCTGGATCGTTGAGCCACGGTCTTCCTGGAGACAAACGTGCGCGAGGACGCACTTGAACTTGAGGTCTGAACACCGCAACTATCTCCCCGTGGGCCTGGCCCGTTTGTCCAGATGTTGTAGCAGTGAGGATAGCGAGAGCACTGTGCATGTCTGTGACGCCGCCTCGTGACACAGGGCTCGACCGGCTCGCCGGCAGAAAAGATCTCCGAACCCGAGCAGCTTCCGACGCTATCTAGCTCCTGAGGAAACTCGCCGGCCTTGTTGGTGGACTTTGTCACTTCGGTGGACCAAAGTAAGGTTTCGTCATTGTCTAGCCGAAAGCGGACTTTCATCTTCATGGACAAGCTGCCATCTTTATTGATGCGCACTTGTTTTTCGACATTGTCGTCCAATGTGCCGTCGGCGGTGGGCGAGACTGTCCCGGCGACATCTGGCGATTCCGTTCCATCCGGAAGTGACTTCTCAGAAGACACGGAATGCCTCGTGGATCGGTTGGCAGATGTTAGTTTTGGCTGAACTGTTTGTCCATGGTTTGGTGGCAAAAGAGAAAGAATGAGTCCAATCAGTTGCGTGGTCATTTTCTTGAACATTCAAGTCGTTCTCCTACCTTCATTGCCGGTTGAGCGCGCCTTTGCAGTCAGCTTTGGCAGCTTGTCTTCGGCGGTTCTACGAAATCTCTCCAAAATGGAGGGATGGGAAGGCTCCCGTCCCACGCAGACCAGAACGCTGGGACACTGGATGATGCTTTGAACATTTTCCACCTGAAAACCCAACACAAATCTTTTGTTTTAACAATACACGGGAAGCCGACGTCTCGCAAATCCGAGGTCGTCTTATAACGTCCCGGGGCCTTGGTCGACTCTTCGGGTGCGCACGGTCATCAGGCGTACTTTGCGACATCGCCGACCAGAAAGTAAAAGAACAGTTCATGCTTTGGCTCCTCGTGCTGCTGAGTCCTTCTCATCTGCGCTAAAGATAAACGTCTTAATCCAGCATAATCCGAAGAACTCTTGCGGATGACTGCGCAGTCCAGCGTGACGGGCTTAGTCAGCACAACGGCGAGCTTTGACGCGTGCGGATGCCAGATGATGAGAGATGGACATACAATGAAGTGAGACAGTCCGAGTACTTTTCAGGCTTGACCTCATCTCATCACTTGATGGAACTCGCAGGGACCCGCTGTCGCGCCTTGATGGATGACATTTTTGTCATCATTCATTCAAGGAGAAAAGGGTACAACTTGAAATTTGGGACGCCAGTAAATCGAGTTCAGCCCTCGGTGCAGAAAGAATTCAACTGAAGTCAAGGTACCAGCGGACTGGACAATAGGAGCCACGCGTGACCGTGTCCTGCTGACAAATCACCATCAAGTCATCTCTCCGTTTGGCAGCGGATTAAGCCGATTGGCTGGATCCACTGTGCTAGTGGAGCGGGCGTCCATCTCCACCTTGTTTTGGCTGCCCTCATTTTGCGCACCACTGCAAACCACGTCGTTCACTGAATACCAGAGGACCGATCTGAAACGGGGACTTCTTTGCGATAGATAGTGTGTGTTTGGGAGAGAATAACATTCAACCTGATATGAAGTAGGCATCCCGCGGTCTGCACAAAAACCACATGTTTGAGAGTCCCTATCCTTAAAGCCTATATCCCGTACCGGATCACTGCGGGGCTTTTCCGCAATTTGCCCCAAATCTGCAAAGCGGAAACGGCACCTGCCGGCAGCTGCCTCGCGCGGCCTTTACCTTGTGTCCGTCCAGGGTGTAGAGCCTCCTGACGTGGTACTGCAGGAGCTCCGACACCTCCTCCAGGAACAGCCCCAAGCTCCTCAGGCCCTTGCGTTGCAGCACCACGGTCTTCCTGAGCGACGGCTCGCTGTTCTTGATCAGGACCACCCTCTTGGCGCGAGGAGGGGGCTCGTCGGGCCTGCTGGGCCTTCCGTGCTGATGCCGGTGGTAGGGACACAGAGGCGTGGCCTCCACGGCTCGGGCGTGTCTGCACCGGGACCACAGGTAGCAAGCCGCCTCCTCGGCCGCGTCGGGGTCGGGGATGCGGGGGAGCCTGCAGCCGGCGTGACTGTGGGAAGCCGGGACGGCGCTGAAGCACTGGAAGCTGCGTTTGTGGGAGGACATGGCCGCTTCCTCGTGGATTATTCAGCGCTATGCAAGTGGAGGACCGCCGCCGTGCCTCGACGCGTCCCTCTGCCCAGGCCTCGCTCTCGAGTCATCCTAGCCTGGAAGACAAAATGCCGCCGGTGATCTCCCGCTTAGTAGGGGAATTTTAAAACTCAAGAAAATGCCTAGCTGAAGCCTTCATGAGGGAAGTTTGTGATTAAAAAAAAAAAAAGTCAACCCCCACTCCCCTTTTATTTGATGTATTGTTGCATTCTTGTTGGCAAAAATGAACAGAAGCTGTTGTTTGGCGTAACCGGCAGGCGTAATGCCGGAAGTGTAAATAAAGATGGCGATAAGCAAGCGCAAATCCTCCGCGTGCCTTTCAAGAACCAGCTTAAATGTTGGCGAGAATTGTCAAACGTTTTGCCCGTGCCTCTCGTCAAACGGCAGTGCCCGCAACTCGTCGGGATTAGCGAGACGCGGCGTAAATATCGGCAAAGAAAAATAAGCACGGCAACGGGAGCGATTCATTGATGGTGGGCAGAAGAAGGCCGATGCTACGGAAACGTCAAGTAGGCCGAGCTTGACTGACGCTTTGAAAGAAAGCCAACGGAGACAGAACAGAGACTAGACCACAGACTGAGAAAAACTTGCCTTCCTGCCAAATAAACCAAATGTTTTTGGTTTATGGTTTTTGATTTTTGGTTTTGTTTCCAAATCTTTTTGGATTTGTTTTTGTTTCCTCAAAGGGAAAACTGATCCAATGTGAATACTTAATCCTGGAAATTCAAAACCCGCCACGACTACATGGCCTCATCATTCGCACGATCCCGAACATCAGACGTTGCATCGGCGTTATTCAGTCAAATGTTGCTATAAAGTGCAGGTACTCACTTTTGCTCCGTGTTCACAATCCAAACATGAGGCCAAAACCTCCATCAAGGAGCTCCAAGCGTCTTTTGCGAGCCCGCCCGGGTTTTCCGTTTGGGTCCGTCCGGCAGCACGCCCAACCGCTTATCACATGCGTGAGGAGGCTAAGGATAGCCTGGAAAAGCCAGAAGGATAATCACTTGCAAGCTTCAACTGAAACCTGCTGGATGCGACTTACTTGGACCGCCCGCGTTGCGTCAAGACCAGAACGCTTTTAGCTCACGGCTTAGTGTGGATAAACTTGTCTCGTCAATGTTTTGCCTGAGTCACAGTGGCACGCCTTGCGCAAAAACGGCCATTCGCACATTTCTATCTACCAATGCGATACATATTGATTCACGCGATTGTAGTCATTTCGAATGCTAATGGTTGAAACCTTCCATCGGGTGCTGATTTGGGTGCTGCAAAGCATAAAATGCACATACGTGCTATGGATGTCAGCAGTTCAAACGCAAATCATGCAATCATCAAACATTTTAGCCGGCTGGGACCGACGGCTCAAACGGGAGAAAAATGTCGGTGTTCCACAAGGCTCTCTCTTCTGTCCGCAGATTTTGTCCTTACACTCCACATTTGGAGTGCCCAACCAGTTGCGAACCGGCTCCAAGTCGACCGTGAGGGTTGTACAGGGGAAAAGAAAAAGAAATGTGTGTGTGTGTGTGTGTATATTATCAATATCCGATGGTATGCGTTAGTGTACTGTACAGATTTTTTAAAAATAGCTCGCCTATAAGCTCCGATGCCGTATGACCTGAATCATGGGAATTTGTTTGCAGTCAGCAGTCTGGAATCGCAGCCGACGATTAGAGCGACTTTTTCGTTTATTCTCGGGACACGTCGGAAGATTTATGATGTCCTGACTCACCAAGAGGAGAAAATAGCGCAAAGGAAGGAGGGTAGCATTTGCATCAGGTGGGGGACACAAAGCAAAAGCTGGTGCATTACTGGGCATGTGCGGTGCGGCTTAGCTCTCCTGGACAGCTGGCCTCGGTTCAACCATCACAAGTAATTAACGTCTAGCAGTGGCAGAGCTTGCCACCGCGACTGCTGGAACGCGCGTGGCGGAGCTGAGGTGGGGCGAGAGGAAGGATAGCCTGCGCGAGGAGACAATCGCGTACGCTCACATTCACTCCTACGGACAACTCGGAGGCACCAATGAACTCAACATAAATGTTTTGGGGAATGCGAGAGGAAGCCCAAGTACCCGCAGATAACCCGCCCGAGCACAGGGAGACCAGGCCAGGCCCACTGAGGGGCGCCCCAAACAAGAACGGAGGAACTAAAAGCTATCCAACAATTGCACGTGTTAAGTTTGCTCTCGAGCTTCAGCTCTACCGAAATCCATTTTCACAGTGCCCTCGGGCTCGGATCGCAATCGCACACAGAATTCGTCAAACGACCGTGCTGCCGCAAAGAAAATCGGGGACTTTTCTTTCAGATTCTATCAAATGAAGTGATCCAGGAAAAGTTCCATCGGTTATCAAGAACACCATCCAAAACGGAATTGTACGTTTTGACAAAACAGTTTCTCTTCAGCCTGCCCCCCCCCACTCCCCCCCCAAAGTGCGTTATAGCAGATCTGCAAGAACCTGCAGCGCTAATCCCACCGTAATGAGATTGGCACGGTAGCAGATAATGAAATCAGTCCAAAACTGCTGCTTGGAGGTTGGCCAAGAAGGGAGATAGTTGGACTTTCTCACTTTCATGCCAGTGTTCAAGTTCACTCTGCAGACAAAACACACATTGTCTTATTTTAGTGCTGGATAACTACAGTGTGTGTAAACAGCAAGATTCAATCATTTCCCAACTCCTATGATGAGGCATTTCGCCATCCTTTAGTGGAAAGCATGCAAGCACTTGCTCGTGGACATTGGCGGTGATATTGACCACACTCTCCCCTTGAAGTCACTCATCTGGTCACATGTCGTGGGGTTTGCCCTTGAATACTGTGTGTGGCATAATATTGTCATTGGATGAGCGACGAGAAGAAAACGGGTCGGGTCGTCTTACGGCAGGGGGAGGGAGCTCCGGTTCCTCGAGAGCCATTTGCTGCCTGCTTTCGAGCTCTCTCTACTCCAACACACCTAAATTCAGCTGATGACGATCGTTTCAGGCTTCCGCAACGCTTACTGATGAGCCGATCCTTTGAATCAGGTGCGTTGGTGTAGAGGAGGGATCGAAAACATGCAGGAGATGGCGCTCGACGAACCGGAGTTCCTTCCCCCTGACGTACAGGAAAGCAAAAGTTATGTCAGAAGTGGGATTCGAACCCACGCCTACAGAGTAGACTACGACCTGAACGTAGCGCCTTAGACCGCTCGGCCATCCTGACGTGGGTATTACACCATCTTATGTCATAGTTAAATAAACTAAAAGACGAGGGTGTGTAGTTATGAGAAAGAAAATATCTAAGAGGAGAAGGAAGAGAACCCACCTCGTTGTTCGTTTTTAGTTTTCATCGAGAAACACCCAAACTTAAATGCAGCTTGATTTTCTTATTTGCTGTGTGGAACGAGTAAAAGTCTAATAAACAGTTTGATTTCCAACTTTTATCTCAAAAGCAAAAATTGATTACAGCACGAGACAAACATTTTGGATTCCCGGAAGTTGTCCCCTACAGCATTTCTCACTTTGGCCGCAAGAGGGCGACAGCTTAGCGCTCGAAGACGATGTGGTGTTCCGTCGTGAGCCATCTCCGACCTAAGTTCCGCAACCGCTCACACGACACATTGGGCCGATGTAGAAAGGGTGGAATGTAATGTTCGTCCTTGAGGTGGTCTGTAGTTGTGGCTGCTAGTATCATTCCACAGCAGCGTTTTCTTGTGTGAGCGTGCCAATAAAAGCCAAAGTGTGCAGTGTGGGGCACGAGGGAGGACGACGCGCTCCTGTACACACCAGCTTTCAAATCCATATCCTCAAAACAAAAAGCTGCTCTGGATCCAGACAAGTCAAAGAACTAGCTGGCCAACTCCAGCATCCCTTGCCAAAGAGCACTCAACAACAGCTTTAACAAGTGCAAGTTGGTTGATGATATTAACAATAAAGGAGCTCATTTACCTGCCCTTGAGTAGAAGCACCTGTGGCCCAACCCAAACGGAGGAAGGGTTTTGTCTCTCTGGATCTGGATTTGGAAAAGTGGGAATTTATGCCATGTCTCCAAATGGCGTCATTGAGTAGCAGGTGGTAGAGAATGAAAAGAAGTGGCCCTACAATTGACCCTTGCGGGACGAGCAAGGCAGTGTGGGGAATTAATTGTGCATTGAAAACAGCTGGCAGCGAATGATATCATGGGATACCTGGTGTCGCAATCCCATGTCATCGGAGTCCATCGCTAAACCGGCGGCTATTGTTTACAAACGCGTTGCATACCCGCGTTCCATACACGCGGACGTGAGCGTCTTTGCTGTTTTTGCTTATCTGCGGGGGCAGACCCGTCTGCTCTTAAGTGCTCGGCCATCTGCAATAAACACACACGCGCACGCGCGCACGCGGCTACGTGAGCTCGTATCCTGTTTTCAAGCTGTCAACGCGCCATTTTAGCGGCAGCAGAAACAACAGCGCCGTCTCAACTCTGGGGAGGGACGGCGGCATGAGTCACTTCCGTACGTTTCGTGACTTCACCGCGGACCTCTTGAAGGGAGGCCGGCAGGAAGCCATTCCTTCGAGCTCGCGGGCAACGCATCGCGGCCGTAACTCCGTGGAAAGGATGACGGGCACCCGGCGCCAAGGTCGCCCTGGAGCGGGGCCCCCGAACCCGCTGAGCTTTTTTTTTGAAGTTGAAAGCAGGCACATCAAGGCGGCGGACGCGCCGTGCGTTAGCGTTGACGTGCGGGCTCGCCACCGCTCTCAAAGTTCCTCCGGGGAAGAACGTGCGGTCAACACGCTCTTACTCACTTCCACTGAAAAAAGGCAGCATTTGTGGAAAGACGCCCACATCAAGCGGATATTGGAAAAATCGACACCCCTCGGATAAGTTGGCCACCAAAAATAGCGCCATTCTAAACCACCATGTTCGAGCGGGGGATAAATGGACAATCTTCAGTCTCATCCTTTGGCCGCACCGGCAGCCAAGTGCAAGTCTCACCCGCCCCCTCCCCCTCCCCCGCTGCTGTATCTGCTCAGAACAGGTGCAACGTTCGCGGCGCAGGTACGGACGGCTGGGAGGCCCTTGGCCGCCGGTTCGGTCCCCGGACTTTTCCAAAGGGGTCTCCCATCTGCGTGAAGGCACAAACACACGCGCGCCACATGGCAGCCGTCCCTTGACAAGTCTGCTCCATTCTTCCAGACACGCCGCCCGTTGTCGAGTCACAATGAGATGAAGAATAGCACCCATAATCCCTTGCTGCAAGATGTGCGCGCGTGCGTGTGTGTCTTTTGCCCCTTTTGGCCCCATTTAGATGCAAGTACGAATCCTAAACAGCTTCTTACGCTTCACTCCAGCAAGATTTAGTTTGCGGGTGGGGGGGGGCCAGCGCCATCATACACGCGAAGCTTTTCCACCGGATTGCGGCAGGTTCGATGACCCCGCCTTTCCATATCGTTCAATAAAAGCAACCGTGTAGGAAGAATGAAAGCGGCCGCCTCGCTGGCGTAATTGGAATCCGCCCTTTCGCCGCGACCTCCAATTAGCACGGCGAGAATGCGAGCGGACGGCGAGGAGCCGCGCCAACGCCATCGCCATGGCCATCGCCAGACAGTCGGCCTCCTGCGTGCCTCCGGCTGGCGGCTTTCAAGTCACTTGAAAGGCAACGGATGGATAATACTTTGCGCAGCTGTTGCGCGGCGTTTTACCTTGACGCCCCGCTTGTTGTTTGTTTGTCCAGGGAAGCGGCGTGACGGCACGGGAGGAAAGAGGAAACATAAGAGACTACCTGACGGCCTCATTCCACCGCCCTGACCCCGACCGCGAGGCTGGAACGCGGCCAGCCGGCAATCAGCCTGCGAAAAGAAAGAAGGAAAACAACCGGCAGGTTCCCTTGTTTGTTCAGCCCGCGTTGGCGTACGCCAGCAAATATTGTGCATCTTGCAAGGATGCCGGAGATTGGATTGCGACATTGAACTTTTTGACCTCTTCGTGATTGACACGTTGAATTCCGAGCTCCAGTCGCAAATTGAACTCATTGGCATCCTTTGAGTCGCTGACCTTTTTCAGTAAGTTGTCGTCTTGGTTCGATCGAATCGCGGCGTCCCCCAAGGCTTCATTTGAGGGCCACTTCTTTGTCATGTGTGTGCTCCCATTGAATGATGTCATGAGGCTTTCTCTCCTGAACTGACAGGTCCAATTGTTGCTTCTTTTTTTTTTTTTTAACTCCTCCAATGCCACTCGTTTTCAAAGTAGAGCGCCATATCGCAAGCCATTTTGGAGCATTTGTGCTCTGGGACACCCGGAGCAGTGAAACTACTAAATGAGAGAGTCCAATCTCTTCTTTCACCCTGCCCAAAAATTCTCAACCATTTTATTTCATAATTAGCAGTAGTAATTGCATGGGTTGGGGGGGGGTTGAACCAGGTGAGAATGGGCGGTTCCCCGGTTCTCGGTGCTGTATTCTTACAATAAGAATGAGGACCTGGAGAAACGGTGAAACGTTTTGGAGATGGAACACATCATTCCGGGCTGCCCTTTCTTGTCATTGGACGACAAATTGCGAGCAGGCCGCAATGTTTTCGTGGCGTTTGCATGGATTCCAATGGGGAAGATTTGCCCCCGCCCCCCCTCAGATTGGACTCGGCGGCGTCGTTTCAGCACAGCGGGTCCAGCTTCCCATCTGACTGCAATGTCGGGACCAGCCGGGCCCAAACATCCTGACGCGGAGTGCCCCCCCCCCCCACCCCCCAACCCTCCTCGCACCTCCACAGCAACCTTATCAGGCAGGAAACACCGCTCCTCCACCACATCCTCTGTACAAGAAGCACGACTCAAGCTTTCCCCAAAATCCCGGGAAGAGCAGCCAGACTCCAGGATTTGTCAAAAGCCCCCCCCCCCACCCTTCCCCAACATCCTCCACCCTGAATTCCTTTTCACGGAAAAAATGGGGCGAGTTTGCAAATCAAACCGACTATGCGCTATTTACGTATTTTCTACATGGACGTGATGGACGGGCGGGGGTAAAAGAAAGGCGGAATTGCGGCCGCTGAGGGGACGGAGGCGGCGTGGCGTGGCTTTGTTCTCGTCTCGAATCCTCATCAGGATGACGATGATGACGCCAGCGGATGTGTGACAAGCACAAACAAAGTCCAACGTGTTCCACTTGGGCACCAGCATCGGCCTTTATTGATTTGCACAGGAAATGACAATTCATCACTTTTAAATTACAATCTAAACGGGCATACATTTCACCCTAGCTCAATCATAGACACGGTTATAGTTGTATTATTAAGCATTTGATAGGGGCGGGGGGAGGGGAGGTGGGGGCAGGGGGCGTACTGGAGACAAAACCCTCACAGGGGGGACGAGTAGCGAGGTCGGTCTTGGCGAGGGAAAGGATGACCAAAACGAGAAGCTTTCAATGAGCTCCTGGCGAGCGTCCATCAGTGCTTCTGCTCGCACAAAAAAATGTAGATGACGAGCGGAGGCCCCCCCCCCCCCCCCCATCGCCTTCCCTGAGGTGCCGCGGTTCCTCCTAAATTTGGGTGTCAAGAGTTCTTTGCTGACGTACGTGTGCTACGATTAATTGGCCACCGGTCCAGGTGCTCCTCTTACCAAAGGGGAGAAGTCTTTGGGGGGGATCGTGACCCCGCCACCCCGATGCGGATGGAAAAACCAAACCGTTTGGATGGACGTCTCTATAGCGACGGCGGATGCGTGTTGCGAGAAACAAGCCCGCTTCTGTCGCCAAAAGTGCCGAGGCGGCTCGGGGAGCCTCCAGCTAAAGCACGAAAGCCTCCTCGGCGAGGCGGAAGGCTCCCAAATAACGTTTGCCGGGAAAGGGAGCCGTTCGGAGTTCCCTTGCCGAAAACTCTTCAATCTGCCGGGGCCCGAATGAGGACAAGCGCTACGGAAAACGGATGGACGGACAGCTCCTGGTGTGCGTTGGCGCCACTTAAGGTGGGCGCGACTGAGAGTCGGCTCAGGTCGCCGGCGAGCTTCACGGGCGCGGTGGTCTACGAAGCCAACGGATGCGTTTAGCGTGCGCCGGGATTGATTGGCGGCCAGTTCGGGGTGCGCCAAACTCTCCGGGGACGACCCCCCCCACCCCCGCCGACGCGTGACCCCGAACGGGAGCGGCGCTAGAAAATGAAGGGACGGATGCGGGAAGCGTCTTTGAGCGCGGCGGCCCCCGCAGCTCACGAGATGCCGTAGTTGTTGTAGTAGGCGGCGGTGGCGTCGGCCAGGACCGAAATCAGGCTGGTCTCTGTGGCGGCGCCGGCGGACACCTGGAGGTGGCCCGTGCCCCCCCCGCCCCCGCCGCCTTGCTCGCCGTGGAAGCCGCCCCCTGCCGAGTTGAGGTACTGGTCAAACTCGTCGCGGTCCACCTCGTCCAGGAGCTCGGCCTGGCTCAGCTGATCCAGAGTCTCCAGGTGGCCGTGCGTCTCCGGCGGTGGGGACAGCTGCCCCGCGTGGCCGTGCCGGAGGACGTGGTGGGCCGGCGGGAACGGCGAGGCGGCGTAGTACGAGCCGGGGATGGGGCCGCCGTTCTGACCCGGGGTCACGTGGGACACGTGCGGCCCCGCGCACGGCGCGCGGCTCGGAGCGTAGTCCGGCTGGTACGGCGGCGGGCTGCCCATCTGGCCGGCGTGGCGCCCGTCGGGGGAAGGGCAGGACACGGCGGGGTAGTAGGAGGGAGGCGACATCTCGGGAGGGGTGGGAAGGCCGTAGGGGTAGGCGTCGAAGCCGCCGGGCCCCGCCGGGTCCCGGAAGCCGGGCGGGGCGGGGCCGGGGCCTGGGCCGGCGAAGTGGATGGCGGCCGCCGGCGGGTGGCTCCCGTCGTCCTTATCCAGGGGGCGGCGCAGGGCCCGATGCTCGGGCAGAGCGTTCTGGTCGGGGGGCAGGCCGGCCAGCAGGAAGGCGGGGTCCACCCGCTTGCAGATGCGCTTCAGCTGCTTCTTGCGGCGGGGCCGGTACTTGTAGTTGGGGTAGTCCTGCATGTGCTGCACACGCAGGCGCTCGGCTTCCTCCACGTAGGGCCTCTTCTGGGGCGGCGTCAGGGCCTTCCACGACTTCCCTGATGGACCACAACCGCAAGCGTCATTATTCTGCCGGGCCCAAACATTCGCTCGGGAACGCAACCAAACTGCAGAAGCGTGATGCTCTCTCATCAACTTCAGGACGCGGGTGTGTGTTCACCTCTTTGAATGAAGGTAGGCAACGGTGGCAGAAAAATGACACGGCCACATGGCAAATTCAAAATTTGGGGCATAACACACACAAAACTATTTGTTCCCGTTTTTTGATTTGATTTGGGGGGAGGTGTAAACTGCAAATAACGAACGCGTGTGCGCATACTGCAAATTGTGGCGGGTTCTGAATTGAAAAACGACCATCTCTATCGGGTCAACGTTTCCAGGCTTCCAGACCATAAAAAGCATGAAGCCCCCCCCCCCCCTAAAAAAATAAAATCTGGAGACGTCATGTGTCACGTCCGAACCTGGATTTCTTTTTGATCCTGCCCTGACTCAACGCCACAGAGATTTCTGTCACGGCCGCGTGAAATGGGGGAAATGTGTCAACCGCGAAGAGCCACAAAAAGTCTTGATTCGCGCGTCACCCGTTCACGCTTTGAAGTGAACAAGTTTGCTCGGAGTTGTCGAGCGACGGCGGAACATTTTCACGCGGGATCAAATGTCTTTGATTCATGCGTAAAATGCACTTGAACGCAGTGGTCCAAAATGAAGGAGTTGAGTAAGATCGTGAAGGAAAAAAAAATCTCCGTGTCTCAGTCTTTCGGCTTTAAATGGGCAATGTTTTCTTCAAGTGTGCCCGAGGTCATATTTCTATTGATTTTGGATAAGAAAACACAAATCCACCGATTGTCTATAGCGCGCGTGTCATTTGCCGAACTTGGACACGCGCGCATAAAAACGGTGTGTGTGGGTTTTTTTTGCACTCCAAAAGCCGCACTGGAGCGAGTGGCCCACGCGGGGCCCGTTTCAAAGTCGTCGCTTTCCGCAGCTCCAAACACAAAATGTCTTTGAATGGTCAAAATGAGGGCAAAGACGGCGAGGGACTCACCGAGCATCTTGCTGAGTTCGGCGTTGTGCAGGTCCGGGTTCTGCACGGCCAGCCGCTTGCGCTCGTCCTTGGCCCAAACCATGAAGGCGTTCATGGGCCGCCGGATGCGCGGCTCGGGCGGCTTGTCGCCGCCGCCGCCCAGATGCGCGTCGGAGGCCAAGTCGCCTTCCGCCGGGGGACACTCGAACGACTCGGGCCACGACGAGTAGGCGCTGATGAGGGCGGCCATGTGCGCGCCGCCTGCCTGCCTGCCTGCCCGCCCGCGTTGCCGACTTGCGCTCTTTTGCTTCCGAGCGGCCACTCGCCCGTTGTGACTTCGAGGGGGGGTGGGAGTGGGGGCGGGGAGGGGAGGGGAGAAAGCCAAAAAGTTGCTATTCGTTGCGAAAACGGCAGTTGCTGAGGTGTGAGCTCCTCCTCGGCGAGGTGTGATCCAGGTTCTCCTCTGGCGTCGAGCGGGGGGCTTTATATTTGAGGAGGGGGGCCTCCTCTCGGCTCCTCCTCGGCGAGCGAGTCCGACGCAAAAAAAAAACGGGACGCGCGCACCCAATGCGCTCACTGCGCTCAAGTCCGTCTTAAATCAGAGCGGAAACTTGCTCCGTTTTTTGTTCTGGTTTGCAAAACGCCGCTCAATGACGCAGACTTCGGCATTTCTTACCTCGCAGCCGAGTCGGGTGCGCCTGGCGATTTTTGACAGCCATCACGGACTGCCGGCAGAGCTTTCTCCGGGATCTGCTTTTATTGGGGTGACTTTGAGGCTGTGAGAATGAAACCAAAACATGAATTGACGGTTAGCGACGCCAAGGAGCAAACAAACGTCGCTTACCTTGAAAAAGCCGTTTCGCTCGATTTTGGAGGCATTTCACCGATCAAAAGCAAACTGCAAAAAGGACCATGCAAATCTCGCACCGACACACACATTCCCAGAAGAGTGGGAACCCCCCCCCCCTCGGCCCCCCCCCTGCAGACACAGAGAGGAAGAGGATACGACACCTGCCGCCCCAGATTGTGCCTCCAGCAGACACATCAGTGATGCATTGGCTCGTGTTTCCTCTCAACGCACTGATTTGGAGTGAAAGTCGGCGGGCGCGTTGGCCACACGATGCAAGTTGAGCGTCGGAACGCCAGGCCACAACTACCAAATAAGAACACGGCTTCATCAAAGGGGGCCTAAAAAACAATGCAAACGCGAGTCAAGGTCATCGAAGGGCCCGGTGCGTTTTGCTGGCATTGTTTTGCTCGCGCAGCAAAAACAAAAACTACTTGAGCCGCTTGAAAGCAGCAGCTCAAAGGCGGAAGTCGCGCAACAATCATCTCTTGGGAAACGCGGAGAAAATCCGACACAAATTTTGGAAACAAAAACGAAATGTCCACGCCCGCATTGTCGTCGTGAGAAATGAGGTGAAAAATGACCCCAAAATGAGACAAAGCCCACCGAGCCTTACATTTTAATGTTTCCGATAAGAAATGAGCATAAACAAGATGGAGAAAAAAAAAAATAAAAGCTAAAGTGAGAGCAAAACCAGAACGCCATGTTAGCGTCATCAAAGAAATTAGAATGAGACAAAAAGCCGCGCAGGAAATGTGTTTTTTGCCATCCAAATGAGACCAAAGATTGAGCCCAGAGTCACTAAAATAAAAATAAAAAAAATCCCAACGTGGAACAAAATGATTTGTATCTCAAGGCAGCCAGTGGCCCAAATTTGGCCACGTGTGTTGGTCGCTGCACGTGGTTGGCCAGCAGTCAAGAGTCAGTCAATCGTGCGCCCCGTTCGTAGAGCTCACAAATTGCCGCCGGTGAAGTGAGCGCCACACGGAAAAAAAAAAAAAAGTGGTTGCGTGGGAGCATTGAAAGCGGCCGGAGGATTTCAATGAAGTCATTCTTGCGACGAATGCGACGGCTCGGGTTCGGCGGCGCAGCGAGGACAATGGCGGGGCTCCGAGCCACGCCCGCCGTCGGCGTCGATTCCGGGTTGACGGGCGTCCGATGCGGTGGAACCGGTCTGCCCGCCGTCCAAAACATGCGATGGACGCTTTTGAGAGAACAAGCTGAAAAAGGCCTTCCGCCTTGGGCCCTTTTGCCGCGGCTTGGACAGATTTGGCGGGCGGGCTCCATTTCTCACAAATGTCGCTGCGGCGGCTTCTCGCGCTTTTTGCATTTCTTGCGCACGGCGGTCGTCTCCTCGGGTTGCTGGAGCCATTTGCTTTGCGTTTCCAGCGTCTCCTTTTTGCCTTTCTTCTCCTTCTTGGCTTCCTTTGGCTCCGCCAAGTGGTGGTCATCGACGGCGCCCTCATTTTGTCGTTTCTTCTTCTTTTTGGCGGGCTCGGGCTCACTCGCTTCCTCCGCAGCGTTTGCCGCTTCCATCTTCTCGACGGCCTTCTTCTTCTTCTTCTTTTTCCTCTTTGGGGGCTCTTCCGCCCCGTCGGCAGCGTCGGCCCGAGCGCGGCCGCTTTTCAGCCGGGCCATCCGCCGCGCAAAGTACTCCTGCACGCTGAGGGTGCTGGTCACCGTCTTGGTGATGGACTCGGCGTCCGCTTGCGGGGAGGAGACGACGACGGCGGCCGGCGGGGTCGGACACTCGGCGCCGTCGCCGTGGCAATCGCCGCCGCTCTCCTGAAAAAGAGAACATCGGGCCGGTCAACTTGCGAGGCGCACAACCGGACCGACTCGCTTCAAAGATCTTTGCCCACAATTTCCACGCTCAAAATTGGTACCGGCCGGGATACTTTGGGGCTTCGTGGCCGGTCGGGTTCCGCCGGCCCGGAGAGAGACTTTCAGCAAAGCCTCGGGAGCTATACATCGAAAACGCAGCCGCCAATCAATACGTTTCCATTGTTTGATGTTTGTAAATAGTGATGGAGGCAGTGAAAGAAAGAAAAATCGGATCAAACGCTGGAGCTATTGAAGTGGGGAGGCGGCGCCAGATCAAACATTGCGCGGCGATGACCAGGATGATTGAGGCGACGCGGTTCAAAGTTTGGAGCAAGCCTCGGCACACAAGACGCGGCGGCCATTGGACCTCCAGCGCCAGCGGCGGCCATTGGACGCAATGTTGGTGGCAACAAGTTACCTGGAAACATGTTACTATGCCTACGTCACCGTTTGAGGATCCGCTTTCCTCCTTTGACCGGGAGTCTCTGGACTCCGGTAACCTGTAATTAGCACTCGACACTTTTGCCCCCCCCCCAAAAAAAATAAAACAACACATGGAAAGTGAGAACTGTACATTATGTCCACCAGCAGATCCCCTCTCGTGAATAAATTTGCCCAATCAATGTGAGACTTTTTGGTGGGCCGATACCAACTGCGATATCAGAACTTCAAAAACCGTGGGTGGGGTGGGGGTGGGCTAAAAAAAGAAAATGCTCTCCCCCATAACCTGGCAGATGCATGGGCTGATCAGCGATGCCATGAAATGACAACAATGCACAGGAGCTCACTTGGGCCAAAGCACTCGCGGGTTTGCTTTCTGGGGCAGTTTGGAGAAAGCGGCCAAGTCAAGGCGCCCCCCCCCCCCTCCTCCGCCCCCTCCTCCTCCTTCCCGGCCGGCCCTGAACCCCAGGAAAAGGATGCGTTCAGCGCACCGCGTGCAGCCCTGAGATAAGGCCCCTTCGGCAGAGGAGCGGCCTGGCTCGCTATCGGCCCTTCCTGCGCCGGGGTGGGGGGGTGGGGGGGCGCGGAAGGGGAACACGCGGAGGGCCCCGAGGAGGCTCCACGAGAGAAGGAGAGCGGGCGGGAAGGAATTCAACAGGCACCCGCCACACCAGCGTCCACCTTGAACGCTTGCAGCTCGCTGACTGCTGCTGCAATTTTCTACGTCTATTTTCCGTTTTTTTATGAGGCAAATACGAAAATGTCAACGCGGCCCATGTTTGATTTTTTTTTTTTCGCCTTTCCATTGTCAGTTCGCCAAGAAGTGTTGAGCAGCGGGCAAATGCGGACGCGGCGCTGCCGGGAGGCAACATCGGTCAGCGGTCAATTATAAGGCGCATCGACGACCGACTTCACGATACGAAGAGCGGATGACGTTGGCCGCAGTCGGCCGTTTATCTACTGGAAATGGGGGTGGGGGGGGCTTCTTTTGTTGTCGTTTTGTGCAATACTTGCCACTTTCCGATAATTCGCAGCCAGTATTGCTTGTGTGGGTAATTGCGGCGGGGTGCCCTCATTGTGCTGCCACAATAATAAATTTGGCAATAGTGGAGGTCTATGGATCAGGCCCTGATTAGCCAGCTGTCTCTCCCCGATGAGCGCCGGGGGTGCGGCAGGCCCATCCTTCATGGGCTTGATGTGGGCGGACAGAAAAAGAAAAAAAAAAAAAAAAAACACAGGTGGATAGCTCACTCCCAAGTAAATAAGACGGCCCCTGGCCGCGTTGCCATCACTAACTTGAGGCTGACGTTGGCCTGCTAATTGGCGCAAAGTACATGGACGCTACGTGGACGGTTTGCGCAAAGCGCCGCTTGCGCGTATTGCAAGCGCGCATTGCTAGCGCGCGCGCCGCCTTTCGACGGGAGAGCGCCGCTCGTCTGCTGGACAAAGGAAGGAGGCGCCATGCAGACGCCGCATCCAACTCATTTCCGCACGCCGCCGCAAACGCTTGGCAAAAAAAACGCCCGCCCCGAGCGCACGGAGGGACGGCCACGCTCGCCCGTGATTTATTCAAGTGGGTGATTAAAGTGAGGGAGGGGGGGCCGGGAATCTCGGGCCAGTTAGCTGCAGCAGACACTAATTAGCCTGGCCCAAGCTTAACCGAGACACAGAAACCGTTTTTTTTTCTTCTTCTTCTTTCCTCCGCCGGGGCTAATCTGTAAGTGTCAGCGAGCTGGCACGGCCCGCCGAGGGAGAAGCCGAGCGCGAAGGTCGGCGCTAAACGTGCGGCAATTGGCGGCGGCGAGCGTCGTTTGGGTTGTGGCGTTACGGGTGATGGGCGGGGGGCATCGGACAAAAGCTTAAGCCTTCAATGAGATGTTATCCGAGAGTGAATTTGAGTGGCGCGTCGTCAGCGCGACGCCCCTGATTAAGGGCATCGGAGCGTGTAAGCATTTAACCGCGCAAAACGTCAACAAGGGAGGGGCCAAAGCCATTCTGCCACATACGCAGCCGACGGGTGTACACGTCGCGCAAAGACATAAAAACCTTTCAACTGGAGTCGACTGCTCCCCAGTGGCACCGCCGTCTCCAATTGGTAATTGAATTGAGGTGGAACCCCCCCCCCAAAAAAAAGAAAGCTGAAAATTTGATGTTGGAAAAAAATTATAATCAGAAACAATTCAGGATATGGCTGCGTATCACCACTGCCCAATAATAATTTTACTTGCTGTTTTTGTCTCAATGTCACCCCCCCCCAAAAAAAAAGAAAAATCCCAAAACGATTCTGACCTCATTGAACATTTCCCTGCCCCAAAAGTTCCCAAAGAAGAGTCCGAAAGCCGACTGAGGCAGAGGTGTGGGCGGCGGACCCTCGCAACAGGTGCCCGCCGATGGGGCCGAGCTGGCCCAAGCAGGCGTGGGAGGGGGAGGGGGGGTCAGGCTGACCCCGAGAGCGCCGGGCGCCGCGCCGACCATCTGACTCCAAGAAGGCCAAACAAGGCCTGTGCCAAATAATGTTTGAACCACTTGAAAAGAGTGGCAAAAAAGGGGGGATGGGGGGGGCAGGTCTTTTACAACAATGTGGTCACTTAAGACAATTCTTGTACCCTTGCTTGATGGCTAAACTCGGGAGCAAGTCCTTGCAACAATCTTGGCTGGCTGCTCGGTGGGGTGGGTGCGTGGGGCTTTATTTCGGGAGTGCAAATTCAGTCGTTTTAGAGCCCCCCCCCCACCCCCCTCTAAAGAGCAGAGCAAATTGAACAGAAGTCCCCTAAAAAAAATCATTCGTTCAAGGACAAGTAAAATGGCAACAAAGAATTTGGAATTTGAATCGCTCGGACGTGACAAAAAAAGTCGGATTATTTGTCCGATTTTAGAGACGCCGAGAAATATGTCATCGCAGACAGATAAGAAGGGCAAAATAAAAGGTGGCTTCTTTGCGCCTTTCGACTGAGCTGGCGCTTCAAAAAAAAAGAAAAAGAAAGACAAACTTTTGCTGATGTATGAATCGGCGGGGAGTCTATTTATCAGCGGGGCCCCAGCGCTCGCCCGCTCGGGTCCCTCAAGTCACCAGCCGCCATGCTCCCCTTTGACTGATTAATTAGCCAATCGGAGGACATTTTTCAGCGGGCGGCAGAGCGCTTTATTTCAGCTGGCGCCGGCCACTCCGGCCGGGGGCCCGCCGGAGCCCCGTCGGCTTTTTCCGCCGGCCCGAGCGGACCGGGCGAGGGGTGGCGGGGAGATAAATCGAGCCGGGCCGCGGCCGCCGAGCGGCTCCTCTAACGAAAGCCCCCGAGGAGGTCGGGGGTGGGCCGGGCCGGGGGCCCCGCCGTTAAGCGCGCGGGGGTGCGGGGGGACTGCCGGAGCGCCTCTCTTTGAAACCTGGCCGGCCTGTCGTTTGTCACGCCGTGAGTAATTGCGTTGGGAAGGGCGAGAGGAGGCGGGAGGGGGGAGGCTCGAGTGCGTGGGACGGATGATGGATAGCGCCGCCGCGCAGATGGGCAGATGCTTCGCCGCCGGCCTGACCGGTCGCGGATTGGAAATGATGTCGGACGTTTGCGGCGCGCGGCACCGCGGAAGACCGGCGCGGCTTCGCGGACTCCCCCCCGCACTCGCCGCTTGAACACGTTTGGGCTCCCCACTGTCCATTCGCAGTCACGGTCACCGTCGGAAATGAATTGACAACGATTGTCTTTTCCGTGGCGCTGACAAATCTTTCTCCATTTTCAAGTCCTCTTTGCAAATGTTACATTTGCTCGGCATGAATTGGTGTTTCTGTGCTCTCTCCAGATTGCCGATTTTCACCCATCTTGGGTGAGTCCGAAACGTATCCCGGCGCATTCATGCCACTCCGATGCGACCCAGATTCGCTGGCGTGTCCGGGCCTCGCCTCACCTCGACGGGATGCGGATGCGCGATATCGCTTGCGGACGGGGATGGCAAAAGTATTTTCAATTTTGTCAATCCACCAGCAGGTCGTCGCTCACTGCCAACCCGAGACACAAGACCTCGCGGGACGCCATTGTCATTGTGCAGATTTTTTTTTCCCCCTCCGATATGGTCAATGGCGTCCCCCCCCCCCGGCTGAAAAATAACAAGCCATAACCAAGCGATTAGGGAGCGAACGTTTCCAATGGTAATCAGCCGGGGAGCGGCGGCCATTGTGATGCACGGGCTCGACACCTGCGAGGCTTTTGTTTTGTTTTGTTTTTTTTTGTTGCGCCCCTCGAATCGCATTTGGGGATTTTCCGATGCCAATTTCTTCAAGACAATTGTTGGAGATAACAGGCAAAAAAATATTTGTGTCACGGTTCCCGTGGATCCGTCGACATCCCGGGAACCTGTCGTGTTTTTGCAGGGAGCTTAGTGCGCAGCGAAAGACGGGTCACTGCTTGTTTTTTTTTAATTGTTGATGCTAAAGAAACATCCTGAAATTTTGTGGACAGGTGGACCACTTTCCATTTTGGTGGAGGTTAAAGCTGTTGTTAACTGACTTGCGGAATTCCCCCCCAACCCCCTCGGGACCTGGCAGGACGACGGAGGCATTGTGACGGCTTTAATTAAGCACAAGTATCACGATTCAGGATTCTTCATTTCTATTTTGACCCACAAGGTGCAATATTGTGCTTCAAAAATAGGATGCTACTCTTTTTTTTTGTTGTTATTTTGTTTAGTAGAGCGTATGATGAGTTTCCTCGTGTCGATGGTCACTCGGCGATTCCTACCGAGAAAATGTTTGACTTTGGATGGATGTGCAAAAAGAGCCACTTTCAAACTTCCCAAAGTGCCGAGAGCAGACGGAGCAAGTCTTTTGCAAGCATTTGGACTTTTTTTTTTTTTTTGCACAACCGGACCACTTTCATCAGACTTTTAATCACGGCGCACCCGAGGAGGGGGGCCCGCCAGACACGAGCGTGACGGCCAAGGGTGGGCGTTGGCGCTTCAGAGTGCAAATCCTTTTAAGTGGATTTGGGCCACCTTAAAAAGGCGCACGCTGTGACCGGCCCGGTCTCGGGGCCACGGGCCGGCTCACCGGGGGAAAACGCTGAGCGCGGCAAACTCGGCGCCGGTGGTCATCGGCGGTAATGACCGCCTGCCGCCACGGCTGCGCTTCGGCTCGGGCCGGGTGGAAAAAGGGGCGCCATTTTGTGTCGGCAAAGATCGGAGACCAAATGAGGAACGGCTACTTTCAGGCACAGTCGTTCTTTGACTTCAAAGTGCGCCGCCGTCTCGCTTCAACCAATTGATCTCGGGCGAACCAAAAAAAATAAAATAAAAAGAAATCAACATCGCTATATGTCGATTAGAATAATGCAACTAGAACCGTGTCAATGTCTTAATTTTTGAATCCAAGTAAGTCAACGCTCTCGATGAAAAAGCACGACCGGGTGTGTCATACCTGCTCCGGATGCGTGGCAGACTTTGCTCTCCTTCCAAAGATACAATTGAGGTCCGTTGAACTTCGAGAGGAGAGGTCCTTCCCTGAAAGAACGCAATACAGGTTTTTTTTTTTAAAGGTATTTATTTGGAAAAAAAAAAAAAAAACATTGTGTATTTAAGCTTGCCGTGACCTTTGAACTTTGCAGGCCCCGATAAGAAAACAAAGCAGTCCTTTTGTTTTTTTCCGCGGGAGGGAATAAACTGATGTGAAAAAGACCGACGTCGGCGCATCTCAAAACTAACCCTAACGCAGATTTAGGGGGCGGGGTGGAACTGAAGCGATGCCCCCCCCCCCCCCCCGAGGCTATTAAAAGCGCCGCAAATCTGAAGAAAGGGAAGCTTTGCTTCTGTCTGCGGGGGGACGAAACGGCAAAGAAAAATAAACGCGGGACCACGCCTCCAGACTCTCGAGTGCCCGGCCTCAAAGACTGGCGGAGCGCACACGCTCGTCCGCCTCGGGTCCTGTTCGTACAGCTGCATCCTCTTCCTTCAGCGCTCCTCTGATAACATTTGCTTATTTATTGCTCTACCAGCTCTATCTCCCCGTGCACCCTTTGGCTTTTGGAAGTCGGCGTGCACACGCGAGAGGCTTGAGAACCTCAACCAACAACGTGAGGTAACACAAATAAATGGGAGGGAGAAGGGGGGGGGGGCTCACCGGTCAAAACGGATCTGGCGTGTTCTGTCGGGAGGTTTTGGGGAAGAAGAGGCGAAAAAAATGGCAGGCTGGCAGGTGAAAGTGCGAATCACATGGTGAGTTCAAAAAAAAAAAAAAAATAAAAACCGTTTTCCTTTTTGCGTTCAAAAGAAGGCCAAGAAACCCGACGCGGCTTGAGAGAGAGCCCGTTACGCAAGACAACGGCTCGCCAGGCCATTCAGAGACGTCGTTTGGCTGGACGAGAACATCACTGACGCTCCTCTGAGAGTTATTGAAATGTTTTTGTACATTTCCAAAAGGAATAAATACAAACTAAAGAGCCAATGACACGCCAAGAGAGAATACGCACAGCGGACGGAGAGAACGCGAGCGAGGCCGGCGCACGGCGCAACCTGCGCCCGTGACGGCTGACAGATGGAGGTGGCAATTAAAAGTGGCTGATGCTGGGGGGCCGCCACTTGCGCTTGCCTCCCCGCCCGCCCTTCTCCCAAACACACAAAAAACCACCGCCATCAATTCTAGCGGGAAGAGAGTGCCGGCGCCAGCAGGAAGTCGATGAGAAAAAAAAGGGGGGGGCAGGCAGGTAAACGTGGGAGATTGGAGTACGTCTAGCCTTGAAAACTAAATCACTAAAAACCAGCGGAAGGCGGTCAAATGATCAGGAAGGCATCGTCCCCTCCATGAACTTGGAAAGGGGTGAAGCCGTTTTCTGAAGCCGCGCGGGGCCGGCACGGCCAGTTTTCAAGCCGTTGATGCAACTAACTCCCGATTCCCGGACGCCATCCGCCGTTGACGTCACAAACAGCCAGTGAAGGCATTTAAATCATGACTAAACCCGTAAAGGCGCTAAGTCCTTTGTTTTTGTGCCGGGCAAGCGTCACAGGAAAATCAAGTCGGGCAACTCTGATAAGGATGAGGAAAAAAAAAACCCAAAACATTCCCATTTCTGATCAAGTTGGAAGGACAAACTCGAGGAGCCAGGGTCTCGCGGGTTGCAAAATAGTAAGCGCGACATCCATCACGTGTCTGACGCGGCTCTCAAAAAGTGGAATCTTGCGAACGCACGCGAGCTCCGTTTCCCATGATGAGCCTTCCGTTCCCGCCACCCAAGACATTTGCCATCGAGTCAGGTGCTTCCTTTTTTGGAACCCATCATCCCCAACAGCTGCTGAAGAGGGTCTCCTCTGACGGATGACTTGGAAAAGTCTCGGGGGGGGGGCAACACGCTGATGAAAGCTTGGGGGGTGGAGGGCTACCAAGTATGTCCCGGGGCAAAGACAATGAAACAACGTGGACGTCCACATTCATCACAGTTCAAAACTCATGAGAAGGCTCTTGTTATTGTTCCGATTTATGATTTTAACCAGAAAATAGAACAGCAACTCTTTGGAAAATCCCACGTGGGCGGGGCAGAGCGCGGCGCGGGTCGCAACGCGCTTTTAATCAGCCGGGGTCACGGGCAGAGATGGACGCGCCGCGTGCCCCAAACAGGAAGCAGGAAGCGGCTGCCCAATGACGCGGAGATGTTCCACGTCCAGATGTTTACCGGCGACCGTGAAAATCAGCGCTGACGAATGACTTGAACAAATGTCAAACACAACAGAACTAAAAAGCCCCCGGCTTCGGTATGGCGACCCTGGAGAGCGAGCGGACCATTTCACGTAGCCCTTCTCAAGCTAAATCAGTGATGTCATCAGCCACGCACTAGGACGGACGTTCGCATTGGCAATCGGACTCCGAGGGCTTACTAACATTGATGGATATCCACGTTGCCTTTTTCCGACGGGCAGGAGTGCGCGTCTGTGAACTTCAGCTTTGCGAGCGACGGTGAGGGCTAACGGCATCGCATCGCTTTGGATTTGAGCTCAGCACAGCTTTTGAGCGGCGATAAAGAGCAGGCGGCAAATCTCGGATGCCCTCCGTCAATAATGTGGACGCAAAACGCCAAACGGTTGGAAGTTGGGACAGGCTTAGACGCCTTAAAGTTGAACACAGTATCTATGGCGTAACCGGAGGATGCTTTGCGCCAAGTGCCAGAATGTGTGTTGCAATCGCAAAACAAGACGACCCAGTTCAAGGTTCAACCCGAGCCGTGCGGTGCGGTGAGATTCATTTTATCGTTGCATACCTGGACATAAAAGACTATTAACATAAAAGATATTTTTGGGGCGAACAAAAGTCCTTTATCCGTCTTGTTTTTGTCCGCAACTTTGAGCCGAGTGGCTTCTGGGGCCGACCCGACGTGTTCCACTGGAAATGAAAGCTCACGCTGCAGGCCACATATCATTTGCATCATTAGCGTGAGGCCCTCGGCGACATATTTTCCCTTGAATCAAACTGGACCTCAGTCAGCCCTTCATCTCGCAACTATGCGCAAACGTTAAGTGGCTTTGTGATAAAATATGACCTGCCGCTTACTCATTTTGCTCTCCAGTCATCCCTAACATCGAGTTCCTCCTTGTGCCTATCGCTGTGTCGGCCTCGTCTGGCAAAACCTCCTGACATGTAAGAGAAAAGTTATATAAAAAAAAAAAACTCCCCCGGCAGTGACCGGGCCAATTGACCTCGCACGGGCCGACGGAGTCCTGATGAGCGTCTGAGCCGCGAGCCAAAAGAGGGGGTGCGTCTGAGCGGATGGCATCAAAGTTTAACATGAGAAGGCAATCGGTGTGAAGTGGAGCCAAAAGCTTCTTTGCTCCATGGTGGGAATGTCGAGAAAACCTTTTCGATCCAAATCACTGAGGAGATGGAAAGGGGACAAGTGCGGCAGTCCCCCGCAATATTGCGCTTCCTCTACCTTTGGTTGCAGATGTTTCCGTTGAACATTTTCAAAGTGTGTCCCAAGTTTTTATAGATTTATATATTATATTGAGACAGATGAGAGAGAGAGAGAGAAGATTTAACTTGAGGGGGGGTGGGGTCTGAAATGTACAACGGATCACTGTCCAGTAGTCGAGGCGGAAGCTACCAGATGAAATAAAAATGTCAACATCTCAACCTTAAAGTAATGTGTGTAACATCAGCAGCTTTAAAACTCACAAAACTGCAACACGTGGGCACGCACCTTGGGTGAATTTCATATAATGGACTCGCTTTTTGGACGTCTTGGATTTCTCTTCCAGGCTGAAGCCTTTCTGCTCCTCCGGCTGAGTTTCTGCTGGACATACAAGGGGTGGGGGCATCCAAATGAATAGTGCGTTACTCCCTTCCCGTCAAACGCTGTGTTGTTTCCACAGCTTAATGGCCAAGATGTCCCATATTTTGCACCGCAGCACCCTCTAGTGCCCCAGGAAGGGAAATGTTCTTCGACAAAAGAGAATGTTGCAAAATAAACGGGGGGCGGGGGGGTTAAATCATTTCATCGGTCCACTCGAATTTTGGTTTGCGACACAGAGCCCCCCCCCCAAAAAAAATTGTTTTTTTTATTACCTGTGCAATTTTGGCCATGACAGTTATTGAGCTGAGCAAGGAGGTCGTTGAAATCATCCTGGTGTGCGATCCAGTTGTCCTGGAAACAGAAGGGTGGGTATTAACTGAATTTCATCCAACCAAACTGGAGAGTGCAGTTTGAATTGGTTAAGAAATGCACACTGGGACATCCGGACAAAGAACTTGGGCTCACTCCTTCATGAAAACTCATGATGAGGACAGGAAACGGAGACAAAACGTCAAGCGTTTTCTCCGAGAAGCAACGTCAAGTGCAAAAGTGCAAAATGAGCTCACCTCTTGGCTGCCATTGGCACCGAGGCCATAGCTGTTGTTTTTCACTTTGACTTTGATATGGTCAACGGCTCCTTGCTCACTTTTGCCAAGGCCCTACACACAAAATGCTCTTTTGAGTGACATACACAACATGGCTCTGGTCACACTGACAACACATCAAGTACAACAACCCAAATTGTCATTGATTGTCATTTTTTTAAGCATATATGACTACCCATCCATTATTTATTGCATGTTGTAAACGCTGTAAATTCCAATTGTATTTCATTCACTGATTCTTTCACAGACCACTAGATAGACCCCAATTGTTTTTAATGCTTTTTTTTTTCAGTACACTTACTTACGCTCACACGTGTGGGGAAAGTACAGGCAGAGTCGCCAGTGACGTTTTGCCAATATTTCGGCCCACTAAATAAGCCCTAAGCAACCTAACTCCATGACCCACCAGGGCAGCTGGGACACGCACCTTGCCCTTGGACCAGCCCATGCGCTCCAGCATCTTCTGTCCAAACTTAGACTCGTCATTGCTCCAGGCACTGTTCCGCGGATCGACCGACCACTTTTGTTTTCTGCGGGCTGAAAAAACAGAGCGACATTTCCCCAAGAGGAATTACTAAGGAAAAAATATATATGCTGTATTTTTTTAAAAAATTATATGTTGTATATAATATATATATTTTGGGAAGTGGAAGTTAACTCAAGTTTTCACTCGGGCAAACAAAATGTTTTATATGTTTTGTTCTTGTGTTGTAAATAAAGCATGTCGTTTGTTGTACAGTATTTAACTCAAACTGGACAAAGTGAAAATGTAAATGTCACTTCCGGAATACGTCGACATATTTAAAGAACAGGTTGAAGTCTTCATCTGTATGGCCTCTTTAACTTCAACTGGTATTAATGAAGCAGAGCTGAATTACAAACTAATATCACGCTAATATCACCCTGCATCTTAAGACGAATAAGGTCAGGTGATAAAGAATCTTTACCAGAAGAACCGACTTGAGATGATAATACACGTGCACATTTTGACAGAGATGCTAAGCGGTAATGCCAGTTAGCTTGCTGAACTTTTCAGAGCTTTTTCGACAGACAGACACTCTTGGTCAGTTAACCCAAAGTTGTGCCACAAACAGACACATTCTTAAACAAACGGAAAATGTTAAATATCCACGAAAGGAGCTTATTTATTTCATCACATAATTCTTACGTTCGGCGAGCATGGACATCATGAGGGTCCTGACGCGGCTTCAGGAGTAGGAGTCTCCCAAAGTGCCTGACGAAAATAACAGGGTGCTCTCTTTGTTGCCGGTTTGAAATCATACGGGCAAATAGGACGTTCCTCGAGTCATGATTCGTGTTTATTATTATGTTTGGAAAATTCCACAGTTTTCATGCAGGTCATATCATGTTATTTTGTTGGATTTATCCATCAGATCTTAAATGCCGGTCCCTGGAAATATTGTCTGACATTCAAGCGGTCCGAGGGACGAAAAGGGTTGTGGACCGCTGGTGTACAGTACAGAATTTCGCACGGAGTGTATGATCGTGTGAATGTCTTTGTACTTGGATCATCTCTTAAATTTGGGAACTTGTTCAATGTTTGTTTGTTGTTTTATTTAAATAACCACCTAGGGGCGCTGTAATTCTAGAAAAGAGAAACGCTGGTCCCCATTAAAGTTCGATGACCCGAAAAACCATCAGCTCTGCATTTTGTGTGCACGTTTCCGTGTGCGTGTGTTAAGTATGCATCTTGTTACGATAAAAACTCCACGCATTTACAGACACATTATAATGATTTCTAATTTTGCAGCAGTTTATTCAGGGAAGACTTATCCGTGGGAGCTCACTTGAGTCAGGCATATCATTTGCGTAAGTTGTGCGGGCTTGAGAGTCCAAATGAGAGAGTGGATGAAAACAAACTGCTCCCTTTGATTTGCTCCCAATGAATCGAAAACATTGTCTAGCATCGGTACCAAGAAGTTGAGGGCCGAAAAACCAAAAAAAGAAAAGGCTGTTGTCATTTTTACAGCCAGTATGGTTCTGATTAAACGGTGACGTTTCTGCAGAAACGCCGCATGCCAAAGCGCTTTTAGACAGCAGAGAAGTTGGTTGACCTGAAGGAAGGCCTGCGGTTCCGACAGTGGAAAAACAAGTCGTTGGAAGATGTCTTGAGCCACTTTGAAAAGCTTTTACCTGCAGTCGCATGACATTTTCCGCGCCGCTCCCGTGTCTGAACCCAGCCGTTGCCACGGCCGGCCAGGCTGGCTGTTATCCGAGTGACAATCTGACCCCGGGGCTGTCTTTACAAGGGTCTGGGTGGCGGGATTAAAGCCACATCGTGGAACAAAGACAACGCCATATGGGCAATTTTTTTTTCTTTCTTTCTTTGTCACTATCCTTGAGGTCACTCTTAGGTTCAGATACGCGTAACAGAATTCGGCGCCCTAGTGAATCGTCCTCGTCGTGCTCATTTTTGATGACTAGTATCGCATTCAATCTCTCGTTGGGTCCGCTCTTTGATCTCACAGGGCCAGACCAAGGCAAGCAGCGCGCATGTCATTTGAGAGGCAAAACCGCGGGCTTCTTCGTGACATTCTCAAACGTTGCGCAACACTTGGCGGCGGCTCAGTGAGAACGGCCGCCAAGTGTTCTTTTCAAGTCACTTCATCGTGCCGTTTTCTCCCGATGGAGAGAAACTTGGTTGCACACGCTTGCTTGTACCTTTGGCGGTTGCGCCGGAACGCGGTTGAACTTCATTCCGAGACAGTCGGCGGCGCAGATCCCAAAGGCCATCAAGGTCATCGGTTCCGGCCCTGACGCAAAGACGGATTGTTCCCATCACGACCCCAGCCCAAATCGTCACATCCTCATTTGTAGTTTGGACTGAAATGAGGATTTTTCCGTCAATTTGACCGATTTTGTCAGACATTTTGCCCGCTAAATGTCAATTGTATCATTCATCGGAGTCAGCGAGCAACGTTGGCAAATTCCCCCTCAAAATTGCAGCGGGACAATGAGACGTTAAACACAAAATAAGTTTCAGCAGACAGCGAGCGAAGGTTGCCAAGCTCGACGTGGCTGCAAATTGTTTTTGTTGTCATTGTGGCTTTTGTCAAGCATGCAGATGCCTCGGGGGAGGGTGGCAACGGCCTCCGTCGCCACAGCAACAGGTTCGAGGCACACTATTGTCACGGAGCGCTTGGCCCACTGCCCCCACGTCTTACCCTTCACCCCCCCCTCCCGCCTGCTCCCATGTAAGCCTCGGCAAGCAGTGGGAATCTTCTTACCCCCCCCGACCCCCCACACCACTGGGAGCGCTCCCATTGGCTGACATCAAGCAAGCCTGCGGCTTACATAAGACGCTTGAAAAGGAAGGGCTCTTCACTGGCACCGGGTCAGAAAAAAAAAAGAGATTTCTGCACCAAATGGGGGGAAGGCGGCGGCAAGACCAAGCAAACGTTGCACCAGGCGCCCCGGGGGCTGTCGAGGGGCCACGGTCAGTCAAATTGTGCCGACATTCCTCCTCGTCAAAATCCAAATTGGCTGTCGAGCAGTTGTTGTTCCTTTGAAGCCCCTCGTTGTGAGCTGCGCCGAGTCCATGGAATGGGCGTGTCCATCGTTGTGCAACTAGGTTTGGGTTTTCTATGTAAGGTGCAAAGCAGGTGTGTACACGGAATATTCGCAGTGCAATGACTTCATTCACATGTCAGAGGAAGAAAGCGGATTGCCGAAGGCCTAAGGTGTGTTCTTTGGAGCTTTTCAAATCCAAGAAAGGAATTTGTCTATTTTTTTTTCCATCATCATGAACATATTTGCACCCAGTCTTTTTTTTACCATAAATAGGGTTGGGGAGGGGGAATAGAAAATAAGCCAAAATATGCAGGAAAAAATATGGTTTATTTTCAACCCACGAGCAGAAAAAAAGGAGCTTTTTTCTTGAAAACAAACACCTCATCGGTACAAGGCTGACGTAGGGTGCCGCGTTGCCCAAAATAAAAGAATATTGAAGAAGCGCTTTCAATGGCAAAGAATAAATTATGCTGTGGAATAAACCAAAGAATTCTCCAAAACGATTTTCCACCGCTTGCGCCGCCGCACACGATTTGATTTCAAAGTGCACCCAAGGGCACCACTCAAGTTTTGTTTTTTTTTACCCCGCTAAATCCAAAGCCATCATCGAGCTACTCCAGTTAGGCGTACATTTGCAAAGACTCGCAAAGTTGATGGTCAATTTCCACACAAGTCAAACTCTGGATTTTTTTTGCAAAGTTTCCTCCTTTGAAAACTGCCAGAATTTTGCAATCTTTTTGAGGCAACCCTTGGTGATGCAGCAAAACCTTTTTTTTTTTTTCCCAGTGCAGGCGACGGGTTGTCCCCCGACTGCTCCCCACCCCCACTCACCCGCAGGTTGGGCGCGGTGCAGCAATGACAGGCCTTTTTGGGGGGCAGAGGCGGGCTTGCGGAAAAGTAAGAGCGTGAAACAACTCTGTCCGCAGGCCACTGAATCTGCAATCCCTCTTTGGTCATTCTATACACTATGTACAAGAAGCCGCGTTAGCTTAGCTCCGGCACCTCGGGGCTAGCTGACGCGGGCCATGCGCGTGTCGCCGCTGAGGAAGTTGAGCATGGTCTGGACCAGCTCGGGCAGGTCGTACTCGTGCTTCCAGGCCCAGTCGCGTTTGGCGTTGGAGTCGTCAAAGTCCATCGGCCAGGAGTCGGCTGCGAGGGAAGAACGACCAGGCGCATTTTCACATACGGCCCGAGTGGCAAATTAGCTCGGCTCGCGGCTAAGCTAACCAAAAATTACCGATGGCCTGCCGGACGGGGTCCACGTTGTACGAGACCTGCAGCTCGGGCATGTGCTTGCGCAGCTCCCGCACCAGCTCTTCCGGCGTGAAGCTCATGGCGTTGATGTTGTAGGTGCGCATGGCCAGCGCGTCGGCCGGCGCCTCCAACACCTCCAAGGTGGCGCGCAAGCAGTCGTCGATGTACATCATGGGCAGCCGCGTGTCGGGCCGCAGCACGCACTCAAACTTGCCCGTCTTGATGGCGTCGTGGAAGATCTGGACGGCGTAGTCTGGGAGGGGGCCGCGAAAAGGGCCGATGAATCGACTCTGGCGTGCGGCGGGCAGGCTTCAAAATGAACCACCGGGGGGGGGCTAAACGTCGATTCAAATTAATCTCACCCGTCGTGCCGCCGCCGGGCATGGAGTCGGCCGAAATGATTCCGGGGTAGCGGAGACAGCGGAAGTCCAGGCCGTAGCGGTGGTGGTAGTACTGCGGAGGGGAGGGGGAGGGGGGGTGTCTACATTGTGTTACGGTGACAGAGCGATGGGATTGCAACACCGTCTTTCCCAAATATGGAAGAGCCGCAAACGATGCGATAAATACACACGGCTGAGCAGTTTGGCGGCGAGCGTTGAGGAGAGCGAGGGCGAGAGCATTCCTCGTTCATCTTACCTCACCCATGAGCTCGGCGTGGACTTTGGAGACGCCGTAAATGGTGCGGGGCCTTTGCACGCACAGATCGGGCGTGGGGTTGCGCGGGGACGTGGGTCCGAAGGCACCGATGGTGCTGGGGACAAACAGACGCAGGCCGTGTTCGGCGGCGATGTCCAAGATGTTGTGGAGACCTGTCGACGACGACGATGACGAACGACAGCCGTCAGCCAAAAGAAGAAAGAAAGGCGCGCGCCGGCGCTCGTCTCACCGGTGATGTTGACGGATCTGGCGAGGGCCACGTTGGCCTCGCCGACGGCGCTGAGCAAGGCGCTGTAGTGGACCAGCCAAGTGATGCGGTTGTTCACCACGATCTCCCGCAGGTTCTTGTAGTCCAAAATGTCCGAGTAGATGAACGGGCCTGAGCGTGGCAAAGGAACGTGTGTGAAGCGCAATGCTTTTTTTTCCCATCAGGAAAGAAATGCCATTTCTTTTGGAGTTCATATCCAATCCATCTTCGGGACACTCGCTGACAAACCCGACGTGAGCTGAAAGGGCTCAGCTTGTTGCTGCTCAATCAATCGGCAGTGTGACGAGGTGGGGGGGTGAGTCGACGTACCGCTGTGGAAAACGTCGCTTGAGGGCTTCCTGATATCGGAGAGAATCACGTTGTTCTTTCCAAACTGCTTCCTGCCGAGCAACGAGTCGCGTTAAAACCACCAGCACGACAACGGCAAAGCTCCGGCCGAGCCTTCTCACCGTAAGAGTTTTGCCAGCCCCACGCCGAGCTGCCCCAGACCACCTGCGGTTGAAGGTCAAGCCAAGAAGAGCAAATTGTGCGCGGTCAACATCTGACTCGTCCACGGAAAACAATACGGAGATGATCCGAGCGCTCGGCTCCGCCGTCGGGTTCGGCCCGCTCACCCGTGATGAGCACCTTGGGGTGGTCCGTCTCCGAGAAGGACACCGAGTGGAAGCTGGCGTCGGACGTCACCTGTCGCGGCGAGAAGCTGATGCCGCGCACCGCCGCCGCCAGGGGTCGGCGGCCGCACGCCTGCTTGGCCACCTGGCTGAGGGTTCTGACGATGGGCATGCTGGATACCTGCCGGGGTGGGGGCACATTTCATCATCACACTTTTGGAGCCGCAAAAGCCATTCCACTGCCACGCTGCCGTGCTTGCAGTCGCGCCATCTTTTACGTCAACAAAGGCCCAGTTGTGCGCATGGCCGTGAATCGCTTTGCCAGGAATGCAAACACCAAGCGTACTGGCGCTCCGCAGGGGAAAAAAAAGGGGGTGGGGGGGCATAAACAACATGCACACTCACCACCGAGCAAATAGTGAAGACAAGGCACCTGTATTTGGGCCATTTTAACAAGTACAAAATTGACTCCCAAGTCCCCCCTAGCCCCCACCCCCACGCAAAAAAAAAAAACCCAACAGTACCTCTAGTGCATTAGTTAGTTGGATTAAAAAAATGGACGTCCAAAGTGCCAAAAATGAAGTCACTTGATTCGGTGAGCAACAACAAGGCTTCAATGGACACATTTTCCATTATTTTACCAATAGCCCCCCCGCCCCCCACGGATTATAAGATAATCATGATTTCCAAGCAATGATATCGTCATCGTGGAAATTTAGAATTACATCATTCTGCGAATGTGGTCAATGACACATTGACGTGGAGGCTCTCCTATTTTAGCAAAAAGAAAACAGGACTTACTATCGCCCATCCATCCATCAATTGTTGGATCCTTTCGATGGTCACGAGATTACATTCGAGTCCATTTTAAGGACACGCGTCAATAAATGTGAAGATATTTCCTTCCTTTTGACATGCAAATTGTCACGAAGGGCATACGCGTTTTAGCTGAGAGGAAGTCGCCGTGGAGCACTTTTTGCTTCTCAACGATCGTTGCAATCCTTTTTGTTCATCACATCACGACGACACGGCTGCGATGGAAGGACAAAACACTCACCGTGCGGCTCTCCCAGAAGGAAAGAGGCGAGCAACTTGCAGAGTTTTTATACAATGCTGCCCTGCCTTCAGCGGCGTCCAATCAGCAAGCGAGGGCGTATTTTTTTTTTGTAGCCATTCACACGAAGAGAAGAAAAACCCCATTACGCGGGCCCTGCCTTTGTGTTCGTCTCCGTTTTGTGGGGGCAATAGCTCGTTGGTGTCCGCGAATAAATACGTGCGTGACGCACCAAAAGAGGCTGACGTGGGGCACCCGAGCCCACTTGTGCGGCATCTGGAGCGGACAACAGCACGGGGGCCGCCCCTCCACGACACGTGCGTCACGTTGGTGTGCAAACAGCGCCGCTGCCGCTTTGCGTTTGGAAACTGAAACGTTGACGTCGACAACCGGAAGTGCTTTCAAATGGCAATGAGCCTCTCAGCTCGGATTAGTCCGGAGCCGGGGGATAAAAGACAAATGCCATTGGCCTTTATAAACACGTGAGAACCAAAAAGGGTCACATTTAACAATAAAAAAATATTAAATTAATGAAAAAATATCGGTTAAATAGCATCTCTCGGCGAAGGCAGAGCGCGTCAAAACCAAGCGAGCGCCCGGGCAGACGCTTCTCAATCCGGAAGTGGTCCCCATTCGATTCGAGCGTACTCACCACACTTTGGACGTAGTCGGACTGGCTTTGGTGTTCCTCAAAACGAGCTCGGTGGCTGGTCCTGCCCGTGGCGCGTTGTGGTGCTCGTGGTGTTATCTGGAGCCAGAGTTGCATCAGCTGCTATTATATATCGCGGGCCCATCTGCATGCGCCGGAAGCCGGTCTCGTCGCTGATTGGTCAGCGCCCGGAGGTGCGGCCCGGCCTTGGAGGATGGCCGCGCCCACGCGACGCCAATGCACAGTGGGGGGCTTTTGCTTGTTTACCCTCCTCGCGCCCACGTGGCTAGCAAGGGGGATTTCCATTGGGTGAGCTAACGCTTTGTTTGTTTTTTTCTGGTCTCGGTTCGGCGCGGTGACCGACTGACCGCGTCCGCTTTCACAGTACGTGGCCACGGAGTGGAATTCGGGCTCCGGCCTTGCCATTTCAGAGCATTTTGACCCAGTTGTAAAGGCCGCTGAACTGAACCACTCACACTCGTTGGTTGCAGAGCACAGGTTGGCTTCAGTTAAAAAACAAAAACAAAAAAAAACATGGTTTCTGACTAGAAAATAAGCTTTCAGTGAAACACGTCAGGCAGCGTGGAAACTTGGATGCTCCTATTTTGGAGGCCTTTGTGACAGACACCTTAAACTTTAAAACAACCAAAACAAAGGCAAAATCACATACTGGCAGATGTTTGGATGTGAGAATAGAAGATAAGCTTTATTTGTCCCACACTGGGGGAATTTGCGGTCTATGGCAGCAAAATTGGGGTCCATCCATCCATCATTCGAAAACGGCTTGTCCTCACCATGGTCGCGGGCGTGCCGGAGCTTCGCCCAGCCGTCTCGGGTCACACCCTCAACTGGTTGCCAGCCAATCGCAGGGCACACACCGATGAACAACCAGTCACACCTTGGGACCATTTGGAACGCTCACTTAACCTGCCAGACATGTTTTTGGAATGTGGGAGGAAAACCCGGAGAGCCGGAATGGAAGCCCGCACCTCTGCACTGTGAAGCGGACGCGGTCGGTGGAAAATGCTGCCGATTCCCAGCCTCATCGGAGCTGAAAAAAAGATGTTTGTCAAGTCCTGAAGGCCTTCGGGTGCTTGGGCTGATGGCGTGAGCATTTTAATCTGGGACGGCGCACTAAATTAGCTTTTTGTTTTTGGAAATTCAGCTCCTGCTTGGACATGATTTTGGGGGCGATGGTGGCGTCGCGTTGTACCACAACAATAGAAGGCCCAATACCCTCAAAAAACACGCGGCCTTTGGTAATTCCAGCAAAATGGGCTTGTTTTTGATTTCCTCAGAAGCCTTTTTGGAAACTTTTTTTCTTTTGAATGATCCATTTGTCTCACCCTTTGCACACAATTTGCTCTGTTTAAAGAAATCCTCAAATAAACCTTGAGTTGATTTTTATTCCAGACAAGATTTGATGTCGCTGGTTTGTTTGCACTCCATCGAGGACAACCAAAGAGGACGTGACAGGTAAGTGGTAAGTGAGCGAACCAAAAAGGGGTGCGAAGAAGGTCCGTGCCAGCATGTGAGCGGATCGACTGGCACACCCATTTCCTCTCGTAGCGGGAGGAGGAAAAACAATCTTTCTCTCTCTCCCTCACTCAAAAGGGACTCGAGTTAATCAGTAAGCCGACACAGTTCCCCCCCACAAACAAAGTTGTAGAAGGGTTTGGTGCGGTGACCTTCACACAGTCACACGCAGTCCTTCTTTGTACGCGGAGGACGGCCGTGACGTAAACGGCAGCGGTCACGAGGGCCACCGCACCAGCTGATGTGCCGCTATTAATACTGTCCTGCTGTCACATTTCGGTGGACGCAGACGTGGCCAAATATTTGGGGCGGTGGTCCGTTCATCATTGCATCATTTTGGAGAATGTTTTGCCCCGTATGGCTTGAAGCGGTCAAACAAAACAAAAATAAGGACAGAGTGCCGTACGGCGATGCCGTCAGATCCGAGCCATCATATTGGAAGCCGAAGAAAAAGTTCAAGGCTTCAAGCTGGAGTCTACTGTCAAACGATGCAAACCGATCAATACGTTGCGGATCGTAAACAACTTTGCCTTAAGAATGTCCGTGCTACTTTAACGCAAACACATAACGGAAAAGGCCATTGCGGGGCTCGTGATTAGCATCGGTAGTCACCGTGTTCTACCTAACCGTTGAGGCAATGGCCAGTTCAACGCAAATCTCACAATAATGGAGAGAAAAAAAGACCAATCAGATTGCAGCTCACGTAGGTTGGAGGGGCTTAGACTGCGCCCTGGTGGCCAAGATGTGCATGCCAGAAGGAGTCGCAATGTTTCGCTATTTTTTTATTTTATTTTTTGGGGGGGACACTGACTGCTCTGCATACCGGTGCATTTGAAATTGACGGTGGAGGGGGGAGGGGGGATTTTTATTGCTGTATTTATTTTGCAGGAGAGAAGCCTCAATACATCCTTGATCAATCACTATTTTTGTGCCTCCAGTGTAATGTGAGGAATGTGTTTTTTTTTTTTTTGACAGGAGCAAATAAAGTTCATTTGGTCAGCGACAAAAAGCTCCAGGACTCGTCGGCACGTCGCGCTCTACCTGGCGGCGCTTCTAGGGCGTTTGCAGGAGCGGATCTTGGGTCTCCAGCTGGGCCAGCTGCCGGCGCAGGAGGTTGACTCTGTTCTGGAGCTCCTTGTTGTACTCGATGATGTGCAGCATTTCCTCGCGGGCCTCGTCCGCGCATCTGGACGAGCGGTTCCAGCGGAGGAACACTCCTGGAATTCAAGACGGCGATGGAGGTCATCAATTGTGATGAGAACTTTAGGAGAAAAAAAAAATCTCTTCTCCTTTTATTTATTTTGGCGGAAACAAAAAGCCTCTGGACAAATGTGACTCGAGTCCAAATCAAACAACACAAAATTAACATCCACTCAGCCCGCGCGCCTTTATTGACTTAATCGCAGCTCGCAGGCACGCAACAATCCGAACTGTGTTTTTCCAGCAAGCGGAGTTCGTCAGGTGGCGTCCGACTTACTGGTAACCACAACACAAACGCAATCAATTCATGACAACACGACACTATGTTGTGCAAAGGCCTGTGTATGGCTGGCCTGACCCCCCCCACCCCCACTACTATGACATTTTGCCCACTCGTAGTCTTACGAGCGTTAAGTGGAACTTAAATTGGAGCTCCGAGCGGGGCATGATGGGAAAGGCGTCTTACCCTCCCACAGCAGCAGGCTCTGCGGTGCCACCGAGGGCCAGATGACCAAACCGTTGGGCTCGTAAAGCGGGTTGGCCAGGCGCTCCAGCTCCTGGGGCCGATTCACCCAGGACCACAGCGAAACCGTCTTGTCGGACACGGACAGCTTGGCCCTGCGGGCGACGGTGACAAGGAGGCGTCAAGAGAAGCCAGTCGCCGCATGCTAACCGAGCCCGCGGTGTCATTTCAGTTAGCACACAAACGTGACATTTGCTTACCAGGGAGGGCAGCAAAGTACACAGGACATGTTTGATTCAAACGCCGCCAGGGTGGTCCAATTGACTCAATTCGGGCAAAATGTGGCTCTGGGGTGAACTTGAGGAAGGACAAAGTTTACCTCTCGGCCGCGCTGTTGCCCAGAAAGGTGCCAAACTGGGACGCGTACGAGTGCTCAAAGAGCAGCACCAGGAAGGCCTCGCCAAACTCAAAGGAACAGGGAAACTGCCGCAGGATCTGCCACACGCAGTCCAGGAAGAGCAGGAAGACGGGCGCCTCCTGCCGCGCTTTGCCGTTGGAGTAGGCCGATTGGGCGCAGCGCCGCTGGAACGGGTGACCCGCCTGCGGAGAGAAACGGCGTCGGCGCGGTTCCAAACGGCCACTTTGCCGAGAGGTGGCGCTCACCTGGAGCCACTCTCGCTCCAACAGGCCCTGGAAGCCTCGGAGGGTCCTGCAGCCGGGATCCAAGATGATCTGAGCCAAGGAGGTGATTTGGAGCGTGGAGTCGGTGCCTTCGGCGCCGTGGACCAGGACGGAGGCGCCCTCCCTGGGACACGGCGTACGTACGGGTCACGCGTGGACCCCGACGGCAAATCCAAACGGCGGCCGCGCCCCAACCTGTCGATGCACTGGGCCGCCAGGCAGGCGGCGGTCAGGATCTCCTTGACGTGGCCCAGCCAGTTGGAGGCCTCCAGCTTGCTGAGCCAGCGGTCCATGTTGTGCGACTGGTCGTTGCACGCCTCCGCCAGCTTGATCAGACTCTCCTGCAGGACGCCGGACCTGCCGAAGCCACCAGGCTTGAAGTCCACCTTGTTTGCCGGCGCTCCGAAGAGACGGCTTTTTTTTTCAGCTTTTGGAGCGCGCGCTAAACCCTCGATTTGCCGTCGCGTCGCTGATCCGCCTCATTTCTAGAAAAATCACCCCGGCTACGTCCAAAGTGCCCAACGCGAAACAAAGACCGCTAACGGGAACAAAACGGCAAACGCCACCAAGCGCCAAGACGAGTCGAGGAAAGTTTTCAAGACGACACAGAGCGGGCTTGTCTCGTTTCCAAGGCAGGCAACGGGAAAAGCCTCTTTGGGACCTCGGGTTTGAGCGCACCTTTCGATGGCCTTGTGGATCCTCCTCCACTGCGGGTAGTTGGCCTCCGACTCGAAGCCGCCTCCTTTGGCTTTGGCCTGCTGGGCCACGTGAATGGCGCGCGTGTCGATGACGTAGCCGCGCTTGCCCGGCCGCAGGGTGGCGTTGATCAGCTTCTCGTCTTCCTTGCAGCGCCGCCCGTTGGTGCCGGTGAGAGGCTGAGCCGCTCGCATCATCACCTGCGACCCGCAGCCAGCCAGATAGAGTTAGTCGGTCGGGAGAAGCGGACAACTCGCACTGCTCTTAAGTGTGGCCGAAGCTGTTAGATTACCATGCCGTTGTTCTTGTGGTAGTAGCTGAGCACGGGAAAGCGGCCGCCGTGACGGAACGTCGCCGCCGTTCGCAGGGCCTCGTCGTCGATGCCCTTGGGCACCGCCACCAGGCGAGGATAGGACGGACACACGCTGAAGTCCTTGTTGACTTCACTCAGCCGCCACTCGTCTGTCTGCAGGAGAAATGCGGTGGAGAAAATGATTGTCTCTTGAAGGCGACTCTCTATTGAGCAGGCAGGGCTGGGGGGTGCGCGACGGATGTCCTACCATGGACTCCAGGTCTTTAAAAGCATCGTGAGGACAGAAACAATTCCATCCGTCATGGATGACCTCAAACATGGGCCGGTAGAAGAAAGGGTACGTCAGGGAGATGGAATCGAGGGTCGAGAGGGCCTAGACGGCAATAAAGAGGAGCGAAAGGTGACTTGATTCAAGCTCCTCTTTCTTTGTTGTTTTGCTGATTTACCTCTGTAGAGCTTGCAATGTTGATGCACTCCTCCATCCCAGGAATGTCGAGCTGGATCACTCTGAGGTCTTTACATTTGACTATGATCCTACCAACGGAGCCCACAAACCTGCAAGAGATTCTTCACTCAATCTTCAACAGGACGCTGTCGGAGAAGTATTTCCACGAGCCGCCCTTACCTCTTCTCTATGGCGTCAATGTTGGAGTGAAGCAGCCACAGCTCCTCCGTGTTGTCCTGCCTGGAGGAGAGGATGAGGTGATGGCCCGTCAGGCACAAGGTTCCCTCCACCGGGGGCATCAAGGGCCGGTGGAGGACCACCCCGTCCACCCGCGGCGTCTTGATCAGCTCGGCGAACTCCATGACGACGCCTGACCGCTGACGGCTACAAAAGACGCACGAACGCGGTACTGCGCGTGGGTGTAGCCAACTGGCAATTAGCGCCTAGCTACGGCCGGGAGCGAAATGGCTAAAGCGAGCAAGCTAGTCGGTGGATGATCAAAACGGGAAACGGGCGACACAAATAAGCGATGGTTTACATCTAAGGCTGAAATCGCGCGTGTCGCAAACCTCCACGGAAATCACACCCGTGTGGAGAATGTTAATGCGCATTTCTCGTACAATGACTTGGCCGTTTTCCTCGTTGACACGAACGGCGTCCCTCAAAAACAACACCGACTGGAAACAAGTGAGGAACCGAAGGAAACTCGCGACGGGAAGAAAAGAAAAATAAACGGTTCTAATATGAACTAGTGAATTGAATTACTCGTGTTTACACTCACCTACAATCCTTGCCAACAGTTCCGATTTTTAAAACAAGTTTATAACCAATTTCTTGTAGCTCTGGCGATACCAATTTTGGACACAAGGGTGTAGCATTGCACAACCTTTCTGATTTTGAAATAAATGCACATTTATGTCATGGAGACAGTCAAGATAAAGTGTTTTAGTCCCTTGGTTAGCCCTTGAAGAAAAATGCCATCCGTTTTGTGAAAAGCAATCGGACCAGACGGCAGCATGGCGATCTATTGACAGGAGCGTTACTCGACATTTTCTCTCCACGAGATGATCACAGGGAGCACTTGTGCTGCTGCTCTCCGGTGTGCTCCGCTGCTGCACGGGGACTTGAAACGAGACGCTAGATGGCGTCCGCGTTGAAAGGGAGAATCGTTTTGGGATGGGAGGGGGCAGAGTTGGGGGATGAATGACGTCGGCTAGGACCAGTGGGGGGACGCGGCGGTGGCTTGCAGCTGGAGGAGGGATGCGGGGAGGACCGAAGCAGCAGCAGCAGCAGCAGCAGCATTAGCAGGACGGGGAGGAGGAGGGAGGGGGGGCCGTCGACTGAGATGGACCTTTAACAATTGTTCCATCACTCTCGGTCGGCTTCAAAGTGCTCGAACCCGCAGGGTGGGTGGGGGCCATGCGCTGCGTCCGCGGCGGCGTGCGCGCGCCATCCGAGCCCGGAGCCTGGGGGAGCTGCGGCGGCTCGTAGATGGCTCCGCGGCTGCGGGTGCAAAACAGGTGTCCGGCAAGCGTCGTCGGGAGGGGGGCGAGGACGAGGAGGAAGAGGAAGAGGGGCCAGCGACCGGGGGCAAGATGGCAGCCAAGTCCGACGGCCGCGGGCTCGTCTCCGGCTTCGCCCAGCTGCGCAACCTGGACGAGGCGGTGGGCGCGGGGGAGGAGGGGCCCGACGGCGGCAGCAGCTCCTTCCACATCTGCCACTGCTGCAACACCTCGTCGTGCTACTGGGGCTGCCGGAGCGCCTGCCTGCACTACCTGCGGGCCAGGCGCCGGGAGGCGGCGGCCGCGGCCGCGCCGCCGCACGAGGAGCAGCAGCGCCTGTGGCTGGACTGTCTGTGGATCGTGCTGGCCCTGCTCGTCTTCTTCTGGGACGTGGGCAGCGACGTGTGGCTCGCCGCCTACTACTACCGCGGCCGGGACTTCCTGTGGTCGGCCGTGACGCTCTTCTTCGTGCTGGTGCCCTCGGTGCTGGTGCAGATCCTCAGCT
Organism: Hippocampus zosterae; assembly: GCF_025434085.1. NCBI lineage: Eukaryota > Metazoa > Chordata > Actinopteri > Syngnathiformes > Syngnathidae > Hippocampus > Hippocampus zosterae. The sequence goes on from NC_067469.1 coordinate 368,953, forward strand.
TCAGGTGGTTCGTGCAGGATTACACCGAGGGCGCGCTGGGCTCCGTGCAGGGGCTGAGCAGCCGCCGGGCCGCCGCCAGCCTGCAGCGGGACCGATGCTGCCGGCTCTCCGTCTGGCTCTGGCAGAGCGCGCTGCACGTCTTTCAGATGGGACAGGTGTGGAGGTAAGAGCCGCCTCGGCCGCCGTCACCCGGAATAAAATCCCTCCTTGTGCTTGTGTCGTGCGCGAGCGCGAGCGCGATGCGCAGGGGGACACTCGCATTTCTCTCCGTACGCCGACGGTGAAGAAGTGCGCCATTGCGCGCCCACCCTCCTCCCCGAGCTGCGTTGAAGAGTCCAATCATATCGGTATTGCAACACTCCTGACGGAGCATCTGTTTCTCACGCAGTTCACGATACTACGCGGCGACTCCCCCCGCCCGACCCAATACGCAGACATGATGTCATTTTCTAAAATTCCCCAAATCCAAATTTGCCTACGCACAATTGAGGAGACGAGCGGCTGCATGTTGTGACTCTCTGGCGGACGAGTTGGTCAAAATTGCTGTCAGTCCCAGTCCTGGCACATTCGGAGCAAGGATTGCGTTCAACCGAGGCCAATATTTAAAAAATCACACTTAATGTGTGTGAATTATTTAACTGACGTGAGCGGCTTTTGACCCCGCCGCGGGCAGCCCGGGTGTTCTGCCTGCCTGAGGGGCAGACGGCGGCCCTGGCAGCACGCCCAACAATCTTCAGGAGAGACGATGCTGAGCTGCCGTTTTCCTTTTCCTCCTTTCAAATGGAGTGTTGAGCACCGTCGAGTGCCACCATCTAGTGGTCGATCGTGCAATTACACCCAAACATGAACAGGAGGCCGGCCAGCCCGCAGCCCGCCATTGCGCCGCCATGTTTATTCCATTTTTTGATGAGCGAGGGTTCCGCTTGCCTCTTTTAATCACACAGCGACGCCCGCAAGTCTCCCGGCGGCGCGATGGCCGACTTCAGCGGCGCCAACCCGAACGTGACTGCGGAGGAGGGAAGTTTCAGGGGAAATCCCCAGCGTGGCGGAGACCTTCTTTTTCTTCCCTTCCAATTTGTCACGATTGGCCGGCAACGGCGAATAATTGGCAATTAGGGTATCGCAATCTCACCACGAGCGGCTCAGTGGGCCGGCGGGAGTCGTCGTCGTCGTCGACGTGGCTCCTGTAAACACAGCAAGCTGCAATTTCACACCGAATAAACAATGGGCGCAGCGAGCCCCGCCGATTGCTTTTACTTCAACCCGGTCAATCGGGTCGCCGGCATACTTTTGAGGGTGGCCATTTTGACGTGTACTGTCCACTCCAGCCGTCGAGTGAAAATGACATCACGGTGGCTCGGGGCTCCGGGAACGACCGTTAAGGTCCACCATTCGGCTGATTTTGTTCACAGGCGTCGCCTCGGCCGAGGAATGTTTGACTTGCTATATTTAGCCGGTGTGATGAAAGAGCCGATCGTCGATGTCGCCTTGACGCCGCGCTCTGGCGGCTTCTCGAGCCGAGGCCGGCAGACGGACGCGCCGGCGGGAATATTAAGCGCAGGTGGGCCTTGCGGACAGACATTAGCATGGGCGTCGCATGCGAGGGGCGCGTGCCTTTTATCGTCAGTTCTTGCCTGGTTCCTCTCTCCTCTCACGCGCTAGCGCACTCGACCTGCGGGGCAAGCTGCGTTGGAGCACTCATTTGATACTCCGGGCATCCAGCTCAAGGTCAATGTTTCGGTATCCTCCGTGTCCTCACAAGTAAGACCGCTTTGGCACAGAGCGAGACGGCTAACGGTGAAAGTTGGCCGCGTGCGGAGTCAAGAGAGGGCCCGTTGATTGGGGCTGCGTGCGCCGCGCCGCGCCTTGCTGCCAGGCTCCATCATTGAAGGGCGAGTGCGGCTTGACCCATTTCGTCAAATGTAGGCCGGCTCATATTCTGGCCCACATCCGTCCTTCATGCTTTCTTGTCAAGTTTCTTGCTAAGCAGATTCTTCAGTCGTCTTCTTTGGAAAGTGCAGCCACAGTTGAGGAAACTTTAGAATTCGGTTTTTTGATGGCGTTATAAAAGCACCGGGGTGGCACGGCGGTCGACGGGTTAGCACGTTCGACTCACGGTGCCGTTGGCGTGATTGTGATTGTTATTGGACTGAAAATGACCCGTATTGTCCGTTTGCATGATTCCTCGACAGTGGCTTAAAGAGTGGGGTGGGGGGGGGGGGGGGAATATGAGGAAGAGAAAAGCATCGCTGGGCTTATTTTCAGCCAGCGTGTCTGAGTGGATTAGTCCGGCATTCCTTCAAGGGATACGAGGCACCCAAACGGAAAATTCCTTTGCCCGCATATCAATTAGTTTGGAGGAGACGGCGAAGAGCGGCCAGTGTGCAGGAACAGTACGGCACGCCGATGCTAGGACGCATTTCAAGGTCGGCCAAAATCACCCACTTTGAACATCCGCCGCCGCCGCCGTATTCTCACATTCCGTTTTGCGCCGGCGCTGAAAACATTCGGCGGTAAGTGGATTTCCACTCTTGTGAGTTTCCGCGCGCTCCCGGATTAGCGCGGCGTCTAATCACGCAGCCTTTTGAAATGAGCTGAATTGGTCCCAGTGCGATCCCTTGGCCTGGACAAAAAAAAAAAAGCCTTCTATTGGGAACGGGATCATCCACGGCAGCATCATCCAATGGTTTTAGCGGACCGTGCGACGTTCATGTTCATTTGGGAAATTTCAACCCTGTGAATTTCAAACAACCACCCCGCGCAGTAGCTTTGCCTTTCAGTTTGCGAGCTAACGTGCAATAGCACCGCTGATGTGGCGCCGCAACCCCGAAAGCATTGGCGTGAACACAAACGCTGCGGCCCCATTCGGAGACGGCAGCCGGCAGGCCGCCGCCACTTAGCCGACATGGACGGATGTCTTTTGTTCCGCCTTTGGCTCGGGAAGCTTTTTCTCCTTGCGTTTTATTTACTTATTGACTCTCAATGCGATGAAGGCAACGGAGCCGTCCTTCAGTTTGTCGTTGCCGTCCGCACGACTTCCCGCACTTGAATTCCGACAGCGCTCCTGCGACCGGAGGCCCCCTTTTGCATCTTGTTTTTGCCACTGACAATTAGTGTTTGTCCAATTGCATTCTCCCAAGGTGAGCGCGGACAAGCGAAGCCTCGGCTAATGACTTATTGACCGAGCGCTCCCCAGCGCGCTCGGCCTTCTTCACACCGTCGATAGGACGCGGCCGCTCGAAGGGAAGGCCGTCTTTGGCGAGCCTCGGAAGGGATGCGGAACGCTGCGCAATCCAGCAATTTATCGGCAATGCCAGTGAGTTGCCGTACGCAAAATGACCCCTCCAAGGGGGGGGTGGGGGGGCGGTCGCAGCAGGTCGGAGTGGTCACTCTGCTCAAATAGCACGCAGGCTTGGAAGTTTGGCATGACGCCTTAGCTTTGCCTCCCGTCAAAATGGCCTTTCTCCCGTTATTGATCGATGGATTGATTTTCCAAAGCACATTTGATTCCCTCTCTGACCCGCGTCCATTTCCCGCCCGCATGAGTGTGGAGAAAGACCCCCCCCCCCCCCAAATCCAATGTGACGGGTAATGAAGGGGTTGGGCTTTGCAGAGGCGTGGCCGATTTCCAGCGTGGGGTGAAGATTCTGAGCAATCTCATCTACCGGGAAAACTTGCTTGCTTCTTTTTTTCCAGCTTCTGATCCATCTTGACTTTGGTGGTGACTCAGCTTGGCCCAAAACACCGATTTTCAAGGGAAAAAAAAAAGCCACGCGATGGGGGCGGTGAAAAAAAAATGCCGCGGCCTGATAGATGGAGCTGGGCGAGGCGGCGTTTGTGAGCGGAATAGTAAAAGGAGGACGGCGAGGCCCTCAAGTCGTCAGGCGGCGTGCGTGGTGGGAGGAAAGCGAGTGCGAGGCACAGAGCCAGAAAATTGCATTGCACGCTCCGTGATTAGTTTACCTCCCCCCACCGCTCGTCCTCCCGAGGCCTTTTTTTGGGGGTTTGTTTTTGTGAGCGTCTACCAGCGTCTCCCCCTCTCCCGTCGGCTTCCCGCGTCACGACATGGCACCGTCACTTGTGCCCAATTGCACCCCGGCCAACCTCCTCTTTCCTCGTGCGCTCACTTGGCTCAAGATGAGCGCCGAGAGGAACAATCAAAACTTTTACAACAATCGCTTCCATGTGCGGCACTTTGGAGACTTTGTAAATGCTTTACAGCCTTCAACTTTCTTTTATTCGGGAAAAAGCCCCCCCGCCCCACCCCCAGTCATTGATTCTCCCACCTATGTCTGAAAAGGTCTCGCCTGTTCACTGAGCCACGGCTGCCATTTTGGCGCGCAACACAAAGCAAATCATGAACCAAACGACGGCCGACGACCTCTTTGGCTTTATTTGTGGACGAGACGGAGAGGAAGGCTTATTTTGAGTGTGGACAAGGGCTAACTAAAAGCCAGCGATGGCGCACGTTTCTTTTTTGGGTCACGCTCTCTTTGAAAAGCAAGTGGGTCAAAGGCTTTTCTTGTTAATCCGCCACACGATCTGCTCCTTCCTCCTGCCAAACCGGGAGCACGACGGCAAAGCTTTCGCTCTCGGCTATCCCGACACTTTGGCTCCGAAAGAGCAAAAGAGGCCGCGGTGGCTTCCCGCTTTGGCGGCAATAACGGCAGCACCGTGTCGACAACAGCGCTGGAGGAAAGTGCCGCATAACGTGCCACGTTGCATCTCGCAACTCGTCGTCACATTGACAAACAGTCCCCTCGTATGTTGGTGTCGGCATAAAAGTCGGGCAGATGGCTGCGTTGCCTTCTCGGACGCTTTCATGACTGCGCTTCAAGAGTCCACTTTGGATAACCGCAAGAATCCTTTGAAAGACCATCTTCAAACGCAGACCGCATTAGCTTGCGTCATATCGTGCCGAAACAAGAGCTGAGCTGATGTCGGGAAACAGGCGCCAGGTTGTCATGACAAAAATCCCCCAAAAAACGCCCAAAAACTTTTAAGCGTGCCGCCAACTGAAACCTTAAACGGCGTCGCCCCGCGTGTGTCTGCGCAGGTACATCCGCACCATGTACTTGGGCGTGCAAAGCCACCGGCAGAAGGAGAACCGCCGGCGCTTCTACTGGGCCATGATGTACGAGTACGCCGACGTCAACATGCTGCGACTGCTGGAGACTTTCCTGGAGAGCGCCCCCCAGCTGGTGCTGCAGCTCTGCATCATGATCCAGAGCAACAAGGCCGAGTGGCAGCAGTGTAAGACGCCGGGGGGCGGGGCGGGGGGCGGGGCCTCGCAGTGGGGAAAAAGGTACTTTTCGGTGGCTATCAATAGCCCCTCATGAAGTCTTGGCCTGCTTCCGCAAAAGCAGAAGGCGCTTCCCTTCAAATAAATGCCCGGGGTGCCCGTTTTGGCTAATTAGCATTGAGGCCCCTCCCCTAAGAGCGATCACGGCGCGGCCGATCCAGGCCAAATGCGACGACGGAGCGTTGAGAAAAGGGACGGAAATGTCGGCGAAAAGAAAAAAGGAGGAGCGTCTCTGAGCGTGCGTTTGTGTTTGTCAGGTTCCTCGGTGGCGTCCTCCCTCCTGTCCCTGGCCTGGGTGCTGGCGTCCTACCACAAGCTCCTGCGCGACTCTCGCGACGACAAGACCAGCATGAGCTACCGCGGCGCCGTGGTGCACCTGCTGTGGCGGCTCTTCACCATTTCCTCGCGGGTGCTGTCGTTCGCCCTCTTCGCCTCGGTTTTCCACATGTACTTTGGCATCTTCGTGGTGCTCCACTGGTGCGCCATGGCCTTCTGGGTCATCCACGGCGGCACCGACTTCTGCATGTCCAAGTGGGAGGAGGTGCTGTTCAACATGGTGGTGGGGGTGGTGTACGTCTTCTGCTGGTTCAATGTGCAGGAGGGGCGCGTGCGCTTCCGAATGGCGCTTTATTACACGCTGGTGCTGTCGGAGAACGCCCTCCTCAGCGGGCTGTGGTACGCGTACCGCGACCCGCTCACCAGCGACGCCTACGCCTCTTATGCCCTCTGCGGCGTCTTCCTGTGCTTCGCCTCAGGTGTGGCCTGCATGCTCCTCTACTACGGGGCCCTGCACCCCAAGGGCCCCCGGCCCGGGCTCCCGGCCGGCTCCTGTTGCGCCCGGTTGCTCTGGGGGCTGCCGTTACCCCCCGAGGCCGAGCCCATGGCGCCCGCGCCGGGCCCGGCCTCGGGGGAGCCGGCCGAGTCCGAGCAAAGCGCCGCCGACTCCTCCTGCCTTCCGGTTTTCCAGGTGAGGTCCGCGGAGCCGCCGGACGCGTCCGGCCGGCCCGCCCCGCCCCGAGGCCCCCTCATCAAAATAGACATGCCCAGGAAGCGCTACCCGGCCTGGGACGCCCACTTTGTGGATCGACGCCTGCGCAGGACCGTCAACGTGCTGCAGTACGTCAGCCCCGACGCCGTGGGCGTCAGGTACAGGGACGGCCCCCTCCTCTATGAGCTCCTGCAGTACGAATCGTCCTTCTGAAGGCCGCTCTCGCGCGCCTTCTTTTTCACGTCTCCATTTCGTCCTCCTTCCACCCTCCGCGCTCCATTCGGGAAATCTTTTCATCGCCGCCCGCCCCCTAGTGGAGGCGAGAGGGGCGACGTCTCCCTACGCTGAAACCGAAGTGAGCGCGTGACGGTGCGTTCCGAATGACAGGTCGGGAACTACCTGGGTGGGCTCTTTGGCACCCGTGTAATGGGAAGCCGGGCAAGATCCTTTTTGCAGATGAGAAAAGCTACAAATAGTCGAGCTTTGAGTGCAGCAAGGAGCTCCAACCAGCCTAGTTTCGTTCTCCTGCTTGCAAGAGGAGGCTGTCGTCGGCTCCGCCCCCGCCCCCCGCTGCAAATGCAACCTCCGTTTGAATGGATCCAAAGTGTTTCTCTCGGAGCCCAGTGAGTCGCAAAGTCCATTGCCCCCCCGCCCCTTGTTCCAGAGGGTCAGAAATGGACTGCTCACTTTCCTCCCTGGACCTTTGCACGCATTCTCATAGCTGCAGGTCGTTGCGCTCCCTCCCCTCCGCAGGCCAGGTCTCTGCACACTGAACACCGAGCAATGAGGTCCACCGCCAAAGAACATCGTTTCCCCAAATGTGCTCCCGAGCCGCTTCGTCGTCGGTCTCCCGCTTCCACAAAACATTCCGGCCATCTGGATCCGACGGGAAACCGCTTTGCAGCAACCTCGTTTTGTTTGCCGTCTCTCGGCGGCCATCTTTGATTCGCGCATTGACGTGCGGCAGCGGGGCACGGTGGACTCGGCGCCACACTGATGTCACGACTTTCCGTTACAGTCTTGCAAATGGTGCATTTACAACCCGGTGCTGAAGAAACTCATCCAGTGGTGCTAACACTTCACTTTCGGGGCTTCCCAAGGAGCAACAAAAACAAGACGGCCCCAAAACAACAACAACACCAACATGTTATGCTCAAAAGCGCCAGCACCTCAATCCAAACACACACACGCACACACACACACAACTCGCTACGGTGCCATTTCGATTTGCCACGGCAGGTCTGCGCACGTTGACGCGTCCGGTTGCTTTTGTTTGTTTGTTTTTATCCGGGACACGGAACTGCGATATTTTGGAGCACAAACTGCAGATGGAAATGACATTTTAAAAAAAAGCAAGACAAGTCTATATATATCGAATGTGATTGATGTGTCGTAGCTTCCTGTCATCAATATGTCCTTTTCTCTGTGCGTAGCTCTTTTCTTTTGTTCTGATCGTAGACTTGGCTGTGACAGTTGACCTGAACGTGGACTTGGTGTCACGTCAATTGCTGCTAATTTACAAATCGTTATGGGAGAAGGTTGCTTTTCTTGATATTCCCCCAATTTCTAGGTTGTGTTAGCTTGTGGGTGTGTATTTAACTAACCTCTGGGTTAAGTATGATTTCTTTGGAGGAAAAAAAAAGGCACAGAGTTGGGATTTCTTTGTCGTGGTTACGTATTATCAAACATGAGTAAATCATTCGTGGGGAAGAGGAGAAAAAAAAAACGAAATAAGCAAGGCCGATGTCCAGTATTGTATCTTTTTGCCCTGTTTTAGGGAACAATATGAATATAATAACATATGGTGCTAATGTTCATTTTGTATGGTTATTGTTTTAGAGGAAATGACAACTATTACGCTGAAAATATCATGTTAAGCCTTACCGTAGATTCATATATGACACTGTTCATCCCAGAGGAGAAAAAAAATAAATAGGATCTTTGAAAGTGCAATACGGCCACAGAGTGTGTGCGCGTGTTCGTGCGTGCGTACCATCGCGTTTTCCTGTCCCGTTCTCGCGGAAATAATCATTTGACCTTCATTTCTAATTTCAATTTTATTTGAAGTGTAAATAATATTCCAGGATCAGAATCAGATTCATTTGAGGATTTTGTTTTGGGTCACCAGTTACCCCGCAGCCACATTCGAGTTCTGCTCGAGGCCGTTGAGCAACTTCGGCTTGGAGTCTGTGAGCAACCTGCGTTGGTTAAAAGCTTTTTCACACTCCGAAGCATCCACTGAATGGAGCGTTTGTGGTTGCCAAGTGGCGGCGCAGGCCTCGGCAAACACTTTTCCTGGCTCAAGCGGTGGAGCGCGTAGGTTTTAAACTGGATTTGAACGCATTCACGCTTGACTTCTGTTGGCAGCTTAGTATATTTGCGGCCAGCATAGCAGCTAAATGCTGACTCGCCGTGTTTACTTTGGATTCTCCGTTAATTCCCCGAGCTGACGGACCTCGGAGGTTTATATTGTAGTGTAAGAGTTCGCGTGAGAGCTTTTTAATCGTGTCTAAGAGCATGTTTCTTTTTTTGTGCCGGCAAAAGGGGTCCGTTCCGCTTTGTGTGGTTTTTGCAAAACTTCGTGAGCGTGCACTGGCTGCGTGTCGCCACTTGGACCAAAGGGGGGCGCTGCTGTGCGTGACTGACCGCATTCGACGCCCAAAATGGCGGCACGGTTGAAAAGTTTGGATTGTTTTGTTCCACTTTGTTTCGCGAGCGATCGGCGAGGCGTGTAGATTAACACCTTCCCCCCGTTTGGATTCACACCGGAAGGCTCGTATGGCGCCTTTCCGCCAAAGGACTTCGGCAGGCGTCCAAAAATGAGAATGGCGCTTATCACCCACCCCAACTTCATCCGTGCTAGGCTAGCAAGCTAAGCTAACGTTGGAAGGAGTTCTCGGAATCTTCGTTTTGATTATGTCGCGTCGCGCTTGGACGGTCGAGGGGCAGGCGGCGAGCAGAACATGAGGAAGAGGACCTCGCCGTAGACATGGAGGAAGATGTGAAAAAAGTGAAAAAGGCAAGTTAACACTCTGTACGGCCAGCCACTCGCTTACTTCTACTGTTTGGCTAGCATGCTAACCCGCTCTAGCTCGCCGAACCAGGTGGGTTTGACGCCAAAATTAGTCCCGGAGCTATCATGACGTCTCTCTGGTACCAAATAAACCAGCATTAGAAACACGAGAGTGTACAGCATGAATGAGTCATATTCCGCTCATAAATTAAATGCGTTCAATCGATTATGGCTCGTCGGTCGTCCATGATAGTGATGTCATGCGTCCTGCACTTCTCGTTTGTGCCACTCGAGGGCGATAGTAAGCTGTGCTAATTGCAGAGTAGGCGACGTTGCCTTCATCACGCATTTATTCTCCAGTCTCTCTCGGATCGAAAATAACAGTTCGACCTTTTGCCGTTTGGTTAAACGACAGCCCGTGGATTCGGTACGACGAGTAAACGTCAGAGTATGAACGTTAAAAGCAAGAAGCGATTCTCCTTGAAGCGACACGAACAAAAGCGTGAAGATTATTTGGTTCCGATGCGGCTCAGAAACGGGCTCGGATCGAACAGCTGCGAGCTCGCCTTTCTCTAGCGAGCATACAATGTTAATGCACCTGCCGCGCGAAGCCACCCGGTGTTCAATAATGCAGCGTTGCCCCGTCGTCGAGGTTGAGCGCCGGTGTCATCATCACAGGATGCTGCGGCGGTCCACTTCCTCCCCAGGCAACGTCTTCCCTTTTCTGTTGTTGTGCCTCGCGCGTCTCGCCCTGAGACATACGCGTAAAGTTCGAAGAGTAAACGACTTCAACAATCACGGGAATCCGCTGGCATTTGGTTGCATGGAGTACGAGGTAGGCTCTTGAAATTCTGGACTGATTGAGAAGCCTCTTCGGGTTAGTGCTTTGATGCAGTAGAGGAGAAAATGAAACCGTGTCCCGTGGCATACTCCGAATTAAGTGGGGGGGGGGGGAGTCCTATGGCGGCGACATAATCCAAATTAGTCAGTTGCAATGCGTCGGAAGCTCTCACCAACCTGTGCAGAAGACATTGTGTAAGTATCGGGGCCGTAGTGGTTGCTTCTTCTTTTCCAGTGTACACGGTGACGGCTCGCACCGAGTAACGAGAGCCATTTCTTTTCCTTTTTTTTTCCTGGTGAGGTCAATTGTTGTTACTGCGATGCGTGCTGTAAGCGTCTGGGTGTTTTCTGAACTTGCCCGCGGGTTCTCCCCCTCGCCCCTCAGCCTGGGATCGTGTCGCCCTTCAAGCGGGTCTTCCTGAAGGGCGAAAAGGGACGGGACAAGAAGGCGCAGGAGAAGTCCGCGGAGCGCCGGGCACTCCACACGGTCTCTCTCTCGCAACCCGACCACCGCATCGACCCCGACATCCTGCTCAATGACTACATCGAGAAGGAAGTCAAAGTGAGGGAAAACTCCCAACACAAAGAAGAGACGAACCTTAATTGACACGACTCGGTGCTGTGTTCTTTCTAGTATTTGGGACAGCTGACATCGGTGCCGGGATACTTGAACCCATCGAGCAGGACCGAAGTCCTCCAGCTCATTGACACTGCAAGAGTAAGTCGGCGAGAATCACCGCAGACTTTCGAACGGGGGTTCTATACTTTTAGGTCTCTGGGCCGCGCGACTCCGAGCCGGAGCGGCAGGCTGTCGTTGGTCGTAGCTTTTGACTCGCACTCGTGGTCGAGGACTTGACTCGGACCGGGCCTTAGAGACCCGGGGCCGTCTCCGGAGGCGACCGCGCAAGCGTGACCGTCACTCCTGTCGGCAGAAGACGCATCAGTTGGCGGGCCAGCTGACGTCGGAGCAGGACGCCGTGGTGAGCTTGTCGGCCTACAACGTCAAGCTGGTGTGGCGCGACGGCGAGGACATCATCCTGAGGGTGCCCATCCACGACATTGCCGCCGTGTCCTACATCCGGGACGACTCGTTGCACCTCGTCGTCATCAAGACGGGTACGAAGCGGAGCGCCGGCGTGCCCGACGACAATCGCGATGCCGAAGCGTTGCGCGTACTTCTCGCTTCCGCTCCTCAGCCCAGGAATCCGGAGGCTCTCCGTGTCCCAGCTCCTGTCCCGATCTCAACAAATCTCAGACGCTAAGCTCTTTGTCGGAGAGCGGGGCCGTGCTGGTGGAAGTGTGCTGTCTGCTGGTCCTCGCCGTTGACGACAAAGTACGTTGCGTTCCGTGGTCATCTTCGCAGCAATTTGCCTCAAAGAAAGATCATCGTGATTGGATGTCATATTTGGGACGGGAGAAGGTGGGGAAAATGATCCATCGCTGTTGTTGCTGCTGCGTGTGCTAGGCAGCCGCCGAGGAGCTGTGCCTGCTGCTCAGCCAAGTCTTTCAAATCGTCTACACCGAGTCCACCATCGACTTTTTGGACAGAGCCATCTTTGACGGAGCCACCACGCCCACCAGACATCTTTCCCTCTACAGCGGTAAGCGTCGGAAGCCGACTCTCGGGAATCAAACGCGTGTTAGTATGACGCTTTCAAATTTGGATTGCCCCGATAAACGTATTCAACGAAAAAGGCGCCTTTGGACGGTCCGCCGGCGTCCTCTGCCACGATGTTGGCGAGAAAGGTGGAAGAGAATTGGACCCGGGGTGCTCAAGTACTAACTTTGTCGTCCATCTGGATGCCTCCTCAGATGACTCGTCAAGCAAAGTGGACATGAAAGAAGCCTTTGAAGGCGAGGCCAGCCCTTTGTAAGAGCTCGCCGTCTCATTTTCCCTCACCCTATACGTCGTTCATGTTCTTTGAAAAGCCCCCCTCCCCCGACCCCAAGTCCATTTCAGGCATCGATGGAAGCGGACGGCAGCTCCCCGTCGGCTTCTGGGCCCGCCTCCCCTCAGGCCAAGGCGGCGAGCGAAGGGGAGCTCAGCGCCACGGCCGCCGAGCTGCTCCAGGACTACATGACCACGGTAGCTCGGCCCGCCGCCTTCTCTTCATTTATAGATTTTTTTTGTTATCACGGTGTGATCGGTCGAGCGTTTGGGGAAATCTGTTGACCGCTTGAAGCTCCTGATGGTGACCCCGGCGGTCCTTTTGTGCCGTGCAGCTGCGCACCAAGCTGTCCTCGCAGGAAATCCAGCAGTTTGCCGCGCTGCTGCACGACTACCGCAACGGCTCCTCCATCCACGAGTTCTGCATTAACCTGCGGCAGCTCTATGGGGACAGCCGCAAGTTTCTTCTGCTCGGTATGACTTCTTCTCTTTTCGTCTTTAGTCGCGTGACACAAACTAGTGAATTGTCCACCGTTCATTCGCGGCGATGTCATTTTGACGTTTATGTGCAGCGTACAAACGGAACAACACCTTTTCCCGTTGTCCGTCACAGGCCTCCGTCCTTTCATCCCCGAGAAGGACAGTCAGCATTTTGAGAACTTCCTGGAGACCATCGGCGTCAAGGACGGCCGCGGCATCATCACCGACAGCTTCGGCCGCTACCGGCGGGTGGCCGACTCCGACTCTGCCGCCGATGGCGCGGCGGGAAGCGGCGGAGGGAGGGATGGCGCCGCCTCAGATGAGGGCCCGGAGGAGGGCGGGGAGACCTCGGAGGGCGACGAGTGGGACCGCATGATCAGCGACATCAGCAATGACATTGAAGCGCTCGGCTGTAGCCTGGAAGGCGAAGGCGCCGCGCCGTAACGCCTCGGACTCGATTGATGGACGGCGTCGTCATACTGAAGGTTAGAAGTCATATGAAGTCAAGCAAGTGCACTTAGGCTGACACGCGGTCAATCTCTCGTCATTTTTCTACTCGCTTATCGGCAGTATCTGCCAACGCTGTCGGCAATGTAGCGACAACCCCTTCCTCACCACTGTATCGAATCATCTTGTATTTGGGGGCCAGCCCCCCCGCCCCATGTAAGTGTTTGTTTTTGTTCTTTTTAGTAGCGTGCAACGTACCCCCTCTCGTTCACCATTTTTGGAGGGATTTTGAAACCATCATTCATTTTGTGCTCTCTGAAACGGCCTAACGACCAAATCAAGCCGTCACTTCGTCAAGCTTGGTTGAACGTCTTCGTTCGAGCTTGACTGGTTCACTGCTTCGGCGGCTTGCCAAAGAAAACTCTGAGAAAGTGAACATTGGATTGTGGCGGTGATGTTCTCACCAAATTCAAGGACTTGGAATCGACACCAAAGTGTTGTAAGCAGTATCCCGGGCCATTTGCGCCCCCTGTAGCCCACGATCAGACATGACAGGCCTGAACAGATGGAACGCACCTCGCACAATTAGCGTGCGTTGAGAACGTTTTTCAAAATAAGTTACGATGTGTTCCAAGCGTCTGGGGGGGGGGGGGGGTTGACACCACTTTGAAAAATGGGTTCTTGAAATCATGGATTTGATGAACCGCTTTAGTGGAACGGTCCCGAATGACGGTCCCATTCGATGTCCTCTGCGATTTTTAAAAAGGGTGCACGTTTAATCAGGAACGAAATGTCACCGCAAATGCCTAAAGACACCAGATGTGGAAAAACACACTGTCCTTTTTTTCGTGTGCCAAGTGCAATAAATGAACAGAAAAGTGCTGCCAGCACTGACCAAATGAATTGGAAATGCGTCTTCTTGTTGGAGAGACCGAGCTCGAAAGCACGATCGGCAAATATGTTCAAATGTATGAAAACCACAAGTCAAAAGTCATCGCGCTCGGCTCGATCCGATGGAATCCGACTTTGAAATGAAAGCGTCCATGAATCGGCGCGCCCCCCCCCCCCCCCCCCCCCCCCCCCCCCGTGGAGGGACGCCCACTCCGACGAATCGGTCGTCCATTTTAGTGACCCGTCGGGTACGGTTGAAAGCGGAGCTACAAGGTGAGCTCCTCGATGTCGTCGTCGAAGGACGGGATGACGCGGACGGCGGGGCGGCTGTCCACCACGTGCCGAGCGCTCAGGGAGGCGGCCGGCGGGCCCAAGCCGAGGCGCCCCGCCGCTCGCGAGTTTCCCCGCGCCCCGCCCCCCGCCGCGCCGTCCGGCAGCTCCGCCGTCCGGGTCTCGCCCAAAGGCGTCGCCAGAGAGCCGAACAGCTGCTGCATGAGCGACGACTTCTTGTTCTTCTCCGCCGTCTCGGCGCCCTTGAGGCTGAAGACGCCGATGGCCTCCAGCGCGTGGTCGCCGTCCTCCCCGCCGGCCGCGCTTTGGCGGGGCTTCCCGAGCGAGGGCGCGTAGCCGGCGAAGATCCAGTCGTCGGCGGACTTGGGGGAGCAGAGGCTTCGCCGCCGGGCCGTAGGCGGCGACGGCGATGGCTCGGCGGCGGAGGAGGAGGCCGCCGCGTTGGAGTCGGAAGAGTCGACGAAGACGGGGTTGCGCGCCTCCTGGTTCTGGAGGTCGATTTCTCGCATCTTGGCCAGCAGCTGGTCTTTTCTGCGACGCGCCTCGCCGGCGTCCCCGCTGGCGTCCCCGCCGGCGTCGCGGCGGTTGCACCGGCGGTGCGCTTCCTCTTGGGCACGGACGCTCTTGCGCGGGTTGGTCAAGAAGCCGCCCGTCTCCACCTCCTCCTTTTCTTTCTGCCAGTCTGCGACAAATCACAGGCGCGACGGCAAGTACGCCGGTAAGCGGACCGGCCGCCATTGCGCTTTTGTGCGCTCCACTCACCGGCGCCGAATAGCTTGGCCGTCACGTCGAGGCCGTCCGGAGTGTTTGCTTGACGTTCCCCCTCCGGCTCCTTGGCTTCACTCGAGTCTCTCGGGTCTTGGCCCGTCTTCTTCGGATGCTCCCGCTTCGGTTTGGCTCCACTGTCCACCGCGTCGGCTTGCTGGCCACGTCAAAGCAGAGAAACAAAAAAAAAAATGTGGGCCGCCTTCGCAATGGCTCGCCGTTGGCTGCAAAGTGGCGAGTTCCCCGCTTTCTAGTGGCGTCGGAAGGTAGACCGAGTTAGGCCGGCGAATCAAGATGGGAGGTTCTCGTGGGCTTTTGGCTCGTTTGGTGTCGGGATGAGGGAAGAGATTTTTCAAGGCAAAACTACATCGGCGGAGACGTTACCTTGAGGGACAGGTATCCGTCAGGGGCGGGCTCGTTGTCCTCCACCAAGGCGGGTGGAGGTGATGGGAAATCTGGGCTGCCGCCGCCGCACTCGTGCGTCTGCACCGCCTTGGAATGCGTCCGGCTGCAGACTTTTTCCGGACAAGCGATTAATTGCGCCACGCTCGTCTTTTTGTAACGCGTCTGCTCGAAGGGCGTTTCTGCCTCACCTTTGTGTTTGGGCTCGCCGTCGGCGGCTCTCCTGGGTGAGGCTTTTCCCACGCGGTGAGCGTAAATGTTGCGGCTCTCCAATTCCCGCTCTTTTTCCTGCAAAAGACGACGCTCACCTTTGCGTTTGGGTGGGGGGTGATGGCGGGAGAAAGGCAACGGCGCAGAGACCGTTTGCCCAAGTGAGGTGGCGAGTGTGCGGTTTGCACCCTGAGTTTATTGGCCAGTTGTTCCAGCTCCTTCTGCAGGCTCCTCACGTCTTCCTGCGCGGCCAGCGTCTTCTTCCTCTCGGCCGCCAGCTGCCTGTGGTGGCTGCCGTTCATCAGCTCCATGTTCCTCTCCAGCTCCTGCACGCACGTGCACACAAAGCCGAGCGTTGGAGGTACAGGCGAGTTGAAAACCACGCGGCTACATTTCAAAAGAATTTGTGTGCGGCTTGCGTTCTAGCGCCCCATGGCGGCACGATGCCCATGAACCGTCGTGGTGGGCACCTTAATTTTGAGCTCGGCCTCGTGCGTCCGCGCCCTCTCCTGGTCCAGCTTGCAGCTGAGCTCCTCGCGGGCGCCCAGTTCGCGCTGCTCCACCAGCTTCTTCATGCGTCCGACGGTGGCGTGGCTCCTCAGCAGCTGCTCCTCCTTCTCCTTCAGGCGGCGCTCGGCGGCGCGCTCGCGCTCCCGCGTGCGCCGCAGCCGCTCGCGCAGCACGTGCGTCTCGTTGGCGTGGCACGACAGCATCTGGGAGATTTTGCTCTCGGCGTCCGTGTAGTTCTGAAGGGCCTTCTCCTGACGCGTGTGAAGCTGCCGCCCCAAATAAACTTCAATGAGAGCCGAGTTACGACTTTAACCGGCTCGAAAATGGAGCTCCTGGAGGAATCTCTAAATTGGCCGCTGGCACACGGCTTTATCAATGACATTTACTTGGAATTGATTTCTTAAAGTGAGAGTACCTGCTTAAGAATCCGATTCTCCTTCTGCAGCTCGGCGATGCGCAGCTGCAGCTCGCCGTGCACGTTGCGCAACTCGTTGATTTTCAGTAAACGGCCCGACAGCATTTGCCTGGTCAGGGGGTCCAGGTCTCTGGGAGGGAGGGATTCTTTGCTGTGCGACCGCGTCGCGCGGCTTCGGCCCGGACGCGGCGGGCGGGACCGGACCCGCTTCTCCATACCTGGCGTCCAGGGGGGGGGGGGGATATGCAAAATTCAAATTTAACTTCAAACATCGCCTAATGGTGTCTTATTAAAGAGTAAAAAAATCAATTTTATCAAACGTAATTGTTGTTGAAAACGCTCGTCTCCTTTCCAGGTGCGCGGCAAACCTGTATTGTAGGGCGAACTGCTGGAAATCAGGTTTGCGCGGGCCGGCGGCGTCGGCGAGAGCGTCGGATCTGGCGCGAACGGCGAGAGCGAGCGCTCCGAATCGTTGTCGTAGTCATCCGAGTAAGACGCGCCCTTGCTCCGCCGCCCCTCGTCGTCCGACGCCCGCTGGGGATCGGCGGGGTAGATTTCAGTCCGGGAAGGCAGCTTTTCATCCCGGATCCTGTCTCGGTAGTTCTTGGAACGCTTGTGCTTTTTGCTGGCGGACGCCGCTCGACTCTTCCTGATCCCCAGGGAGCGTCGGCTCCGATTGTCATCCCAGTCGTCTTCGGAGGCGTTGCACTTGGACTCCATTTTGTTTTGAGTTCACCAAGGCGAGACTGTCGTGAACGGTTTGGCAAGGGGAGAGAAAGGAAGAATCGTCACGCTCACGGATGCTTATTCAGAAAGAAGGCGGCTCATAAAAGATTGGCAAAGATCAACATTGACTAGCCGACCTCCATCTTGCTACCGAGCAATGGAGGTGGAGACGCTTGACATAACCGAGACCGACGGCTTGCTCTGAGGACTTGCCGCTCTCTTGGCAACAACACGATGCGCTCGAGGCTTTAAAACGGACATGAGAGCAAGTCTCGCACCAAGAATTCAGGGTAGCGGTCGTTGTGGTCACTACCTGCTCCATGGGTCAATGGCGAGGCTAATTGGGTTATGTCAACTTCACTTGGGCGTGACAAACGGCTTGAAGCAAGACGGTCTTCTATTCACACCCTCAAAGTGATCCAATTTGATCCCTTGACCCGGAGGAAGCGAGAACAGATGCAAAGGGCCGCTCTCTCGCTCAGTGAGGTCCGTGATGCGTTCCCCGCAATCAACTGGGGTCCACTGCATGCGGGAGCGCAACAAAATCGGACATTGGCGCTCCGTTTGAACCGCGAGCCACAGTCTGACTGCGGCCAAAATAGAGACGAGCCCAAGTCGGAGCGGCTTGATGGGCACGTTTCTATGGCAACGCAAGCCCGCAAAGCCAAAATCAAGCTTGTGGTCACCTCGACGAGTCGCGCGCTTGTCCACTTCGGTCCAAGTATTCCTTCCTAGTCTGAATTCTTGTTTAGTTTGCTACTAAAATCGGATGGAGTGTCGTTGCAAGCATTGGGAAGGGACTCCCTCCACCTTCGACGGGATTACGCTTAAACCCTCGCCGCCGTCTGCTCTTGTCGGATACTTGATTGTCACCGCTGACACACACAACTGGGCCTCAAGCACCAATTTGTCCACGTTCAAGAAATAACGCGTGTGTGTGTGTGTTTTGAACGCCACCCCAACCGACCAGCTAGATTGGAGGAGCTAACGGAAAGCTATGCGGGCTGGGCTGCTCGGTTAGAACAACTAAACACTGCCACGGCTGAGGCGGGTCTTACCATTAGGTGTCCTCGTCTTCCACCTTCACGGCCATGACCCCACCGGAAAGGCTCGTGGTTTCCACGCTAAATTTGACATGACTGTTGGACCGTCTCAAGAGTGGGAAAACTCGCCTGAGATCCACGGTGAGGGGGGGGGGGGGCTTAAAGTTGTGGCTAAGCTAACACCGCTAACTTGCTACAAAGCCGCGCGAGGTATCCTCCCCGCGTTGTTTATTTGTCCCAATTCAACATTAGCGTCTTGTGCGCGCGGGTAGCTTGTGTGGATCCCCCGAGATTGTGGGTCGAGATTGGGACGAGGGGGAGGGAGGACGGAGAGCAGGAATGACGGCCATCGCTGGCTGGCTGCCGTTGCATAGGAACCGTGTTGGTGACGTCACCAGATCGTCTTGCGTTACATTACGCGCTTGACTCGGCCTACGGCGGTGCAGAGGTACTGAAAAGTTCCATCGCTATCAAACCAAATTAATCGGAAGGGCCGGGGGGGGGGCTAGAATAATATAAACAATACTGTTTCCGGGGGGAAAATGCGGTCGTTGCACTGACTGGGAATCGAAGTGATGGTGTCACCTTTGGCACCAGTCATCTCTTCTCATATTTTTTTTTCGTTTTATTTATTTTTTCCTATTTTTATTTTTATCTTCTCACTTTGAAGTATCATCGTGTTTTCACTAGTCATCATCTGCGGAGTCAGACAAAGTGGATGTGAGTAAAATGTTTTGTTTAAGCTTAAATATTTTCTTTCTTCGGTTTTATTAGTCTAGATCAAATACAATGAAGACCAAGGCTATTAATTGCGAAAAAAGCCGAGAATAAAGGCCATTCATCAAAATAAACCCCAACTTTGAGGCTGTTAATGCCAGTAAAGTCTGAAAATAAAACTTCAAAATAGAAAAGGATGTGTCGGATTTCGTCGGCTTGAAATGTAAATGAAGCCTAACCCAGTATTTAAGAGAGAGCGTTTGCTTTTCTGTAGCTAATATTTTAATCGTCGGCGCGTTAAAAGGAGGAAATGGAAGAACATGACTCTGTCGATTTTAATTTGAAAAGTAACGCCGGAAGCGTAGCGTTCAATATCACTAGCCTGTCAATCCAAGCGTGACTACGAGCGTAGTTTAAACGAAGGCGTCGTCTTCTCTGTCATGTAATAAAACACACTTCGTGGTGCGCGTTTATCGCTTCCTTCGCTGCTTTTGAGCGAGAGCGTCGGTTCAACTTGCTCTCCCCTCGGCGAGCTCCTCATGTGCGCTTAAAATGGTCCTCATCAAGGTTTACGTCGCCTCCTCAAGTGGATCTGTGGCGGTGAGTGATGAGGGATTCTCTTCACTTTTCTTTCTTTCTGGCTTATTGATTCAATGCAATAAGTCACTAGACGTAAAACGGCGCATTGCCTTTGATCATTGACCAAGAAAGTACACTCGTTTTCAAGTTCTATTCAGATCACAGGTGGGGAAAGTCCAGTCAGTCACAGTACCCCGGAATAAAAACACTCTTTGGGTGAGTGTAAGGAAGGAGCTGCCGGTGTGTGTGTGTGTCGGCAGGTGAAAAAGCAGCAGCAGGCGGTGGTGGGCTTCCTGGAGGCCAACGGAATCCGCTTCCAGCAAGTGGACATCGCCATGCTGGAGGAGCAGCGGCTTTGGATGTACCGCCACATCCCTGGCGATAAGCGGCCGCCCGACGGCAACCCGCTGCCGCCGCAGATCTTCAATGACGACGTCTACTGCGGGGTAGGATGGAGACACCCTCGCCACCTGCGTGCGCCTCACCATCATGTGCATTTGTTTCCGTGCCGGAATCTTTTTGTTTTTTTAAATGCATCAATGTGGCGGTCTGAGGCTACAATGTCCATTGGAATGGCCGCGGCTGCGGAGGGAGCTCCCTTTTTCCTGGCCATTGTGCGTTGAGGCTCAATCCCGTGTCCAAACTGCACGCCGCCTCCGTAATCCCGCCGTAATCCCGTCGCGGATTACGTGCCGTCGCTCTCGTCAAATTGCTTCCAGATTTGACGCGGAAGATGAAAGGGGCGGGGCCGAGGCTTGAACACACCCTTTTTCCTTCCCGGCAGGACTACGAGGACTTCTTCCGGTCCAAAGAGAACAACGCCGTCTTTGCCTTCCTGGGCCTCGCCTCTCAAACCTCTGGCAAAGTAAGGCACGTCCGCTTGGCCGACGTCCCGCTTGACTTTTTAGCGCTTTTCGTGAATTGTTTGAAATGGGAGAGGCAGCCCGGCCTCTCTTTGGTGGCCATCGGACGTATTTCCTTGCTCCTCTCATCTCGTGGTGGGTTGACCAAAGGAGACCCATGTGGTTGCACAAGACGTGGTTCACGCAAGACGAGCGTTTCCCATTGACGTCCTCCTGTGTCCAAATGATAAGGAGGGTGTTGTTTGTTTGTTTTGTACCGCAGGAGTCTTAGAGGGCGGGAGCGAACAGCAAGGCGCAAGCTCCTCCTGTGTCGTGTCTCCTTTCCGCCGACGCCAACCGTGGGACTCCCTCCAAATCCTCATGTAGGCTGTGATCAAAGAGACTTTTGGACCCCAATGAGGGGAGCGTTGACAATCGTGAAATTGTTTGGCACCGCCTTTGCTCACCACTTGAGGGGCTTTCCAATACAAGTAGCTCAACACGCTGAGCAAATCCACCCACGTTGCCTGGACTTTTCTACTCACGTTGTTACTTTAGCAATTCGGCATCTTGATGTCAATCTGCCACCGTGCAAAATATTAAAGTCTGTACGTTGACTCCATCCAATTCAAAACGATGTCTCATAGTTTCATTTCCATTCTTGCAAGTTTGCAGAGAACGCGCTTGCACTTTGACTGGACGAGCGTGGCACCATGCCTGACCCCTCGTCCCGCGGCACTCGGCGTTTCCCATCAAAACACGCCTCTGCAATGATTTACCCGCAAATCAATAGAGGAGCGAATACTCTTAGAGCGCCGTGAAGGAGACGGCATTTCACTGTAGGGGGGGGTTGTTATTTCACGAGACAAAATGTCTTGCGTTTTCTAAAAACACGTCTTAACATTTGCAAGGAAAACGAGTATAACATTTGTAATTTGACTCGAAAAAAAATCAATTGTACAAATGAGCGCGTCACATAATGCAGATAAAAATCTGCATGAGAAACTACGGTGAGGATGTTCTCCATCCACTGTGTTGTTCCCCCCCCCCCAAAAAAACCTGTCATGGTTCACCTTTAATGATTGATCCGAATGTCAACACGCTTTTGCGGTCCGAGTCCACATTTTGCATGTTTCTGTGCGGCGCCTGAGCCGCAAAGGATTGCGCTCAACGGGCACATTTTCCACTTTTGACTTTGCATCAATTATCTTGGCAGTCCCGCGTCACGATTCCTGTCTGAATCGTGGCAGGCTATCGACCGCGTTGAATTATGATCTCCATTTGTGACGGGAAACTTCTTTGTCTGACACTAGGTGAGTTTTTTTTGCCTCTCTCGCCATCTGCTTAACGAGGCGTCCAAGAATCCACGTCAAAATCTGGGAAGGGAAACATTTTTGTGGGCGACAAAACAGGTTGGATACCAGATCGATGACTCGTTCAATGCAAAAAAACGGTCGAGTTGAGCAATTTGACTTTTGCGTCGTCATCTGCGGGTGTCGCCGAAGTTGAAAATGTTCAAAGTGGCATCAACGATGAATGGAATCTCACCGTTTGTCAATCGTTTCTGCCTCAGGTTTTCTACATGCGTTGGTGTGGACAGGTCAGTATTTGCCGTTGAGGTAAAAGGGCGGAAGCCCGTTTCTCGCGGGGGGGGGGGCATCTGTTCCAGAATGTTCTCTTTTCAATGAAAATACAGTTGATGTTGTCGAACAAAAGTCCGCTTGCTTCACGCGAAGCAATCGCGTCAAACGCCATCGACGGCCGGACGCAAATTAGCATCGACCTTACGGGAATCGTGAGCCTTCAAACGGCGGCGGCTTTTTTTGCCACTCGCTCACCTTCTTCCAGACTGGACATTTTTGGGGAGAACTAAGCGGAGGCTGCGAGGGGATGGGGCCTTTTTGGAAAGTTTGGAAAGCCCCCTTGGCTGGCCATCTTTCAAACTCCTTTTAAAATTCATTGCTATGCTTTGGCTTTTGCGAGTTGGACCGTTTTTGCGCACAGTCTTTGTCATTCGTATGTTTCGTCGCGGTCCGAATTGTTTTTGGCGCGTGGGCTTTGTGCGAAGGCGCACTGGAGTTGAGCGACTCTAACTTCCCAGAATGCTCCGGCGGCGACGTGAGGCTGGCGGGCCAAAGGTCGTCACGTTGCTCCGGCCGCGTGGAGGTCCTCCATAGCGGCGCCTGGGGCACGGTGTGCGACGACCACTGGGACCTCACCGACGCCCAGGTGCTGTGCCGCGAGCTGGA
Organism: Hippocampus zosterae; assembly: GCF_025434085.1. Lineage (NCBI taxonomy): Eukaryota > Metazoa > Chordata > Actinopteri > Syngnathiformes > Syngnathidae > Hippocampus > Hippocampus zosterae. The sequence continues at coordinate 391,551 of NC_067469.1, forward strand.
CTGCGGCTCGGCGCTGGCCATCCGCAAAGCCGAAATCCACTTTGGCTACGCCCGCCAACAAATCTGGCTGGATGACGTGCGCTGCGCCGGAAACGAGCCCTCCATCCTCAAGTGTCCGCACAGGCCCTTAGGCGACAACAACTGCGGTCACGGCCAAGATGCCGGGGTGGTTTGCTCGGGTAAGACTGGCCTCGCGCCGGCCTCCGTTGAACGTGAATCGATATGTCCCGCTCTTCTCTCTGTTCCTCCGTTAAACGGCGGCGGCGGCGGCGGCAGAACACGTGCGACTGAGCAACGGAAGCAATCGCTGCAACGGCCGACTGGAGGTCTACCTGGACGGCCACTGGAGCAAAGTTTGCGGTGAGCTGGGCCTGGCCGAGGCCAAGGTGCTCTGCCGGGAGATCAACTGCGGTAAACCTATGGTGTCCGCCGACAAGCCGGATTTCGGCCGCTCCCTCCAAGCGTCGGCGGTGAAAGCCACGTGCTCGGGCAACGAGACCTCCATCTCGCAGTGCTCGCATCAAGCCGTCACAGAGCACTGCGCCGACGCCGCCCTTTCCTGCTACGGTGAGTCCGCCGTCGGCGACGCTCGCGTTTCGAGGCCGGGCGCAGCGCTACCTCGGGTTGCCGCGATTCCGCCGCCCGCCGCTAGAGGCTGCTAACGGAGCGAAACGCTCACCGCGAGTTTGAAGGCGACGCGGCCGCAAAGGTCTCGGCGTCGCCGGCCCTTGCTCACCTGCAGGCGATGACGAGGTAGCGCTGCGTTTGGCGGCGGCGCGCGAACGAGAGCATTCTGGATCAGCGGCTCCGCTTGCGCCGCCTTTTCCCGGCCAGACAGCCAACCGGTGCGTCTGGTCAACGGGACCAACCGCTGCGCGGGCCGAGTGGAGATCTTGTACTTGGGCCAGTGGGGCACGGTGTGCGACGACAAATGGGGGGTGCAGGAGGCCGGCGTGGTGTGCCGCGAGCTGGGCTGCGGGGCTCCCCTGGAAGTCAAGTACAAGGCCTTCTTCGGCAGCGGCGAGCGCCAAACGTGGCTGGACGACGTGGAGTGCACGGGCCAGGAGAAGTCGCTGGCCGAGTGCTCGCACCGAGGATTCGGGGAGCACGACTGCAGCCATCAGGAGGACGCCGGCGTCATCTGTTCAGGTGCCGACTTTTCCGGAGGGGCGCGCGCTCGCTGCCTTTTCCCGGGATGCCCATTTTCCCCATCTGGCGGCTCCAGAAACGCTCCGACTGAGCAACGGGAGCACGCCGTGCTCGGGCCGCCTGGAGGTCTTCCACAACGGCGAGTGGGGCAAGCTGTGCGGCCGCAACTGGGGCGCCAAGGAGGCCGGCGTGGTGTGTCGGGAGCTCAACTGCGGGGGCCCGTCCAAATCCGTCGAGGACTTTGGCGAAAGCCGGCTCAGGGCCTACGCGGCCTCCTGCCCCAGCGGCGCCACCTCCTTCTCGCAGTGCGGCGTCCGGGAGACCTCCGAGGCGTGCCGAGGCCTTTCGCTTTCGTGCCAGGGTGAGACCGAGCGCAACGCGCTCGCCGGACCGCGAGCGACGAAAAAGCCTCCGTAATGGCCGAGCGCCGTCCGCAGGCAGTCCCACGCTACGGCTGGTCAACGGCACGGACCGCTGCTCGGGCCGGGTGGAGCTGTACCACGACGGCGTTTGGGGGAGCGTGTGCGACGACTCGTGGGACATCGCCGACGCTCAGGTGGTGTGCCGGGCCATGGAGTGCGGCACCGCCATCACCGCCAAATCGGGCGCCTATTTCGGCCAAGGCGCCGGGCCCATCTGGCTGGACGACGTGGCATGCGCCGGCAACGAGTCGTCCTTGAGCGAGTGCCCGCGTTCGGCCTTCGGCGAGAACAACTGCAATCACGGCGAGGACGCTTCGGTCTCGTGCTCAGGTGAGCCCGTTTCAGCGTCCCTCCGCCGGCTTCGCCTCCACGCGTCTCCCCGTACGCTTGGCGGTGGTGGTTTTGGCCCGTGCCCCCGTCGTCGGTTTGTAGCCGACTGCGACACCAGCAAGCGGCCCAAAAAGGTTCCCGTTGACGGCGCTATTTTGCAGCGGGCTCGCTCTCCCTTCTTTCTAGCCACCATCAGACTGCTCAACGGGACCGGCCAGTGTTCGGGCCGGGTGGAGTTCCACCACCGAGGCCACTGGTGGTCGGTGTTCAGCCCCCAGTGGGGGTTGCACGAAGCGACGGTGGTGTGCCGGGAGATGAACTGCGGCGATCCCGTCAAGGCGGCCGGATCGTTCGGCCAAAGCGCCGACGTCGGCGGCTACCAGGTCTCCTGCAACGGCAGGGAGACTTCGCTCGCGCAGTGCTCGCTGCACGAGGACGTCCGGAGCGGCCGCGATCGCGCCGAGGCGGCGGCTGTCCAATGCTCGGGTACATTTTTCCATGCAAAGTCTTTGCGGGGGCGGGAGGGGGGGGGGTGGACTTTTTGGACTTGGAGAATTTCTTTCTCCAAATTTCTCCCGCAGGCAACGTGAGATTGGTCGGCGGGCGCCACCGCTGCGCCGGCAGGGTGGAGTTCTACGACAAAGGCCGCTGGGGAGACGTGTGCGGCGAAATGTGGGACGGCGACGACGCGGCCGTGGTGTGCAAGCAGCTGAATTGCGGAGACGCCCGCAAGATCACCACGGGCGGCGAGTACGGCCGCGGCTCGGGGCACGTGTGGACCGCGCAGATCGAGTGCACCGGGACCGAGTCCACCTTGGCCCAGTGCCCGCAAAGTTCCTCCCAGGAGACATCGTGCAACACCACGTCGCTCGCCGGCGTCATCTGCTCAGGTCACAGCCAACGTCCGCCGTCGTGAGCAACTTTGCGAATTTGCCGTCGACTTTCAAAATGGCATCACCGTGCCGAACCCAGAAACCCGCCAGCGCTCTTTAATGAGCCTAAAAAGCCCGATTGAAGCCCGGGAGGCGCTCAATCGGTGTCTCCGTTGCGATCGATGGTCTTTGCCTTTCAAACTTGCAGCGTCAAAGTAAATAGCGCGCCGCCGCCCACTGGCCGCCTGTGGAATGACACCCACAGTCACGAACGTATACGGTCGTTCCAAGTGAACGTGAGTGTGTGAAAGTGGCGGGCCTTTGAATTATTCAAGAAGCAGCCGCGGCCGCTTTCACGAAAGCCGCTGAGCGCCGGTCTCGGGATCGTCTTCAAGCTCTGTTCATTCGGTGCCGTTCTTTGCAGACAGCTTGGAGGTGCGCTTGGTGAACAGCGACATCGAGTGCACGGGGCGAGTGGAGGTCCAGCACGGCGACACGTGGCACTCGGTGTGCGACGCCCACTGGGACCTGGCCAAAGCCGACGTGGTGTGCGAGCGTCTGGAGTGCGGCCGCGTGGTGAGCGTCCACGGCGGCGCCCACTACGGTCAAAGCGTGGGGCCCGTGGCGGAGGCCAGCGACGCCTGTTTCGCCAACGCCACCTCTCTTGAGCGCTGCTCGCTCAAGGGTTTCACCGGCTCCACGTGCGAGCATGAGCGCGACGCCGGCGTCTCCTGCGCAGGTCAAGTAGTTCTGGATGCAGTCGCGACAGCCGCGTTGGCGAGGTCCATTTTGCCTTGGTATTTTTTGGGGGGGTCCTGAAAGTTGAGAGTTCACTCAGTTGTTCGCTCGCAGCAAAACTGCAGCTGGTTGGCGGCTTGGGCAGCTGTTCCGGCCGGGTGGAGGTGTTCCACGCCGGCCAGTGGGGGACCGTGTGCGACGACGAGTGGGAACTCAGCGCCGCCGACGTGGTGTGCCGGCAGCTGGGCTGCGGCCACGCCGTGTCGGCCCCCTCCGCCGCGCACTTTGGGCGGGGCGCCGGCCCCATATGGCTGGACAACGTGGTGTGCGAAGGCCAAGAGTTGGCCATCACGCACTGCACCCACCAGGGTTTTGGAGAGAACAACTGCGGCCACTCCGAGGACGCCGGAGTCATCTGTTTGGGTAATCAACGACCTTATGGGGGCGGGGGGGGTCGTCCAACTGTTTCTTTTTTACTGTGGTAACTCACCGTCACTCCTTAAATGATGATAGTGGTCCACATGGGTTTGCCGTATATCGGTTCCAGTCGATTTTTGACATGACATTCTGCAGAAATTGCGTAGAAAGCCGCTGGTGTTCCACAAGGCTCCCTACTCGGTCCGCAGATTCTTTTTTTTTTTTTTTTGCCTGCCGTTTGAATAGTAAACCAGCGGTGATGCTTGAAGCTCGCTCCACTGTAAATAAACGGCCAAATGACATGTTCTATTGCAACAGTGACACCCTGCCCCCCCCTCTCCCTTGTACACCCTTGCACCTCAGTAAACATCAATCAATTGTCATACATCCCCCTGTCGTTGAAGGTGCTCTGGAGAAGCCTCTGATCGCGGTGAGTCCTTCCGCGGAGGTCAAGTGGGGCGAGAACGTGGAGTTCACCTGCACTATCCTGACCGAGCACGTAGGCGGCACCTTCCTGCTGAAAAAGTTACAGGGCTCCTTCAAGCTTCAAAAGTATAGCGAGAACGAGGCGGCCACCTTCAGCCTGCACAGAGTCAACTTCAGCCACCAGGGCTCGTACTTCTGCGAGTATCAGAAGAAAGTGGACAGTGACATCATCTACTACCCGCAGGGAGAGCCCGTGGAGCTGGCCGTCAAAGGTGCTCCCCCCTTCGACTCGACTCGACTCGTACAACCGCCGGGTTCTTTGCTGGCTTGGCCGTAAACAGCCGCGTCTGTGTCTTTTGTTGTCAGTGTCGCTGGAGAAGCCGCTCATATCCATGACCACCTTGCAGGTGATGGTGATCTACAGCCCGCGGGAGGTGTCGGTCACGCGGGGCGGCAGCTTCTCCCTCACGTGCTCCGTACACTCCCTGTACGCCCACGGCACCTTCTACCTGAAGAACACCGACACCAACGCCACCAGCGCCAAGGCGGCGTTTGGACACACGCTTCTCTACGTGGCCTTGTTTGAATTCCCCAATATAGAGGACAAAGACCAAGGGGCTTACGTCTGCCTCTACGCCGTCAACTTCTCCTCGGTGGCTTTTTGGTCCGCTCCTTCCACGTCGCTGTACATCAACGTCGTCGGTGAGACCCAAAGAGCTCCGAAGGCTCGGCCGTACTTTTCGCCCACGCTCAAATTTATCGTCCGGTCATCGCCCGCAGCCGCCACGTCTTCGGCCGCGCTCTCGGGAATTGTCTGCGGGGTGCTGCTGCTGTTGCTGATTATCGTTGCGGCTTACCTGGTCTGGAGAAGAAGGAGGCAGCGCGCCGGTAAGCTCTCGTGTCCAAATGAGTCATTTCTAAAACAAACTCAAAAGATGCCAGGTCGTGACTCCCAGACGGTTCTTTGGGAATTTTCGCTCAGGACGTTTCGTTCTCACTTCCAGGCACCTCGGTTCAGTTCGGCAACCGACTCGGAGGAGTCGGCAAGGCTGACTTGAACGACACGGGCAACGGAAGACTCGAGGGCGGGTAGGGAAAAGAAAAAACTGCTTTTCAGCTCCACCCCACGCGAAATGGTGTCAAAAGGCGCTTTCTCTCCTCAGCGCGGCCGCCGGCGAGGGTGGCGCTCCGAGCCAACCGGCAGACAAGACGGCCCAAGCGGACTCTGCGGAGACGGTCCCCGAGGACCTGGCCGGCCGAGTGTGTTATGAGCTGGAACCGCTGGTTTTCTCCTGATCGCGCCGATATCTTTGCTTCGCTTATTATGCGCTCTCTCCATTGCTCTCATTTCAGAAGTACGGTCGACGCCCGCTTACACGCTGTTCCGTCTTTTTGCAGTTTGTTGCAAATGTTTTCAGTATTATAACCAAATTCGGTCCCTATCCCCCGGGGCTCGACCACCATCCATGCCGTGGCAATTGCTACTCAGCTAACCGGCATACGAGGATGGATGGCATTCGTGCGCTGGCCTAACACCAAAGTGGCCATTTGTTGCTTGAAGGAGTGAACACCAGACCTTAAATATTTCCGCCGAGTTATCGTGCTGTTTTTTTTTGTTGCTCTTAGCAGTGTTTGTACATGTACAAAACAATAAAACTTTCTTTTTACTCCAACGAAGCACTTCTTTGTGCGTGTGCGTGTCAATAAGCCACAACTGGAAAGGTAGTGGCACACATAGTGGGCGTGGCGACACGCTCCCCACGCCCAGGTTAATCATGTCCAAACCTGCTCGCCTTGTCTGCTTTCTGACACACGGGTTCTGCCACCGGACGCTGCTTCTTGAAATCACTTGTTTTGGGGTTCAACTTGCAGCCATGCCAGTCAAAGTGTTTTACACCAGTGTGAGCGGTAACTCTCAGGTACAGTATTGATCCCTTTTGCGGACTTAAGGTGACTTGGTCCCAAAAGTCTACCGTACTTGTTTCAATGGTGTTTTCCTCCAGACCAAGAAAGACCAACAGAAACTCTTCATGGTCCTTGAGAGCAAGAAGATTCCTTTTGAGAGAGTGGACATTGCCGCGAGTGATGCGGACAAGGAATTAATGAGGTCTATCGTTGGGGACCCAAAAGCATTGCCACCGCAAATATGTAACGGGAATACTTACTGCGGAGTAAGTTGTTGTTTTTTTTTAATTCATCCCGTCACGGTGTGTGGGCACATGCAACTAAAATCAATATTTGAGCTTTTTACAACGGCGCACAGACACAGTAGCGACACACGCCCTGAACTGTAGTCTGGTTCTTCAAGCATTTCCAGTGTTGCCTTGAGATGCCAGAACTCATTTGCGACATTTTTTTTACTTTGACTTGCGAGCCCGGACTCAAACTTTGAGTGCGGTGTAGTCCGAGTAAACTCGATTCGCAATCAGCAATACTTTGTCAAGTAGGTGTGTGAAAATAACAGGCACCGTGATTCACAATTCCGTCAACAAATACATGTACGCTACATGTTGTCACATGTTGTGTCCCCCCCCCCCCACCCCCCAACCCCCTTTTCTCCATTCAGGACATGACTGCGTTCGAAGAAGCACTTGAGTGTGAAGATTTGGGAGCTTTTCTCAAAATCTAACTCTGAGAGGACACTGAGAGCGACTGGCTAGCACGACCGCACTACACGGCAGAGATCCGGCATTCAATTCCAGGGTCTGGCCTTCTAGTGTGGAGTTTGTATCTTCTCCCTGTGCCTGTGTTTTTGGGTTGACTTTCCCTTCAATGACGCAAACCAATAAAGAACAAGTTAAAAACGACTTGATCGCCGTCCAATAAAGAACAAGTTAAAAACGACTTGATCGCCGTCTTCTTCACCGTGTATTGGTTGACAACCACATAGACAAATCAATTGTGGCGCACATTTCATCCAGCCAATTTAAAGGAGCCATTCAAAGCAGCTCAAAAGTCTCCAAAGGTATTGCAGTTATTCAATTCGGGAGATTACTTCTTGTACTACGCAGCCTCATGAGAAAGGAATATTTTTTATTTGAATATTCGTACTGCACTGTGACGGCACAGCTCATCTTGTGTGCCTTTCCTTACATGGCCTACTGAGTGACGTGCGCAATTTTATTCCCCATTAGTCAGCAGATGTGTGTATATGTCCATAATAAGAGCAATGGACATGCTAAAAGTCGCATGTTTAGTTTGCTATTCATGAATTAAATCAGAACAAAGCAGGCAGTCCTCGGGCGCCGTCATTTGAGAGGGGGGCCTTCCAAGCGACATGAAAACCGTGTCGCGGACTTATGACGTCCTCTTTCAACTACTCCAGAGGAGGAAAAGGTACGTTCGCTCATCGGCGGGACACAATCTACTCAATTAATATTCCATCCTGCTTTGTGACAATCCCAAAACATCTGATCGGCCATGGAAAATAACTACTACGTGCCGTTTGTGCTTTATTGCAGAAGTTTAGGTCCGCCGTCCATCCTAAATCAACAATGGCCGAGGAAGGGTAAGCATAGCGTCGGGCTCATGTGGGACGTACAAACCGAGACATTATTGGAACATTATAATTTGCTCAATGTTTCACCCCTCTTCCACCGTAAAGGTGTTGTTTCAATTGAACGATTCGAGAGGCATTTTATTTTGCTTTATTTGAACGAAGTGGTTCGAGTGTTGCCGCTTCACGACTCGGTTTCGCTGTCTTGCCTAGTTAGCCAATAAGGGCGCGTAGCGTGCCAGCTTCAAGCTGCTTTTCTTACCGCAAGTTGTTTACGTTGAATCACTAAAATGTTGAACATATCTCATTTTGCTCCGTACGTGGGGGAGACAATCGTTCAGCTCAGCTTCCGCGTGCTTGAATGATGACTTGTCATCTTTTGTCGGATACCCCTTCACTCTCCAATGGGTGACATTTCTTTTCTGACAAGCTGGAAGCTCTTTACCACCTTTCCCCATTGGAGGTTTTCTGTTGTGCATTTGCTTACCCCCCCCCTTTTTTTTTTTATGACAGCGTTGCCGCCGGAGGTGTGATGGATGTCAACACCGCTCTCCCCGAAGTGCTGAAGACCGCACTCGTCAACGACGGCCTTGCCCGCGGTATCCGCGAGGCTGCCAAAGCTCTGGACAAGTATGTCTGCTGTCCCAAATGAACTGTGGTACCTTGACTTACCAGTGACGCAATTTACCAAATCCGTGGCACTTGCTTCGTCTCGTTTATTTTATTTTTTTTAATAACCCCCTCAACATGCTTTCTAAGAAAGTGTTTCAGTGACAAACAAATGTGTGTTTTGTGCAGACCGGAATGAATAACTGGCGTTTCTATTAGTATCGGCGGAAAGTTGATCTCGGTTTCGAGCGTGTTCGTCGGTGAATGAAGCCGATAGGTCAAGGTGCCACCGTTTTGGGTCAAAGCACATATCAGTGATGATATCTTGGCTCCCTCTACTGAACACTCTGAAGAGGAACGCCATTGTTACCCAATTGTGTCTGAGATGTTGCACAAAAGTGTCGAGGCTTTCCATTGCAATTTCACGGCTTTCACACTTGCGCTCTTGGATGAAATTCAGGCGCCAGGCCCACCTGTGTGTCCTCGCTGCCAACTGCGACGAGCCCATGTACGTCAAGCTGGTGGAGGCCCTCTGCGCCGAGCATCAGATCAACCTGATCAAGGTTAGCCAACCTGCGTGACCTCTCTTCCCTCTTGCTGTCGTGTTCATAAGGAAGTCCTTCGGTCTGAATTGACCAATTGTGCATATTTGAAGATTTGGGGCCTGGTGATTTGGTTTGAACTACTGCAATTGATCAAAGAAGAATCGTTCCACACCCACATAGTATAAAAACGGTTTTTTCAATTTTCAATTGTCTTATCGGGGAAATTGATTTTAAAATGGAAAATGCGGAGCTGTTTATTGGAAGGCCCGGCTTGCATCGCTGATGATAATCTGGCTCCCTCTACTGAAAGCCGTGACGATTTTGCCACTGTTACCCAATTTGTGTCTGAGATGCAGCCAAGTTGCCGCCTTTCCTTTCTCTCCTACCGTTGTTGTTTACAACTGCTTTGATGGGATGTGACGACGTGCGCGCGCTCTCTCGCTCAGGTTGACGACAACAAGAAGCTCGGCGAGTGGGTCGGTCTCTGCAAGATTGACCGCGAGGGCAAACCCCGCAAGGTGGTGGGCTGCAGCTGCGTCGTCGTCAAGGTAACGACTACCGAGAAGCCTCCATTTCAACCCTAAAAATCCAAATGGGTTTGGAAAGTGCTTTCAAAACTGGGGGTGAGAGCGAGTATGCCCTCATTTTTGTTCAATGGATCTAAAATGGCTCTGTGGGAAGGCGGGCTTGGACCCTCTTCCGCCCGAGTGGAAGCGCTCGCGTCGCTAGATCCCGTCTCGCGTCGAGCTTTGCGTGCCAGACAAGTCCAGGTGCCGTGGCCCTGCCGTGCCGCGCAGCTGTTGTTTAAACTGGCTAGAAGGACCGCCACTGTACGAACCCCGTCACCTCGCCTGTGCTGACCGGGGCCCCTGAAAATGGCCACAACCCGCCAAAAAACGCCGGCTGCCGCAACCAAAGCCCCCGGTTGTTTCTGTCCGTCTGTCCCTCCCCCACACCGCGACAGTCCAAACGGCCCACCTCCTGGATTAAACGTTTTTGTTTTTCTGTCGTTCTTTTGAATTCCCGCCACAGGACTATGGCAAGGAGTCTCAAGCCAAAGACGTCATTGAGGAATACTTCAAAGCCAAGAAGTAAAAGGAGACAATAAAAAGACTTTGCAACTCACGACATTTCTCTCTGAAATTGTTTCGTATTCACTGTGTGAATGCTGAAGAGCTTGTTCAAGGTACGCTTGTCGAGTGTTTTGCCCTTGTTTTAATATTTACACTTTTGAAAAGAACAGACATGAAAACACATTAAGGCACAACACATTCAATGCTTCAACCCTCCCATTCACTGCACCAACCCCCCCCCCCCCCCCTGAAAAAAAACCCAAAGTTCAACATACCGCCCACACATCGGCCCTTAATTATCGCAAATAATTTACACAGGCGTCTGCATCGGACAGACAACAAAGAAAATGCTTTTTAAAAAAAAATCAGCTGGCGTGGCTACGTGCTGACCGCACAGACGAGCCTTGAGTCACAACAATCTTTTTTTTTTAATGGGGATCCGCGGACCACCTTGCACTCTTCCATCGCTGCTTTTAAGACCATTCAGTTTGTAAATCCAGGCGTTTGAAAACAAAAATTGCAGTGTCAAGTTCCTTCTTAAATAGTTCCCCCCCCCCCCCCCCCTAAAAAAAGGTCAGAGTATGTCCGTTGTGATGAGTCCTTCGTGAACATTTAGAGGTACTCGAACTCCAGTGCTTGATGTAACGCCAGCAGGTCAGAGTGGCTCGATATCCTCCAGAAGGGCATGTTGTGCTGTGGATGACATTTTGTCGGGGCACAGTTAAATCCTCGCCGGAAGGAGACGCACACACGGCCAACCAAATGCCTACATGACGACCCTTTTGGGAATTTGCTTCCTTGTCAGATTCTCTTGACGCAAACTACGAGTCGAAAAGACTTGGCTGCCCACTCCAATCGGAGCAATGTGAAAAAGCAATTGCGCACGTTTTCGTGGCGTTTGTCTCTCCATTTTATGTACCACTAGATGGCGCTCCTGCTCTGCAAACACCACCCGCTTGAGCAGTTGTGCTTCAGCGCGCCGCATCCGCAGCTGTCGAAGTTGTTTCCTGACTGTCTTTTGGGGTTCGAGGCTCCCCACGACGCCGCTTGGTAAGAATACAACACACTTCGGCATACAACGACAATTTTACGATGAGGCAAAACTGATAATGTGCAGTCTTCCCTCGTGACTAACACGTCGTCTAACTCGTGAGAACAACGAGTCTACTCGGACATGGACCGTCACGGTTATGTGCTACATGCTCGCTCAGCACACGTGTATTACTCGACTCGACAGGTTTTTCCACCGCTGCCTTAATCTACAAATATCGACGATAACGCGACCGGTGGACATTATGGTGCTGCTCGTAGGGTTTACTCTTTGGGCTAATCGTGCGCTACCCAGCCAGTGGGAAGAACCGTTGCCAGTGGATGATGTCGAAAAAATGCGCGAGCGGCTTTCCGGAGGGTGGCCCCTTTGGTCCGGACTGAAAATTTGAATTCAAACGTTGACGTTATTTCCACTCTGGTTAACCGCTTTTCCGTTCGTACGCCTCGTTAACGGGTCGAGTGCTTGGGGGGGGGGGCCTCTCGCTCATCTTTGGAGGGTAATCGTACAGACTCGGAAGAAAGCACCCACTGCAAGGTCCGGCAGTTGAAAAACCTCGCGAGCAAAGACAGGCAGGCGTCAGCCAATCAGAGAGCTCACACGGCGCCGAGTGGGCGGGCCCACGGCCGGCCAGGTCCAATTACCTTTTTGGCCGCCTGCTCCTCTTCCGCACCGTCCCCCACTACAACATACACTACTTTCCTGCCAAACCTTTGCGTTATGCGCTCAAAGCAACTCTCTTTTCCTGCAGAAGAAACAAGGAGGAAGAAAGGGTCGGGTGAACACAAAAGGAGTGCAAAAGTCATTTACCTGACCGGCCGCATGCTCCTCATCCTTGCCATCGCCAATCACAACATATGTAATGTTAGTGCCAAAGCGGGACACAATACGCTCAAAACAGCTCTCTTTGCCTGGAGACACAGAATAGCTTTCACAACGTTGCCGTCTCGTCTGGATCATAATTCCATTTGAAACATTCAAAACACAAAATGCCCGTCACTTTCCTAGAATGATACGAGGTGCAAACTGCGAGCGGAGGCAGGGCCAAGCCACGCCGCCGTATACTAAGTTGCTCTTTATTTGCTTTGTCCTCAGTGTGCGCGCGATGTCTCGAATGGAAGCGGAAAGGAAGGCCGCAGATGGAAGGGTACGAGTGCCAGTCATACACAGGTGAGCTTGAAAGTCACTCCTTGTGCTGGCGGGACCCGTCACGGTCAATCCGTGCGCTTTTTACTACGATTATTCTTTGAATCGTCATTTTTTAAAAAGTCTCTCTGGACGGCTCGAGTAAAGTCCAAAAGCGTGAGCAACTTTTCAGCGTTGTCCTCAGCGTCGTAAGTCGTAAAGTTGTTCCCACAGCGGCTTCTCGTTGATCCCTTGCGCGTTCACGCGTCTTACCTATTTTTGTCGCGCTGTAGATGTTCTCGATGGGGAACACGGAGCCGAGACTGTACAGCAGAATTTTAGCCAGCGCCGGTATGAGTTGCGTCGTGGTCACCAGCACGTTGACGCAGTTACTCCTGCGGGACGGGACGGGATGGCGGCGCCACTGAGTAACGGTAACGCTCGCCCGCGGCGCTTAAGAGGCGGCAGGCGGCACCTGGAGCTGACGATGGAAAGCGACTTGAGGGCATGAGTGAGCCACGAGTCGGTCAGGGCCTCCACCTCGGCGCGCAGCTGCAGCCAAGCGTCCCTCTTTGCGGGACCCAGCAAACCTGCAACGCGACGCCGACGCGTTGGCGCCGAGGCGAAAAACCTTCCGATGGCCCGCGCGTCTCTTACCCCCCACGTTGTTTTTGTACGTGCTGTACAACTCTTTGACGCGTCGGTAGCGGAAGGCCAGCTTCCTCATCCAGTCGACGCCGCCGCGGACGCCCGTCGCCAGGCACAGGTTGGCGCTGGTGGCGGCTGCGTGGAAGCCATCCGTTGCAAAACTGTAAGTGCTGTCGAGGAGGAGGACGGCTTTCATTTTGCAAATGAAGCGGACACTTTTTATTTTTGACATGTAACCAACTCGTGGCCTAAATTGTGCAAATGAAGAAATGATCAGGAATATTATTGATCCCCATGGGAGTTATTCTCACCTCAAGTCCTGCCCGTTGTCATCAGATGAGACATCGTCAATATGTACCTGATCGCATTCCTACATCCACACACACAGACAATGACATTGTGACAATGACATGACACTCTCTGGAATGAGCTCCCACTGAACATTGGGCAAGCCTCCTTAAAACTCGCTTGTATTCTTTGGCGTTCGACTCAGCATGACTTAGTTTTGTTCTTGCTTTTTACTGTTTGGTGCTTTCTACCGCCTTTATGACCGATTTGTCTTCCTGTTTATTGTGCATGTTCAATCGCTCCATGTACAGCACTTTGTATGCAGCGATGGCTGTTTGAAAGTGCTCCAGAAATACTCTTGACTTGACATGATAGTATGAAGATGAACAATTTAAAAAAAGCCATAACCCCCCCCACCAATCTTTTTTAAATCTAACTTAATTCTTGAATGACTTTGAAAGTGCACCTCGGCGCCTCACCTCCAAGTCGTTAAAGAACAAGTGCGAGTCGGCCAAGTTGAAGATCATCTCCTCCATTCTCAGGCCCAGCGTGACCGCCATGGGGGGGTCCTGAGCGAGGGCAAAAAAAATGGCATCGTTTGGACGATTGGGTTGACAACAAAACGCGCTCTCGTCTCGGCGCTCGATGACGGACAGCTCGCACTTGTTCTGGCCCATCAACATTCCCTCTGGCTTGCAATGCTTGCGTGCCGCTCAGCTGCAAAAATCATCACGCGCGACAGGGTGGGGGATTGGGGGGGTGGGGGGGGCACACTGTCAGTGCACCAGAATAGAAGCGGGCCAACTGATGGGCAAGAGCGAAAGTGGACAAGAGGCGCAGGCTGGGAGAAAGTGAGCCAAGAATGAAAGGCGACGCGCCGTCAAGCTTTCCAGCATGTCTTTGTCCCCTCGGAGTCTGTGTGACACCTCAAACTAGAAAACAACCACAGCCGAAAGACGGACAAAGAGCTGTTGACAACAAAATTATACTACCATGAAATGAGCGACACTGACTCACGGCGTTTTTTTCCCCCCCCACGGCGTTCATCATCCACTCAAACTGCATCATCATCACCTTCCCTTCTCACGCATACGGCGATGGACAAATACAAGCGTCCTTCCCTTTGCAAAATGAACGCAGTCTTGAGCAAATGTCTTTTGAAATTTGGCCGGCATCCCAAACGAGATTGGCAGAGAAAAGCGTTCGGGTCGGAACGTCCTTTGGTGACGAGACGCAGATGTGCGCTCCCATTTGTCCTCCTAAAAAAGGGGAAGTTCATCCGGAGCCAATGCATCCCGGCGGCCCGCGTGAGAGAGGCCATACGGGTCACGCGGTTGCTATGCCAACAGCATAAACACTATTTTGGGAGAGGTGTGAACAGACACAGCTGCCGCGGTATCTCATGCGAGCGGGGGCGCCCGCGCTCTTATTTAAAGGCGTACATTCAGACCCACTCGCGCAGATTGTTGGCTCGCTCCAGCCAAGAGACCACAAGTCGACTTGATCAGAAAGTGATGAACGTCATGCGACCCACCCGGAAACGTCGGCAAGATGCTCCGGTGTCTTACCTTGCCGTATTTCTGTGCGTAGGAGCCCGTGAGCAGAGAATGGAAGACGATGATGGTCTCGTCCAGATCCCACACAAAAACCCTCTGGCAAAAGCAAGCCGAGATGGCACAACAATGAAGGACGGCGTCCATCGGCGCGCGGCGGCCCCGAGGAGAGGAGGAGGAGGAGGTAAGCGCCCTTCACCTTACCTCCAGGTCGCTATCGGGCAGAGGCGAGGGGTTGTTCTTGCGGCTCCTGCCCCGCGACTTGGAGCCGCCGCTCCGGCACGCTCGCTCGTCCAGCTCCTTGATGGGCGTGGCGGGCCTCTGCACCGTGTCAAAGTCCACTGAGGTCGCGTACCAACAAGTCAGATATCGCGCCCCGCCATCGGCCCGAGGCCAAAGGAAGAGAAAAGCGGCGCCGCCCACCCGGGGTGAAGTTCTGCCGCTTGGCCCGTCATGGCTGGCGCGGGCTCCTGCAGCTGGTAGGCGCCCACGGCGGTGCCGCCGCCGCTGTCCACGCCGCCGGGGGTCACGTACGGCCCGTAGGTGGAGGCCGAATAGTACTGGCCGTACTGGTTTTGGCCAAAGCCCGCGTATGGGCAATATTCCTGCGGAGAGAACAACAAGTGATACCGCGTGCGCGCGCTCCTTCGACGTTCCCCAAAGGCCGCTTTCGCTGCTCTTTGGTGACCCCGCGGAGAAGGCGCTTTTTTACCAGCGCTCCCGCTAAATGCGCAAGGCTCTCCAAACAAGAGGGCGTCACGCGTTCAAAGCCCCGGTCGAAGGCCGTTTTGCTGCCAAACAGACGATCCGTCCCGCAGACGCAGCCAAATAGTCCCGACCGAGTCTGTGCGTCTCCGTCGTCAAATCGTTCGTTGCATTATTTGATTTCCACGTCTGTAAAAAGACTCCCCCCCCCCCCCCCTTTTTTGTTAACTGCTATTGCAAATGTGCCTTTGAGGAAACGCAAAGCCGTAGCCGCTCTGATGACTTGGCGAACATCTGCTGCGGCGCTGAGGAACCTCGCGTGGGAAAGTTCATCTTTTAAGATTATGTTGAAAGCAGAAAGAAGGCAGCCCGTCGCCTCGCTTTTCATTCGGCTTTTCTACGGCTTGACGCGAAACGCCCGAATCCGCTACCTGCTGAGTGGCGGTGTAGTTGGCGGGACTGGACACAGAGTTGCCGCTGGTGTAGAGGCCTGAGGACTGCGTGAAACTCGAACCTGGAAGGAGAAGCCACAAAGACAATAAGTGGGAAAAGAACACGGCAAGGCCTTGTCGTCCACCCCCCCACACCCCTCCAAAGGGAGTGACCTGGCATCTGGTAGGGCGAGTAGGCCGTCTGTCCGGGCTGAGGCGTGGTGAAGCCGGGGCTGTAGCTGAGGCTGGTCTGGAGCGGAGACTGACTCTGGGCCAGGCCGCCCTCCGTCTTGATGCCTGGCAGCATCACGCCCAGCTCTAAACGCAATCGACGAATCAAAGACGCCGTGTCGCGTAGCCGGCGGACAAATGGGAGCGCGCGCGGTGCTACCGTAGCCGGACAGTCCGTAGGCCTGGCCCGTTTGCGAGTACGCGTAGACGGCGGTCTGCTGCATGCCGCCCAACTGCGGCTGGCCCGCGTACGCCGGCACGGACGAGGCGGGCGGCGTGGACAGGATGTGCGGGTACGGCCTGGAGCGGGAAATCGAACCACACGACGTTTGCAAGCGACATCGCGGGGACTGACTATTGCTCACAAATCGTAGAAATGAAATGGGGGGGCGGGGGATAAAATCGAGCGGCTCTGGACAAAGGACGATAAAAGGGCGACTTACTTGGAAGGGTAGAGGGAAGGAGAGTACTGGTGCGCCGAGCGAGGACTGTATCCACTGCTGGTAATGACTGCAAACAATATCGTCATCATTACTGCGCAGAAAAGCGGCCGTTCAAACCAAAAGTACGAATCCGGCTGACATGCTTTGCAGGTGTGTGCGGGGACGCGACGGCGTGAAAACCGACGCCGGAAAGACAAAAAGGCCAAGGGCCCGCCCGACTTACTACGGCCGGGGCCAAAATTGCGCAAAGTCAACTTGTTTGTCACACACGGATTATTTCCCAAATGCTGTACTTCAAATCCATGGCGGGTTCATTTTACGGGACACGTAGACCAAGACTCCAATCCAAAGGAATCCCCCTTCGCTCAATGCTCTCCAACAGAAAAACAATCACTATGCCATGCCGGCCGCCAGCCAAAAGAGCTTTGTCATTCAGACCTTGCGCTCCCATTGCGTGCCCCCCTCCCCATGCTAAAACTGCCCGCTCTCCTCCTTCGCAGCTCCGGCACAGACATCATCCGAGACCGAGACGATGCGATCCGGGGTGGAAAGCTTTCGGCGAGGCCGCCGCACGCCTCGGACCGACGACACCTCCGCTTGGCGGTAAGTTCCTCGCGCCCTCGCAAAAGTGTGTGCACGCGTGCGCGCATTTGTGCGTGCTACCTGAGGCGGCGTACGAGTCCAGCGCCGCGTCGCCCGTGCTGGTCACCGCATCACTGTTGTTCATGGGCTCTGTTTTCACTTGGAAATTCAAGTCAAGTTTGGAAACAAAGTCTCCGACCCGGCGAGCACACAGCAACACAAGCAAAGGGACAAACGCGCGCCAACATTTGCACGTTGAGCCACGTTTTTCCGCAAAGCGCCGCCATTGCGATTGTCAGTCGTTCTGGGCAGGTCGCCATTTTTGGGAGGGCTGCTCCGACTGTGGTGGATTGAACTGGACCACTCGGTGGAAATGTTGTTGGGTTTGTTTTTTTTTTTTTTTGTCCCCTCTGCTCCCAAGTGTGTGCTTAAAATGTCATTCGATCGAGTTGACCACACACACCCCCGAAAAAAAAAAAGCTCAGTATTGTGATATCTTGACTCACCCTCAAACTATTCAGCACTGTAGTACAGTATTTGCCTTGAAGGGGCGTGGCCAGAGCTGGAGTCACTTTGCATGCGCGTGCCTCCTTGCCAGTCTTCTCATTTTGTGTTTGGGCTTGGATTGTTTGATGGAGGAGGGTGGGGGGGGACAAACAAGCAAAAGTGATGGCTCGCCAGTTGGGGCGTGTAAGTCAAGGTACCACAAAGGCCGATCGAGCAAAATTCCAACGACTGCATTAGATCAGTGGTGGGGAAACCTTTTTGCCATCTGTTGGCGCTGTACATATACTTTTTTGGGGGTGGTGGTGGGGGGGTTGCAGCAATTAATAACCTGGTTATTCATTGTTCTGTGGTCCGCAGTGATTTTGGGATGACGCGGCGGGTTGCGGTTTCCTCACCACGGTCCAAAATTCATGAGAAGCGCGTTTCATTGCAAAACGCAGACGGCCCCGAAAAACAAGTTCCAAAGCAAACCCAAGCCAATTGGGCAACAAAGAAACAGGCAAGAGTAGCCTCACAAGTGCAAAGGGGTGGGGGGGGGGGGCTGCTGTCAGCTCACACGCATGCACCTGCGTACCGTAGTCCTTGGAGGTCGGCGCCGGGGGCGGGCTGCCGCAGCCCAGCAGCCAATCGGCCGTGTTTAGAACGCTCATGTTTTCACCTACGAAACGCAAGGCGGGGGGAGGCTGTGAGGACATGGCCGTGGCCTTTAAGGAAGCGTATGAAGCGAGCCCCGCCCCCCGTTGATCGCGGGGGAGACGCTTCGGACCCCAGAAACGGCGAGGGGAATGCGAACCGCGCGTGTTTGCTCGCGGTGAGCTCATCGCCAAATGATGAAAATGTGTCGCAGGAGGATGCAAAGGTCGGCGCGGAGAAGGGGGGGGGGGCTGAGCTACGACAGGAGAATATGCCGGCGGGAAAGAGCCCGCGCACGTGTACGCTTTTGCGTTCTTGCCGGGGAAATAGTTTCCAGTGGGATTTTGGAGCGTCTCTTGCGCGCCCGCTGCCAGGCGCTTAGCGGCAAAAGTGCCTCGCTGCGTATTTACACTTGTCAGCTTGCGTCGAGGGAACGGCAAAAAAAAAAAAAAGATTGAGAGTGAAATGCTCTCCGAGCGATGACTCTGCAAATTTGGATCATTTCAATCGCCTGCTTTGGTCCTCAGCGGAGAAGCGGGAGACGCTGGCAAAAAGGGAAAGGCCGCGGCCGCTCACCTCCCGTTCCGTTGGCGGCGAGCGCCGAGGGGCTGCCCAGGTTGCTCTTGTCCAGCTTGGAGCCGCTCGAGTCGCCATGATGAGGACCGGCTAGCTCCTGCATTTCCATAGACCTGTTGCAAGCGGAGAAAGGTTAAGACCCGCGGCGACCAACCTTACGGGCGTCCGTCCCCTACTCATGTTTGTTGGCCTGCTGCAGGAGATCCAGAAACATCCAAAGAACAAACATGAAACACCAGCTGAGGATTCCGCAAAACCGGAACCGCACGTCCTGCCGCGCTGGAGCGTTGACTCAAGCGTGCGTGGTGAGTCAGGGAGTCACGGTGCCCACAGTCACACTTTTTTTTGGGGGGGGTGTGGGGGGCATGGCACTTCAAAGCCAGAAAAGATGTGGGGGGGGGGGGGGGGGAGAATTCAAAGAAACCCGCATGTGCGTCGCGGTTCAGGAAGGCGGGTCCGACAGCTGCCCGTCAAAGCAGCAAGTCAGACTGACGGCTTGAAGCATTTCGCTCGCGCCGGACCAGACTTGGCTCGGCTTGGCTTGACAAAGTGAAACATTCCAACTTGGCTTTCACTCGCTCAATTCAAATTTTTTCTGTCAGAGTTAATCGGTGGTCTGGCCCGCCTCTTTCCAATGGGTGAAAAAGTGTGCCTTTCAAGCGAGGGAAAAGCCTTCTTTTGGGTGACTTTAGCCGTCGGTATTTCATAAAGTCTTCTTCTCTGCTCTTCGCATTAGGAGTGCGTGTCATGTCTCGATATTTACGCGTGCAGATGTGGAAAACGGACCACGAGGATTAGTGTCAAAAGAATGTGCTCGCATCCCACCCTTGCCACAGCGCACACTACGGTCTTTATGGTGAGGGGCCAAGCGGAGGTTCATTTCCTTCGTTCCACAAATGTGGACTTGATGGCGCTCCAACAGTCCCGCTGCAAGAAACCCAAGCGAGGTCATTGCGAGCGCGAGCTTGGCAGATGGTGACCAATTGTCCCGCCTGCCCCTCCCCCCCCCCCAAAAAAAGAGGTTGTTGCGGGCCACACCCAAGACGAAACTTGGCCTCCCGCTCGCTTCATGTCCAAAGGAGACGTGTGACAGTCCTTTAAGGAACACATATTTGAAGGTAAATGCGCATATTCTTTATCCACTGCGCACAACAGCTAGGAGTGAGGCTCGCTGTATATCTGTGTTGCGGCACAATGTCCGCTGAAAGAGCATCCTCGTTTTGTCCCGATCAAGGGCAAAGGCTTTCGAGTGCCATTTCGAGATTTTCACAAAACATTTATTTTTAAGTTGGCCGGAGCGGATTGACGGCCTTTCCGTTCATTTCTGATCGGACGCGCAAACGCTTTGAGCGACCGGCGCGGGGACGCAACGGCCGGACCTCGGATTTGCGGGTTGCCCAAACGTCGACTCACCTGCTGTCGGAAGGCTCTGGCACATGAGAGTCGCGCTTTGATTTCTCCACCTGCAAATGACGCAGAGCAGAAAACATTCAGGGATTCGTCGCATGACGACGACCACGCTTTGTTGACTTTGATCCTTCTCATTGGGCCAGCCCCCTTTTATTCCTCCACTCTTCCCTTGCTGAAACGGACTCCGCTTGGTAGTATTGGTGTTGAATCTGTGCCTTTCGTGGGGGGGCCTAGTGAGCGACGGCCCCGCCGCTTTACGTAAATATGCTGAGAAGTGGCCTCCGAGTTTGGACTTGAACTTTCACTTGACCTTGCCCGTGCCCGCTTCGAGCCCCCAACTCTCCTTGTTAAAGGGTGCAATGGTCGGCGCGGGGTCGGGTTAGGTCACAGAGAGAGACGGGGGGGGGGGGGGGCCGTCTTCCACCTCTCTTAGGCGGCCCACGCTTGAACGGCCGCCGCGTGACATTTGCTGACGTCATTTGGCTGCTTTATGAATGGGCGAAAAGCCATAAAAGGCCACACGCGCCGCAGCGGGTCCCCATTAAAATTCCTCCCTCTTATTTGGAACAGGAACTCATTAGGACAGTAAATGGAGGGAGGGGCCACAGGCAATGCGTAGCAGCTGCCCTCTAATCACTGTGTCAACACGCCGCCGAGGTGCGCCGGACACACACGTGGAGACGCGGGTTCCCGAGACGCTCGCTGAGCTCGTTCCCCGTGCCTTTCACGCCTTGTGGCGCGGTGGCAGAAGTGCCGCGGCATCCGTACCGAGAGGCCTTCTCACGCTTTGGACTCGCCCGTCCGGCAAAACGGGGCAGGTCAAATCGACCAAAGAAAAGGGATCCAAAGTGTCCTCCTTTCTGTCATCTTGCAGAGACGACCGGCACGCCCGAAGGGAGCCGCGCGTGTCGCCTGAGCCACTTTAGCGTGGGGAGGGGGACATGACGACCTTTGAAGCCGACGCCCGTCATCACAGCTTGCCCGACGCCGTGCGGACGGAGCGACAATCCCCCCGAAAACCAACAAGTCCAGGTAGTTTGCGCTCCGCCGATATTTCCGGGACTCGCTTTTGCGTTGCGCGATCTGTTCGAGCGTTTAAAGCGCAATTGGGAAGGAACCAGGCGAAATTAGATGTCACCTTGTTCTTATTCACGTCCCCCCCCACCACTTTTCGATGATGACGGGAAAAAGAAGCGCAAGTTGCCTTCACAAACCTTGAAATGCCCTCCGTTTTGTTTTGTGTTATTCATCCGGACAATTTGCACGAGGCGCCTTGCTCGGCATCAAGCCCGTCATTGTCAAATCACGTTTCGTCTTTCTGACAGCGGACGCTCGATGGACCCGCGCGACGCAACCACATCCAACGCGCATCGTCTGCCTCCTTTTCGCGCCGGATGTGAATTCCACGCCCTGACCGTCAACCGCATCTTAGCGAGGGCCACTTCCAATATGCCCAGGGTCCAAATATTAAGAAGCATCGAAACCTCATTTAGCCAGAAGGAAATGGGTGAACTGTCCTTATCATGGACTCCTAAAAATCCAACTTATTTTTCTTTTCAACTCTTGAACCAAAATGAGAAATGCTGCACCAAAAAAAAAAATCCAAACCATTTCACATATTGCCACATAAACCAGTGACAACAACCCCCGCCCCCAGAATAAAAAGGGCAAAGCCCCACAAGGAGCGCCCTACCTCAAGAGTGCGGTCAGGTCACGGCAGTTGGGCACTTGTGCACATAACGCAGTGGCGTCATCCGCCGGTCGACGCTCTCTCGCTCCCTCTCTCGCGCACGCTGGCCGGGTCCAATTAAAAGCGCATAAAAGGTCCCGCAGGTGCCACGTTGTTCTGCGTCTCGTTACGTGCTACAAACGGACGTTCATTCCCGCCTTTCATCGTTTGGTCTGGGGGGAAAAAAAAGCTCCTCCAAAGTTTGGAAGCCCGCGCTAAAAAGCAAATCGGCGGCGTTGATAGTTAACACTCTTGACTCGGCGCTCCATCCGTGCACGGCTGCTGCTGCCTCCCTCCAAAGTGGGGAGCGTTTCACTCACCCTTGCTATCCCCTCCTCCTCTTCCTCCGCTTCCTCCCTCCCTCGCTCGCTCGTCCTCACACGAGCTCTCTCACCTGTCACTCAATTCGCATTTGGAGTCCGTCCGCCGGACAACATTGCCCCCGCAAAGTCGAAAATGGACTCGCTTGAAGTTGAAACGCAGTCTGAGCGTGTGTGACGTGCACGTGGCGCGAATCCCATCCGTGCCATGGCAATACCGTACAAGTGCAGGTCAGACAATCAAATTCTAGCCATGCCACGCACGCGCGCGCGCATACACACAGACTCTTTTATGAGCACCTGAACACCCCCCCACACCAGTCGGCGTTAAAGGTAGCCACCTGGGAAGCGTGCCGGAAAGCCCAATGCGGGCGTCGATGCGCGCACGCTCTGGCCCGCTCGTCACATGCGCGCCAGGAGGACCACCACGTGTCGGACGGCTCCGGCGCTTTATTCTTAGCCGGGCGGGAGCCCCCCCAGTGGGCCGGCGGGCCAGGCTCGCCTCCCCCGCTGAAATATTTTCACAGCAAAGCGGGGAGGTGTCCTCAAAGGCGCCCCCCAGGAAAACTCAAAACCAAACAGTGGCGCGGCGTGGGCGGATCACGGGAGGGACAACAAAACGGGTCGTATATCGCGCCACTAAATGATTTTGTTGACGTTTGAGCATTTCTGAGCGTCCGCCGGCGCCGCCTCTGCGACGACACGGACGCGGGCGCCCGAGCGCGCCCGAGCGCGACCGAGGCCGTTTGTCTCCCGGCAGACCGAAACGCGCTTCTTTGCCATTTATCACTGCTACTAAATCTAGCCGCAGCGACTTCCCCTTCGTGACGTGACCGCAGCCTTTGATTTCTTGCTTTCTTGACTCGGGGGGTGTTACCTTGCGGAAAGTCCGAGCCCGACCAAATGGAACCAAAACAAAAGCAATATTTGCCAGAGGAAAACATTTCGGTGCAATTCAGACGCCCGCAAAGAGCAAAGAAGGAAAATCATTCGGCGCTTACGGCAAGAATATGAAAAGAATGCCGTCAAACGGCTGGGTTTCAAAATAAAACGCGCCCCTTTTATTTTGAAGCACTGCTTTTTAAAATTTGGGGGCACGGGGGGCACGGGGGACAGGGATGCGTGCCGCCCGTGTCCAAGCTCGCAGTGTGGACGGAGTACGTCTTGTGCAGCGACACGATTGACGAAACGCTCGGGATGGAGCTCGTGCAAAGGCAGAGTGAGTCGTGAGGAAATGAGGAGCCAAGTCACAATTTGGGGGGGAAGCAAACCTTTTGATGGGCAAAACAAAACAATGATCTGAAAACTGGCTATCCCACAAGCTGTCCCCCTTCATTTTGTCTGTGGCACCCACATCTCTTGCCCGCCCCCCCCACTCCCTCAAAACACTCGCCCCCCCCCCCCCCCCATTTGCGTGAGTGCTTCTCACCGCCGTAACTCTATCCCCCTTCCTTTCATGTAAAATACATTGTGCCTCCACTGCCCCCCACACCCCCCAGCAGTTGTGCCCCAGCCCGGGGGTGGGGGGGACTGTAAAACTATCCCTCATCTTTGTCTCCATAAATGACTGGACCCCCCTCCCTCCCCCCACCCACTCCTTTTTTTTTTCTTTCTTCAGGTGCACTTGGACTCTATACAAGAGAGCGAAAAAGGGAGGCGCTTTATATGAATTCCCTCCACACAAACACCCCCCGCCCCCTCCCACCTCTGTTTTTCGTCGGCCTGAGCCCGCTTTCGAATGTGCCACCTCGGGAAGAGTTTGTACCCCGGAGGAATCCGAGCTTTTGTTGGCAAATTGCCCCGACGAGACGACCACGCGGCGAAAACCGTTGTCGACCCGAGCCGTCGCCAGACGCGGCGACCTGACTTAAGGTCAACGCTCGCCCGGCCGGGCACATTCTAATGGGGTCCATGCGCGGTTATTATTCTCCATTCTTGGAGATGGTTGGGGGTGTCAACTCAATGCACAGAAATGAAAAGTAAGTGAGGGATGTGGCGCTGGCCTGTTCCGCGCTGTTAATTGTGAAGCGTTTGGCCTCCCCTGCCCCTGCCAGGCTAATCTGATGCGAGTGATTAAAACGAGCGCGCCCACACGGGGGAGAAAGCCACGCGGCTCCACGGACCGCTAGGCACATGGCAGCAAAGTCAGACGGTGGGAGATTGAACAGATTGTCTTCATTTCACAGGACCCGATGATGGACGACTCGGTTGTTTTCCCTCCGTTTGGCCTGGCGGGTAAGGGGACGCTCCGACGTCGTCGCCTCGAAAATGGCGTCACTCTCAACAAGGAGGCGCGATGGCAATTCAGTGGTCGCGGGACGGCGAATTAGCATTGGCGCCGACACGGAAAACTGCACAAGAAAAGCCAGGACCATCAGGTACGCGCACTCTCGTCGTCGGCGACCCCAAATCGCGCGCCATTAGCGAGCGGCAAAGAGCCGACTCTCGGCTCGTTCGCTTTGCAGATTTGCCCGAACGGACGCGTTCGTACAAACGGGCCCACTTGGATTTCGTGCTCGGCTTTGTTGAAGACGACGTCGGACCAAGGCTACGTCGCCATTTTAAATGCCCGTAGGCAGATTTGGACAGCGAACTCTTTGTCGGGTCGTGACGTCTTCTTCCTCCGAGGCATGTCGTGAAATGCGCCCGCGTTTCTTTGCGTGCCCACGGCCCAATGGGATGCTTCTATTGTCCAGGCGGCAATCCCATACACGGGCCAGCCTGATGCCGGCGTTGTTCTCTCATAGCTGGCCGTCCGCTTCTTGCCCCCTTCCTTCCTTCTCCCCTTTCACACTTCCTCGTACCGCCCCCCCCCACTTTACTCCCCGACCCCATTTCGACCGATTTGATTAGTTTGACGACACAAAGTGTTTTTTTAACGGCGCTACGATGGAGCAGCTGGCCGTTAGCTTTCATGTGGAGTCTTCGCTGAGAGCAGATGGCGGCCGTGCGTGCGCGACAGGCGCGATCCGTCTCCCGCCTGTTGCGCCCGAGCCTTTTTCAAGGATATCTACCTTATGTCGTGATGTCACAAGCGGCATTATTTAACAGGCAGCTGGGAGGGCCACTCATCATTTCATTAAAAGGCGTCTGAAAAAGGAGCTCGGGCGCCGATGACATTAGCTTCAATTATTCACGAGCGCGCCGCCGCTGCAGACGCGCTCGTAGCGCAGAGACGACTCGCTCTTCCGTCATTTGCTCAAAGGCAAAGTGGCCTCGGCGCGGGCTCCAAATACCGCCGCCGCGCGGACAGAAACGCGATTCCCCCGGCAGCCGAGCGGCAGAGGAAGTTCTCGGCCGCTCTGGTTCCTCCGTAAGCCATTTGTCGCGATAACAAGACAATGTGCTCCTTTTTTTTTTTTTTTGAGTCTCGGATTGGCCAGCTTGAACGGAAGGTGAAGCCGGAAACTGGAACGACGATCCGGCAGCACGTGGCCCAAGTCTTGAAAAGTTTTGTAGCAATCAATAAAGAAAGATGGCAACCTCGGAGACGCTCTCCACTCGGATGACCTCGCGAGCGAGCGTATGCGTAAAACAGAGAGCCAAACACCTTGACGCACTGAGCAGACGGCGGAGTGCAAATATCATGCGGTTTCCTGTCTGGTTGGTTTTCTCTCGAAAGAAAGCCCGCGGCGCTTTCCTCTCGATGGATTCTCCAGTCCGTTTGGCGCCTCATTCGCAGACTTTCTGCTCGGACGGTCGACGCTGACCCGCTGACCTCGCGCCTCCGCGACGCCCCGACCGCCTTTGTAAACTCACCAGCGCCAAGCTAATTATCATGTTGCACTTTTTTTTTTGGGTTGGGGGGGGTGGGGGCGGCAGGATTTCGCTGTGACGCTGCGCTCTCCCATCGAGCGCCTGCACTCCTTGTCGTCGGGCAGATTAAGAAAAGTATATTCCCAAAAATAAAAAGGCAATGGCGCTGACGAATTGTGGCGAGCGGGCTCGGCCTCCGTGTATGTTGATGCGAGTGGGACTGTGAAAGAGGGGTGCAACCTGACCCCCTGGCCCTCTTCTAACTTGGTCCGCTCAGTCGCTCGCTCGCATTAACCGGGACAGCTGCCGCACGGCGCGCCTCTCCCGGAACGCCGCGGCAAAACGGACGCCACTCAAACAACCTTTTCCCAACCGCCTCCACCTTATTGACTTTTTTTTTTCTCCCGGTGCGAGCAACAAAGTACCGTAGTTTAGGCAGCGGCCGTCGCGATACGCTGCGGCGGCACAAGAAGACGGAATCCTTTTTTCAGACTAGCATTTAGTGTGATGGCCACTTGACGACCGCATCAGCATCGGTTCGGAACGCTCCCTGACGCAGTACACGCAAAAAAAAAAACAAAACCTCGTCAATGATTTCTAGCTGGCGTCAATGCTAAATCAAACTCGGAGTTGACACCAGGACGTCATTATCGTCATCGTGTTGCGGGGGGGGGGGGGGGGGGGCGAATTGTTAACACCATTTTGCCACAGCTAAACAAGTACGTGACAACAGGTGGAGCGGGACAGTTAAACATGCTAAAAGTAGCATTAGCAAGCGGCGTTGGCTCGGAGCCAGGCTTCCTTCTCGCCCACCCCGAGGGACCCCAGACGGCAGGTCGCCCCCTCGGAGCGCAACCCGGCTGACGCGCGAAATGGAGGGGAGGAAGTGAAGGGCCTTTAAAGGCTAGCGGGGAGGACGAGGCGAGTGGGGGCGGGGGGGATTTGGGAGTATCCGGTATCAGCAGACAACTCCCCGAAAGCGGCGCTTTCTCGGTCACCCGAGACACGCCTCGGCTACTTTTACTACCAACGCTAAAGATTCCGCAAGGGAAAAGTGCAGTTTGTCGCTCGCTTGGGAGAATTTCCAAAAGTGGCGCTCCGAGCTAAAAACGAAAGAAGGCAACGAGAAGCAGAACATCATTTGCAGGCTCACTGTGAAATTGTGATGGCGGAAGCGTTCCCACAACATGTTTAGCCAAAGCCCAGATGTCATCTGATCGCCGTACATTGTTCATTTGATGAAGGCATTTTTTTAACCCCCCCCCCCATGCCCCACCCCCCTTTCTTTTGTCGCCCAGGCCTCAGGCGACCCGCGATTTGCCTCCTCGCCCGTCACATAGACCGAAATGTCTCCGGAGAAACGGTCAATTGAAGAATCAAGCAGAATTAGAGTGCAATGGTGACTCGGCGCGCGGCAACAAGGCAAGCTCTTGACGATGGTTTTGCTCTCGTTTCGAGAGTCTGACCAGCTCGTCCCCATCAAATGGACGACGGCCACGAAGCGAGGAACAATTCCAAAAGGAGCCTTGAAGCTGGCATTTGCTCAAACGCTTCAAATGTGCGTGCCGACGCCGAGATCTCATTTCCAACAGTGAATCAATGTGACCCACGCCAAGCTCCAATTCCCCATCAAAGTGATGTCATCGGCCTATTTCCAGCAGCTGGAGTAACCGAGGACTATCGGCCCATGAATATTTCATCGTGCCACAATGCCAGACAAGCCCCGTTTCTTCCTTTGCCCCCCCCCTCCCCCCCCCCCCCACTCCTCTCTCGGCCTACTGTCCACCGGGGTCGGGCCGTTATTCGAAGCGCCGGCGTCTCGCTGCGCAACATCAAAAGTGCGGGAAAAACAACGCAGTTCATGTCCCGTGGCCCACTTTGCGCTATTATTACAGAGCGGGCCGGCGGGTCGGAGCGGCAGGGTGCCATTAGCGGGGGTGGGGGGGGGGGGGGGTCCGAGGCTTGACGGAGGAGATGAAATTACACCTGATCTGGTAGCTGACTAACAACTTTGAAATGTGAGCACACCTTGTTCGCCGCCCAAATCATTTTCCCAACAACAATACGTCTCCACTCTTTCAGTAAGCAAAATGGGAAGGAAATGCTGATGTCACGCACAGATTGCGCTGCGGCGGCGGCGGAGCGCCTATGTGTTCACGTTTGTTCATTTGAGGGACGCTAAAAACTCAGTTTGTGTCTTGGAGTACAATTTGATTTCTGAAGACAGTCGTCATCACTTACCATTTGCTCGTTGTGGTCCTGTGAGGCCTCCATAGCTCGTGGCCTTCAAACGTCCAACTGCAAAAAAACAAAAAGAACAAAATCCTTTTTTTCCCGTGACCTCTCACTGGGGGCGGCAAACAATTTGAACTTATTATTATTGTCCTATCATCATTATTATGACAACCTGATGTGCTATAAATGAGGGCAGATTCAGACTCGGCACAAAAATGTAATCCAGAGAATGCTTACTTCTGTGTGCGTGTGTGTGTGTGTGCGTGCGCGTGTGTTGATGTGTCAGTGCGGGGTTCCATCAGTGTGTTTATGTGTGAGCAACAGGAGACGGACGGGAGGCGGCCGGCCGGCGTATCGTCTTCAGTTGAGGGCCAAGTGGAGAGATAATTGCACAAGTAAATATCAACAATGAAAAGAGAGACGCGTAAATGATCCGAGCGCTTGGCCCACAGACGCAGTCCGGGACAAGGACGCCGACCGGACCGGACGACGGCATTGTGACGTGATTGTGTGACAAGGTGAGACGGAGAAGATTCAAATGCCCGCCATTAAAAACAAACAACAACAACAAATGTCTAGAATGTACAGACTGTATAGAATGATGCTCTATATTGCTATAAGATACGATATTAAAGTGCTATTTTTCTAATAAATATTTGTATCATGTATTTTTTTTTTTTTGCATTTGCATTCACTGCTAAGGGGAGTTCCAATTTATGTTGCTCGTCAGTGACTAATTTGACTTGAGCAGCGTATCTAAATGTGGCAGGCAGGACCGACATTTCCCCGCTGGCTAAGAGTCAAACGTCCTTTTCATTTTCCACCGCCGGCCCTCGGCTGCAACCCAAGACAATAACGCATCTCTCGGGCCAATCCATTTGCGCACTCGCGCCGCCGATACCGCCGGGACACGCCCTCCCCTTTCTGTGAAATTCCTCTGACATGAACGTTCTCTTCAAAGCTGGACCGAATCGTAGGCTTTGCCCACTGCCTCCATTTGGCCCGGCGGGGATGAGAGCTCACCTGACACTGCGCGCAGAATCAATGATGCCTGCCATTTCCTCCACAGTGCCTCAAGAGAGAATTGTATTTCTCAACTGTAAGGTACGCTGATTAAGGTGACGGGGGGGGTTTGGAGCGGGGTCGGGTTCGTAGGACTCGAAGGCGGCCTACAATGTGATCATCATATATGTTGAACAAACCGCAGTCTGAGGTTGCGGTGGAAAGGCGAGCGTGGATCGGACCGCGCCCATAACTTGAGAGTCGGATCGATTCATCTTCAATATTTCTTCATGATATTACACGGACACGAGGTCGCTCCAGAATGAATTGGAGGCCTAACACGGAGGCATGGACAAATGGGGGGTGGGGGCAAACAATCAACAGAGGCGGAAGGACTGAAATATGGTATCGTATTGCAGCGGATACGGCACGAGTCCAACTTGAATTACATTCGACCCCATCAAATCGTTTGCTCCTGATTTGATTCGATTTGGAGCATTTGCCGACGGATACCAAGTCCCGAGGGGCCATAGTTGAAGCTTGTTTCAACGTACCCCGTTGACACCGTTTCCACCGCCGCTGTAACGTTGCCGTTTCACGTCGTTCGTTTTGCATTTGCACCTTTAGAGCGTCAACTTTGTGAGAACGACCCCCGCAAAATTGCCAAAAGGCCTTCGTTAGGACGAAGCGCGGGAAGCCGACGGCCGCCGCCACCCTGCCTTACCAACAAAACGTACAGCGCGGGATTGCCCTCTGTTGCCAAGCAACACTTCCGGATCCGTTGTTGTACTTCCGTCTTTGTGGGGGGGGGCTCAAATGTGTTCATTCGTGCTTAAAATAAACCATGAATACCTGATGCTGTCTTGGGTTTACAACAGTAAACCTCTCGCTTGTATCTCTCTCTCACACACACACACACTCACACACACAGGTCATTTATTCCAAATACTCCAGTGAGTATCAATCATATTAGTGCGTCCCACAATCCTTTATTTCCAGAGCCGAGGAATGACATCTGCACAAGTCATCCCGGTTATGCATCTATAGCCCTTGAATTTACGTCTGCTCCATACGCACGTGAAATTTAATCTGGCAGCGTGCGGGATTAGCAAGCGGTAGCCCCCGCATAAACCGCAATGTCGTCGAAGGCGGGCCAGAGAGGTGGAACGCGGATGCCAAGTGGGATGAGAAATGACCCGGGGGAGCTTGTCCCTCCTGGTCCACATATATCGTTTCGCTCATCCGGAGTGATATTGGGACCACAGAATACGGAACATCCATTTGACCGCGTGGGAAGGCAAAAAAAAGATACCTGGAATCACGTGTCGTTGAAAAAAGAAACGGACCAATTATTTGAGTCAATCATTCCTTGCAAATGACCAGCAATAGTAAAACAAATCCTCACGAAACCAGCGTAAGACAGATGGACGTCACCCCCAATGTCGAGTCCAAATACCCGAGTGAATTTTATCAAATAAATGCCCCCCTAAAATAATGTAAATATTTAAATGAGAAAAAAAAAATACTCAATTGGTGTGATTGTTGTTTATTCATTAAAGGGTTTCAATATCGACATGATCATTAAAAAAATTGAAACAATCATTTAAATGGAAAAATTAACCAGAAAATTCAGCGTGATAATTATGACACATGAGTGTCACCTCAAATGTCCAGTCCGGAATTTCTGGTAACGCCCCCCCCCCCCCCCCCGCAATAAATAAACTTTACATGTGGTCATTTAGATTTGTCAATATTTTATTTATCTTTTGTTGTCTTTCTAAACAAAAAAAATAGTTTTGATATTTAAGTAGCCGCTTTTTGAATTCGGCACTAATTTCAAGTCAAAAAAGTTGAACACTTTAAAAACAATTGAAGTGCATGTTTAGTGTCACCCCCCCCCCCCAGTACACACACACACACGCTTTATAACATGTTGTGCAAATGACCACTTGTACAGATGTTGATTTTTTTTCCAATATTCTGTAACAGTTGTGTACACAATAAATATGTACATGAACTATTTTACCACTACTAATAAGTACTCAATGAATATTTGTGAAATGACGTTCCATTTGAATGCAGAGGATTGTTCATAATGATTACCGATTTTTCTTGCATCCAGCACACTGTTATGAAACGATTGATACACGAATAAATGTTCTACCTGTGCTGTGTTGACCAAGCGGGCTGCTCTCGGCTGCGGTTTACTTGCTGCTGCAGCTCATCATCGACACGGGCCGTCAACCGCATCGGAGCTCGGAGTCCCCGAACAAACTCTGAACGCAGCAACAAGCTGCCAAAGTCGCGACGCGGTACAACTTTGCGCGGAGTCGCAGTCCGAGTCAAGTCCGAGTCGGAGGAGGCGGCGGGAGAGGCGCCGGGGCTGCCCGAGAGCCATTCGGAGCCAACTTCGCCATTGACCAAGTGAGGAGCCCCGCGGCGCGCGCGCGCCTGCGCACTGGCGACGCCGACTCGGAGGGCCAAGTGAGTGATGGGCTCAAGATGGAGGCGGGGGGGAGGAAGGAGCCCGCTACTCGTCTTCGAATTGCGGTCGTCTACCTTTCTCTTTCGATGTCATTGCGCACAATACACGACGCGTGGCCAATTTGACTGACGTTGCTTAGTTTTATTGAAGCCACTCGTGTTGCTAGCTAACCGCTCGCTAGCTCTTACTCAGTCTCAGGAATTGAGCCAACACCTCACACCAATTGAAGTCGTTTTTGATGATTCTAATCCAGACCGTTTCATAGGTTTGGGGCTACAATTTCCAAGATTTATTCAACCGCACGAGGTTGGTTTACAATTCCAAAGAGTGTCACTTTCAATGACTTGACTTCCTTTCGGTTGATGAGAACACATTTGCAAAGTCTTTTCATCGGAGATTTGAATTCAACACTCGACGTGTTCCTGACTGCAACTGTTCATATTCCTTTTCAGCCAGCCCCGAGCTGTCGGCCAGGGTGGGAAGATTCACGAGACCCGAGACCCGTGCCGAAGCCAACCGGCGGCAGCGCAGACCGCGGACCCAACATGATGTCATTCAAGATGTCTTTATCATAAGCACTGTAACAACACAGCGGTATGTCATTCTTACTTGGCACTTCTCCAAAGTATATCAATGATGACAAAAAGAACAAGTTGAAATCATGAAAGCTAAACGGCAAATGAAGTACACAAGAGCTACTTTCTTTTCCCCTCCACTGAGTTCAGCAGTAGCCGTAGCCTAGCTAATGCAAAAAGCTAAATCGTGAGCGTTTGCCCATGAAAGTATTGCAAGTTGCGCAGCTATTTTACACTGTAAATCTTCAGGTGAGCCGGATTACAAAAGCAAAATATTGCACTCTGGGGGATCATGGATTGCAAAGTATGATTCAGGAGTCTGCGTATGAGCATTTGATCTTTACAATGTGTATCGCGATTCAAACAAAAAACGGCCAACAACTTCTGTCTACAAACCCGCTCCGTCAAGATTTACACGTCGCGGCCAAATAAATGAGGAGCACAAGCTGTGACAGAGCCCGAAATAGCAGGAAGGCGCAGCGGCGACCCGCCCCCTGGAGTGCCGCATGTCAGGCGAGCTTTGAACACTTGGCAGAACACGATGCGCAAAGGAAGCACGTCCGGGTGTTTTGGGAGGTGTCGCACCGTGACATTTCAGATGCGAGCCCTCTATTTGTGAGGCCGGCCGTTCTCGCAAAGGCTGTGAGCTCAAAGCCCACAGGCTACCCGCGCAAAGGCCGCAAAGCCAGTCACGGCGCTCCCTCTTTTCGCCGGCCCTCAAAGAAAATGGCCGCCGGCTCTCCGCTATTTATACACGATGCGCGGCGCTGACGACGCAAAGCGAGAGGACGCTTCCAGAAAGTCCAGAGTGTCGGGGCGCAAAGATAAAAATACCCAGTGAAAGATGGATCATTTTGTGCCCGTGCCGTTTGGACGCAAAAGGCCGCACAGTCAAACAAACAAAGCTCCCTCAATATCTGAGCTGAGCGAGCTGCGGCACGGAGGACCGAAGGGAAACCTTTGACACCTGTTAAATTCCTCGAATGTCCTTCCACCGAGCGAGCGCTCCAGTGACCCAGTCACTATTTTAGTGGACCTTTTGTGCGCAAAATAAGATATCATGCCGGAATGACGTCCGATGCGGCGACCGTCTTAGTGGAGGTTCATCGGCTGCTCAGTAAGCGCAGTCGCTGGTCTCGAGACAAAGTGAGGCAGAATTTGGATGTGGGATTGGATCTCCTGGCAA
This sequence comes from Hippocampus zosterae, assembly GCF_025434085.1. Taxonomy (NCBI): domain Eukaryota; kingdom Metazoa; phylum Chordata; class Actinopteri; order Syngnathiformes; family Syngnathidae; genus Hippocampus; species Hippocampus zosterae. The sequence continues at coordinate 425,096 of NC_067469.1, forward strand.
GCCGGAGGAAGGCTTTGTCTCTCTCGCTCTCGCTCTCTTTTGTCCACACTGAAGCTGCGCTTGGAATGCCCGCTATGTTGTTTCAGCTAATGAATGAATAAGGCAAAACAAACAAAGAAGGGGAGAAAATTCAAAGAGAAGGAGGGAGGGAAGAAAACACGGCCAGGAGGAAATGGATGGAGACGGACGGGGCCTGCAAGCCACCTCCGGCTCAATTCTTACTCGGCTCCTCCGTTGCGACCGCTCGTTCAGGATTGTTTGTTTTTCATGTTGACATATCAAGCCTCTCTTTTTTTTTTGTTTGTTTGTTTCAATCGCAAAAAAAGGAGGAATGTAAAACAGATTAGCGATTATCCTTTAAGCGTGCTTGAAATAACAGCATTGAACTCTTTTGAATGCCTACTTGAATATGCTCTTGTTTTTTTGGGGGGGTGGGGGGTCACTTTTCATTCGGAGGCTGAGTTTAAGCGCCCTGCGTCCTCGCCCTCACGAAGGCGCCGTGTGCACCCTCCGGTTTGTGTAAGGTTCCGGGTGCAGATTGAACGCGTCACAGGAGGAAGGCCGCTCTGAGCAAAGTGGCCAAGTGCTGTCTGCTGTTCTCTCACTCTGCAATCCTCCCGGGAGTGGATCAATAGTCGCTCAGCATCAGGTTACCGTTAATGTCTTCATCTCTTTTAACCAGGCACTGAATATGTGTGTGGGGGGGTGTGCGTATACCACAATTAAATGGCCCACACTCACAGCGCCCCCTAGGGAGACTCGTCGGAAGCAATGATGAATGAATGAATGATGAACGATGACTTGACTTGAGCAGGGCTGTGCCTTTTTCCATTGATTGCCTGGAGGGGCCATTCGGGATCATCCGCCCGCACCTGGGCTTTGGGCTTCGGGCTCCAGGCTCCAGGCTCCAGGCTCCAGGTCCGCGCTTGGAATTATGCCGTCGGATATTTAGCACTGGAATCTTTACACGTCACGTCCAGCCCAATGAACGGTCGCACGTAAAGTGGATTGTATCCCGACAGAGATGCGGGCGCTTGTGACTGGGGGAGACGGCTTGCGTCCTTGCGAGTATTGTCTTGAGAACGTCTCGACGTTGCTCGGCACTTTGGAGGTTCTTCTTTGGAACTTTGAAAGAGCTCAGAAGCTCGGGTGCCGCTCGCCGCGCCGCGATTGAAAGAGGACTTTTTACACCTCGGTTCCGAAATTCAATTTCGGTTTCAATCCGGTTTCAAACGACAATATAGAGGAGGAAAAAAGGCAAAGACTTCGGTGGTTGTCCTCCTTTCAGTACTTGTCATCCCTCCATCCCAATCAATCTCTCCCTCCCGCCTCCCCCGCGCCTAATGCACTCTTTCATGTGCTCTCCCGTTACGCCGAGGTTGTCCCCCGTCTCCGTCACCCTCCTGTCTCATTGCTCTCTTTTGTAGCGTTTTGTAACATGATCCCCCCCCCCCCCCCCCCCGCTCCCAATTTTCTCCCCCAGGGTGGTCCTTTTAGGGGCGACCTGGCGCTCGAGTGGTTAGCGCGTTGACCTCGCAGCGCAGAGGTCGTGGGTTCGATCCCGGCTCCGGCCTTCCGCTGTGGAGTTTGCATGTTTTCTCCGTGCCCGCGTGGCTTTTCTCCGGGTCCTTTGGAGTCCTCCCACATTCCAAAAAAGATTCACGGCAGGCTGATTGAACACTCCAAATTGTCCCGAGGTGGGTCTCCGCTAGCTGCCAACTGCCGTCTCACGCACACAAAGAGGCAAATTGAGCGAGTCTCCGGTCAAGCGTCTTTCACTGCAGGCTCCAAATTGAAGACGAGGATTAGGAGGAAGGAGGGAAGAATTGAGGGACCGCTCATGTCCTTACATACCGACGACAACAAAAAAGCACACACACACACACTCTGGTAAAAATAGACTGCAGCGAAATGGAGAGGCTCATTTGTCATCTCTATCAGTGTCAATGTGTTTTTTCTTGCTCATAGCCAAACTGGAGCTCAACTTAAATGTTCCGTCCATTGATAACAAATTCAAAGTCCCGTTCTTCACGCACGCACAGTCAGCGGTGAGTCGGAGTGCATGGAGGCAATGCTGCGGTCACACCTGGGAATAGTCTCCCGGCCAAGCCGCTCAAGGTTTTTTTTTTTTGTGTTTTTTTTTCTCGCGCGTTTGCCGTTTCCTCTCTGGCTGAAAATGATATTGACTTGACTTTTGTTGGCCTCGGGATGGATACTTATTTTCATCAGAGAATTTGTTTTTGCACTCGACTAACACATACTGAGAGCGGAAGCACGTTTGCATCGATATGACCTGCCGTGCAATTCAAAAAACAAGTCCAACCACCTCCGCCTGTGCCAAACGGTGTCCCGCGGGGATCAATATCTTTTTTTTTTCTTTTTAAATCTCACCACGCGTTTGTATGTCACACGTGATCTGGCAATGCAAATTTCACTTGTGATTTGATTGGGATTAAAGCCAGTTAATGGCTTTCAGACCAGCCCTAATCCTTATTTAATGAAGGCCTCGGTGGGCTGGCAGGCCTGGACGGGAGCCCGTCATGACTCAAGTGGACATTTGGGCAAACACTCCACCGGAAGCGCAGTGTGTGTGTTTATAAGACTCGTAAGCATACGTGTATAAGCAGCAAAAACATCCATGTACAGTGTGTCAAGTTTTGAATGCGCTGATCTTATCAAGAGGCTCATTCTTAAGATAAGATAAGATATCCTTTATTCGTCCCACACTGGGGAAATTTACAGCCTCCAGCAGCAAGAATGTATGTGTGTGTGTGCGCGTGCAGTGGTCGCCATGCTCACTTGGGCGTGCATGTTCTCACTCCCCATCGTCCCTATGTAACAGGAGCCGCCCCCCCCCTCTCGTCCACCCAGCCCTGTCAAAAATAAAAATCATTTGTCCGCTGCGTGCGTCTGTCCATTAAAAATGCATGGCGTTCAAGGGGGGGTGGGGGTGGGGGGATGAGGGTCCGTGATCCTCAGGGGACGAAAGCTGACACTGGGCTCTCCGGAAGGGCATCGGTCGTACCAAGGTGGACAAATGGCTTCCAAATAGAAAAGTGGACAGAAAGGGGGGATCAATATGTCCAAAAACTAAAATGGCCGTGTCCCTCGTCCACGGCCAGGTTGCACCCCAAAAAACGGCCCGACATCCATAAATGAATCGTCATGCTCAACTTGATCGGATTGCTTCACGCCTCGCCATTAGAGGCAAGCATATATGAATATAGACGCGCAGTAGACGCCCTGAAACGGCGTCTTTGCTATCACACACACGGGAAAGGAGAGCCAGAAAGGTGGCCAACGCGTTGTCATTGAAGCCGGCAGAAGAGCAAAACGCTCCTGCACAAGCTGCTGTTTGCCACGGCTCACACACACATCTTACATGCTGCCCCACCAGGGGAAAACCTCGAAAAAGGCGCACGCGTGTCAACGTCCACTCCGACGGCCACGTGTCTTTGCTTGCACCGGGGATACGCTCCACCGAGCGCCTTCTTGCTCAAACGAGCGGCCCGCAGAACAAGTTTGGCTGGAAGACTCGTTCGTGGCCCGACGTGTGAAAAATGCTCACGCCGAGGACTGTCGTATTGAGCGTTGTCAAACGGGGGGGTGGTTTTGCTCCCACTAATTTGTGTGTCCACGCTCCGTTTTCCGCTGCGGGCTGGTGCGGAAAGCACTTTTTTCCTTCTTTGCTTCACTCCATCTGCTTCCTATAAGCCTTTTGGAGGGCCAGCGGCCATTTATTCACACACAAGCCAAATCCCCTCCCCGGCCAAACAACCCGGTGCTTTTTCAATAGGCCGGTCAAATCTGGACCCAATTAAACGGGGGACCCCCGCTCCCCTCACCCTTTTTTTAGATTTCCTTCACACCCATCTTGAGGAAGACTCAAGATTAGAGGAATAGTTTTCTTATTGCCGACGACTTGTGCAGAATGCCACAGGATAATAATTGAATCCACGTGTGGACCACATTTGGGGGGTCGGGGGGGGGGGGCGTGGACGACAGTGGTGGCCAGTCAAGAACAGGGTGTGTTCTTTTTGTGCTATGATATTCATTTGTTCTCAGCAGCCGAGCGTTTCTCTCGCTGTACCGTTTCCCTGAATGGACGCGAGTGTTTGCTCCGCCCGGCTACGATCTTTACGATCGGTAGCCGAGTATGTCGTGTTGGCATTGGCGCAGTTTCATGGACCGATGGCAGTTGAAATTCATCGATGCAGGGCCGGCGCTCCGGCCCTCGCCGATGTCGGACTTTTCCCGTCCTCTGATTGGTTGGTCAGAGCGGCACTCGTTACTCGGACGGGAAAAACACACCATCTGTGCGTGCAGTTAATGGCAAGAAGGTGTGGCCGTTTAGCATCCGCGACTACCTTCTGTCCGTAGCAGCAGCTTAGCGACGAGCGTCAACGTCGGGCGCGCTTGCGTCCTACCTTTTAGGGGGATTGGCTTCCTCACAGGACTCCACAGTGAGAGCTTGTGTTCTGCGCTCTTCTTTCTATCGGCACTGACCCGTCACGCTTTGGCTTCCGGCGAATGTCGTCGGGGAATGAAAGGCCACTTGTTGGGACACCGCTATGGAATCGCGCTTGTCTGCGCCCGATCATTCTAAGTGGCGTTATTATGAAGGAAAGCGTCAGGAAATCGAGTCATCTGGTGCGGCGAGTGGGCTGCGGCGCCGAGGCGAGGCGAGGGCAACTGGAAAAACAGACGGCAGGTGATTGTGATTCATGTCTTCCTAATTGTAATGGACTTCAATCCCGTAAAAACAACACGCGGTGTAATTGGCGTGCACACGCGCAGCCCCGCGCCGCGCCTAATTGTGCCCACCTGGTAAAACATCATTTAGCGCGGCGCCCCTTTCCGTCGACTGACACTGCTCTTACCTCGTGCGTAGTGTGTCGCGGGAGTGACCTCCTCTGCCCTTAGCCGGCGCTTTGATCCCCGTCGTTGGATCGATCCGTCCCAAAAATCAGCCTCGGAAGCGGCTACGGACAAAACTTGCGCGGCGTCGAAGCTCTCAGCGGTTTGGCAGATTCTTCCTGAAAGATGGTTCTCCATCCCAAAACAAACCTGCTTATTGCGGCTGGTTGGATGACTTGCACGGGGTTGTCAAACTATTCCGTGTCCGCACGCCTGTATTGTACCGCCCCCTAGTGGCCAAGTCCACTTGCACGGGGTTGTGAAACTACGACTGCGTTTGTACTGCCCTCTAGTGGCCAAGTCTCGGGCACCGTAACAATGAACAAGAATATCATCCTCTTCTCTTGACTTCCTTCTAGCGGCACGTTTCGGTGCATGCTGCCATCCTGCGGTTGAAGGGGAAAACCTCCGCCGAGGCTTCAGAACGACCATCCGGCTCAACGAGGACCCGTTGGAAAACGTTTTTGAAGGATTTGTGGTTCCCCCGGAATGTTCTGATCGGGTCCCTTTCAAGTGAAGCTTCATTGACCGAAGAGAAATGGCTACCCAGTGATGCGGAAGCGGCAAGCAAGCTCCTATGGAGCTATGTGCAACGTGGATTTGTGTGTGTGTTTGGGCGGGGGGTCGCACGGAACCTGCAACCGAACCCAAGACCTCTCCACTTGTTTGTTTGTTTTGAATGTATGTGTCCATCCATATTCAACACCGCTTAACCTGAGCAGGGTGGCGGGATCTGCCGGCGCCTATCCCGGCTGACTACGGGCGCACCCTGAACTGGTCGCCGGCCGCTCACGGGGAACACTTCATATCTGGAGCACAGCTCTTTGCGGCGTCTGACATTTTTCTCCAATTCTCACGGGAACAAGGAGTGCAACAAATGACGGCATCAGCTGCAACCAAATGTGTCTCCCTCCCTCCCTCCCTCTTGCCTTTTTTTCCCTTTTGGGCTGACGTCCAACTAAACTATTAGCAAGTATGGGAGTCCCTCTTCCACTTCTCCCCTACCTCGGGGGCAGATGGCCAAGTTTACTTTCTCCCAGGTGGTCCCCGTTGGGATGTTGGGGGAGGGAGGGGGGGGGTCCTGCCACCTCACCGCTGATGTATTAGGTGAGGGCCCTTGAAGTGACATCGGTGCATTTCTTTTATTGTGGCGGTGCGCCGACTTGTAGAGGTGAGGTGTGATGAAACTTGATGGGGGGGGGGGCCTTTCCTTGAGATTCACTCCGCGGCGGCTGCGTGAACCGATCCTCTTACGCCTCCGCAGGTGGTTGGCGACTGACGCCGGCGCTGCCGCGCCGCCTTTTTTTGACCAAATGCGAACAGAAGAAGCGGGCGATGGCAGTCACAGACGTTGCAGTGAACCGTGGCGCCCGAGTGGGCAAAAGTGACGTGTGCAAAATCCGTTTGGAGGCGTTGCTGTACTCCGATTAGGTATGGATGGGATGATGGTGATCATAATAGTCATAATAATACCTTTATTTTGAAAGCGCTTTTCAGAGTACTCAAAGACACTTTACAAGAGTTTCTGGGTAGAATGAGCCGTTCCGTTCCATTCCAGGCTATTGAGATGCTGCGACAAGATTGTGGGGAGGCCCAATAAAACTTAGCGTAGCGCCGTCAATTTGTCGTTGGGACTTCACCCGTTTACGTCTGTTGCGAAGGGGGGAGTGGTTCTGCTCTGCACTTTTCGCACTTTTCAACCTAAAGTCGTCCTTCATGTTGAGGCCAACGTGTTGCAGGGAAACCTATTTTCCAAACGGCCGCATTCTCCGCCGGCCTGAAAACGGTTTGCGAGGATGACTTTTTCTGTAAGTTTGAAAGCATGTGTACTTGGCAACAAAACGGGGACGGTGGAAGGGATGCGATCGGAAAACGAGCTGAGAGAGAAAGAGAGAGGGAGGCCTTTTGTCAGGAGGCATAAATAACTGTCTGCGGGATGTAAACATCGCCGGTCACAACCCAGCAGAATGAAAACAAGCGCCGTGGGCAGGATTCATGCACATTCCCCCTTCCCCCGTATCCCCAGCGCTCCCCCCTTCATCTCTCATTCAAGGGAAAAAAACGACTTCCCTTTTCGGCCTTTAACTAGCCAAGTAGAAGCCTTTTTTTTTTTTTTAAGAAACACACATTTCTTGTTTTAAAGGTCATTCTTTTGCAGGCCAGCGTTCGCCGAGGCAAAGGCAACCACATCCAGACTGCCGCTTATCTGCTCCGGTTTGACTCTTCTCCCAAAAGGGAGACGCGGATAACGGAGGTGAGGTCTCGCACACACACAGACACACACAAAAGAGCGTCAAAAATGATACAAATAGATGACGTATATTTCGAGCATCTGACTTGACGAGACATAAAAACAAGTTTGGCAGAATAGCTTTGACAAAGAGGAGGCCGATTGTCTTTGGGCCAGCAAAGACAACAAAAGGGTGACTTCAACAAACAAAAGCCAACGCATTTAAATAGTTGTTTGTTTTTTTACGGGAACGAAAGGAGGAGCGGGAGGAGGGTGACGTCCCTCCCCCGCCAGCCGTTATTCCCACTCCAAAGTCTGCGGCGATGAGACGCGCGAGGGCTCGACCGGTCCCAAAGGCGGCGAAAGAAAGTCAAAGGGGGCCGGATCCAAAATGCGGCTCGGCTGTTTGGTCACGACGCGGTGGTGCCGCATAAGCGCGTCGAGCTCAGCATTTCCTTCAGCTCGTTGTCGGGCTTGCCCGCGCCCAGGAAGGGCCACGTCTGCGGAGGCAAAAGGCAAGATGAGCGCGTGGGGAACAGGCACATTCTAACCTCGTCTCAGATTTCGTTGGGCCCTTCAAATGCATCCGCCTCAAATTGATTGAAAAAGCGAGCGCCAGCCGTCGCTAATATTCTGTAACCGCGTTTTTCGGTGTGAGCGCGATGGTCTCTGGCCAAGCTTTCGGGGGACGAGAAGCGGGCTAAGAGTTGCTGATTGGAAAATCTGTCATGTTCATGCGCGCTCGCATATTTCACTTGGAATTAGGACACGAGATGGCATGTGAAATGTCTTTTCTTTGCGCATTTGAGCCTGTAGCCGCCTTGCAAGTCGAACTCGCTCATGTTGGAAATGAATCCACTTCTGATATTTGCCACTTTTGTGATTTTCAAGACGCGCGAGTACTGGCGCTGTTCCAAAAATAGCCCTCAAAACGCACTGCAAGCAAACAATGCCAGTGATGGGAAGCCATAAATGACAAATAGTCGCTACGTTTCTGGGGGCTGCGTACGTGACCCCGAGACCTATTTTTACTCTCCCTGCGCATTTAGTGCGTCTTTTGCATCTGGTCTCCTTTTGGCATACGCGCAAAAGCCGCGAGCGAGGAAGCCGGAAAGGAAGGCGGTGCGCCGGGCTCACCAGGTTGACGGGGTGGATGTAGCCGCTGTCGTACTTGTCGTTGGCCAGCACCTGCCTGAGGTGCGCGATGTAACTGGACGCCAGGCGCAGAGTGTCCAGCTTGGACAGCTTGGTGTCGGCCGGCACCCACGGCAGGGACGTCTTGAGTCTGGAGAAGGCCTTGGACAGCACGCGCATGCGGGCCCTCTCCCGCGCGTTGGCCGCATTCCTCTGCACCTGTTTGCCCTCCCGCGGGGCTCCGTCGCCCTCCTCCTCCCCGGCGCAGGCCTGGCGGGCAGCGGCCTTGCGCGACGCCGTCCTGCGCCGCTTGGCGGGTGTCAGGCGCGGGGCGGCCCGCCCCTCGCCATTGGAGCTCTCCTCGGCGCTCTCCGCCGAGGCCAACTTGAGGATGCCATCCAGCAGCGGCTCGTCGTCCGCCTCGCTCGGGGAGCCCGCGGACATGGCGGGGAGCGCTGGCGCTGGCGCTGGTGCGGGCGGTGTGCGCAGGCCGGCTTCGGAACGTGGCCTCCCGGGGGCTGCCTGGGTGTGCTCATGAGTGGCGGAGAGCGTCGCCCGCCCTCTTTGTTTTATCTCCGCCGGCAGCGAGGGCGGCGGCCCGCGCGGATGGGAGGAGACCGGGACGCGCGCGGACCTCCCACATCTTGCGCTTTTTATTGGACGCGCTCAAAAAAAAAAAAGCGCCTGATATCTGGAAGTCGGATCGGACCTCGCGCCGCGACCCTCCGGCCCCCTGCGCCTGGCGGAAGTGGACCGCGACGTGAAATTTGTGGCGCCGGTTGGGAATACTCAAGAAAAGTCCGAGATACTTGTGGAAAGTGTAGTCCAAGTCAAAGCCACGCCCTGCGTGATAAGCATCACAAAGCGCTTTCTCGCCATATGCAAGTCTTTCCCTCTGTTGCCCGGCGCCCGGCGCTCGTATCGAGGGACGACCGATTATCCCAGCCGTTATTCACGTCGTCGGCAAAAGCTGATGTTGCCTGAAACCTAAAGTGCACGCCAGGTGCAACTCTTATTTTGGAGCCACCGTCGGAGCTGCGACGTTGACTGTGGATGGCGGCGCCTGGCCTCTTGAGCGACGCGGGCGTCGAGCAATACGAGTGTCGCCTCAACTGGCCGGTGGCCCAGCAGTGAGGTGAAAGGCCAAAACAGAAAGCTACGCAAAGTAGCGCCGACAATAACCCGGCGTCCGCCGCGTTTTCCACTTCCCACTTCTGATCCACACGAGCCACCGAATGAGACTCATAACTTGCAGCGCAGTGTGCCAGGGTGGAGCGCGAGGACACGGGCTGGGGTGTGGGGGGTCCACATCTCAAATGGCAAACCGGCGCTTCGGGCCCCCTCCTCCTCGGTGCCTCGCAATCCTCCGTTTGGCCTTGCACGCGCAACCTGCAAAGGTGAAAATGGCGGCAATAGCGCAGGCAAGATGGCGGCACACAAGAAGAGAAGAAGGCGAAGGCATCGCAACAGAGGAGGCCCCGTCCCTCATGGGTGGGCTCGCATTCAAACGGGAAAGACTCGGCGAGATTGATGATGTCCCTGCGAGCTGGGAGAAGGATGCAAATAGCTTGTGGAAAAGGAAAAAAAAAATTGTTTGCTGAAAAAACAACCTCATTTTTACGAGCGTTATTTAGCCTGCTGAAATTGCTTCACTTCCTTGTCATCGTTGTTCTTCGGCCAAAGAAATTGGCTTGATAGCTCCGTGCAGAATCTGCGGAAAATTCGGCCCCGAAGCCACACGCAAATCAGCCCCCCCACCCCAAAAAAAAGGACCCAAAGGCTGCCTGCGTGCCACCTTGGGTTGCAGTTGCCAGTTTAGGGCCAATTTGAGATGGTTCCGGGGCTCTTCCGTCAGTTTCATGGAGGAGCAACGTGAATTTGGGTGGGCTGGGTCTCTTCTGGGGCGACCGACAAAAAAGTCTCGGGAAGCCGCGCTGCGAACGAGCAAAGAGCTTTGCCGTTTTGCTTGGGCGGGGCCGTTTCCTCCCGACTTGGCGCTTGCTTATGTTTCTCATCAGATGAGGGAAGCTAAGCTAGGCTAGCGCTGTTGCCCAAAGTATTCCCCCCCCTTTCCCCGTCGGCTGTGACACAAGGCAACAGGTGGACGTCGGGGCGTCGGCGGGGTTCGCTTGAAGAAAGACAATCGGGCCGGGGAGGGGGTACCCGGGCCCTCATGGAAGGACGCGCCGCTAATTAGCCAGTTGCGTGTCAAAGGTCACTGCGGTGGTCCGATGTCACCATTAAGGGACGGCTTCCAGATGGCGCAAACAGGCTCATCTCTTCTCATCTCATACGACGGTCGGGCCGTCGCAAGGCTGGCTTTTGAGGCACATCGAGCCTCGTTTCTGACTTGAGAGTCGTTGTCCTCATTTTGCTCTGTTGTCCTGAAAACGGCGCATTTGCCAAATAGAGATGCAAAGAGGAGCCTCGATCACGCCGCACGCTCGGCCATGTGGCCCAAAATGGCAAACCGAAAAAAAAAAAATCTTGCGTGGTTTTGTCACACAGAGAAGAAAATCAGAAACCTCAGAGAAAAGCGGGGGCGGGGGCGGGGCCGGGGGAGAGTTGAATCAAGCCAAAACGAAGCATTTTGCCGCGCAAGGAAAAACAACTGTAATCTGTGAGTGAAGCCGGGGGCGAGAAAAACATCATCCATCTTTGTCCGAGCACTCCGGCTCTCTGTCCATTATCACGACCCCTCCCCAAACTCCCAGCAACCCCCCCAACGCACACACACGTCCAAGATACACACGCACACACACACACTAGGTTGCTTCTCCCGCCGAGTCCATCTTGAGGAGCAAAAATCAAAGTCCACAACAGAAAATAAAAGAGGAGGAAGAAAAAAAAAGCGAGGTTGCCGAGAGTGCAAAAGACCCGATGGGGGAGTTTACGAGGACAGGATGCGGCAGACAATAAGAGAGAGTTATGAACGTGTTTATTGCATTGATGCTTGTATTTCCAAAAAGACAAACGATTCCTTTTGATATGCTCTGACAGGAGCATCTGGCGAGGAGGTGACTTGGGAGTCCTGCTAAGCAAGGCCAATACTCAGGACCTGATGCGGCTTAACGGCCTGCAAGTCTTCTTCCTTACACTGAGAGGGAGTTGCAGCTTATTGTCTGGAATGTACACACACACACACGCACACACACGCACACACACACAGGCGCTTATCTGCATAAGCGTGTGACGGATGGATGTCGTGCAGAAAAGTTGCAAGTCAGAATTTCGGAGGGCGTCACGAATGCACCGCACTGTGTCATTTGCTTTGATCACGACACCATGTAGACTAGTCGAGAGAAGGCCACTTGTTTGGACGCCTCCCTGACGTCTGCTCAGTTTCATATTCTCGGACCAAATCGATAGACTGGCCCGTCCCCGCGTCGGCCGTTCTTTTCATCCGCGTATTTTACAACGGCTGCTTGAAAGGAGCTGAAAGATCTTTGAGAAATAGTTTGGGGAAGATGACGCAACTTTTCATTTCTCCCGAAAGTAGTCATTTTTGAGATGTCTTGGCTGCAAGTTTGGGAAAGGACTGGGCGGGCCAGTTCCAGAGTCCTGGTCTCTGTCACCATCAGTCCGTCTCGGCTTTATAAACAAAGCGCAGGGACGCTGCTCGCTTTTCTATCGCCCATTGAAGCCTTTGGGGTTGTGTTTACGTGTGCGAGCCTTCCGCACTCCACTAAATCCTTTGCCGCAAACTGAAACCTCCCCCACCCCCCGCCGCTCCCATCCGCACCCGCGCCCCCGCAATCTCACGTCTCCGTTTGGTCCGAGCCGCAAAGTCCGGCCGCAACGCGCGCAGTCAAAACAGTTGAGCGCAAACAAACGCCGACGGCCGAGATGCAAACGGCTCCCGAGCACTTTATACACTGCGAGTGCGTCGGCCTCCAACTAAAATAAAGCAAAAGCAAAAAACAAACAAACAAAAACATTTGCAAATGTACACGCCGCTGTCGGTGATGTGGCCCATTGCGAGCAACACACACACATACTTTAACATGTGCGATAATTAGATGTCAGGCAAATGAAGAAATGCTTTTACGAAACAAGCAGTAACCAACTGCCCCCCCTTCCCCCCCGCCACCCCTTTTATGTCCTATTTTTAATCGTATTGTGCTTTTGATCTGTTTGCCAAGGCCCGTTTTTGTGTGTCTCCTCGATGCCTTTGGGGAAGAAAAGCGCTTCTAATGAATGAACTGCTATGATGATATTTGACGCCTTTGTTTACATTCTGGCCTTCTGGCTGCGTCGCAAGTCTTGGGTCGGCCGCGCGCCTCCTCTAGCCACGCTTGCCCGTCTCTCTCAGCCTTTTTTTTTTTTCTCTTGAATTATGATCTCACCGCATGGTCATATCTTGCGGTTGAGTTTCCCCAACGAGGCACCGATACGGACCTGGGCTCATGATCTCATTGGTTTGCGCTATCAGAGGTTCCGGAGGAGTCGTCCTCGCGCGGACGCCGGCCCAACAAACGGCAGGCTCATGCGCCATGCGTCTGGCAGGCGCTCTGCCGCCCATCGGCGGATAAAGCCCAAGCTCCGACGGCTGATAGTGTGTTGACCGACTCAGAGACGTTACCCACATGAGCCGCCTCCCCCCCCCCCAGGTCCCGCGGGGAGATGGGCCTCTGATGGGCTACCTTCCGCCGCCTCTTTCTCCACCTTTGCCCACTCCTCCCCCAGCGAGGGAAATGTACAGGGAGGTAACTCGTACAAATATTTCACAATACTCAACGTGCGCTTAGGAGTTACAATACAAAAAGATCTTGGCCACTGGCCATATATAAACACCATATGAAAGTGGAGTTCATGTACCCCCCTCCCACACTTTGTTCTCACATGGGATGCTTTTTTTTTTTTTCCCAATCAGTGAAACGTCTTAAGAAATGATCTTTGCCAAGCTCCGGTGGGGCTCAACGAGAGCCTGATGTGACGTCTCGCTTTAATCTGTGCTTTCACCAGAGTGTGGCTCAAGGCTCCCATGAGACGCCCGCCTAATGCTACCGGAGGCTCACCGGAGATGACGAAGAGGTGAGATGTGACTCATGATAAAAAGATGCCCCGGCGCGCACACACACACACTAATCTCAAGGGAGCCCCCCCAATCCTCCCAGGCAGGAAGCAGACAAGTGCTTGTCTGTGTGCGGGTGTTAGCTCATTAGCGTGCGCATGTGTTTGTTTGTACGTGCGAGTGCGACCTGAGCTGGAGTCCACTTAGTCGCAGAGGACAGACGCTTAAGCAATCTGGCCCCCGTGGCCAAATTGCAAACAGATGTGCGCAATCCTCGGCGCTCGGTGCTAATTACCGTATCGGCTTTGAAATTGTCAAAACGCCACGTCAAGCCGTGCGCCACCGAGAGGAGTTTGTCGCAGTTTGTGAACAGGCCTGCCCAAAAAAATCGGGCGGATGCCAACAAGGCGGCTAGCTGTCACGCCTGATTATAGTAAAAGGGGACAAAATGGCTCTTCCTTTTTGCACCTTCTTCGCTCGTCACGGAATGCCAACGACGGGGCGGCCGAAATCTGCCACGCCGGTTGCTCTCACGCGCAGATTTCCGACCATTGCGCTTGGTCTTGAATGGCGCTTCCATGATCATTGGGGCCACAAACAACGTCTAAAAGATGGAATTTGGGGGCAGGTCGCAATCATTTTTGTGACTGGTGGAGGTCATGATGACTGATGACGCTCTTCTTCCCGCTTTTCACAACACCTTGTCTCTTTTGGGGGGTGGGGGGGTGATGCGTATCACATCCATCAGCGGAATGGCGCTCCTTATCTATCTTTTCCACCCCGGATGCTAATTAAAGATAATAAACGGTGCGGATCATTTCTCCGCTGCGCCAAACGGGGACGTCACCTCTGTCCGTTGGCACGTCCCGGCCAGCCCTGTGGGGTCTCCAGCGGTCGTGGCATTCTTCCCCTTTGTGAACCCGCCACCCGTTGCTCGGCCCATTTCAATTTTCCACTTGGACTCAGGCCACCGGAGAGAGACGGCGGCTTGTTTAGTTGGCTTTTTATTGAGCGCCGAGATAAAAGCGCCAGCCGCGCTCCGTGTCCATTAGTGCTAAATCGTGGCAAGGGCTGAAATAGAATCAACTTTTTGCGCTGACGTGCTTTGGCCGGGGCCCACGGGGCCATTGCGTTGCTTTGTGTGCACGTGGACGGCTGGCGAGGACACGGCAAAACACTGCACAACAAACTGCAGCGCCGTAAGAATGGGAGCTCGCTGCTGCGTACCTCCGCGCGGGCCCCGGGACGTGCGCCATACATCTGACTGACGCGCTTTTATTGGCGCGCCGTTTAATGGCTTCCGGCTTTGCAGTTAGCCGGAAGAAGAAGCGCGAGAACGGTTCTTTTTCTCTCTCTCGTCGTCATCTTATCTTTTCTTTTGAGGCCGAGCGAATGCCACGATTTGCCGGTGGATTTCGTGAGCGCTGCCCCCGCCCCCCTTTCCTCCCAAACGGACCCCCAGCCGCCCACGCATCCCTCTTAGCGGATGGCTAAGACGTGGTTAGCGATGAGCAAATGTTTTCACGATGAAGCCGTTTTCCGAGAATCTTTTCTCCCAAACGCCCGTGGCCTTTGGATGACTCCCCGAGGAGACCATTAATTTAAAGATCAGTGTGTGTGTTTGTGTGTGTGTTAAAAGCACAAATCTCCCATGCAACCAACACACACACACACATGCATGTATACTGACATGTCGTCACGCACACACATGCACACACTCTTCCGACCATCGTTCTGCACCTTCGGTCCCCCCCGCACCCCCCCCAACACTTGGACCACCCCCCAAAACATCCTTCCTTTTATTTCATCACCTACCCCCCCCCCCCTTTCCTCCAAGTTCTCACACACACACACACACGCACGTACGCGCGCATGCACGTACTGGGTTGGGAATCTTCATATCATTTTGGGATTTTTCAAATCCGGGCTTCCAAGTCGTGGGGGGAAAAAATGGTCCTTGAATCAGTCCTTCACTTATTACATGAAGCCATATTTTACAAAGTAAAAAATATGTATTGTCAAGACCATTTGAAAGTATGTTATTTGAAAATAGAGTAGTCTATTCATTTCTTCTTCTTCTGCTTATAGTTCATCGTATTGTATTTATTTTTAGTGGTTATTTTTGTCCATTTGTTGGGGGGGTGGGGCGAGATCCTTAAAACGTAAAAAAAAAATAATAATAAAAACCGCCCCTAGCGACAAGCCCATTCTCGGGCATGGCTTCTTTAAAAGATCAAGTGGCCAACTGCTTTTTGACACAAATTTGCGTCCATGGAGGTGAGAAATAAAACCGCCGTATGATAAATTGCGCGATGATGTCGTTGGAAGGGCGTGGCGGAAAAAGACTCGGCGGATGACTCAACTTGAAATAAACGATTTTCCTGAAATCAACGTCATTCCTGTGACGGATGTTGAGCAGGTGGCCTCGGAATACAATCGCCATCACGCAACTGGCTAATAAGAAAAATCCCGGCAAAAATCCGCCCGCCAGCACGCGCTGGCGACGGGCCTTTACTCAATGGCAACGCTTATTCGCTGCGCTTTGGAGCCCAGCCACGGATTGCTCATGCGTCAACGTTATCGCTTGCAACGCTAGTCTAAACATGGCTACGCTCTCCTCGACGTTTGCGCAGGTGTGTTAATGTTAGCGCCGTAAATCTGCCGCCGTGGCGTGCGCACCATTTGTCCCCCCGCACGTCCACTCCTCGATTATGGAAGGACGACACGTTGGATGCTTTTTGTTCACCGGCTCTTGTTGCGTCTGTTCCCATCAGCTTCGCCTCTTCACCGACGGCTCGGCTTGGCCACTCCCGCTTGCGTACCCGAGATGGCGGCGAGTCGCGGAGGGCACCGTTGCAGACTCTTCACTGGATGCAGCGGTCCTGTGCAGGGTACGCCAGCCTGAAAAGCGCAGCCCGGCGCAGGTGAATATGAAAGTCGGCACAAAAAGTTGCCATTTGAATGGCGCGCGCGGGGTGTGCTCTGGTGGTCCCGCCAAGAATGGCGATGATGTAAACAGGCCCGCTGGTTCCCACGTCTCTGTTTACACTTGGCGGAATCCAGAGCTGCACAGGCACGCCGCTGGATCCACTCACACGCCGTTCGTCTTTGTCGCGCGGTCTTTACGATGACGGCCATCTCGGCGCGCGCGGTTCACCGCCCCTCCGGGGATCCGTTCTCGTCCCGACTCTCGATCGGTGAAAGGCCGCACTCGAGAGAGAGAGCGCGGCCCTCCTTGATGGACCCGATGTTTATTCTCGCTCGTATCCGCAAGCGATGCTGCGCAAGTGCTCACATCTGCGTGTTTACTTTCTGCGCCTTATGACCTCATGAAGAAATTTGTGTCGTCCGTAAACCTTCACAATAAACATCTCGGGACTTGTCGAGGGCCTTCTCGCGCAGATTGCATGCGACTCCTCAAGATAGATTTCTCTCCGCGACGCGCATTCATGAGGCCCGATTCTCTCATTGAGAACACAAACATTCCCACTGGCTTGTAAACAGTTTCCCGCTCCCCTCTTTGGTTTTGTAGCCACTCCAGAACTTTTTCAGAGCAGATGTTCATCCCCTCTGCCCCCCCCCCCGCCCCCTTTGGAGACGGCGTTAAATTGCCACATTTTAAACGTCAGGCGCAGAGTAAACACGTTAAGGGAACGCGCCACCACGTTGTCTGCCAATGGCGTCTACGCGAGCTGAGCTTCAGTGGAACATTGGCATTTGAGAAACGTTTGTCAACACAATAACTCGCTCACACTCTATTTTATTCGGAGGAATGGTCGCCCGATAGCGGTTGTAGATTTTGTCGCTAGCGTGCCTGTCCTTTTACTTTTAATCAAATCATTTTTGCATCCTATCCTGTTATACAAAATGCGTTGCGTTTGACGTTAATCGCTTGTTTGCAGAGATGTTTTCAATGGCAAAGACCCCGACCGGTCTTCATTTGATGCATCTGACACCAACGTGTATTGCTTGTTCCTTAAATTACATGCAAATAGTCCTTCGTGGCCTCCAGCCATTTCTTGCATTTGTTCGTGGCTCTCGTGTACTGTAATGCGTGACGTCATTGGACGACGTCATTTGCAAGTTGCTCGTCTCAACGGAGAACGTTCATCGCTCTTGTTCTGAAGGCTGCAGCCGGAACCCGCGTTGATGTGGGTCGCGCGGATGACTTTTATTTTGTAAACTTTACCCGGAAGTTGTTTGATGAGGTGGCGCAGTCATTCGTATTTTCTTTCCGCGACCTGCGAGAAGGGAGTGAACAATCCGGTTGACGGGAACCGTCCAAGTCCGAGGGCTCCCCGCTCCCGCGTTGAGAAGCGGACGAGGTATCGAAAACAGTTCAAAGGCAGCACGAAAACAAAACGTTCCTCACGCAACGGAAACTCCTCGGCGACATCTGAAGGCGGCTAGTCTGCTAGCTGCAGATGCTAACGACTCTTCATTCATACTTCATATCGCGCCGGTCGTTTTATTTTGAAGTCGCGTTACGATCTTTGGTGTTCCAAGTGTTGAGCGGCGGCTAGTTCACACCGCATAACGCTCACTAAAATCATAACCCGAACTCGCTCGTCCCTTCCGCAAACGAACTTAGCCTAGCCTAGCCGAGCCTTCCAGCTAACCGATACATCAAGCCAGAGGTTGACGTCATTTTGGGCGTAAATGTGCGCAATTTCGTCCCGACTCGACTATTGCGTTTATCCATCAAAGTCTCTGCCCTGATTATTGGGACGGGGGTGTCGCGATGGCAGCCCCCGAGTGTTCCCACAAAGCACAAGAGCCAAGTGTAACACAGTCTTTGTGTTTGGGAGCTGATGAGACGAAACGCTGCGGCAAGAGGGACCTGTGATGTGCACGCTCGCCGCTTTAATTCGCTTCGCGTTGAGCTTTTGTCGTAAAGGGACGACGCGCGCGCGTTGCGCTGCCGGGCCAGCGAGTGAATTAAATTAAAGAAGACAAAAATAGAAAACATCTTCATGTCTCGGTAAGTTGCTTGATTGTGATGCAGCTTAAATGGTAGGTAGGTTGGTGGCTATGTTGGGCAGAGCTCCAAAGTTTTTGGGAAGAAGGAAGGAAGATGGTCACATCGGTCAGCTGCGAGGGAACCTTGATTGTTTGGTCAACGATTTCATATTTAATCCCTCGGCGAAGTTAATCAAGGCTACTTAATGATCCTAAACAGTAGCTTTGTTTTCCCCTCAGGCTTGAACCTGCACCGCAGGCGCTTATCGTCATGCCGATGGTGGATGAGTGAGGAGTGAGCCCCTCGTGGTCCTCTCCGTGCAACACGCGCACACACAAACGCACACTTCCTTCATGGATTCCAACAACGATGACACTCTGGATATCATCGTCACCAATGTGGTGGCGACATTCAGGACCAGGTGCCACCTCAACCTCCGCACTATCGCCCTGGAGGGAACTAACGTCATCTACAAGCCGGAGGTGGGGGTAAGGATGTTTGGGATTCGAGCGCTCCAAATGACATGCGTGCAAAGTGTCCTCTTTGCTGTATGACTGTCACGCGACTTAAGATAGCTACATGCGTTTGTTTGATTGCCTGCAAATTTCTGTCATGCTGTAGAAATGGAACTCTGCCGCAAAATAGAGCACCTCCGTCGATGTTGGCGGTGCTCCACAAGGGTCGATGCTAGGTCCGCAGATTGATTTATTTCCACAGCAACATGCTCACCTCAAATGTGCTCCAAATGATCACGTAAAATATTCAATGTGGTGTCGCCAAAAGTTGCTACTTGGGTCTAAAGGGCATGCTGGGGCCACAAAAGCATGACCTGTTGGGTAAAGATATGCAATAGGGGTAAATCAAATCCCAAACTGTGCGTGCATGTTTCAGAAAGTCCTCATGAAGCTCCGTAAGCCCAAGATCACCGCTTCCATCTGGTCCTCCGGGAAAATTATCTGCACCGGAGCAACAAGGTAGACGTGGAAACGGAAGTTGCTTGGACCGGCGCATTGAGTGCGCTAGCAGGCATTTTGTGGATCGGCTGTAATCCCCTCCCGCTTCTGTCTTTCAGCGAGGAAGAGGCGAAGCAGGGTGCTCGCCGGTTGGCACGATGCCTGCAAAAAATCGGCTTCAAGGTGGGAATGGTCACTTTTGCCACTCACTATGGGGTGGATGCATTGGCGGGCCGTATTTGAGGTTGCAACGTGTCGTGTTCAGGTGAGGTTCTCGGCCTTCAAGGTGGTGAACGTGCTGGCTGTGTGCTCCATGCCCTTTGCCATCCACCTGGTGGACTTCACCAAGAAGAACCGGCCCATTGCCAGGTGAGTGGGCACCACCGCGCTCGTCGCTTCTGGAAATGAATGGGCTTAGTCTGCCCTCTAGTGGCCAGATGGCGAAGAGGACATTGGGAGCCATCGACCTGCGGGGGTGGCCGACCAAGAGACAATTTTTTTGGACTGTTACTGCAAAGAGCCACATCACACACATGGGCACGCATAAACATCACCCACTTCCTCAAACACATGCACGCACACGCAGACCTCTGCTCAGCCGGGTTTATTGGCAATGTCACACACCACCGTGATAGTGACGGAAATTGACTGCCCCCAGTCGTTTTCAACCAGCGGCTGTCTCTGGAAACGCAACTCCTGACTCGATGTGCTTGTTGTTGTTTGACGTCAGTTACGAGCCCGAGCTCCATCCCGCCGCCACCTACAGGATCAAAACCATCAAGGCCACCATCCAGGTGTTCTCCACGGGCAGCCTCACAGTCACAGGTACCGAGAAGCTCACAGCTCAAGGTCACGTTGCATCCCCGGATGGCGGCCACCCGGGCGGGCTCTTGATTTGTTGCTTGTTCCTCACCGCCACGCTCTGACCCCGCCAGGACCAAACGTGCAGAACGTGGCCACGGCGGTGGAGCAGGTGTACCCGCTCCTCTTTGAGTGCAAGAAGCCGCTGTGCAAGTGAGAAGCGCTTCCGGTTCGGCCCAGGTTGCGCCGGTCCTCTCGACGGACGCCGCCTTTTGCGACGGACGCCGCTTGTGGACTCGCAGTCGTTCCAGAAGTGGTGCCCTGCCATCCCGCGCAATCAACCAGGAAGTCGACAGTTTTCTCCGTCCACGGCAAACGACAAAACCTCTCTTCACCTCTTAACGGTCAGCTATTCACTCGACGGCGGCGGCGGCGTACACTCGACGCTTGTACATTTGGACACATTCGCTGTAAATTGTAAATATTTTGTATTATTGTTGTTTGAGGATCGACTTTGTGCAGGATAGATAACCTTTGAGTAGAGGTCTCGTTCAACAGCTACAAACTTGAAACGTAAGCTCCGTTACGGTCGACGTGGCGCTGACGCTACGGGTGAGGCGGCTTTTGAATCTCCAACCCACTCGCTACTCTAAACTGCGGTCGACGACATGCGATCCGTTTAAAAACGGCTCGGAGCCCTTCGAGGGCGACGCTCTCGCCGCGGCTCTGCCATGTTTTAGCGCCACTTAAAAGATGTGTGACTCTTGTGTATTTTATATCAAAATAAAGATGTCATCAATCGAGCGGACGTCTGTCTTTGAGAATGTCGGAATAGAGACAAGGTGGATGCGGACGTTGATTTCAAATCCCACATTTTAATGTCGGATGGACATTTGCTTTTGGAACGCCTTCACTGCCGCGGACGTTTAAATCGATCGCCCGGAACGATGTGTCAAGTCCAAAATGTCTTTTCGCGGGTCTGTGAAATTCACTTTTGAAACCACTGCCTGCAAAGACTCTCCCATTCCTGTAGATGGCGCTGTTCTGCCATTTTGAAATTGAGAGCAGCCAGATGCTGTTGACACAAAGTACCACTTTGAAAAGTACTCAAAGGTACCGGTGCCACCATAATGGCCAGCATTAAAAAAGTCATGGAGTAGGTCATGTGGTCATAAAAAAAAAGACTGAAAAGCCCAATTCCAAGATGTACATGATACAGTTTGACCGTTAGAATTGTCCAAGTCTGGAAACAATATTTTCTAAAATCATTCAAGCATATGACACATAAATACTAATCGTAGCGAGAGAAAAAGAAGCAAAGCCCCCAACCAAGATAGACGGCGTCGTGTGTCATGAACAGAAGGACGCAGAAAGCCGAGCGTGTGGTAAGAAGAGAGGCTCTTTTGTTCCATCGCATGTTGGTTTGACGAGCGCACTCGTCCGTCGCTCACAGGATGTTGGCGGCCATCTCGCCGGACGTGCCGCCCCTCGCTGGATTTTGCACCTTTTTGCACAGGCTGAATTCAAAGTGCTTCCTGGAGAAATGAGGAAAAAGGCGGTGAGGCCGAGCGAGCAGTCGGCCGAGCGGCAGCGCTCCACCGACTCACTTTTTGGCCAGCTCTTTGGAGATTTCCTCCAGCGTGCGTCCTCGGGTGTCGGGCACGCAGAGGATGACGAACACCAGCAGGACGAAACTCAGGGCGGCGTACAGGAACATCATTGTCGGAACGCCGACTTTCTCTGAGGAGGAAGAAAAAAAAGAACATTGGTGTGCTCGCAGTGGGCCAGTCAATTCTTGCTTCTTGCCGTAGCGCTCCGGCACCGCATTGTGCCCAACTGTCCTGACATGAGTTAGAGATGGCCCGATGGTTCCTCCCCCCTCCCCTAATTGTTATTCTGAAATGTGAATGTCACGTTCGGAGCAGCGCTTCGTCACTGCGCCTCATTTCCAGGGGAGGAGGCGAGAGCGTCAACGCACCCGTCACGGTGAGGAAGGTCATGGACATGAGCAGGTTGGTGGCCCAGTTGACGGCCGACACCGCCGACACGGCTCGCCCTCGGATGCCCGCGGGGAAGATCTCGCTGACGACCACGTACACCACTGGCAAGTCAAAACACACACCCGGCATGTCAAGTTGCCCGTGGCGGCGCTCAATGATGCAAATACTTCAACGAGTCATTTTGTCACTTTTGGCGAACGACAGGAACCCGGGTCCGGACCCCGACGGACGGGCGCTCTACTCACTTGGCCCGAGGCCGATGGAGAAGGCGGCCACAAACGCCAGCAAGCTGAAGAGCGACGCCCACTTGAGCCAAGAGGAGTGGCGGTCCGCGGGCCCGCTTCGCAGCGTCCCGTTGTCGCCGTCCGTCCGCCAGACGGGGGTGCCGGGGACGAGCGTCGGGGAGGCGTCGGCGGCGTCGGCGTCCCGCCAGGCGCCGCTGCGGTTAGACGGCAGCTGGCTGACGCACAGGCTGGACAGGTGCGTGCGACTGTGCAGGGTGAGCGCGCCCAGCGCCGCCAGCGACACCCCCATGCCCGCCGCCCCCGCGCACAGGAAGCTCTTGGGCCCCACGCGGTCCACCAGCAGCACGGCGGGGATGGTGCCCGCCACCTTGACGGCGCCGAAGCCGGTGGAGGCCAGCGTGGCGGCGGCGTCGCTGCGGAAGCCCACGCCGCGCAGGAGCGGCGAGGCGTAGGACAGGATGTTGGGCTGCCCCGTGGCCTGCTGGAGGAAGACCAGCGCCGCGCCCGTCAGGAGCCGCGAGCGCAGGTTGGACTTGGCGCCGAAGAGCTCGGCGAAGCTGCGCTCCGACTCCTCCTTCAGGCCCATCTGGATCTCCCGCAGCTCTTCTTCCACCCGCTCTTCGGCGCCGCCCCGCAGGCGCGCCAGGACCTCCCTGGCCCGCTGCGGCTGGCCCCGCGCCACCAGGAACCTGGGGCTGGGCGGCAGGAAGGCCAGGGCGCCCATCTGGAGCAGCGCCGCGGGGATGACCAGTCCGAAGGTGTAGGCCCAGCCGCGGGGCGTGGCGGCGAAGGCGCAGCTGCAGCCGAAGCCCAGCATGACGCCCAGCACCAGCATCAGCTCGTACAGCGTCACCAGCAGGCCGCGGCGCTCCCGCGGCGAGATCTCGGCGATGTACAGGCAGGCCGCCGTGCCCGACAGCGAGGTGCCCATGCCCACCGCCGCGCGGCCCGACGCCAAGGCCGCCAGCGAGGCGGCGGCCACCAGCGGCAGGGTGCCG
The DNA here is from genome assembly GCF_025434085.1 of Hippocampus zosterae. Classification (NCBI taxonomy): domain Eukaryota; kingdom Metazoa; phylum Chordata; class Actinopteri; order Syngnathiformes; family Syngnathidae; genus Hippocampus; species Hippocampus zosterae. Next base: position 448,348 of record NC_067469.1, read on the forward strand.
GCGACCACCAGGGCGGCGCTCAGCAGCAGCGAGCGCCGCCGGCCGTAGCGGTCCAGGACGGGCCCGCCGGCCAGGCAGACCAGCAGCGCGCCCAGCAGCTGCGAGCTGACCAGCAGCTCCTGCTGCCGGCACGACAGCGACAGGACGCCGCGCAGCTGCAGCAGCACGCCCGACGTCAGGCCCATCTCGTAGCCCAGCATCAGGCCGCTCAGCGACGCCGTCGCCGCCGCCGCCGCCACCAGCCGGCCGCAGCCTGCGGAGAGAAGACGCCCCGTGAGTACCGCCGCGCGCTACCATGCTAGCCAACCCAATTCGAGGCTTTGCCGGAACGACTTGAAGCGCGCATCAGCGCTTGGCGTACATGGAGAAATGTCAACAAGAAAGCGCGCTCTTCGATACGACGCACCTTGTTGGTTTCGCCGCAGGCCGTGTTGATCGGGCAGCATTTTCGAAGGCTTTAACGCGTGAATAAGCAGCCAAATATTTGTCCTTCCGTTGGACTTTAAACCCCGGCAGGCTTAACGAGCACCCTCGCATGACGGACTGCGGCGCTTTTTGTGCTTTTGCATTTTTTTAAACAGGCATGGCTTAATCCGTCAGTGTAAACAAGTAGGGGGAGGGGTGGGGGGTCCTCATAAGTGATTTTACTGCGCATCGGACTATCACGGGACTGTGTTTGATCACCTGTCAAGAAAGGTCTGCTTTATTTGCGCAGGCTAGCGGAATGACGACGAAAGATGACCCGCCGCGCCATAACAAACTCCCAAACACGTGGCAGAATGAGCGACGGCGAAAGGAATTCTAAACGCTTCCCGAGAACAGTCGGCGTTCGCGCACAACCTTCGGGCTTCTGCCAGAAAAGTCAGCAAACGCCTGCAAGAACATCTGAACCTTATCCGGAGGTCATCGGCGGCGCTCGTAATGTCAACAGAGTCCCTCTGACACCGCTTTGAATTCTGTGAGTGGATTCTGATCACAGGCGCACACGAGTTCCAGGAGAGTGAGCGCACACTTGTGCAACCGCATGACTTCAGCTGATTATTTTTTATCCCCCCCCCCCTTGTAAACACGTGGATTTTTGTTGTTGTTTCAAAAGTGCTGACTGAGTGTTGACGGAAGGCCACTGGGTAAACAAGACGCGCTACGTTGCGATCTAATAATGCCACTTGTGCAAATCGCTGGGGAGGAACTTCACCCCTCCAAAAAAACTACCAATGAAAATTGGCGGCATCCATTGGTCACTAGTTTCCACAGGCACGGTTTGCCTGGAACGATGTCATCTCGTGATGAGCGGTCAAGGCATTGAAAACGCCACGAGACGTCGCTCAGCTCAGACGGCTTAACGGCGGCGCTTGCGCGTGCGGGAGAAGGGACCGTCGCGCCTATTACCTGGGCCCCCCACGGCTGTTTTGCTGTCATCGCAGGGCTGACGGGACATCGTCTCGCGCTGGCTGTTGGAGTCCACCCGTGAGCTGGGAGCAGCGGCCCTAGCGCATGTTAAGGTGGAAAAACACGTTCATTGCTTGCTTGATTTGAAAGCGGCCCGCAGCGACGGTTGTTCTGCCGCATATCTTTCAAGTATCACCAAATATTGTGCTTTCGATAAACACGAATACTGGCTGTCGCCGTAAATGATTTTTCAGTGGTTGAGCTTTTTTGCCCCGGTGACCACGTTTGGAAAATGAGTCTTTTTGCATCTTATTAACAACCATCTGTCAACTTGTTTGGACAGTTAGAAGTGTAGAAAACGCATGTTTTCGAATTAATCTGGAATTTGTGGGGGGGGGGGGGGTGCCGGTTTATTTTTTATTGAAAATTTAGAGACACCCAAGTTTTAATTTGGATAGCAATTGGGGGTAGGGGGGGGGAAATGCATGAAAAAGGACTAACTTTCTTTGGTAAACTGCGCTGGGCCTTTGTTTCTTTAGATTCTTTCTATTTTGACCTCGTGGTAGGCCAGGTTGAAGATGAGCCCCAAAAGTTACACGGTTCCCCTTTCGAAGAAAAACAAAAACAAATGAATGGACGAACGGTGAGTCGAGTGATGACGTCACCGAGTGACGCGTTGGTCGCTGCGCCCCCAAACTTTCCGAAAATGATGACGAAAGTTGACGGTACGTTTCAAAACGGTGCGAATGGATTCCTACCCGCTTGTTGGTCGCTTCAGAGTCGCTTTTGTCACTCCATCGGCTTCCTTGCACTTCTTTCCCCGATTCCCTCCTGCGCCGGGGGCTCTTGTTGTGCTCGAGCTGAGCTCGGAGGCCCTCCCCCTTGCTGAGCGGAGCACCAATAGGAGGCGCGGCTCCGCCCAAGCAATGTCCATGCCGCGTTGCGATTGGTCCAAAAGTTTTGACGGCTGGTGTCGGTGCCGCCCGCTCAGAAATTCAGAAAGTTGCCCCATACTAGTTGACAGTCCCTCAATGGGACGTGTGACGTTTGGGACACTGGAAAAGATGACATTTTAAGGTTATTATTTCATCCTAAAGAATGTTACGTCATCACGCATCTGTAGCAACACAATTCCAGACTACAAATACAAACAAAGGGGCCTCATTTGAAACCCCCGGCCTGCATTTGTCTCGAGTTGGTGTCGGGTCATGCTTGCAGAACCCAGCCATTAGATTCCCATGGCGAGCATCTTACGCAATGCGCGGGGGTGTGGGTGGGGGGGACAAAACGGGGCATCCCGCTTTGTCAGCAAATACTTCCTCGGTATAAATTCATCATGTCATATATCTGCCCGTTTCTTATCTGACATTCTTATTGCTGGAAGCATATTTGCCCACAGTCCAAAGGTATCGGCTCATTTTCATGCCCAAACGAGATTTTTATTATTGGCGGAACTTGTGTTTGTTTGCGCTTGTTTAGTTGAACTCGAAAGCTTAGCAGCCTTTCTTGATGGTCGAGTCAATGTATGCGGCCGCATCAGCTTTGTGAGCGGAGCACGTTGGTTTGTGCGCGCGTGGGTGAAAACGCGATTTGCCCAATTTACCACTTCTTAAATCGGTTCTTTACATTTAAAAATGAAGCGTAGAGTGATTCAATGACTTTTAGACAATATTGTCTAAAAAAAAACAAGACACAGTCTTCGGAAATTGTATGAAAAATAATCGTACTGCAAAAAGATGCGTCCGCAATGTACTGTACGACAGTGTATTGTGGTTGTCAAAGGTCACGGAAACAGCGCCATCTATTGGAATATCAACATTAGGTCGCTTGATAAAGAACAACCCGAGATGAATTTATTTCTTTTACAGTTGACATATGACATTACTGTTGCCGCCTCGAGATAGCCCGAAGCTTTGCATATCTTCGACTTGGCGCTACCTTATCGATCAACAGCCTAATAAGGAACGAACGCGCACACGTGAAGCTTTGGTGTTGTGTAAGACTTCCCAAAGAAAGAATAATCATCGGTGACATGTGGCCCAGGTCACAAGTCGTTGCTGCGCTTGCTGCTTTCATCCAATCTAGCCACAAAAAGGGGGGGCGTGGGGGTCCTCGTTTTACAATGGGACGACGTGAAAAACTAATCAGAGGTTTCCGATGGATGATTGAAAAAGATCTCCTCCACTCGTTCAAAGGTCCACGTGAAAGTACGTAAAGTTTATGGGGGCGTTCGGAAAATCAATCTTGACGCCCGTGCACAAGGGCTGTCCGATTGTCCGGGGGGGGCAGACATGTGGAGCAGACGCTTCTCCTCACGAAGGTCGCCTATCCCAGTTGACTTTGGGCGGTAATAGGCGGGCGACAGCATCCAATCGCACCACGGGCGTGATTTCCGGTGGTCGGCGAAGTTAGCAACCGCGCATGTTGGTTTGGGGGGAAAGCAAGCAAGTGTCCGCGTGCATCTGGTAAGTGAATTCGCGGCTCCGAATTCGCCTTCGTGCCGACGAAAATGCGTCATAAGCTCACCTGAAAATAAATCAAATAAGCGTGCACGGTCAGCCGGGAGAAGGCATTGAGCGCATATGAACACGGTGCAAACGCTCTTCTTTGTCACCATATTCGTTTGGTTGTCGCACAAAATGACATTGCAGCTCATCAAATGCTTTTTGAAATTCATTTAGCTTTGCTGCGATGGACAATGTGAATTGAAGAATTACCAACTGTCAATCTAAAAGGGCAAAACCAATTGTTATGTTGTCGAGTTTGCAGTTTTGAAGAAAAGCCTTGCTTTTGGTTCATTTGGGTCTGGTTCTATGTGTTGTTTGCTTCCTTGGACCATAGCAGGCTGCTTGAACCAAACACGCACATGACCACGTGCTCGACCTTTCAAGCACATTGTCAAAGTGTCATCAAGTAAAAAAATATTTTCCCTCTCGAGTCAAGAGAGCTCAGCGGTTAGCTATCATTAGCATATGTTTGGACCAAAAAGTCCTTTTATCTTCCGACAAGATTTTGCTATCAGTGTGAAATATCCAAACGCCGAAGCTTCAAAAGTTTTGAAGTTTTCAGCCTCGTTGAGGCGAACGATTTGTCGGAAGAAGAATAAAGAAGGATTTGGAAATGCAATTCCTCTCCACTCGAAAGGGAGCCCGAATCCTGCCGAGTTTGGAGTTGGCTATCGGGCCCATCAATTTGATCACATCTTTATCGGCGCCGCTAATGAACGTCAGCGTTGAATTATTCATGCCGCAAAGTCCCAAGGCGGCGCGCCAATAATAATTAGCGGGCGGCGTTTTCTTTCCGCCTTTGTCTTCTAATTTGCGCGCGGGGGCGAGAGCGCCGACGCAATGGTAGACCGGCAGGGGAGGGCAGGTCAACCCTCTATAGCGATGAAGCCACTGCAATGCAAATTTGCGGCTCCATGGCCAAGCGGCGGCGGGGCGTGCCTTCCTCGCTCCGCGTTCATTCTCAACGCTCTCTTGGCTCGGTTTCCTTGCGCTTCTCTTAGCGCAACCGCTTCCGCTAATTGTCAGCAAATCCAGTTCAAAGTATGTGGATGCCCCCCTCCCCCACGGCAGACACTCCACGCACTTCCAAAGTGTGTTGGATTCACTGGCTGAGTTAGTAAAGCGACTAACATGGCCGCCCGAAGGCTGAAGCATTTTGGCTCCACTGGCAAGTGGGTGAAATCGGCGTGATGCAATCGGAGGAAAACGGAGGCCATTGAAGCTCGTTTGTTGCAAGGGCGCAAACAAAGTGTCTTTTACCCCCCCCCCCCCCCCCACTAAAAATTGCCCTGAGCATTTAATAGTTTCTCCATTTGCACTGAAGACTGTTTACGTATTGTTTTATAAAAATTAATTTCAGCCGTCACGGTGCAGCCCCAGCATTAAGCTAGCGGGCGTTACGCTACGCGCTGATTTCAGATACGAAACATGTAACTCACTCTCTTTGTTTGATGTTTACTTTGACAGCAACTGGGAGCGGCATGAACAGCTTGAAGCCTTTTTTTCTTAGGAGGAGGGATTTGTCCACGATCTTGTTTTGAGGTGAGTTGCGTCCCTGCCACTCGAGCAAACTCATATCAGAAGTCCGCCCCGGCAAAAAAAAAAGCGATCAAAGCCAGCCGCCATGTGGGAAATCCTCGTCCGCACAGCGAGTCGCTCGTATCGCAACGCGCCACGCGCTCTTAATCCTCTTTTGATTTTGTTGGATGGCTTCCGTTTGACAAGAAGCGGCTCCGCGGGGAGCGCAGCCCAAGTTGAGCTTCGGCCAAAGGCGTCGTCGTGCGTCGTATCGATAAATGTCGGCGATGCCGGGCCCCCGCTCGATCTTCCCGTAATCCCCGTCGGGGCTGACGGCAGGAAGGACGTGGATTTCCCCCGACGTGGGCGGGGGCGCACGCTTTGAAAAGGGCATGATAGGACACGCCGGCCTTGATTTGCCAGATGGCCCCTTTGGGTCCCGTTGGCGGATTTGGCGCCGCGTCGTCGTCATGAAGGAAGGAAGCGTCCCATTTCGAAAGGGGCGGCCTTTGACATTGTGACAGCCTCAAAAGCCCATTCTTCTTTTTTATGATGCGCGCCGGATCGAAAGGGACCCTTCAGTGGTGGCGAGAAAAGAGACCCGCCCCTGCCCCCCCCCCAACCCCCTCCTTTGGTCAAGATCGCTCATTCTTAAGTGTTGGCAAATGAAAATTGGCGCTGCGGTTCTCCCGCGCGCACTTTGACAACCGTCGGACACGACCTGATGTCATTTCTTTTTATTTGGAAATCGGAAATGATTTCCGCCGTCCATTTGGAGGAGGTTTTCTTTTGATGAGAAAGGAGTCGTCGTGCCAAAAGCGGGAATTGTGCTTTCTCCAGCGAGCGAGCGAGCGTCCGTCCGGGAAATGGCGCGCTTGCGACAGGAAGAAGGCAAAAGTGAGCGCAGGCCCCCCGACTTCATTCAGCCCCAATTAGCCGCGCGGATCCTTCATTAGCGTGCGGCGCCCGGCGGAGTGCGCTCATGGGACTTTTGCGTCACAGCGCTTTCCCGTCTGACTTCACTTTGCCGCCGTGTTTGGAGGTGGCCGCGTCTGTCGAGTTCATTTGGGGCTTTTTCTGCCCGCTCGCCGTCGGCTCTCGTCTGGCTGTTGCTTGTGAGCAAGCCCCGCCAATACGTGATGAAAAATTCACTTTGTCCTGAACGATAGATGGGCCCCACGTCCGGAAAAAGTCTGGCGCGTCATGAAAATGGCCGCCTTCCGCAGATAAGCCGCGCCGCCGAGCTTGATTGATGCGAGCCCCTTCCGCGTGGATGGATGCCCCCCCACCCCCATCTGATTTTCGGCCCACTCGCAGGGATGCCAACCCGTCGGCATCTGGGTGATGGAAACGCTCGACGGCGCTCCTTGGCTGCGCTTGTCCGTCTTGTTAAAAAAAAAAACACAACAAAACAGATGAACGCCGGAGGGGGGGGGGGCGTCGTCATCGAGCAGAACGGGCTCTCGGCTCCGCACCGGACGTCTGGAGCGCTTGGAAAGAAAAGCCAGAGCTCCTGGCGTCTGGCGAGCGGCAGGAAACGAGGCAGCCCGAGGACACTTTGACGCGTGCGCTCGTCTTCCGAGTGTTTGGACTTGCTCGCTTGCCGCCGCCGGATGATTCTCCTCATCACTACGGCGATGGGGCAGATGTTAAATGGGCACTTTGGATGCTTCCCGGCAGGTCGGCGCCGCTGACTCCTTAGTGAGCGGACGCCGCCCTTCCTGGAAAATCAACGGGCGCAATCTCCATTGACGGCTGCGCGCGCCGTCACCGTGGACTTGGAAACAAATTGCAGGCAGGGCGCCGTCCCTGGAGAGCGTCAAATCCAATTACGGGGGGGCGGGAGACGGATCTGCGAGTCGAGCCGCGCCAAAGCGAGGCCCGGGCCTGCGTCCTTACGCCGAGCGCAAAGCGGCGGCGCTCAATATCGGAGGCAGCAAGGGGCGGCCGCCTCGTCAGCTGTCCGCTTGAAGCGCGGCGCAGCGCGGCGTTGTTCCTCTCGTGTTGCAAAAGCAGCTGACGACACGGCTTCGCTCAGGGTGACACGCCGGCCCAGCGGCTATATTTAAACGCGCACGCCAGCTGACGCCGAGACTTCAGTCACGTACTTTGGCATCTATGGCAATATCCGAAGCCTCCTTCGTGCGTCCCTCGCAGCCGAAAGATCTTTTTTCAACAACGCCATATTCAACACAGTTAGATTTTTTTTTTCTCAGGGAAACTTGGCCGAACGGCATATTTATGCGGCCGAGCCTTGAAGCAGGTGCCCCCCCCCCCACGGTCAATCTGCTGAGCATATTTCCCCTGAAGCCAAACGGATCGCCCTGACGTTCTGCCGTGCGGCGTGGCCAAAGCGGCAAGAATCGATTTTATCTCGGAAGCCGGCGTGGGCGAGAGCGAGCGTGCGGCCTGGGGGGTGGGGGTGGGGATTTCTCCCATTAGCCAAGATGCCGCTTGCCATCGCGGCGGTGAGGGAGGGGAGGAGCGCAAGCTGACGATCGTCTTGTCTTGACTTTCTTTTTCCGTTTTGTTGATGATGGGGGCCGCGATGGCTCTCGCTCATGGTGGCGTTGACGGGTGGATGGCAAATGAAGGCAACTGCCAACGGGGCAAAAAATTCGCAAGCTGCCATCCAAGCCCGTGCGGATTTTGTCAGCCAGAAGGCCGACGTCACTTAGCCAATGTGGCGGCGCATCCCTCCAACTAAGTGGAAACACGCATCCCATTTTGTTTTTCTTCCCTCTCACATGCGCGGTGAGATGAAGCTGGCAGAGGGCGCCTCCAAGCGCTTCGCAGCGTTTCGCCAGAATTGACAAGTTTGAGCGGGCCTTTCCCGTGTAGCTAGCGCACTAGCTAGCTCGCTCGCGCGACATAAGGTGGCCGAGCAGACGGAACCAACGGAGCGTCCGGCGCGACGGAGCTCCCGTTCGCTTCCGATTTGCGGCCCGCGTAGCTCACGGAGCCCACCTGACTAGCCTTCACCTACGAACAAACATCGGGACAAAGTCACTTGCGGAACAGTCATCTGGGTGTGCGCAACCGGCGGAGCGCTTTGGGATAACGGGACCCCGAGTCTGCCCCCAGCCGGGTGATCAAAAGACATTTCCGCTGTGTAGAGAGCGAGAGAGATTCCCATTTCTTTCCATGCATACTCGAGGCCACTGATGAGGGAGAGAGACAGAGAGAGAGAGAGAAGGCGTGGCCATGAAGGCAGCAGACATGAAAGGCCAGCTGCGCTGGTGTCGCTCCATTCGCATCCAAGCGCCCGTGAGATGTGTGGCCGCAGCCGAGAGGACGCACGGCGCGCGGCCAGATAGCGCCTCCCTTCCCTCACCGCGCCGTCCGCATGGAGCCGCTCGGTTGGCTCTGGCCGCTGCTCTTCTGGCAGGCAGGTAGGTCAAGGCGCCGCCCGCCTCCTCCGACGCGACGCGACGTAGCGCAACGCGCGCATTTGGGCTTTTCATTGGGACCCTCACGGTGCGGGCTCCGGTGCGTTTGGACTCGCCGCAGAGCAAAAGAGTCAACTCTGGAGCTTTGCTGAATTTCGATCAGTGGTGTCAAACTCATTTGAGTCGCGGGCCAATTATGAACCCGCAAAATGATCACTTGTACGCAACAAATGAAGAGATGACTGGTTTTGAAATGAGTCAATTACGATGGTTAGTTCAAGTGAGTGCAAACAGGGTCACAAAATAATTGCAAAATCTCCATCTGACATTTGGGTCCAGATTTGAGCACAAAGGATTTGCTTTCGCGGGCCACATAAAATGACCCGGCGGGCCGGATCTGGCCCCTGGGCCTTTGGTTTGACACCGGCGCTTTCGATGGGAGACAGACGGCGTGTGAGAGAGAGGCTCAGACAGGTGGAAAAAGAAAAGCAAATGCGCTTTTTCCTGTCGGGCCAGCGACGTGGCCCGCGACGGTGCACTCTCACGCCGAGGACGAGCTCTTCAAGAAGCTGTTCGCCGGCTACAACAAGTGGTCCAGACCCGTGGCCAACATCTCCGACGTGGTCATCGTCAAGTTCGGACTGGCCATGGCGCAGCTCATCGACGTGGTGAGTCGCGGCCGGGCTTTTTTGGGCGTGGCCAATCCCCCTAACGTCACTTGCCGTCCGTCAGGACGAGAAGAACCAAATGATGACGACCAACGTGTGGCTCAAACAGGTGGGGGCAAACGCAGCTTGGCCGTCACTTTGGCGTGACGACGCAAATGCGAAGGCGCGCGTCCTCGCTCGTTTTTTTTTTTTTTTGTTCGTCCCCAGGAGTGGAACGACTACAAACTCGGCTGGCGGCCGTCGGATTATGACAACGTGACGTCCATCCGAGTTCCGTCGGAGCTCATTTGGGTGCCGGACATTGTCCTCTACAATAAGTGAGTAGCGAAGGCGCTGGAGAACCAAAGATGAGTCCAGTTAGGGAAGTTGTGGATGCTGGTGGGCCCAACGTCCTTGACCTGATTGTGGCGCCCTCTAGTGGTGCGTGCGCGTCACAGCTCCACAAATCTCAACGACACGAGCTCCGTCCAAAAGAAAATTCCGTCCCGCCTCGGCTGGACGGAATTTCTCAACGGGAGGTGACGGGCGCGCGCATTTGCTTTTTTTTTTTTCCTTTTTTTCTTCTCCGCAGCGCCGACGGCGAGTTCGCGGTGAGCCACATGACCAAGGCGCAGCTGTTCCACACGGGCGCGGTGCGCTGGGTGCCGCCGGCCATCTACAAGAGCTCGTGCAGCATCGACGTGACCTTCTTCCCGTTCGACCAGCAGAACTGCAAGATGAAGTTCGGCTCGTGGACCTACGACAAGGCCAAGATCGACCTGGAGCGGCCGGAGGCCTCGGTGGACCTGGCCGACTACTGGGAGAGCGGCGAGTGGGCCGTGGTGGAGGCGGTGGGCACCTACAACACCAAGAAGTACGACTGCTGCCGCGAGATCTACCCGGACATCACCTACCTGTTCACCATCCGCCGCCTGCCGCTCTTCTACACCATCAACCTGATCGTGCCCTGCCTGCTCATCTCCTGCCTGACCGTGCTGGTCTTCTACCTGCCGTCCGACTGCGGCGAGAAGATCACCCTCTGCATCTCCGTGCTGCTCTCGCTCACCGTCTTCCTGCTGCTCATCACCGAGATCATCCCGTCCACGTCGCTGGTCATCCCGCTCATCGGCGAGTACCTGCTCTTCACCATGATCTTCGTCACGCTCTCCATCGTGGTCACCGTCTTTGTGCTCAACGTGCACCACCGCTCGCCCGGCACGCACCGGATGCCGCGCTGGGCGCGCGCCGCTTTCCTGGACCTGCTGCCGCGCTGGCTCTTCATGAGGAGGCCGCCGCTTCTGGCGCAAAGGCGACGCCGCCGGACGACGGCCGTCGGCACCTGGCGCGCCCCCCGCTGCTCCCCGGGGGACCTGGAGCTGGCGACCCTCGCCTCCTATTTCTCCTTCCGCCCGCGGAAGGCGGCGGAAGGAGAAATAGGAGAGCGAGCCCGCCTCCCGCTCCCGCCCCCACCCGGCGGAGAGCAAGCCCGCCTCCCGCTCTCGCCCGCCGTCGTCCGGGCCCTGGAGGGGGTGCGCTACATCGCCGATCACCTCAGGGCCGAGGACGCCGACTTCAGCGTGAGTTGTGTCGTCCTTTCCCAAAAAATGAAGCCGAGACGGCTTTTGACGCTTGCTTGCATCCAGGTGAAAGAAGACTGGAAGTACGTCGCCATGGTGATCGACCGCATCTTCCTGTGGATGTTCGTCCTGGTGTGCCTGCTGGGCACCGTCGGCCTCTTCCTGCCCCCTTGGCTGGCAGGCATGATCTAGAACAAATGAATGTTGGCGCGTCGGCTCTCGCCGACGCTTGGTTTACGTTCCCGTTTGGGGGGGGGGGGTAAAATGGGCTCGTTTAGTCGCTTTCCGTTTGCACCAATCCATTTATTGGGGTCACGCGCAGCAACAACAGACATTTTTTTTGTTTTGTTTTGTTTTCCCCATTGGCTACACCACTCACGGCGAACGTGGGGCAGCTACGATTGCAAATTTCTCCTCCGTTTTTCTCGGGGGGGTCAGGGCGGCGCAGGCTTGGCCAGGTTGGCGCGCACGCGGGCCTGGTCCACGGCGTCCAGCATGTTCTTGCTGTCCACGGCCAGGTTGTGGGCCGCCGCCAGCATCTGCTTGCGGCACTCGTCCCGCAGCGACGTGATGGCGTTCTGCTGCGCCAGACGCATCTTGCTGATCAGCTCCGCCATGTCGTTGTTCAGCAGCTTCTGGGTGCCCTCGATCTGCGCGCAAGGGGGGGACCAGACGTGCCATCCCACAAACGTTACATCGTCACACTTTGCAAACACTTTCCTCAAAGAGTGGATGGGGGAGGCATGTACCGGGTGTTTATTAGAAGGAGGCACCCCCTCTTTTCTTTTTCCCCCTTTAAATCATCAATTGCAAATCACATTGGGGGAGAGGCGGCTGGATAAGTGTGTGTGTGTGTGTGTGTAATTTTTCATAAATGATTCGGAATTTCAATTTTTTAAAAATTAATAGACGCATGGCTATTTTCCCCCAAAATGAGAAAGTGGCATTTATTTGAAGGAGGCGCTGTTTTATTCCTGTTGGTAAACATTCCATGTTGTGTGAGGCTTTCGGCGGGTACCGCAAATGTTTCCCTGCATGATGAATCAAATTGTTTGGTTTTTTTTCTTTTTCATTTTCAATCCAAATTTTGCAAGCAGAATCGAGTGATTAAACAATATGCAACGTTTTACGCAGCGATGCCTTTCCTCTTTTTGTTCCACGTTGCGTCACAAGGTCCAAATGAGCCTCTGAAATGCAAAAGGAGACGGCGTCGCCTGTACCTCGGTGCGCACAGATTCGTGCAGAGTGGGCAGGATGTCGTCCACGCTGCGGATCAGCTCTCTCAAGGCCATCCCCACCGACTGCGACACACAACGGCACTTCATCAAAAAACGTGCGTGTGAATGTGTGTCGAGGTCATACACCCCCCGTATGTAGCCAGTAGAAACACGGCAGGATGATGAAAATCAGACTCTTGGGAATAAATGATGAGAGTTCCCGGGAAGAAATATCTCTGGCTTTGTCCAATTTGAAATGAGATTCGGGACGGTTGATGTCACCTGCACGACTGTGACATAGTGCTCAGGCTGCATGTCGACGATATCGTTCTTGAGCTGCACCACCACTTTGACGACGTTCATCACGCACGGGTAAACCTTGTCGTCGGAACGGTCCAGCTCAGCCGTGGGCGCCGGCTAATTCGGGGCGGAGGGGGGGGGGGGGGGGTTGATCATCACAAAAGCAATGTTGAGCCGCCATCGATCGTGAGAATGCAAGAGTTGTCATCACCTGCGCTGTGAGCCGCGGAGGCTTGACCGGCGGGCCTGGAAGATACAAGACACCTTATTAGGTAGGCCTTTTTTTTCCTACGGGCGTGTAGAACCGCTTCTTTTAGATTTTTGTGTGTGCATATTTTACGACCTTATGTTGTATCGATTTAAATCGTAATCATTATGTTTTAAACCGTCCGACGCCGTGACACCCAATTTGATTTGATTTCCACGGTTAGAGTTCATGCAGCAATGTGACTAAGCAGACGTGCTGCGGCACCGCAACTCTTTCAGCGACAGACTGAACACAAAGGGTGATGCCACGCATCCAGACAGACAATACAAGTACTCCCAGTCGCATGTTCTTTACCACGGCAACGAACGATTAATAGTGGCGTACCGATACAAACGCATTGGCATTTTCCTCTTGGAATGTTTCATTCTTTGGCTTACCGTTTTCATCATTTGCCTCTTCGGACTACAAGAGAGAGAAAAAAACCCCAAAAGACCTGATTTAAGACAAAGTCAGTGTGGAGGATCAAACTAGAGCTCAAGTGAAGACAAAACCTACCACCGGCGGTGGAGATTCGTCTGGTCCCACGGGGTCCTGCAAAAGAACAGGCAGGTTCATTTGATAGCAAACGGACACGGAGCCTCTCTTTGGCACGCTTAAGAGGGGCGCATCGATGTTAAGACGAGCGGAACGCCCGCGGCGAGCGAGGGGGACTCCGCCGTCTGGCCAGCCGGACACGGCGAGCGGCTTGACAAAGACGAGCGAGGCCGCGTTCCCCACCAGGAGTCGCTCCTCCTTCTCCAGCCACATTTTGTCGGCCTCCATCTGCACCTTCTGGCGGCGTAAGGTGTCGTGCAGTTGCTGACGCTCCATCTGCCAAAGCCGCTGGGCGTCCTGGCGGCTGTTGGGCTCCGCTCCGAGGAACTCGTTCTCCTGACACAACCGGCAAAGCGTCACGACACAACTTGTTGAAGCTGACAAAACGTTTTTTTAAGAGTCATTTTTAAACTTGGCTATTACAACCTTGTCTTGTACAGTCACCAAATTGGTCACTTGCCATCCTTGCACATTTTTGGACCAGAACCAGCTTGTTATGACTATGACGTTTTGGCCTGTTAGGGGCAGTATGGCGCAGGCATGCGGATAACACACCTCCACCTGAGTTTATTGACGAGAAGAAGAAAGTCCCGGCCAAGACACCAAAGAAGAAGATATTGCCAGCAACGGCGCGAACCCAAGACAACATGGCGGAGCGAAATGCTCGATGGACGGCCAAATTGGAAGGAGATCAACTCCACGGATTCACTTTAAAAAAAAATCGGCAGTGCCGCTTCATGGAAGATGAGAGTTGATATATTGACACCATGAAAAAATCACCAACGAGAAAACTACAAACTGGAGTTGGCAGGTAAGCGCAACTCTACTGTCATTGTGAGTTGGAATGAAATCGATGAGGTGTCGGAGTGAAGAAACCGGACGAAAAAGAGGATCGAGTCAAGTTTCTTTCTACCCCAAAACAAACAAACAAACAAAAAAAGGCTGGGAAATGGCAACGTTGTTTTGAAGAGACCGTTTACAGTAAAAAAAAAATCTTGCAATGTTGTTGAGAGACCGTAACGTAGGATTCGGGGGAAGATTTGACTGTCAACATTTCGCTCTCGTATTTGAACGTACAAAGTGTAGAAATGTTTTTGACGTGGGGATCTTATTTTGTTGTTGGCCTCGAATTTTAAATGTGACCACCACTCGTATTGAGACGTTTAGTAAAAACTTGTTGAATATCTATTCGTCGTGAATTTAGAACAGACATAAAACGCGCGGTTAATTTGCGATTAATCCAAAATCAACTATGGCAATCGTGCGATTAACTCTTTGAGTCTTTTCCTCACCTACGTGCTCCCTTTTCACGCGTGAAACCTGCGAACCTCAACGTGTCTTAAAATGACACCGGGGAGGTAAGGTAAGATGGCTCCCGTCATTTTCCCTTTGGGTTGTACTCACTTTTGTTGCCAGTGATTTACACGTGACTTTTGGCAACTTCACTCGAGTGGTTGTGTAACCAAAGCTCAGTCCAAAATAAATGTGGAATTTGGAAAACCCGCAAGTTGAAGCGCTCACGAGTCTGCGCCGCAATAGACATGTGAATCGTTTTACCCCCATGCTGCGACGTCGAGGAGACCTGATGGTCAGTGGCAGAGTGTTCATGGAGTCCACGGGTGACTGATATTCACACGGGATGGCCAGGTCCGGCGAGCTGGCGCACAAAGCTTCGTTCAGCTGCGGAGACGCACACACACACACACACACACACGAGTACTCGTTTTCTTCAGGTCTTCTTTTGGCCGAGTTAGAAGCCGCGCTGAAAGTACGCACCTGAATGTGCAAGCCGATGCTGAGCGTGTTCCCAAAGCGCCCCGCTTTCTTTCTTGAAGGCTGCGATCATGACAAGAAGCTCGTGGGTTGACGGCGTCGTTGAGCGCCTCGCGCGCAGCTTCTACCTTGGGAGGTGGCTCGGCGAAGCTGAACTTGGTGTCCAAATATTTGATGGAGCGCGTCCTGTCCCGCTTGCGTTCCGCGTCCTGCTCCTTCTCCATCTTGTGCACGTCGCTGGCAAAGCCATTTGAGTTGGATCATTCAAGGTGGATCCAAGAAGTTGACGGCATTTTCGGAATCTATTGAAATGGAAGGTGCGGCGGTACCTGATCTTGACCACCAGCTCGGTGAAGTTGGGCCTCTCTCTGGGGTCGTAGGACCAGCAGCGCGTCATGAGGGAGTAGAGCGCCGGCGGGCAGTTGTCGGGCTTGGGCAGCCGGATTCCTTGCTCCAGCTGGTTGATGACGTCTCGGTTCTCCAGCCAGAAGAAAGGCTGCTGGCCTCGGCTCAGGATCTCCCACATGCACACGGCTGCGGGGCGGCGGGGAGAGGCGCAACTCCAGCGGGCTGCCGCGTTTTGTTCAAACGCGGTCCGCTCCACTTTGCGACTCTTGCGTTTGCCATTTACATTTATGGCGAGCAAAGCGGTCGCGCTGGGAAACGCTTCATGAGCTCATCTACTCGTTGTGTGAGAGCTTTCGTTGTCACGTGAATCGCGTGAAAAACAAACATTGAAATGAAAATCGTACTGACCAAACATCCAGATGTCGCTGGCTGAGGTGAAGCGTCTGAAGTTGATCGATTCCGGCGCCATCCACTTGATGGGCAAGCGGGTCACAGACGCTGCCGGTTTCAAGAGAGTCATCGTTGTTGTGCGCTGAACGCAAGTTAATTTTTCCGCGTTTATTTTACAGGAAGCAGAAATGCACATCCGGAAGTCAGCCTCTGGGTGCCATTTTCCTGTTTTCTCCTCCTGCAGCACCGCCTGTAAGTCCCATGATGTTTTTTTTCCATCTCCCAAATGACGCGTTCAATGTGAAACGGTGACTTGATTGAGCCGTTTAACAGTCGGAAATGAATCTGCACGCCTTTCCCTTCGTGGCTTCTGCACCGAAGCGTGACAGCCCTCGCTTTTGGTCGTAACCAAACTCAAATCCATCGCCACCTCAAGATTGACGGTCGGGGTGCGGAAAGAGTCTCCCGCCGAGAGCGCCTTGAATATTACGGCGCTCCACTAACCTTTGTAGTACTCTTCGTCCTCGATGTAGCGCGACAGTCCGAAATCCCCCAGCTTGACGCAGTCGGGACTGGCCACCAGCACGTTTCGAACGGCAATGTCTCTGCGTTGAGCCCCCAAAAGACATCCGGCGTCATGTCGAGATGGAGGCTCAGACACCAGATTGCGGCTTTGACTGACCTGTGCACCATGTTGACGCCCTCGAGGTAGACGAGCGCTTTGCAGATTTGCAGACTGAACAGCACCAGGGTCATGTTGCTCAGCTTGTTCTGGTTCTCAGTTAGGTACTTGCCAAGCTGGGAAACACGTAGCACACATAGTCAGCGACGTTTGATGAGTAGGCTAGTTGAGATTTAGTTTCGTAGTTGCCGTATCATGTTGCTCCTCATTTCTTTTCACCCGTCTGTGGTGTTTTGCGTCATATGTTAGCATCGAGCTAGCAGACGGCTACAATGTCATGACATACCCTGGCGACACACATCGACAGAAAGAAGTAAAACAATAAAATAAAATAAAGTGGCCGAGCTGGTCTCTAAACCACAACTCGATCGAGAACCCGGGAAGGATCTGCGTTTCCGAGTTCCCGAGAGGAACCCACTGATTATTTCCACCTCGATAGGTAACGCCCGACCACGACTGACCTCTCCGTACTCATAAAGCTCCATGACGATCCACACGGGGTTCTCCTCGATGATGCCGATGAGCTTGACGATGTGAGGGTGATTCAGATTCTTCATGATCACTGGCAGGCGCGCCAACGAAGAAGTGATTAAAAAAAATAACATAAATTCCCCCGCCCCCAGCGTTATTTTGGAATTGATGGTCGGCAAACCTACCCGCTTCGCTCATGAATTTCTCCATGACGTCGGCCGAGCGGTCCTTGCACGTCTTGACGGCCACTTTCACCTGCTCTCCATTCTGATCCGATGACGAAAACACACGGTTGAAATCAATAATGAACGGCGACGGGCGACGCCTACACGCAGGTTTTGTACTTGGCAACAATTCCGATTGTGTGATAATCACGCCCCAAAAAGGGGCAGACGTAGACGAGTGTTCTGTCCGCCCACCGGCCGGAGCACCTTTGGCCATTTCGTTAGCCTCGTTTTCTCAAGTGGAGTTCTCAGACTTACCGCGACTGCGTAAACGCCGTCGTAGACCTCCCCGAAAAAGCCCTCGCCCAGGATTCGCCCGAGCGTGATGTCGCCGCGGTCGATCCCGTACTTGACAACTTAACAAAGAAATGATGAAATGGTTCTTTGACTTACGGAGCAAAAGCACACGTGCCCTCGCAGAAAGGCCTTTATGTATTTTGTATGGATGTGTGTATTTTTGTCACATTTAATAAGGATGATGATCATCCCCCCCCCCAGTTCTGAACATGAGACGGTGAATTGCAACCAACCTGATCTGGGTCTTTCGTCCATAATCTCACAATAGATATCCGACCCTGAAAATACAAACGAACCAAGGAGGAATTTGACGGACGGTGTCACTCATGTGTTTGTCGGAAAATAAGGAAGGAATAAAGCGTGCGTACCCATACTGTGTCGCATGGAGCCGGTGCTCCTTTCTCTGGGGAGAAAGCAGGCAAATTCAAATTGCGGCGCTCGCGTGGCAAGGCCCCTTTGCTGCCCCAAAATTGGACTCACCCAGTCGGGATCTCGGGGAGGGAGCTCCGCGCGCTGGCATCTAGCAAAGATTGCACAAAAACGCGCACGTTGAGGGAACGGGTGTCAATTAGGCTAGAGATGCCACAAGATGGCGATAGAGCACCGCTTTTCTCTTGGACGAAGCTACGGCCTGAATCGACCAAACTCCTCCCGCGTGTTAGTATGAAGCTATCGGATTTTGGGGGACGCCAAGATGGTGCCAAAGCAACACTTGGACCATAAACGGGCCTTCGACCCGAGCGCCAAAAGTGTGTGAACCCGAGCTGGCGAGCCAAGCTATTTAGCGGCGTTACTGTGATTTGGCCTGCAG
Organism: Hippocampus zosterae; assembly: GCF_025434085.1. Classification (NCBI taxonomy): domain Eukaryota; kingdom Metazoa; phylum Chordata; class Actinopteri; order Syngnathiformes; family Syngnathidae; genus Hippocampus; species Hippocampus zosterae. Next base: position 466,690 of record NC_067469.1, read on the forward strand.
ATGATGGACTCCTCCGAGTTGTTCTCCAAGCGCCAGTAGCCGTCGATGAGATCCACCATGTTCTCGGCCATGGGCACGGTGGCCACGTTGATGGACAGGTGCTGCGCGGGGGCAAAATGACAAGTGGTCAAAGGGGTACAAAGTCGCCTTTTTCTTCGGGGTTCGTTTTCCGGCGCCGGGACGCACTTGTCTGGCGCCTTCGACGTCCAGATTGATGAGGGCCTTGCCGTCGCTCTGGGACAAACATTGCACTTTCTTGATCTGCTTGAAGTCGGCCAGAAAGACGGGCTGAGGAAGACGGCGGCTTTTACATAAGTCGTGCCGAGCAGCTCCAAGACGGGCTACAGCGGCGACTCGCGAGCCAAATCATCGCCGCGAAATCTTTTTGCCTTCTTTTGAGGACGGTCAGAGAATCGGAACACCTCGCGAGCCGACGGCGTTCGTTCAACGGCGGGATATCCTCATACGATATCAGCATTGTTGATTTGAACACATGCGCGGTCATCGTTTGCCAAAATGCGAGACCGATCAATTTGGACTCGCCGGCCGAGTGCCGTAAAAAATCCCAATGGACTTTGACACGGCTCGGATCGCGTCGTCGTTTGGCTCTTTTCCGAATCGCTTTTCTGAAAGCAAATCTGCGGCGCGCTCACCGCCGAGTTCTTCTGCGTGCGTTGGCGGATCCCCCTCCCGCCGATGACCAGCTCCACGGCCAGACTCCAACCTTGCTGTGAAGGCACGTCGTCGGTTTGAGCCGGCGCCCGGCGCTCGTTCCGAGGCCGCCGTCTCGAATCGCGCGGCCGCACCCACCACCAGCTCGCAGGGGAAAACCTCCTCGTCGTAACTGGCAAACTCCTTCAGCGTCTCGAAGAACCTGACCATGCAGTCGTCCTCCTTGAGCGTGGCGAACTGCTGGAACGTCTGCTGGATCAGCTTGCGGAGTTGCTTCGACTGGACCGCGGCGCCCGTTTTAGTCAAGGGTTTCAGATCAAAGGTTCGCCGGCACGAGCGCATGGTTTACCTTCATGCTGTTGATCAGCTCCGGGGGGAAGAAAAGGTCCAGGCCCACCTCTTTTCTTTACAGAGCGAGGAACGGCGAGCGTTCAAGCAAATGGCGCCACTCAACCGAGTCCGTGTGCCATCGCAAAACAAAGATCACGTGCGGGAACGGGCAACTTACTCGAGCAGCTCAAAGTTGGACTTCTTCTCCAGTCCTTTTGCGTTCATGTCCTTGTAAAACCTCCTAGAAGCAAATGTCAAGCATTGATCAAAGAGCCAAAGTCCATCTGCCCTTGACCCTTGGGTATATCCATCACCTGATCTCCAAGCAACCCAGCTGTAACGCCATCCCGTCGCTGACCTTGCTGGCGTGATACTGCATGTAATCGCTCCGCACCTGACATCACAAACCACGACCACAACAAAAACGTCTCGCCGACCAACATTTCACGAAACCGAGCGAGTGCAACACTTACGGCCATCGGGCCGATACCAACCACCGCTCATGTCCTCCTCGCCAGTAGTTGGCGCCACACTGCGGCCATTTTACGCATTGGCAAATTGTACATCAAAAAGAAGGACGGACTATTATCAGTCTGTGCTCATTCGAATGCTAGCCATATAGCCATAGCATCAGTCAGCGCTAAAACTAAACACCGCTAAACACCGCTATCAGTCAGGAAAAAACAAAAGCGCTGTCGAACCTCCTCCGTCAGAAGCAATCAAGCCAACTGTGTCAAGCACATCACAATCTGGGTGGGAATAAAAACCGCAGCCGCTCGTGCTAAACTTTGCTAACTTTATAACTTCACTCCCACTACTCGAGTCGGTAGCAATCCAAACCAGCCAAAAAAACCAAAGCCACTTGGTCAATGACCTGTTGGTAGAAGTAGACCAGCGTGGATCGGTCGTCTTTGAACTTTTCCAGGAAGTTGACGGGGATGTATCGGATGCGAAGGTCATACCTGCTCATCGGAGGACAAGAAGGTGAAGCGCGCGCCCGCCCGCCCCGCCTTCGCCGACAGCTCCGGTGGCTTTACCTCCACTCGGCCTCCACGTGGTGGCTCTCATAGCGCTGCTCCACCTCCCCCACGGTCAGCTCGGGATGGAGCCAGTGGAGCTCCTCGGATTTCAGGTGCTTCAGCAGCAGGCCGAAGCATCCCGTGTGCTCCACGTTTGGACCCAGACGCCCGCTGATCAGGATGGATCGGATAATCGCCTGAGGGTGAACGCCACATCTTCACTTTTGTTTTCCGTCCAAAACGATCCAATCCACGCAAATCGAACAAACTGGAGAATGCTAGCTCTGTGGAAATTGCGCAAAATCTGGACAGGAAGTGTAACACGTGGCATGATTGCCGTGTGTGTGTGTTTTTTTTTTTTCCCTGGGTTTGGAAAAGGAGCGCTCCGGTCCAAAGCAAGCAAACAATCGGCGAGCTGGGTCACAGAAGCGCTCCAAAAGGAAGCTCCGCTCCTCATAGCGCTCACCCTGATTTGCCAGGAGCTGTCACACTTGACCAGCTTGAAGTTCTTGCCCAGGTTGTTGTTGGTGCAGAAGCACACCTTGAGGATCTTGACGGGCCCGCCCTCGCCGGCGACGGCCAGGGAATTGGCGCCCGGCTCGCCGAGGCTCTGTCTCGGGCTGGCCACCTTCCAGGACAGAGTGTCGCCGGACATCACCTCGTACATGTTCACGGTCGGGTGGGCCTCATATCATCCTAAGCCGGCAAGAAGAAATGTCAAAGCGTCAATGCGAACGGTCGTCCGACTGAATTTGCATTGACTTGCGAGCACCAACTTGCCATCCGACGATTCTACGGTGGCACTGAAGTCAACCCAAGGCGGCCAACAATCAGCGGCAGGCTTCGGGCTGTTTACTGGCGCCATCGGTCGGACTAAACGACTCGAGAATCGCATGTCGGCTATTTCAAGCCTACCTCTGCTTCTTAAATGCCAGCATCCGGTTGCAAAGCGGAGACCCGTGGGCTAACCGTGAGCATTTCTGTTAGCGCGTCGTTCACCTTGACGCCAGGGATAACCTTAACGTGGCTTTTGCTGGAATTCGTTTCCAGAGACGTGCCAACCGTAGGTAGCCATATCTTCTTAGCTCGCATGCTCTAACCATGAGCCGAGACGTCTTCATAAACGATACGCATTTCGGGTGTCCCGCGCGTGCAAGGCAATTGAAGGAGAAAACTTTAGCATGCAATTCAAGTCATGACTTTGACGTTTTCTGAAAGCAAAACTAAGCTAGGCCTCCACAGAGCCAGGCTCCATATTACCATGGCAACATAGACCGGCTGAAGTGTACTGCCGCTCTTTAATCCAAACCGTGAGCGCCTCAATTCGGCCAACACCGCCAGCGAGGACGCTTTTCACTCTTAAAAACTAACCAATACGCACGACTTTGACTATTTAGCTGTCGCCAAACATGAATCCACTCACCTGACGCCGGCATGGTGCATGTGCGGGTTTTTTTTTTTCTCCTCAGTTCAGCATGTTACGTTTGCTTTGGTCCCGGGCTTGTCGCGCTTGTGTTTGGTTAGCCAGAGGCCACACATTCCCTAGCAGGGCCGAGTGTGCGCGCGCTTGCGTGTGTCGTGACGGGGGAATGAGTGGGTGCTGCGTGTTGCACCATCACCCGGGCGTAGGAGGAGGCGGCCGGATGGATGGATTGACTGACCGCAGTTGACGTTAAAGACAAACGACTTGGGAAGAACATTTGCGCAATTGAAAAATACATTCCAAATTCAAGCGATGAACGCTCCCAGACACCGCGATCGTCAATCTTCTTCTTGGCCTGGTTGTTCACGCAAACACATTGGCATGAGGGCTCCCGTCTAACTTTTTTTTTTTTAACCTGAAATTTTGAGGGATTTCGGCGCACACCCTTGTCAGTCGACTTGCAACTATTGTACGTGCCAGTAAAGTCAGTCTGGTAGCTGTTCACCTATCGCTGGCCAGTCTGGGAAGTTAACATATTCGTGCTGGATTGATTTGGAACATTTTTGCTGGCATATATCCACGTCATTTTCCAGCGCGCGCTAACACACGCACACACACACACACACACACATATACACTTGACTTGTTATGGGAGCAACAAGGATGTGTATCCCAAAAGAAAGTGATTCTAACAGCCGCTCATGTTCACCGTCTCAACATTGAACCTCAACCTTTCCATTCCATTCTTTGGTGCGGTGTCAGCATGAGATTGTGATGAATGACGATGAAATTCCACTGCTACGAGTGGAGCACACGCAGCTGAAACGCGCTGGAATGTGGCGGCTTGTGTGCTCACCTGCACGGACTTGTACCGCTCCTGAGCAAAGTCTCCTCTCCAAGAAAATGGCTGACATGATGATAAAGACCACATCTTTGTCATCATCGCATCAACCGAAAGCGGGTAGGGGGGGTGGACACTTTGTACATGAATCACATGAGCAATATGCTCAGTAGTTACTACAAAGATGATTAAAAAAAACAGAAGAATTTCGGCAAAATGCTGGCCACTCTGTCTGTTTTATGCCCTTTCCGTGCGTGTTGACACAACCAAGGCGTGCGACGCCGTTAACGTTCCAAACATGCGCAGAAGAGTTGCTTTGTATGTAAAGTAGGAATTGTTGGCCCTTACCTGTGAGTGTTTAATCCGTCAAAAATGACAAGTAGTATTCCCGAGCGAGAGAGTTGTGCGGCAGCTGTCCTCTTCCACCTCCTTCTCTTCCCTTCCTTTCCCTTCCCGTCTCGTCCCGTCTGCTCGTGTCTAAGCAAGGTGGGAACACTTCCTTATTGACGCCAACGCACACGGCAAACGGCTACATGACGGCTCACTACGAGTGAGGCCTTTTTTTTTCAAGAATGATTTGCAACAGGGCCGTTTTATCTTCACCTTTGTTTATCTACAGAGTGTTTTGTAAGTCTGTGTTACTTTCCACAAAAACTCAACCTGGGAACTTAGCCGGATGGTTTTGCTCCAGAGGTGAAAGAAATCCTCCGTGTTTTTTTGCGGCGGACAGTCAATACATCCAAACGACGTTCAGCTTTCAGGACATCTAAGTTGGCTTTTCAGACCTTCAACAGTCGCTCAAGTGACAAACACTGTTGCAACATTATTGGTGCTTTACCTAATATGAACACCAGAGGACGCCACAAGCCCGCTCTCCTTTGCACACGAGTTCAGCTTGAAAAAACGTCATCCTCCCGCGCTCTACTTGAGCATGCTGACTGTTAGCAAACTAGCTTTTGACCTTCTTCTCATTCAACTATTTACAAGCACATCCATACATTTACGTGAAACAACAAAGTTTGTCCGAAGATGCGCGTGTTCTTCCAAATATTCTTCTTGGTCCAGTCGTCTGTTTGTGGCCGAGCGGTGTGCAACGCAGACAGCTGTTAGAAGTTCATGTCTGGGGCACAGCAACAGCCACCGCAACAGCAAAGCACGCCCGTTTCGCAGCCAGCGCAGGCCACGAAGGCCAAGAATCTACGACAGGTGGCCGGGATTTGCCTGCGCCCCGACACTCGCGGCAAGACCACCGCTGCTGTCTTTAAAAACAAAAGTCTTTTTCAGTTACTAAAAGGAGGCTCGGGATATTGATGCAAAATGTTAAGCTCGCAGACGAGTTCAAGTGACCCTCCCCCATATTGCGGTTTGTTTGCACTCGTGCTCTGTCGCCCGCAGTGCACTGGCGCAACTTGCCCGTATTGTATTAGGGAATATTGTTCAGGCGCTCACTTTGTCTTGCTGCTCCGTGTGTGTCAAAGTGGCTGCTGTTTGAAGCTTCAGAATGGCCACGGCGGCGAGGCCAATTCGTAGCATTTCCGACCATATGATAGCATTAAGCTAGCGGACCGCTTGGATGAAAGAAAACATCCATCCTTTGTCAACACTGCTCATCCCGAATAGGATCTCATCCCAGATGACTTTGGGCGTCAGGCGGATGACACCCATAACTGTCGCGGCCAACATATAGAAACGAACGACATCCACATCGTCAGGTGAGTGGACCGCGACACCCTATGGGTGAAATGTTTTGGACTTGACAAGTCACTTTAGCACACTGGGAGTGAAGAGTTTAGTTTAGCTTGAGTTGCGATTCGCTCTGCTTCCACAGGAGGGCACCAAAATAAATCGATGCAAGAGTGGTGCTTTGAGGTTGTCACTCATGTAAGGCTTTCTTCCACCAGTTTGAACGCCCCCCCTCCCATCCCCCCTCCCTGCAGAACAACTGATGGTTCTGCTGACCGTGTAACTATCGCCACGAGACGTTTTGGGTGGGACATAGCTCGACTATTTTTAGGGGGACTGCTGCGGCGGAATGCAGTGTGATAAAAGCCACGCTCGCCCGAGCCGGCCCACCTTAACGACCGCCGACCCCGCCCGAAAGCCGCCAGGGCTGCCCTGGTGGAATGCTTTCATCTTCCACATCCCAACCCCTCAGCCAACACCACTCCACCTTACCTTGCGTGTCCTCAAATCGTATGACGGACCCAGCGAAGCCCGGTTCAACTCGGTCCGTCATACGGGCGGGGGCTCACATCTTCTGAATGAACATTGTGTCACACACCTTTCAAGAAATGTTAGGAAGCATTTGTCCTCCTCTGCAGTGACATCAGCGAGGTGAGAGGCTTCTCCTGAAAATGGAGCCGTGAGGGGTCAAGGCTCAGAGAGTCAAATTGAAGCCGTTGCCGTGGAGCGAAGCGTTCCTCCCCCGGGGGTTGTTTGGACCCGTATCGAAGGGCCTCGATGACATGGCCGCCACGCTTGGCTGCTTTTTAACCGCCGCCGGCTGCTGGGCGACGCGCATGGCGGAAGAGGTGTGTGACGTGAGACTGCATCATTCAAAATAATAACCCAAACACCACAAGCAGAGGCTTTTTATGTCTTGATTTGTTTGTTGATTTATTTGTATGACAAATTGCCTCTTTCTCCTCTCTCGCCGTCAAGAAGTGGCAACCGTTTATATCGCATCACTTTGAGGAAACTAAAAGAAGATTCTCACACAGGCAGGTGTCCAATTAAGAATCCAAGCGTGTTTGCTCGCTCGTTTGTTTGTTTGGCACACAGCTGAAGTTGTAAAACTGAATTCACCTTACATGGTTGTGACTCGCATCAGGTGTGTGTCATGGTGACATTCGGAACAGCCCTCAGCAGCTACGGCCGTGATGTGCACCGCTGAATACCCGCGCCCAATTGGCTGTCGGTGATAATAGTCCGCACCATATATGGGCATTTCCCCAACGCGGACACTCTTGCGGGTGGCCATTTGGACTTTGACACAGTAGTTCCGATGATTACGCCACAACTTCCTTATGCATTCCATTCAACAGACGCAAATGAGAGTACACTGGAAAAGCGGTTGATCCTACCCCCCCCCTCCAGAAAGAATCAACAATGCCATTCACAGCATACAATTATGAAGGTGTGTCACAAAATAGTCACTGAGAATGTAAATCGAGCTGCGGAAAAAAGCAGCGTGAGCAATGCTAAGCTACCATTAGCACTGTAAACAAGCCAACGTTAGCCACGGCTGCTGCGTTGTTGGCAGGACTTATTCGTAATGGAGGATTGCACGAACACGAAATGTTATCGCTTCTGAAGTTTTCCTTTTATGAGGATGTGCAAAAGCACACAAATAAATAGAGGTCATGCGAGTTGAGCAGCAGGGTCGCGGGCGCTTCTGTCTTTTGGTTTCGACGCTTTTTGAATGACGGCGCTTCTCATTGAGATGTTGGCCGACCCGTGCGCAGAGCGAAATCAAAATGATGGCTGCTTGTCAGCTTTTCATCAACTGCGGGGGACATGAAAGGGGGACGACGCTACACGGTCACCAGAGCTGTTTTTTTTTGTGAGCCGTCGAGGCAGGAAAGAAGGCGCGGAGGCAAACGTGCGCTCTCCACGGAACGAAATCGCTCTCTCGCCGCTGCTGCTTGTGTGCGCGCACAAACAAACGGCCCACCTCAGACAAAGCGCGTCGGGGAGGGGCCTGCAGGAGCGGTGATGTCATCCCTGTAGTCAGCTAAGCCAAGACTTTAGATAATGGTGACATTTCAGGGCGGGTGATGTCATTCTTGTACACTGGCCCCGCCCCATCTCTTTCTTTCAGCTTCTAAGCCCCGCCCGCGCCTCGCCGCAACCCGCCGGACTCTTTAAACATGCGTGGGTGTCATGTGCTCCGTTGTGGGTGTTTGAATCTGTGGGCGTCGCGCTGCTGCGCTCGCCTCGTTTTGCCGCTCCAAAGCAGCGTTTTCCCGTGGATGGTGCCAGAGGTCGCGGGTCGACGTGTGCACGATGTTCCATAATGCAAAGCATTTCGCCGTACGTTATGACCCCCCCCCCCCCCAACCCATCCGCGGCTGACCGTGGCCCACTGAGACCAATCAAGGCTGCGGAGCTCCTTTTTGCAGCGTGTCCCTTGATGCGTTGGTCACCCTGAGGAGCGAGTCACCTAAGGTGACTTCACCGCACGGCTTCCCCATCGTCGCCTCTTTTGTGAAGCTTTGTTGCCTCCGGTTTGGATTTTGAATTTCCTCAAGGTGACAGTGAGAACAGGCACCAAGGAACACTGATCAAGTGTCTTTCATGCGTGTGGGAGGGATAAAACGACATCAGCAAATGTGGTTTATTTGTTCAGGGCAGTACGACGTGTGCAAACAGCGTAGTCATCGCTTCAAACGTTACTGAGGGACCATCGGCGGGGATACGAAAATGAGCTGCGCTCTTGCGGACTAACAAAAGAGTCCGTTGGAGGTTTCATTTCACCTTCTTTGGGAAAATGCATTGCACATGGTCGGTGCGTAGCAACTGCGGGGCTATTTCAAGATAACTTCTACCAATAGTTCACAAAGTTGCGCGTGTGGATTTGCATATTACCGAGATTTGCTTTAGCCTACTTTTCAGCGCAGCGGACCGATGGCATCGGATAGTGATGCTTGAAAAAGCCCGCAAGGCTCGTTGAAGCCGCTCACCTGCAGTATTTTTATCCCATCCGCCGGTGCACTTTGGCCCCGTCGAGTTCCGCCGCCGCTGTCTTTCTTCCCCTGTCGAGAGGGCTCCGTGCAGCGTGCGTGAGCTGTAAACAAGTCGCCCCCCCCCCACCCCCTCCCCACCCGCTGTGCCACACACACGTACTTATAGGCACATGCTCACACACACGTGGCTGTATCTGGGCAAAAGAGCTTTCTTGAAAGCAGAAAGGGCCGTTTTATCATGTGATTGCATTTTCATGGAGCGCCAGGCTACAAAGAATTTCTGTGTGGCGGCGCTGCAACGGATTCGTTGCGTTTCCGATCGGTTCAGTTGGAAACGTGCAAGAAGACATTTAACTATCTCAAGGCACCACACTTTCTGATGATTGTTACAAGCCGAGTGTATTTGACAAAGCAAAAAACAAACAAAACAACCGTAAGATTGTCCAGAGGTGTGACTGTTTTGTCTGTAACGTAGTCTGGGCTCGGCAGGCCACCGGTCCAGGGTCCCATTCTGGACCAAGTAGCGTTGGACAATCCGCCCGCCACGACGCTTTAAAAGCCAAGCGCAGGAAAGACGTGGGAAACAAAGTGTTCACGTTTGACGGATCCGTGTCGGGGATTTAAGGAGAGCGCCGGGCGTCAAAGAGCTTAAGAGTGCAAACGCTGTTGAAAGAGCTGCTAAATCAAGCGCGCCGTCTCCTTTTCTTTTCCTTTCCGCCTTACACGTGTGGGTTTGTGTCATCTCACTTGACCTGGATTTTACACCGCCGACAACCCTCGAAGTCGATTCAAATGCGGCATGAGGGGCAGGGAGGGAGACGGGCCCGCTCGTGCCAGAAGATGCCACCGTTTTTGCTTTTCGTCTCCGGCTTTCCGCATCGAACACGCATTCGGGGAGGGCATTGTTTCAAAATGCAGTCATTAAGGAGGGATGTGATTTGCGTCCACTTCCAGCAGCTTTTATTGAAAAGAAATTCCAAATGGCCCATTTCCCGTTTGGTTTTGCATTTACCGTACGTACAGTACATTCCACAAATATTACAATTATAATTTGTTTTTGTTACCTCCAAGAACCTTGATGCCTGCCGGTCTCGCCGCACGTCAAATGCTCTCGGCGAGCCGCGCGCGACGGAGCGGGAGAAAGTCCGCATGTGAGCCGCTCGAATAATTGATGGCGCTTCCCGACCGCGGAGTGGGAGATTTCTCACATCAGGTGAGGCGGGCAAAGCAAAAAGGATCTCTTATCGACTCAAATCTGCCCTCCAGGAGAATCCCGCGGTCTCCGAGGAGCTCCGGATTCGCACGAGAAGCGGTCGCACGCCACGCCGAGGGCCGCTTGGGAGAACATCAACCCCGGAGAAGAGCGCTTGGCCGCACGGTCAACAGAGACGCGGCTCGACGGATGCTCGGCCTGAGGAAGAGCTGCGGCGTATTCATAATTGAACAGGCCATATTGCGTGTAAGTATTTATGGAAAGAAATGGCAGGCCGTCAACAACGTACAGTGTGATGGGCCCAATACGAGGAAAACTACAGCCCGGTCTTCTTTTTTTTTTTTTGATAGACTGATGTCGCTGGGCAGAATACAGTCAAAAAAACCAAAAACGTGGCGATGTCCTCTCCCGCACTATTCCAGTGAGTACAGTGGTGCCCTGCAGTACAAGTGTAAATAATTTGACATCAGGTGTTAGCATTAAGCTAGCAGACGTAACTTAATAAGTCAAGACCAAAAATCGTCATGACGGCTTGCATCTCAAAGAACTCAGAAATAGGGTCACTCATCTCTCCCGGCACCGATGAACGGCACCCCCTAAAAATGGACTCGAAAAAGAAAAGGCAATTTGGCGTGAAAGCAACGTCCGCCACGGTGTACTTCCCACCTGTGTTGGAAAGTCACTTGAATCGGCGGCGACGGCAAACAGGTGCACCCGCACGTGATGCGCCCACACTGTGTTTTGGCCAACACACTCTGAGAGATGATGACAGATGGCCCGTCAAGGGGCGTCCGCTCGCCCTTCGCCCGCACTCCTGCCCCGGGATGCGGTGCTGTCACGCCGATGGGCTCATTAGGCACGCATCATGGAGCCGTTGCTGATGTGACACTTTGGTCCCGAGGCCGTTTGTGGCCTGCCTAGCCGCGCGCTATTAGCGAGGCTAATTAAAATGTCGTGATATTCGCTGTCATCTCCCCAAAAAAACTTGTGGGTGTTCCACTGAGATGGGATTTTTATGTGCTCATTTGTGTGGGTGTGGGTGTGTGCAGGAGAAGCAGGTCCTAATTTGGAGTTGCGCACCTCCCGTGTTGTGCCGCTACGTGCCAGGCAGAACTGAGCTTTACTGGATGACATGCGGCGCAATCACCGGCAAGAAGGGGAGGACACCGCGCTTTTTGCCATTTCCATCGCCGTTGTTCCGACCCCCCAGCGGCAATAGATGCCGGTGAGTACTGCTGTGGACTTTGTTTTTAGTTGTTGTGGCTCCCTGTGCGTGTGTGTCAGTGAGTAGCAGTTGTTTGAAGGTTCAGAATTACTGCAACGTCCATGCTAACTTCAGCTAGCCTGCCAATGGCGTTTCGCAACATCCGTATATTAGCATCATCCCCCATCAAGGGATGAACGGCATTTGCGTTCATTTGATTTGCGGATGCCGTTTGGAAGTGAGCGCCTGCGCCTGCTTGCCGAGGTGCTATTGCGTTCCCCTCAAAGCCGCCAGACTGGTTTCAGTGGATTTCCCCTTCTGCGGCGTTGCACCTCATGCGCCGAGAATGCCGCGGGACCCTTCATCTCGGCCACGCGTTGTTGGACACGCGGGGGTCTTGAGGGGTTGCGGATGAAATCGATGATGTCACCTCAATGAAGTGCGCTCGTGCCTGTGCCGGCTCATGTGAAAATGAGACTGTGTGTGCGCGTGTGTGTCTGTGTGATGTCACGAGTTGCGGTGCCGCCTAAATGCGGGACTTTGTGTTGCTATTTCTGTCCCGTCTGCATTCCTGCGGTCTGCGCGTCTCCTGTACAAATATTGACCCTCCCGCTCTCTGAGTGAGGCGGGGGCATCTTCAAAGCAGCCCGCCCCCAAAATCCCCTTCTGGACACCTGCGGGCGGACCTCTTCAGGAAGAAGAGAAAACCCCCTCGGGCGGATGGGCGGCGTTGGGCTTAACCTCCAGCCCGCACCCTCAAAATAGAATCGGCCATTCATTCAGATGGGGTCTCCTTTGGTGAAGGGGGGTTGTTTTCATTGCCCCTTCATTGCATCAATGGTGCCTTTCACACCAATCATATTCGCACGTACCAGGAAGCGACCGGCTAACGCAAATATCACACTTGAGAATTCCCCCCACGCCCCTTGTAAACAGTAAGAAGAGGCAGGCCTCGGTGGAGGTCTGGGCTCTCTTGAGAGACATTGTCATTATGTTTGGCCATGGATTTTACACACACACACACACACACACATAAAACATCTAATGGTGGGGCTCACACGAAGGGTTCGCATAGATCGCATACGTCAAGTTGGTGTAAAGATAAGATAAGAAAATCTTTATTTGCCATTTTAAAACAATACTGAACAAAGCGACAGCATTTTGAAAGTCAGGTCAAAGGATTCATTTCCAATGAAGTCACCTTTTCAGGGCAAGGGGGTCGCGGGTGAAAGTAGGCCCATTGTTTGCTTTCGCTACAGAACCGCAGGAGGGTCGCACAAACAAGGCCAAAGGTGGTGTCAAGCATGTGACCTCACCCCCCCCCCCCCCCCCTCAATCCCTCCCGAGCATTCGACCCATGCCGGCGCTTTAACCATGATGTCACCCATTGCGACGCGTTATTGATGCACTCGTCACATGGGCGGCCATCAGGATCGGACACCTGCCCTCAACGGTTAAAAAGAGCTCAAGAACAAAGCGGCGGAATGTCACAAAGTGTTTGTTCGCAACGTGACTAAGGGAAAATGTGCCCCCCTCCACCCCACTTAGCGTTAAATGCGGAACATAAGCCCCTTTTCACAGCTCGTTTACGTGACGTCTCGCGCCCGAGCCGAGGGCACGGAACTGCCTGCGCAAACAACGAGGGTTGAGGGAGAGAATCGGCGGTGGCTCGATATGCAAACCCAGCGTGAAGGTTGAGGTGGCTTTGCCGGCGAGCCAAACATTGAACCTTTTCATGTCTGTGACTTGCTTGAATTGTCTTGAGGGCTGATCCGCTTCCGCAAGTAGAAACTTGTTCGGAGAGTCGCGGTGTACAGCCACCAACTGGAAACAGACCGTCATTTTGGGGGTCTTTGGGGATTTTGACATCTTATGTTGGCATTTTGCACCCTTGTCATGGCATTTTGATTTTCACGCAAAGCAACGCACCGTCGACTTCAAATCGGCTACCCGGGAAACGAGGCCGCCCGTCCCCGTGTGACGGGCCCGAAACATATGATGTCACGACGGCTCCGGTTACACTCGGCTCACTCCCGGCCGGGTACTTTGGGTAATTGTGTCCCAGTTAAGCAGGCGCACGGGACGGCCGAATGATCACTTTAATACGCTCTGGGTGATCGTAGCGCAAGTTGGCAATTAAACCGAGAAATTTGCATGCGGCTCACCTGCCCCTTGCGCTAATGGGATGTCGTCAAAAAAAAAAAAAAGCTTTTACCATAATGACCGCGAGGAGCTCGTCGGGTTTGCTCATGTCCACAGTGGAACCTTAAAACTGCAAATAATGTCCATCTCATTCATTTATCGGCACCAGAAGCCATTTATGAAAACGGTTTGGTTGATGTCACATTTGAACGCTCTGACCTCTCATCCAAGCCGTTTAAAACACTCGGAGTCCCGGCTTCGCTACGGATGCGCCTCCCCGGTTGATACCGCAGGGCAGATCGCGCCCATGCCCAGCGTTTGACGAATGCCAAAAAGTGCTCCGGGCCGGGAGATGATGTCATCGACTTGCCAGGCGCCTTACCTTGCCTATCAGATTTTGAACTGGCTGCGGCGGACATCCGACGATGAAAAAAAGAAAAATCATCCAAATAAAAAAAACACGAATGCTTTCTCTTCTGTCTGAAAGGTGAAGCCGTTGGTCCGATTTCATTCCCTCACCCAAGAAGAACCCCCGAGGGATCCCGTCGATAATCGGCAGATGTGAGTGAAGCGTGATCCTGCGGCAGCAAGGTGAGCTAACTTTAGCGCAGCCAATTATCGTCTGTCCTTTTTAGGCGCGTAATCCCCACTTTTTGAGTGTGAAGACAAGTTGGACGGCACCGTTTGAATCGGCGCTCATCCGCAAGCGTCTTATTGCACTTAGCTGGAGTCTCTGGACTTTTGCTAACGGCGCCAAAAGCACGCCGGCTCCTCGGGAGCAGCTCACATCTGCTGCCCGTTTGGCGGCGCGGCGTCACGAGCGACTCAGTCAAAAAAAAAAAAAAAAAAGAAGCCCCCTTGGGAGACGGGACGTGAGCCAACACAAAGACTGTAAATTGAATATGCGGCTCAGTCATGCGCCTTCCTGTTAAATGAGCCGCAAAATGGAATTTCACCAGTGTTGAAGGGATCCCCGAAATTGACAAATTCGCCGCCTCGAGGCTACGACAATGACACTGAAATTGTCCAAAGATTTGGGCTTGGCAACCGGACAGCGCCGGCGTGCTCACCCTGCGCAACGGCCGCCCTCGTTCCCACATGGTACTGACGCCGAGGCTTCCTCTTCCCAGGAATCCGCCAGCGCTTGTTTACCCGCGCTGGAGTGTCGCGACCGGCGGCCGTCCACGTCTGATCTTCGGAGGCGGCGCCTGATCGGAGGGCCGCCGCGCAAGGAGAAGAAAAGCCTCATCCGTGCGTCCGCCGGGCCGAAGGCGGGAACGTTCAAAGGAAATCAGGCATGTGCTGCGCTCGCTTCCTTTTCGTTGGTTTAAGCGCAATGGTCGAAGATGCAGCTTGCAGTACCGTTGTTGGCTCACAAAGAGCTAGCCTGCAAAATGGATTTCTTTCCAAATTGAGTTCTTGAGCTATCGCTTGGCGAGCTCATGAGTCAGTCGGACGCTTAGCGCGCTGGTTATCGAGCCGCCCGACCGGTTAACCAGCCGGACATCAGTTAGCCAATCGGCGAGATGGATCGTAGGTAGTCCGCTCGTTGGCTAATTAGCTAGTTAGCCACGTTTTTTTGTTTTTTTTTAACCCTGTGGTCGTCGTGTTTTGCTTCTGCTGCTAAACTAACACAGCAAATCCATTAAAGAAAGCCAAATGTTAGCGGGAAAACTTTTAATTATGGCAAAAACGGCAACAGCCGAAGATTGTGTGTTCACATTCAGCCGAGGCTTCGTCTCTTCCTTGGCGTTCATTTGCATGATAATAAAAGGCGCTGTGAAATCAAACGAGGGAGTGTGCGCGCCGGCTCCTGTCAGTGTTTAATTTAACAAGGAGAGAGAGGCAACGGGAGGAATTTTGCTGGCTGGTCATAAATCTTCCATTATTTATACTCTGGCTGCCAGTTCTCGTGATATGCCGGGACATGCCGAATGCATGCTTGCTTTTTTTTTTCTTTTCCTCTAGAGACAATGCCCTAATGTTTTATTTCCCGGTTTCACCCCTGCAGCTATGAAACCGGGCTCGGCGCTTGGCTGTATCCAATTAGATACAGACTGGCTGCAAAAGTGAGCCAAACAAAAAAGTTGAATGGGTCATTTCACAGAGAATTACACACACACACACACACACACACACACACACACACACACACAAAAGAAAAAAAAGCCCTGTAGATGGAAGAAGGGATGACATCACCGTCCGAAATCATGACACATGGCGGCACGACAAAAAAAGCCGACTGAAAGGGACGATGAGGCAGCGCTCGATGGGCAACTTGAAATGAGGTGAGTCATCTGCTCGGACTTTTACGAGACCTTAAAATGTATCCCGGCCCTGACCCGGACTGCGGCCTTCTTTCGCTTGTTGTCATTGCGTCTTTAAATCATACTGAACGCTTTCTTGGGGGGGGGGGGGCTCGCTGAGAAATAAAGTCAGCACCTTGATGTATGAGTTCAATTTGTTCAGTAAGCAAGTTGATAACTCAATTTATTCGCTTGAAATGAAGCGACATGCCATTTATCTGTCCCAGCGCCCCCAACCGTTGTTTTTTCATGAAGATGACCGGACCTGTTTTCTGTCAAATCCCGATAACATTTAAGAGACAAATGGCTGGAGCGCCAGGCAGACACCACTTGTCCATGTACTTGGCTCCTTTGCGACCGTCGTCCATTTCGCTGCTAATTTTAAATCCTTTGCAAAATTGAGTAGAAATTGTAGCGACTTGTGTCATCCTCCGTGAGCCAGGAAGCAGTCTGCTAACTAATTATTTCATCAGTTAGTCAACCCAGTCCAGTCGACTGCTAAGGTATCCTCAACAGAACGGCACGCACAGAGTCCTTTATCATCGTGACGCGCAAATTCATTTGTCAGGGCTCAACATAGCGCATAAGCCGTTTCCGTGCTGGTGTTTTTATTTTTTGTGTCTAATCCTCGGCTCTATATTATTGCCACCCCGCAGCTACGTAGCGTTTGGCAGCATGCGCGGCGTGCGAAATTCACACAATTTCTTGGGCTGAACTCATTAACGATGTGCCGTGAACTCCTGATCCTTTGGGCTATTGACTCGAATTCCCCACACTGCCGTCGCCAGCAATTTGGAATGTTAACGCGTTCCTAAACAAAGCAGCCATTTGTAAAACGCACAGGAAAAGCGAAAGCGAGCGGTTGGGGCGCCACTCCGCTTTTTATGCACGCCGGCGTTTCCCGTTCTGCGTCAGCATGAGCGTTGCTAAGCTATGTGTTGGTCTTGAAGTACAGAAAGGAGAATCCACTTAGTTCTACGTTTAGTTGGACCGAGAGCCTTTGGTTTGAACTTGGCCACGCCAAAGAGTGTTAAGTTGAGTCCCTTGCCCCCCCCAGACGGCGCTCGTCTCCCACGTTTTGCAAAGTCAAAACGTAACCGGCTCGTAAAATCTTGCCCTGACACTCAAGTCCAGCGGACTCCCCGGGCGCCCCTCCCCCGGTTCCCCTGAGCCCAGAAAGTTCAACGCTTCCCCGAATTAAAAGCCGCCGGCGTTGTCAAACAAGCTGTTGATGGGCTCGCTTTAATCCCCGTGTTGACGCGGCCGGCCCGACTTGTTGCTAGGACGCCTCGGCCAATCCCGAGGCGGCCGCCCGCGCCCCGACCTTGGGCCGGCGGATTTTCCTCGAGGGCAGGGTGGCCGCTGCGAGGGAGGGCGGCAAAGGGTGCGGGCAGGAAATTCAGGCGTCGGGGTGGGGGGGGGGGGGGGGTAATGTATGAATGACTCGCAGAAGAGAGGAGCCGGCAGCCATTGGGAGCCGGGTCGGAAAAGCGCTCGACCAATCGGGGGAGGGGCCGCTCTCTGGTCTGCCTCTAGCGTCCGCCCGTCCGCCCTCCCGCCCGCCTGGCTTCTCTGCGCCTGTTACCAGGTCAGTGTGCCTGCCCGCTGCCTCGCAATCATCTGTCTCATTGGGTCAGTGTGCCTGCTGCGACGCGCCTGACTGGCTGCCCGAGCGTACGCCGTTGCTAGGGAGCTCAGCCAATCGGGGCAGGCCGCAAGTTTCCAGGCAGGTTTTGCCGGAGATGTTTTGGCGGGAGATGAAGAAGAAGAAGTGGGGGGGGGGGGGGGGGTTGAAGCCGAGCATGTGATGGGCGGTGTCTGTATGTCTGTGTGTGTGCGCGCAAGTTGAGTGTGCATGTTTGCCTCTTGCTTTTCTGATGCAACCGTCTCCCAGGCTACTCGGGAGCCGAGTTGTGTTTTCTTTTTTTTTTTTTGTTGTTGTTTTCCCTCCTTCCCTCTTTTTTTTTCAATCTATCCTTGCCTACCCTTCCTTCCTGTCCTCACAGGAAACGAGAACCAATTGCGGCGCTGTTGCCACCGGAGCGGGGAGGGGAGGTTTGTTTTGCCTCCGCTTTTATCCTGCGGTACCTCCCCGTCCGCAGTTACCGTAGAAACAAGAGCAACCGCCGCTCTATTTCCATCCGCCGCTTCCGTCTCTTGCCGATTTTGTTTTGCGACGACACGGCAACCGACCTGCCGACACGAGCGGCCAATGAGGCGTCGGAAAGGAGCGCGCGCTTTCAAGAGCGAGCGTATAAAAGTAAAAGACGGCGCGCCCGCTCAGCAACTTTGGAGAGCAGTCGGCGTGCCCCAAACACTTTTTCCGCTCGCAACGTTCACACGGAAGAGCGGCGCGTTTCCCTCCCGATTTCAAGCTCCAGCAAAAGCAGAGCCGCTCATCGCATTCGACATGGCCCTTCCCCCCAAAAAGTTTGCTTTTGTCAGAAGCGCCATTGTATCGCAGCGATGCAGGTAGCAAAGTTGTTTAAACAAAGCCGCCTTGGCGAAGATTGAAGGGTAAATACGGAGGCATCATAACTTGGCTGTAAAAGACATGAAACATTAGCAACGGCGCGGGCATAACAAACAACTTGACACGAGTGCAAATAGCTTGTGACACCAACTTGGACGCTGCGCAGGTGTCGCCGCTATGACAAGCCGCCCAAGTGACAAATGCTTTGTTTACAAGGCTCGGCCGCCGCAGCGGCGGCGGTTTCAACTTGTCATTTGCGCGGCGCACTGTACCCACGACGTGCCCCAGCGCTTTGTTTTTGTTTTTTTTTCCCCCCGACTGTGTGGCTTTAATTCAGGGGCATGAAATGCGGTCCACTGCAAGGGGTTGCATGCCCATTTGTGCGCTTCACTTCAAGCTCCTCTCTTCAAATGCGTTACCTTTGGATGAACTCCGAGAGTGAGCCGCCTCCGTCGGCCCGAACCTGCGCTTCAAATCAAGAGTTGCTGACAGACGAGGCAGGCGAAGCCTTTCAATAAGCCCGACGACTCGGCGTCGCCGTCATGTCCTTTTGCCAATCGTTCACGCTTGGAAACCTTTTGAACAACTTTGGCAGAAGCAGCATTTAGCGCAACTACGGTGGCCCTGAAGTGCAAAATACAACAACAAAATAGCAACGCGGCAAATCAAGAAACAAACACGACCACAAATGAAAAAAAGACGAAAATAATGAAAACAACAAAGCATGAAGGCATTTTCACTCGTGCGTGCAGCACTTCATGCATTCAACTGTGTGTATGTGGTGCATCGTGGAAAGTGGCTCTGGTTCTTCAGCCAGTCTAGCTATCAAGTCGTGAACTTGCTATATTGCGACATGACACCCCCCCCCCCCTATTCCATACTTGGCAAAGTCCATTTAATTTGGTCTTTGACTCCAACTTGACTTGATGTTTATCGTGTCTGGAGCGCTCCCTCACGTGTGCACTCAAATAAATCAACACGGCCCGAGTCTATTTGCAGAAATCCTGTAATTATTCTCAAAACGACTCCTTAATTCACACCATCTCAAATGTAACCCTGGCGGGGAAAACATCACAAAAGAAATGGAAGAGCCCCGCCCGCGCTCATTTGCATGACCGCTGCGCTTTGCAAGTCACAATACGTGCGCCGCTAATGAGCCCGAATCAATATTTTATGCCAGAATAACTGACACAATGTTGTATTTTTCCATCCCGAGGCGCACGAATGAGCAGCGGCGGGCGGCCACGTGCTATCGGCACAAACGTCCATTGAAAGAGAGAAAAGGTGAGAAAACAACAACCCAGCACGTCGCGCTGTCACTTCGCGTCAGTCATGTTTGCGACTCTGAGGCGCATGTTCGGCACTCTTGTTGTTGATATTGGCCATCGGCTGGATGGCACTTATGGATTACGTTCCAGAGGTGTTTGAGCCGTGAGATTTCCAAATGCGATGTGCAACTTGTCAGACAAAGCCGATTCAGACCCAACCGGTGTTCTGTCGAAATGGCATATTGCGCCAGGATAAGAACAAAGTCTGAGCCACTTCAGACCTGACAAGTGTTGGGCCTCGATGGACTGCCAAAACAAGTTCCAGCAATTTTGGTGTTCTGCTTCAAACAGGCTGCCATGGAAATTAAAGTGCTGTCTAAATTAGGAGTTAAAATTGCAGATGTGGCTCCTTCATCGCTGCCCCTGGGGGGCTCTAGGTGGATGCGTTTGCATTACTCAAGCGTTATTTTGTGCAGAAATAAGAAAGATGCCGATCAAAATAGGAGGAGGTTATTCTAACTTGATTGACAGTTGAGCCGGGCGTGGTTTCAGTGCATCAGCGGACACGCCCACGGCGTTGGAACGGTGGAGCGAGTGACTTGATTTTTCACCAATCTGAAGCCTCGGTCTGTTTACTTCGTTTATCGTGACTTGTGAAATTGTGAAATTGTCGGGGTTGTAAACACCCTTCTTCCGTATCGTCTCAAATTTACATTCCCCCCCCCCCCACTTTACACGGAATTTCATGAATTGACATAAGAGCCATAGCATTGTTGTTGTTTTATACACTGATGTGTGTGCGCGTGTGTCCTTTCAAAAAAAAAAAACCTAGAAGTTAAGCCCCCACCCATGTTTGTTTTGATGTAGCTCATGAGTCATGAAGATTGGCCCGCAAAGCAAACAGGCGTGCGCGGTGCAATTGTGCGGCGCTGGTACGCATTTGTTGCCCTGACAGCACGAAGGCGGCGGTGCCACCCCGTCGCCGCAATTGGGCGCCCGGGATGCGGGCCGTCGCTGCATCAGCCGGCGGCTTCCAATCCGCTTGAACGCCGAGCGAGCGAGTCACGAGGTCTGCTGGGGGGAGGGGGGGGGCGCGTGCGCTTGTGTGTGTTATTTTCGCCCCTCCACGTGTCGGTCCGGGCCGAGCAGGAGGCGGGACCCAAACAAAGCACCTGATTGGTCCGAGCGCTGTCACCAGCTTTTTGGCGGCTAAAGGAGGAACGCGGCTCTTAAAGAGACACGCACTTTGTTTTGATTCCAAAATTGAAATTCCACTGACCACTGTCGGCAATCAAAAACGTGCGTGCGTGTGTAGGTGTGTTTAATCCTCTATAACTAATGTTGAATTGAGTTTAGCTGAGTAAACATCGTCTATCCAAATACCAAAATAACCAATCACGACATCATTTTGTCCAATGAAGGCCAACGAGTGTGATGTCAACATATGCGACAGTGGGCAAGTTTGGGGTCATCGGTAATCTTCAATCAAGTGCAACCCGTGTACAGATATTAGCGTTTTTGCACAATGGCCGGAAGCTGATTCGGATGGTGAAGAAGCGGACGATTTTGCATCATTTGGCAAAGACGACATTTTGTTGTTGATGTTGGTCGGTGGAAGTGCGCGCTTATTTCCGCCTTGTATGAGTTCTTCTATTCGATGCTGCTGCTGATAAATGCCATGTTTTTCGAAAAGGCTACCCGATGACACCCCCGCGCCCTCCCCCGCCCCCTCTCTCTCTCTCTCTCGATGAGCTGGAATGGGTGTGCTCTCCAAAGCGAGGCGGGCGGAGTCTCCAGCAAACTCCGGCAAAACACGAGCCTCGCGCCGCCTCTACACAAACACGCCGCAAGCCGCCGGGAAGCGAGCATCGGAGCTAAAGGCGAGCCTGTCGCGGCTGCGGGGAGGCGGAGACGAACCGACTTGACAAGATTGCACCCATTCGAACGGAAAGCGCTTTTACCGGCGGTGAGTTTATTTCCCCTCCCCCACATACGTTCTTGTTGGCGACACTACGGAAGAGTGACACCGGCGAAGGGAGTTAGGGAAGGCGGGCAGCCTGGTGGACATGCCCGGGCAAAGAGTCGATGGGTCCGGGGTGCGCCGACGGGGTCATTGGAGACTTGAGTGGGCTTTTGAAGTAGAACGGCCCGGTTGCGGTGGGAGGGGGGATTGATATTCGAGTTAGTTTGGTCAGGTACCGGGAAGCGCTCGTCCTCCCCTTCACCGGAGTCGTGAAAAGTTAGCAAGTGCTCTCTTTTCTCGCCTTCCGTCGTCTGGTAGGGCCGCTTTGAGGCGAATTAGCCCGCATTGGTCGGCTAATTCGCCGCCTTGTCACATGTCACCGGAAGGAGTAAGGACCGATCTGGTGCGAGTCGCGCTCAAAGCCGTTTAGCTGCCGTTCAAACTTGCAACCTACTGGCTTCTTTTTCATTGTAACCAAACCGCATTAGAGCAGAAAAGGTGCCGGCGGCCGCTTTGTGAATCGGTGAAAGTGTTGAGCGTCACGAGTGCGTTTCGTTCGGTCAGCTGCTCACAATTCCGAGCTCCGATCTGAAATCGCGCAGATGGAGCTACAGAGGGAGACGGACGCTCGATGCTTGGTCTCTGCGGTGGCTCCTAGGTCTGCCCCCCGGCCCCCGGGAGGTCACGCGTGGCCAAGCGTGTGAATCGGGACCATGCTGGCGTTGCCTCTGACCAGCGTCAACCTGGGGCCCCTCAAACTTTCTTGCTCGATTGGGAGCGCGCGGCTTTGATCCGAGATCCCGTCGTGGCCGGAACGCAGCTATCGTGTTGCCGATCTTCATCCTCGTATGACTTGAGAAGCTCGATGGGGAGAACTATCCCGCCGCACTCACTTCAACACAATGCCGCTTTATCCCGTTTCGCCGGCCGCCGTGTTGATCAGACGGCTCGGAGACTCAAGATAAGGGTGGAGGTGGGGGGGGCAGATGAAGAGATTGCGGGTAGATGACGGCAAGGAAAAAGTGCTTGAACATTTGCGCGGTGAGAGTCATTATCTCCTTCTGAAACGCCCGCCGGGGCGGTGTGTGTGTGTGTGTGTGTGTGTGTCACGCGGCGGTTCTTAGCGCGACTTTGGTTTCACCCGCACCCAGCCAGCGAGCCGGAGCGGGTCAAGGGGGTCGGGGCTTGTTGTTGCTTCTGCTGCCGTCGTCGTCGTCGTCTTGCACCCGCCGTGCGCCCGAGGAAGCTAATCGGCTTCGCTCTGCTGCTCGGCACCGTCTTCCGGCACACTGTGAGAGATTGTGGTTCGCGCCTGGCAAATTTGAAATCATCAATTTTGCCAACATGAAAGAAAAGATGAGTCTTGCTTGTCACATAAGCCCACTGCTTGTTTCATTCCGGCGCAAAGTGTATACAATGTTGTCAGCGGGCCCCAAACATGTCCGCCATCCCTCGCTAACTTTTTAGGCCGCAGTGAGTCGAGCGGCCCGACCTTATCTCGGCTGCCCGCTGTCGCCGGCAAGACCGTTTGAAGAGCGCCCACTCTGTCGCACTCGGCTAAGGTCCCACTTTGTCCGCAGGGAGTTTAGCGCCGAGGCGTCCGATGGACGATGAGGAGGAGGACACGTCGCGGCCCCGGGGGGCGCCCTTGGCCGACCTCAAGTACGGCGAGCGGGCCGCGCGGATCCCGTCGCCCGCTCTCGCCCTCGTGCCGCGCGTCCGCGACGACGACGGAGGCGGCATCTGCGCGCTGGCCTGCGACTTGCAAATGCAGCCTGGCGTACCCTTTCACGGTAAGTGCACGGGAGCACGCCCGATTGTCAAAAATGCGCCGCCTGGCCTTCAAGATGTTGCTGGAATAGAAAATAGATGCTTTTTGGGGAGGCCGTTCCTGCCGCGCCCGCAATCGTTTCGGCAAAATAAAGGTGCTTCTTGATGGCGAAAGGGCGCCGGGTGTCACACGCTGATGCTGTGAGAAGCGCCCGCTCTAAAATGGCTGACTTTCAAATGTCGGAGTAAACTCTTACAAAAAAAAGAATCGATAAATGCCAGCCAACCGAGGCGTCGCTGTCGTTGCCCTTTCCCTCCATTTGCCCGGGCGCGTTCGCCTGCGCCGCTTTCCGACCTAATGCCGCTTTCCTCCTAGACAACGCCACGTGGCGCTGGCACTTCCCCGCCCGGTTCGAGCCCCTGGAGGACCGGGGAGCGAGGCGAGTCGCCGCCGCCGAGGAAGAGAGGCGGCGGCGGCGAGAGGGGGATGACAGGACGGCGGAGAGGCCCGGCCGGCGGCAGCGGGCGGCGCCCAGCGCCGAGGCGCAAATCGGACAGAAACTCCGGGAGATCGGAGACAAGTTCCAGCGGGACCACCTCGATGCGGTGAGCAATCGGATGCCTTGTGTTTGAGTGGAATGAATGGGGGGGGGGGACTAAAAAAACAAACAAACGGAGGCTGCGCCATTTGACAAACGTGTTCAGATGTGGCAGCCTGGTGGTCGCAACTGGTTTGGGCGCATGCAGGAGAACACAAACGCCACACGTGGCTGTTTGTTTGTTTTGTTTGTTTAGTTTTTTAATTGTGACCCAAAAGTTTTTGTCTTTTGTCTTTGCGGCAGTTCCTGAGGCAGCAAAGACAAAACCTGCCCGCCTGGATGCGCCTCACCATGGCCCTGTTTGGCTTCCTCTTCCCCAGGCCGTTTGCCGTCCCTCCGCCGAGGGCGGAGCAGCGATGAGAGGCCCCGCCCCCGCCGCCTTTTCCTCCCCTCAGTGTCACGGGAGCAGACTTTTTAGAGACGGACGGCACTGTAAGATGGAACACGGGTTTCTGATTCTTGCTTTTGTTTTGTTTTTTAAACGAAGAAGAGTTACAGGGAAAAAGGACAACTCTGGTCTCCGCTGGACGGAGGCTGATGGCATTTTGAGTTTGCTTTGGTTTCTTATTTGTATGAACATTATGATTATTTGGGTTGAAGAAGAAGCCATTGAGTTTGAAGAGATATTTTGGAACTACGACCTATTTTGTACAGCTCTTTTCCTTTTCCTTTTCTTCTCGGAAGTGAACTGGCATGCCGGGCCCCGGGAATGCCTTTGGATTTCCTTCCCGCCGCCGCCTCCAGGAAGAACGCTCAAGTGTTTGTCGTTGTTGGGGTTTTTTTTGGTCTTTTTTCTTTATTCCTCGCCTACAAGGCCTCAGCTTCCAGCCTTGGACCGTTGTCGGCCGCCGCCGCCTTGAGTTCACCACGTCAAGGCGGACATTTTGAGAGTGGGCGAGCGTCCAGTCAGGGAAACACGGAAACAATCAAGACCACCGGGAAGCTTTTGCCTCCCAAACTTCTCGGGAGAATCTTTGTGAGCGAGGCCATGAGCGATGGTACGCGGCTAACGGAATCGGTCGCACCAAGGCTGGCCCGGGCAGCGGCGGCGCCGCGGTGCTGCGAGGCATCTGAACTGCCCAAAGAAGAAACGCTCGGCACGGCCAATCAAAGTCCCCCTTCTCACCACGCCCACGCCATGGGATCGGCGCCTCCGGTGGCCACACGTAAAGGCGTTCCCCGCGTTATCCGAGCATCTGTCTTTGGCCGTCCCCATCATCTCCCGCCGCTCAAAGTTAGGCCTGCGTTTGCCAACTTCTGAAATATTCTGAAAGTACAAATTGAGTCGATCTTCACTCAGTGAAATGAGCACCCGCCCCGAATCGACGCACCAAGTTGGATGTATTCTCTGGCTCTCCTGTCGGAACGTTTGGAGACACTGATCATGTTGGGGGGGGTTGCGTTTTTTTACTTTTTTTTTTTTTTTGAGGGAGTACTCGACAGCCTTCTGCTTTTGGGGGCTGATGGGGAGCGGGGGGGGGGGGCAATTGCGAGAGCCACGCCGTTTGTTTCCTGCAAACACCGAACGCTGAGCCACTTGGGACTGTACGCGCTCGTTCCCGCTCGCCCAGCTTAGCACGGCGTCGGGTTGCTCGCCCAACCTCCTCAAATGAGTTTTGTTCATTTATTTACAGATTTATTGGGGCGGTTGATGAGCCGTGTGCTGGAGGCGGGGCCTCAAAATATCGCCGCCTGAATTTCACCCCCATTTTTCCTTCCTCTTCATATTGCAAACGGGCTCTCGCCAACCGCAAACGTTCATATGGGGTGAATCTAAAAATGACATTTCAATTGTGCGACTTTATTTTCCAAAACGCTGCACTTACCTCATCATCTGAGTTTCTTTGTTCAATTGTGAATGGTAATATGAACTCAAACTTTTTCGACAACGTTCACCCCGTTGTACTTTGTGCTCATGGAATGACAAAGTGGGCGTTTTTTGTCATCCTAATCGCGACGAAAGCTATTTCTCCGTGTTTCTCATCTCATTCGAGAAGGTTTAAAACATGTAAGATGGCAACTTTGGTTCCATTTTGCACCGGGTGAGGTGCATTTTGACGCTTTGGTAAATTCCGATTTTTTTTTTTCCCAGCCCGGCTGGCTCTCGCGCTTGTGATTGGTTTGCTTTCAGTCAAACCCGAAGGATACCTTTTGCGGCTTTGGCCCCGCCCCCGCGCGCCCGGCACGCGTTCTCCCGACGAGTCGCGGCAACTCGACGGACAATCAAAATGTACGAAAAGGTGCCTTGTGTGCGTGGTGGTCACCGAGGCAACTTTTTTGAGTCTTTGTGCTCAACGTGCACTGTACAAACAAACAAACAAATCTTGTTGTTGTTGTCGTCGTGGTGGTTTTCTACTCCCGTGCTGACCTTCCTACTCTTTTTGTAACACGCTGGACGAGGAGGAATGAATCACCGCCGGTGCCCGGTATGATCCCGTCCGGGACTCTTTGTTCGCTCCAGCCTTTGAAGCGTCTTCTTCCCATATCACCACGGGAGAAGGGGTCCAAAGTGCATCCAAAGTGCTGTCAGGTGCTGTGTCTACTTGGGTGTTTTTTTTTTTTTTTAGGGGGGGGGGGGTTGTCATTTTTTTCTATACAAGTCAGATAGGAATTTGACCCCATTTCTATGGACACAAGTTTTTCAATTTTTCTAGCCTAAAAAGGGCAGGCGCAACCACTCGGCTGCTCTCTTTTGTTTTCTACAATGGCTTTTTCCAATGTTTTTTGCTTTTAATCTACAAAAAACATTTTCTAGAAGTCTACTGTGTCACTCTCAGTTCAAGGGCTTTTTCTCAATCGATGTTGGAAAAAAATGCATGTCTGATATTCCTGATTACAAGACGGAGCCGTTTGGAGCCTTTTTTAAAATGTTTTTTTTAAGGCTTGTTTGTTTTTGTTGTGGGGATTGGGAGGGGGGGGGTCCAAGTAACCCAATGATTTCACAGTGTCTGGCGTTTTGCGAGGCCCGGTCCAGATGTAGCAGTTAGTCGTTTCCTGTCTTTGGGATGAGCGGGAGGACATGGGTTGGGATTGAGTTTTCTCGTGCAATATGCTGTACATAAGAGCTTGGCTCTGCGAAATCTTACAATGGCGTCATTTCTTCTGTTGTTCGATGGCTACTTTGGGCTCTTTTCTTTTGGTTTTTCATTAAAGCTTTATGGACAACAAAGTTCAGCCTCCGATTCTTTCTTGCGCAACTTCAACCTTTCATATGGCACATACAGTAAGTACACAGCAAACTGATGGAGAACTGTTTTTTTTTTCAGGTCCACAATGCAAGAAAATGCCCTTGTGATTGGCTTTGTGATTTTGAAGCCTCGTTTTATCGTTAATCATTCAAAGTTGGCAGGCCCTCTTCTCTGCGGGGTGTCCAATTTAGCAAACATTCCTCTTGACTTTACAGTGACTTTAATAGTGTGACGGCTCTTAGTGAATGCTAACATATCCGCAAAGTGAGGTTTGGGCCCCACAATGGCGCTCCTGTGCGTCTCTGCCTGGAGCTGAAGAGAAAGCCTTGTCCCCTGAGATCACTGCTTAATGCACAGTGTGTGGGTGTCCCGAGGGAGGGAGAAAAAATTGGTGGGGTGTATTGAGGTTGTGCTTGGCTCAGCACTTTTTCACACAGGGCCTCAACAAAGGCGCATGTGTTCTCCAAGCCCGTCCACTCGTGGGGGAGACGCCCTCGTGATAGGCCGCTAGCCGATCTGCTCGGCTCGTGCACTTTTGTTGTTGTTGTTGTCGTTGAATGTAGGTTGCTTTCAGTGCCTCCATGTTGTGTTAGTGCGTCGCCTGACAGGTGCGCGCGTGTGTGCGAGCTGTAGCAAGCGATGACATTTCAACCGTCCCCCTGGAGGGAGAGGACAGAGAGAGCAGAGAGGAGAGCACGCTGGCGGGAGGGAAATAAAACAACTCACTCAGCTTGTTAGAGAGAGTGACTGAAATACCGTTGCACTCCAGTCCTGTAGGTGGCGATAATGTGCAAAACCGCGGTGGGCGCCCGCTTTAGCGCGCTGGCCAATTTGCGGCGAGGTCATCGATCAATCAACTTGAACTCGACTTTGCTCACATTTTAGTCAAGTGTCAAAGAGAAAAGGTTGAGCTGGCTGTTCGAGCCCACGTAGGCATTCGCGGTTACTGGTGGTGGGAGCGGCCTGCGGAGTAGGGCGAAAACGTCGCCGGACTTCAACGGATCGTTCGGGAGCCAAACGGAGGCGACATCGAGGATCTTCCGCATCGCCCCCCCCCCGCCGCGCAGGGGCGCGGCAGCACAACGGTGAGCTAACCATTCGCAGGTCTTGCTACTTTGTTTGACTCCTGCTCTCGACGAGGAATTGATATGAACAATCGAACAGCATGTTGAGAGAGGGCAAAATGCAATATCTTCCCTTTCTGAATTTTGGCTGCCGTATTTTTCCGTGTTAGTGTGGCGATTATTTGCGTGGTAGCGTTTTATGAGTTGTAATCTTGGATCGAACTGCCGTTGTGCGTACAGTTGCACTCATCTTGCTGTACGGTGTGCTTGCGAGCGTATTAGAAACACGACCTGACCTCAGGCCATGACGTCAAACAAACAAACAGCACGTGACGTAAAATCCTTAGCAAGCGGGTTATATTCTTGCTACAACATTTATGAGCATGTTTGCATTGCATGGGTTTTTCTTTTAAAGTTGGTCTGACTTTGGAGCATTTGGGGCAATTGTGAGCGCATCCTATACATTGATCGCCATCTCTGTTAAGCATCTTAGAATTTGATCACTTATGTGACAACCCAAACTAAGATTCCTATCATGTAAAGAACCTGGCCAACCCGACCGGATAGGAGAGTAGGCATATACTGTAGATATGAATGACGAGAGCAGAAACAAATTTAGCCAGATGCCGGTTACTTCTCAATTCTGGGCCAAGGTCATTCAAGGAATGAGTGACCTTGGCCGCTGTCTGTCGTGACACGCAGCCTCCCATGGCTCACTCTGCTTATTTAGTCTTGATGTCGACTTGGCCCAATTTTCATGTCTGTCGTTCATCGGCGGTCATTAGCTTTAGTTGTAGGGGGCGGGGGGGAACCTGATGAACTCATGATGTAATACAGAGTTACTATTAATGTTGTTAAATCATTCCAAATGTCCAATACAATACATGCTGATTGCCGATGCTCAAAAGTAGTGCCGACACTATTGAAAGATTCAAAGGAGAATCAAAAAAAAAGAAAAGAAATTCAGCCGAAATTTGAGTGACTCATCAGACGTGACATTTCAAGCTCCAATGTATTTGGCCGTACAAACCCACCCACTTGTTGTTGTCTACTTTGCGCCAGTAATGAACACACCAGCGCAATTGGTATGTGTGTGTGTGTGTGTGTGCGCGTGCGTGGCGGCATGCAAGAGGTAAGCTCATAACGAGCAGCTGCTGGTGCGCACACCCTTTGCGCCATAAGTGAAGCCACGCTTTGCAGATTCCGAGCGGGCGCTCCCACTCGGGCAAAATTGGGACACGGGGAGGGGGGCTGTGCCCTTGCGCCCCAGGGTCAAGGCCATAGGCCACGTCAGGGATGGCAGCGCTGAAATTTGCTGAGGCCGTGCTCGTTCACTCTCCCCTTCTTGGAGCTTGCTTCACCGGTGGGTTTGGCCTGTTTCAACGCAAACTGCACCCCGAAGACCGTCCGCACAGAGTCATTCTCAAGTGAAGCAGCAAATCTGGCGTTTGCTTGAATGGTTTTGTTTTTTTCCTCCTCTCCCTGCCTTGTGTCCCGTTTGCAACGCGTGCGCTGGCGTCTTTCAAACAGGAACGCCAAGTAACGGCCTTTGTCGTGTTTGCGACGGCGACAGAGCACACGGAGCCAACGCCCGCGTGCCGAAGCCGTTTCGACAGACCACCGGCCTCCTTTTTAGCCACGTCAGCGATGTTAACGCGCTGGCCCCGTACGCGGATGGGGGTGAAAGACGAGCACCCGTCCGGCCAACTGTCGAGGACAGACGGCCGTGGGAAAAATGGCTGCCATGCTAGATGACTTGCCAGCTGAGGGACGCGGGCTAAATTTAGCGCAGGCTGGACACGCCCGATGCTTTTGTGAGATGACGCGGCACGATGACTTTTCTTTATTTTGTTTTGGGGTGGGGGGCACGTGACAGACCGCAGACGAACTTGTGGCAGCTACTAGTTATGATATGATAGGTTTCAATGCCTTTCATTGGGCGTGGACGCACTGATAAATGGTCTCATGCAAACACGGAGTCACAAATTCAGGACATTTGCTCGCACGGCTGGATGACGCCAATTTAAGACACAAAGTGGGTGTGCGGCCTCAAGTCTCCCTCGCTGTCGAAGACTTGGGGTGGGGGGTGGATAAGAAGCACCGGCCATTGCGACAAAGGAGGACCCGGCCGCGGCCTGTCACCTCTGCAGCCTGCTGATTGGTGGACGGCGTGAGCCGTGTTGCCGTGTGGACTGAAGAGAGGCGGGCCGGGCCGGGCCGGGCGAGCGTGGCCGCGGATGCGGATGCGGCGGCTATCTCAGCAATCCTGTCAGCCAGGATTTACACCAGCAGACGCTGAGCTGATCTTGATGCCTCTGACACCCAGCGCGGGTGCTGCGCCCACTGGGAAAAAAAAAGTCATCAAAAATGCATTCGGTGAGAGCTTTTCACGTGCGCTTGAATTGACAGCCGTTTCCAGAAGTCGTTGATGAAGCCCACCTTGTCCACTCAGCACACGTCTTGACTTAGTCTCCCCCCCCATTCAACGGCATTGAAAGAGGCGATGGCTTTGAACGTCTATCGTGATGTGGAGACGACTCAACGAGACAGAAACGTGATTTGACTTGGCATCATGTGACCTTTCCAAGGCCTAGAGGATGTCCTCACATGGCCCAAACGATTCTGAATGAACAACTTGGGTGTCCTGAAATGTGGGCGTGTCTTTTTTTGTTTGGTTGGATTTTGTCGTTGTTGTTTTGTGCGATACAGTTTCCCAACGTCCATCCAGAGAGAGGGAGCGGTGACGCCAAAGAACGTCGACGGCAACAATACGCACTCCGGCGTTTTTACACATTTCTTTTCCTCGAAAGTGGTTATTGGTTACCAGGCGCTGTATGAGATCACGGCGGCCCGGTAGCCCAGTGGTTAGCACGTCGGCTTCACAGTGCAGAGGTACCGGGTTCGATTCCAGCTCCGGCCTCCCTGTGTGGAGTTTGCATGTTCTCCCCGGGCCTGCGTGGGTTTTCTCCGGGTGCTCCGGTTTCCTCCCACATTCCAAAAATACTCATGGCAGGCTGATTGAACGCTCTAAATTGTCCCTAGGTGTGAGTGTGAGCGCGGATGGTTGTTCGTTTCTGTGTGCCCTGCGATTGGCTGGCAACCGATTCAGGGTGTCCCCCGCCTACTGCCCGCAGACAGCTGGGATAGGCTCCAGCAGCCCCCGCGACCCTAATGAGGATCAAGCGGCTCGGAAGATGAATGAATGAATGAATGAATGTATGAGATCATCATGAATAAGTTGCCTCTGAAACGGAACAATTCCCTGAAATCACCCCAGTTTTTTTTCTATGTGCTTGTTTTTTCTGCCATCTTGTGGCTAAAAGAAGAAGTGCGCGCTCCTGCCTTTTCCCAATTTTCCAAAGATGACATTACTTCCAAAGAGGAGATTGAGGTGTATTTACGTTTCTCCCCACATTGCCTTCAAAGGCCACAATCGTCAAACTCGGGCGGGTCCTATTGTGTGTACGTGACAAAATATATATATACATTGTCGATTTAAAACGTATCTTGTGTTCAAGTTTCTTTTTGGAACAGTAGAGGGACTTGAGTGACGAAAGGCGACCTAATAGCTCGGGTTGCGTTTGGGTTCCTGCCACTTCCGCCTTTGCCTTCCCGGCTTCCGTCTCTGCTCACGTGACTCTTTCGCGTCTCTTTCAGGGTTGCTACGCGGTTTGCGGCTAGCTGCTTGCTACTTGGCCAAAACCTCCCCGTCGTCCGCTTTCCGCCTGCCGTCCCGCCATGGAGATCGGGGCAGAAATCAGCAAGAAAATAAGAGTGAGTCGCACCGACACGCGGCGTGCTCGCGCATTTTTTTCCTGCCGGGAATTGCGCTGGCTCAAATGCGGCTAGCTCGTCGAGCTAAATGGCAAGACGGCGTTCGGGGTGTTTGCCCACCACGACGCGGCGCACTTGGAGAAGGGGAAGGGATGAATCGGGGCCGGCCGCGCTTTGTCCACTCTCTTGTGCCCTTCTCCTGTTTTGCAGGCCGCGATCAAAGGCAAGCTTCAAGAGCTCGGCGCCTACATCGGTAAGTAGTCGCGCGGCGGCTCGCGACGTTCCGACGTGTTGGTAGCTCGGCGCCTTGCCCTCGGCGTATGTCAAAACACTCGAAGCCACGTCACAGACGTCCCGGCGAAAAGTTGCGACCACGCACGTTGGCGTCTCGCGCCCGTCCCCAAATGAAGATGGCGGATCCCATTTACGACCGGTGGCGATCTCTTGCGAGCCCAGCGATAATTGCGTCGTGTTTCGGATCCGCCTTTGGCCAAATCCGCCGGCTGTCGACGGGGCAAGAAAAAGGGATCCTTGGTTTGGCGTCCGTCCCCGTCACTGAAGCCATCAAAACGAGGGACGCAACTTGGGGACGTCGAATCCAAATTGTTGTCAAAGGGAACAAAACACACCTAAGCGGTAGTACGTGGAACGGCGCCTTTTTGCGGGGCGCCGTTCCACCGCAGCCCCCACAGAGTCGCACGTTTTGTCATTTCAGACGAGGAGCTCCCGGATTACATCATGGTGATGGTGGCCAACAAGAAAACCGCCCAGCAGATGGCTGACGATCTCTCGCTTTTCCTGGGCAACAACACCATCAAGTTCACCACCTGGTACGACGACACAAATTGCTCGGTCGTCGGCGCGGCGGCTTGCCTTGTTGAATAACCCCCCCTTGGTTCATTTGAGGCTGCACGGCGTCCTGGAGAAGTTACGAACTGTCGCAGTGGGTAGGTCACGTCCCGCGCTTTCATTTCGCTCCCATCGGACCGCCGCGTGCCGAGTCCGCCCGAGTAACGCCTCGGATTCGTGCGTCGCAGAGCCCGCCGCCGGGAGGCCCGAGCAGCAGTCGGCCGGCGCCGCGCCTGCCGCCGGGGCCGAGGATCACAAGCCCAACTCCCGATCCGATAGGGCGGAACCGCGCGGCCCCGCCCAGGAAAGCAGGTGATGGCCAAATATCTTGACCCATGATTTGGAGCTCCCACGGGCAGGGAATGAATTCAAGGCACACATACGGCAGGAAAGAAGGAAAAGGAATCTCACTGATTTTCTGTCAGGAGGGCCAGCGCGGAGAGGGGCTCCTCCCGCCTGACGTCGGCCGTCAAGCCCCTCATGGAGCTCCTCCCGTCCGAAGCCGTCATCGACATCAAGCCCGAGACGGACGACGACTTCGGCGAGGACCCGGCGGAGGCGGCGGCCGCCCGCAGGGGAGCGCGCGGCCCCGCCGGCCGACCCTCCGCCGAACTCTACAGGGCCGGCCAGAGCAGGCTGAGCAACGCGGCCGAGGCGCCGGCGTACGGGAGGCATCCGGAGAGCCGGAGCGGCAGGACCTCCAGGGGCGGCGCCGGCAAGGTACCGCCGGGCACCCGAGGAGCGCCGCCGCCGCCATGACGGCACGCTCAGGGTCTTGTCGCCGTTCTTCAGGAGGAGTCGTCCCGCAAGCGCAAGGCGCCCGTCGTCAGCTCGGTGGTGCGAGTGAACCGCGACTCGGACGAGGAAAGCGACGACGCGGACGAGGACGAGGAAGACGCCGCTTACGCCGGCCGAGGCCCGTCCAGTCGGGTGCTGCTGCCGTCCAAACCGGAGCGCAAGTCAGTCCCCCCCCCTCCTCCGTAGGGCCCGATGCGGGAATGACCGTCTTCCCTTCTCGCCCGTCGTGTGATTTCAGGCCGTCCCTCCCGCCGGCCAAGCAGGCCAACAGGAACCTGATCCTGAAGGCCATCTCCGAGGCGCAGGACTCGGTCAACAAGACGACGGGCTTCCCGAAACGTACGTACGCACGCGTGTCGGCCGACTCTGTGTTGCGCTCCTCCCCTTCACGCCGCTGCCACGTTGCCGCCCGCAGTGCCGCAGAGGCAGACGGTTCCCGTGGCGCCTCGAGCCCGCCTGGCCGGAGGCGAGGAGGTGACGGCCGCCGTCCTGCGCGACGCAGCTCTCGGTACGAAGCCTGCACCACCTAAACAAATTTTTTAAAAACGTATTTATTTATTTATTATTATTATTTTGTCGAAAGCAATGTCATACTTTAGTGGCAACTTAAGGTCTTGCCGTCTGCCATCTTTTTTTGTTTTTAAATCATTAGAACAGCAAATTTGGTCATGAAGGGGTTATTAGAATTCCATTTTCAATGACAAGAGTCTTACCTGGAAGTCCAGCATGCTATCGCTAGCGCCCAACTTTGCCCCGGCCGCCACGATTGACTCCCAAAATAAAGGAGCCGTGCGGCCGAAGCCAACGCGGCGCAAGTCAACGAATGTCCCGTTTGTCCTCAGTTGCGGCCCGATCCGCGGCTTCGCGGGCGCCGTCCGACAACCGCGGAGGCGCGAGCGACGGCCGTGAGTATTGCTTTTGGGCTCCATCGCTTGTAGCGGTTGCAGCGTGGCCCGGCGTTCGGCCCGCTCTCGCTCCCCGAGCGACGCGGTTTCCGCTTTCTCCGCAGCGAGCGACGCCGGCAAGCGGCTCGACACGCGCTCCTTCATCGTGAGTCGCCCGCCGCCGGACGAAAGCGCCAGTCGGCAGCGGGATCGCAAAGAGGAGCCGGCCCGACCGCGCACCGTGCAGGCCAGGTGGGCGCACCCTCTCGTCGTCTCCGCCTTCCCGGAAATCACCTCCATCGGCGAGACTCGGGAGATTCCTCGCGTCGGGAAGTGACTCGGGCACGGCCTCGGCCGGCGGTCTTTTCCTTTGTCTCCTTTCCGCCAGCAAGGAGAAGGAAAGCTCATCGGCCCCCAGCCCCAAGTTCATCGTGACGCTGGAGGGCGTCCCGAGCCCGCTGGAGAATCTGGCCGAGTCTGAAATGGAGCTGGAAGACGTCAGGCCGCCTCCCAAGGCCGCCAAGTCCAAGGTCGGCATCCTCCAAAGGCTGCGCGGGGGCCCCTCGCCGGCAGGTCTGGATATGCGTCCCATGGACACCTCATTAGGTACATCGGCGTCAGCTCGCGAGACGCCACGTCCCTTGGGTCAGCACACACACACACACGCATGCCTGTGAACAGAGCAAGCGGAGAGCTTCGACGCCGACTCGGCGCCTTCAAAGAAGCCGAAAGCGACGGAGCGCTGCAAGTTCTGGCCGGTGTGCAAGAGCGGAGACGGGTGTCCTTATCATCACCCCACCAGAACTTGCAAGTGAGTTGCTTTCGCAAGAACAAGCCTTCGCGCGCTGGGGTTTTTGGATTTTGATTTGACGGGAATTTTCTTGGCCGTTTTTCCCCTTGCTTTTTTTTTGGAGTTACATGCTGCATTTGTGCCGCAGGACGTTCCCCGCGTGCAAGTTTGGCGACAAATGCCTTTTCATCCACCCCAACTGTAAATACGACGCCAGATGCAGCAAGCCCGACTGTCCTTACACCCACGTGAGCCGCAGGGGTGCCCCGGCGCCGCCCGCCAGGCCAGGTGCTCCGCCCCGACGTGCCGTAACTCCCCAAAGCCAACTTTGTGTGTTTGGAAGGCAACGGCGGTGACCTACTTTCTTTTGTCGCTTTGTTTTTGTTTTTTGACGCAGTGGCCCCAGCGGCGCCAACGGTGGGCATGTGCCGCTTCTTCCCGCAGTGCAAGAAGATGGACTGCCCTTTTTACCATCCCAAGGTGACGCCCGCTATTCTTAGCGCATGCTAGTGAGGGCGCTGTGACGGAATTTGTGTCTTACCGCGATGCGTCGCGCCTCCTTGGAGGTCAGCACAGTTTTGGAGTAGAAGATACAAAGTAGTGCCGGTTGAATCTCGGCTCGTCGTGTTGGTAGCGAGGCGAAGAAATGGCCGCTTATCGAGCCGTGCCGTCGTGCGTCTGGAGATTTTTTTTTTTGCTCTTGAATTCTCCCGGAATATCATCCTGGAATGGATTTGTGTTTCCCGGCAGCCGTGTCACTTTGCCAGCCAGTGTAACCGAGAGGGCTGCACCTTCTTCCACCCGAACGCGTCTGTGCCTCCCAGACACGCCCTGAAGTGGACCAAGACGCAGAGCAGGTGCTTGAAAGTTGAATGCCGTCCGTCGCTGTCGGGCGGAAACCTCGCATCTCCAAACGCGCTCAATTTATTTTCCGCATCATCCACCAATTCTCGTGTTGTAAAACGTACTTCCATCTGGGGGAGGCATGTGGCGTTATGTCGCCTCAAGATTCAAAGTGTGGGTGTTTTTTGGGGTTAAAATTGGTTGGCGTCACGCTTCGGTGCCGCTGGAACTCATCACCCGCAAGCATATGTAAGGATATGCCGATTCGTTTTGATTGGATTACATTTCTTTTGCGTTTGACAATTGCAGATGATTTTGGACTAGTGGTGTGTACATGTTGGTGCCAAACTTTGGCACTGCAAGCAAGATGGCGGGTTTTTTTGTTTGTTTGTTTGTTTTCCTAAAAGATGTGGAGATTTTGGGTAGAGATGCGAGAATTCCGCCCAACGGCGACGATATGCATTGAAGGCGCTTGAAGCTGTAACACAAAAAGTAACGATTTCTCTTTCTTTCTCCAGCTAATGAAATCTCGACTCCACTCCGAGACAACTCCAGATGTCCAGTGGACACTTTTGATTAATTTGTTGTTTTTTCTTGTTGTTGTTGTTGTTAGTTGCTTTGTTAAAACGAGTGTTGTGTAAGTTGCCAGGCCTTTTTAATTTTGCCAAAGCTTCCAGGCCATTAAAATACTGACTGCAACGAATGCAACTTCTGCTTTCTTAACTCGGTTCAACTTGTATGATATTCTGTGTTGTGAACATTGCACATGATGCAGTTGTGATTTTAGTGGCTTCGTAAATTGATAAATGGGGGGGGTGAGCATTTTGCACACTTGTCAGCCCCATCCTATTGGAAAATGCCTTTTTGTTGACAATGGAGTCAATGCTGAAACATTTTGTGTGTGTCGGAATACGAATAACACCATTTTGTTCTCCGTATGTCATTTTTATCAACGTGTCGGTACAAGAATTCCATCTTGTCTTTTGCAACAAAAAAAAAAGTCTGGCTATGTTGTTTCCTCACAGATTTGAACTTGAAGAACACGTGGACACGTGAGTTGTTTTGACTTGTGTACTGTAAAATTTTATACAAAGCATACGCAGAGTTAGCTAGCGTCCATGGAAATTTTTGCTAACGTCCACCCTAAATTACTTGAGTTAGTTTATGAAATTGTTAAATGGAACACTTAATTCTAATAAAGTTGTAAATATATCATTTCAAATAAACACAACCGAGAAGTGCAGTTGAGTATAAAATGTACTCATTTGCGACTTATTGTTCGACATTTCAAGAGCCTAAATATAAATACAAAAGAGTTGAAAAAGAGTTGATTGATAATGCTGCTCTGTTTGTTGTCGGCTTGTTGGACGTTTTGCTGTCGTGAGCCTTCTCGGCCACCGTAGCCGTCAAATGTAGGCGACAGGCAAGTTACGTTAACTCTGAGGTGAAAGACACCCCCCCAGCCCCCAGCACTCCTATTCACACACCATCTTGTTTTACTGGTAGACATCGGAGAGGTAAAATGTGCCTTCCTGTTACGAGATTCATGCCCTGTTCCGTTACGGAAGGGAGGATCGTCCTCGGTGAATGTTTTGGGTTCGAACCCCGGCACCTGTCGTTTCCAAATCACTTCTCCGAATGGTTGCGTCAAGTTGTATGAGCTGCCCAACAGCACCGCATCGCTCAACCGCCGCAGCTCGTCGAACCAACGCTTTCAAAACAAAAGGTTGCTCGTTGCTGTTCGCCGCTAGAGGGCGCCAAAGCGCACCATTTCACATTTTTGTATCGGGGTGACCGTCACATTCCAGCCACAAACTACTTATTAGATGTTACGATTTCCCAGTAGGGGAGCCCGTTTTGATTGACATTAAGCTTGAGAGTTGTACCCACAAACTCTTCGCTTCACTTTTTCCACCTGTGTTTTTCGAAACAAGCGCCCACTTTCTGAGGGGTTTTCCCAGCATGTCAAGAGTCTGTAAAACTCACACGCTCTTTGTCTCATTTGCGTGTGAAGTGACATTATGAACAGCTCCGTTGTGCGTTTAAAGATTTTTTTTAAGCGCAGCGAGTCCACTTTTAATCCTGTTTTTCTCGTTGCCCGACGCTCAGTATTTGTATTGTTCCCTGCGTCATTGTTTGTGTAATCATCGTTCTTGGGGTATGTTGGGAAAAGATTGCCTGGCTCCATGCGCTGAAAAAAAAATACAAATCCCTCCGATGACGGGACATGTTTTCGTGTAGGAGGGCTGTTATTTCTGCCAAGCAAAGCTGTTTGGCTCCCTTTTTTATTTATTTTTTGATCATGTTCTCACTATGCAAAACGCCGCTTAGCCTGATAGCATTTATTGATCCATTGCGAAGGTAAAAAATGTCAATGCTAACGGTCTAAAAATACAAATCAATGGAACAAAATCTGTTGTGACCTTTTCAACTCGTTTCAATCTTTTGTTGGCGGTCATCGCATGGGTTTCCCACACTGCCATCAAGGGGGGGGGGGGGTGGGGGCTCTAAAGGAGCCACGCCGGCAAAAGTCCCTTTCAACCCACCTCAAGTTCGAGTATTTAAAAAAACAAAACTGAAAGTCCCGCACCGCATCATTGAAGTCCCGCATCCATCAATTGAGCAACAAGAGAGAAGAGAGGGAGAGCCCAGCAAGTCAAATGCGCTCGCTGGAAACATGTGCCAAGATGAAGGAGGCGGTCCTCCCCGCGACCTGCTTTGGTACGCTCCTTTGGTCCCCCCCCTTGAGACTTTGCTCGAAACGTCTCACTGCTGCCGGGTTTCGGCCGCTCGATTTCATCCCCGATCGAGCAGAAGGCGCGCGCTTTCGGCTTTGAGAAAAGAAAAAAAAAAATCAACATACAGCGAGAAAGAATTTTTTTTTTGGTCTTATTCTCACACATTGCGACGCCCAGCGCAGAAGGTACTTTCTTCATGTGAGTAATCGTGACCTCGTCACGTTCCACCCCTTCACCACTTTTGTCCTTGTGTTGTTGTGACCAGAAACCTCATCGGAAGAGCTGCAGAGCCAGTGAGCGACGGCGAGAGTGAAAGGAGGAGGAGTGTGTGAGAGAGAGAAAAAAAAAAGGGAGGCAAGCGCGACCCTCGGCGAGTGGCACAGCAAATTCTCGTCAGCGCCGCACGCACGCCAAGCGCAAGTGGCCACAGCAGGAGAGGCGTTTTGCCGCCGCTCGTGGCCATGGCTCAGGGCTCCGACAGCAACGACGCAAGCTACAGGTCGCCGTCGCCCGCCGGAGGCAGGCAGGTAAGGCAGGCTGGCTTCCTCCCCCCTTTGCCGTCTCGGCTTCTTCTCGCCACGGGCACGCGTTCACACGTGCGCACGCGGGACTCGCCTGCGGCCCAACGTGGGCTTCTCTTTGCGTGCGCGTGAAGCGGCACGAGTGTCAAGAACGCCAAAGTTGTCGGGAACACTTGGGCTGTGCGTGTGTCACAGAGTTATCCTCTCCCCCCCCCCTTCCTTCCTTTGGTTTGTGTTGATGGAGCCAAGTTGTTCCACTTTCAAATGAAATGATTTGAAGGGTCTCATGTACAACTGCGCAACCAAACGCAAGCAAAACGACTCCAGAAGGCCAGAAGGAGGTCAAGTCTGCCGCTTGACCTCCACGTTGTTCCGATTGTGAAAAGTCACGGCACTAAAAAGCTTTCGCGGCACGGGCCGCGCTCAAAGTCCTTGGACTCGCTCGCCTCAGTGTCTCCCCAAATGGGAGACTTTGGCAACCAACTTTGGATCGTTGTTTGTCTTTGGAATTCTCCAATTGGAAATAAAGCAAGGGGCTCCGTTCCATCCGAAGTGTTGCCACCTCCATTAAGCGTCCAGGTGATGTTCGCTCACATAAATGGATGACGAACCAAAGTCAAGGCAAACAACAACAGAAAAAAAAAACGGCCTCCCACACAGTAACGGAGGTCATTCGAATCACGAGTTGCATTCTCCCCAATGACTGTTGGGTGTGCGCGTTTTAAGGGGGGGCCGACGTCAGAAGCTGGAGCCGAGATGGCTTTCGTGCCAGCGTCTGGGCGTGAGTTGCGGCCGACGGCAGCTTTCAGTTGGGCCGAGGTCACGCCGCGCCTCAGGTCCCCGTAACGGCTCATTTCCATTTTACAGGCGGGCTGCCCGAGTTCGGGCGGGGGGGTCGCCTGGAAAAAAAAAAAAAAGTCCTCCCCTTTCTGAAAACGTGCTGGTCTCCATCCCTCGTGCTCGGCTT
Source organism: Hippocampus zosterae (assembly GCF_025434085.1). Taxonomy (NCBI): domain Eukaryota; kingdom Metazoa; phylum Chordata; class Actinopteri; order Syngnathiformes; family Syngnathidae; genus Hippocampus; species Hippocampus zosterae. Next base: position 507,014 of record NC_067469.1, read on the forward strand.
TTCTGACGTCTCTTCCCACCCGGTGTGTGCGCAGAGCTCGTCGGACGACGTGAAGAAGGTGATGCGGCGGGAGAAGAACCGCATCGCGGCGCAGAAGAGCCGAATGAGGCAAACTCAGAAGGCCGACAGCCTGCACCTGGTGAGACCCGCGAGTGTGCCTTTCCGCGTCCCGCCGACGCCGGGGGGGGGGGGGGGGGGGGGCGGAAAGGAGAGCAGTCCCCTTTGAGGTGGAGATGCCAAACTTGACCCGGCCTGGTATAAAACCACACGGACGCGAGTCAACGGGGAGCATCGATGAGGACCGCCCGATCCGATAAAAAGCACTTCCGTCCCTTTTATTCAAAATAGGACGGTGCTCACTTAACGTTTTGAACAAAAATGGTCTCCTTCCCTTGGGCCTCCTCGAAGTTTCCCCTCCGACTTGACTCTCGCTCAGCGTCCAAGTAGCAAATGATGCCGTTTTCCTTTTTTTCTTCTCCGTTTTTACATAATGCTACCTGACCATGTGGCGATGTGTCATGGCTTCTGTCGGCCGGCGCACTCGGACGCCGCTCGCGGTGTTTGTGCGAATAAATTAGCACGTGTGGGCATCGGCACCTCCCTCGCAGACTGCGACGGAGTGAGAAGCGCACAGTACACCCGGGAGACCGAGCGCCTTTACCAAATGATATGCTTCCAGTTGACGCTTGAATTTCACTCCATGGCCAATCCCGCCTTTTGGCCTGAACAACTCGGACGCCTCGCCCGACGCCCCCAAAGCGTGTGGAAAGGTTTCAATGAAAGCCGAGAGCAGTCGCGCGCTCGCCAACAAAACCTGCGAGTCCGTCCTTGAACGGAACCGTGGGAAAAGGCCAACGCTAGCCAACGAACTTGCCGTCGAATTGCTGCGGCCCCGGCTGGAGTGTTGAAGGCAGCTAGTCACAAGTTCCCCCTTGAGGTTAATGGTTAGCGTGCTAGTCTGTCGTTAGCAAGCCATATATTTTTAGTAGTACACAAAGGGGCCGCGCAGAAAGGAGACAACTACTTGTGGCGACCGGTCGGTCGCGTTGAGGATGGCGTGACAATCATTTTCTAATGATTCCTATCAGGCTGTTGTCATTGGTGTCTTTGTTTTTCGACAAACGTGCTTTTTCAACCTCGCGCGGCGTGGATTGCCCCGTGCGGTTTGACTTGAACTCGCCGCCCCCGAGAAACAGGAAGGCGTATTTTCCCTGTCGATGGCAGCGTGGTCGTTTTCCGTCACCGCTGCAGGAGTTTTTTTTTTTTTTTTGAACGCTAGCGTCATGGGCCCGCTGCAGGCGAGGCGAGAGGGCAGTCGGTTCCGGTAAGGGCGCAGCGCCACGCCGCGAGGCGGCCGGCCCGCCCGCCCGCCCGCCCGCTCGCTGTCTCTTTGGCGAAGTGACGCATACGACGGGGATTTGCCCGCAGATGAGCGATAAAAAGCTTTGGTGTGATGATGACCTTTTACACTGCCGCCTCAGTGGAAGATTTCTGGGCCCGCTCCTCCCACCCGGCAACCTCTTTCAGGCGCTCGGCGCTCTACTTGCTCGACATCAAAGGCGATCAGTAAGTCGCCCGAGATCCTTTTGAAATGCACTCGTGGGAAATGCGCAACCGTTGCGTCCTTTGAAACCTTTTGGTTGCAAAGGATACTAACTGCTAACGGCAACATCAACCCAAGGGAAATTGAAAGCAAGAATCAAGTAGGGTGACATGTACACACAATTTATGGAAAGAGATAAAAAAATTGTGACAAGACGTGTCGAAAAAAAATGCCTTTAAAAATGCTACTCTCAGTTTTGATTGATTCATCTAAGAATAGTTTTTTTTTTGCAGAACAACATTGCGTCTTACTCATTAAATATTTCAGGCCGACTCAAATACAAATTTTAAAGGGCCATCTTTTTTTTTTCTCACCTAGTCAGTGGTCCATAAATGGAATGACCTATACATTCAAAACAACAAAAATGTGGACTCAAATAGAATGTCATTTCGAGTTTAAAAAAAGTCATTGAATCAAACATGCTGGACCCCCGTCGTGAACCCAAAACAAATAAGTGCTTTAAGAACACTTTTCTTTTTAAATATAACACAAAGAACCACGAGGAGGAAGGAAGGAAGGATGTGATGGGGCTTCACACTCTGTGTGTGTGTGTGTGGGGGGGGGGTCTAAGAGAGGGGAGGGGAAAAAATACAGATTCTTAAGCGAACCCATACACGGGTTAAATGTGTTAAAATAAAACACGAGTTAAAGGAGGACACGTAGAAACAACATCTACTGTTGTGAAAGCGCTCTATAAATCAGCTTGGATTGTATTGTACCTAAGGACCTTGTTACATGAGCACCACCGCGTGGAGATGGAATTTCCTGTAAGCGCTTTTATTGTGAAAGCCAAAGCACCTTTTTTCCTGTCGTGGAAGTAGCTGACTTAGCATTCGGTCTCCGATGAATAGGAACGGTTGGCGTAATGGCGTAGTTGGCTCCTGCAAACAAAGCGCTTCAAGCCGACGTGCGCGCGCCACTCCCTTTGTCGTCGACGCACCCAGCTGAGCGACATTTTATGTTCCGGTACCTATTTTTGGAACCACAAATATATACGCTGTCCTGGCAATTTCTCGATTTGCCCATCGACAGAGTGACATCAAAAGGTTACCCCGCTTGACGCGGGCATGTCATCTCGATTGCAGTTATCACACGTGGCTCGTAAAGGAGGACGCGTTGTAAAAGGCTTCAAATAGGAGGGCTCAATGAAAAACCGTTTCATTTTTTTTTCTTATCAGGACAGTTATTGTGGTCATGGGCGTCGCTTCTTCTCTGATAACAGGAAATGTGTGTACGGTTGCAACATTTGTGAAACCCTGCGAGGGAATTGATGGGAACAATTGTGAATGAACCAGCAATTACAAACATTTCCGGTCAGTTGCTGACACGTTCAATGACCTGGGGGAAAATACAGTGCGCTATATCGAAACTTAATTTTGATGAAAGCTTGAGAAAGCTCAAGATTCGGCCCACACATTTCTGCATTTCAGCGTGTCTTCAACGGTCTCCTCCCAGTGGGACCAGGGAGGCATCCGAATCAGATGCCCAAGCCACCTCATCTGGCATTCCTGGACATTCAAAGACAATATTGTACCCCACGGCAACTCGAAACCATGGTCTGATCGGTCCCCGCTGTTTTTTTTTTCCTTCCAACTCTCAGGAGAGCGAGAGCCTGGAGAAGGAGAACGCGGCACTGAGGAAGGAGGTGAAGCAGCTGACGGAAGAGGCCAAGTTCCTGTCATCGGTGCTGAGCAGCCACGAGCCGCAGTGCGCGGGCCTGGCCCCGACCTCGCCGGACCTCCCGTATCCGCCTCACCGCCACCACCGCCACCACGCCGGCTACCACCAGCACATCGCCGTGCCACACTACCAACACTGACCTCACCCCGGCGGGAAAATCGCCAGCCGTGGCATCACGTCGGCACCCTTGGGACCCCCCCTTTATTCTCCAAACGCTGGCAAAGTTAGCTAACCGTAACCGGCGTAGCTCATTGCGTGCGCTCCGTTGAAACTCTGTCGACCCACCGAGCGGTCTTTGTTTACATGCTGAGAAAGAACCCTGGCCCATGATTCATTTGTACGTTTCCTGTTTGTTTGATTATTTTCGGGGGGTCACGAAGGCCACTTTGCGGCTGCGTCAATCGGACCCCTCACAAGCTCAGGCCATGTATTTCAATGTTTTTGGGACCGATTTGATTGTTTGACAAAGCGAATGTAAAGTCGAACCAAAGTTTGACGAAAGGAGATATTTATTAAATGTGGAAATGCCTTGTGATCTCCACTTGCGCTCATTCGGCTGGCGTCTTCTCTTTTCGGGCTCTCTTCTTGACTCCTGACTCGACATTCTTCCCTCTTTCATTCATCTTTCATCACTTCCTTCTTGTGTCCTTCCATCCCTCCTATCGTCTGTCCTTCTCCCGTTTCCTTTCTCTCTCCCTTCCTTTCACCCATTCAGTATGTTCTTGTTTTCTTCCGTTCGTGCCATCACCTCCCTTTCTTTCCAAAATAAGTCACTTCAAAAAAAGTCGCTACTTTTGTCTCGTTGTTTTTGTCAGTGTGAGTGTTTGAAAAGCGTGCAATAAGACGCGCACGTGTTCGAATAGCCCCCACCTCGCTTTTTTTTGGGGGGGGGGGGTGGGTATTTCTTCTTTTCAATGTCAGCGTTTGACTTTCTTCCGGTCAGCGGAGCGCCAAACCCACGCGAATGACCCGGATGTATTTGAACTCGTTCTCGTCCGAAATGGGTCGAATTTTAACGACGAATGGTAAATGTCGCACGTGTTTGACAACGACTTGGGCCACTCGTGACTCGGCTCGGGACAGTTTGAGCAACAAGCCCGCAGGCGTGGTTTTAAGGTCCGTCTCGGTCGCGGTGCGCGTGCACCGTGTCATGCCGCGGCCACGTGTTGACGCTCGAGGAAGGAAGAGCCGAGTAGGAACGAGGTGGGGGTGGACTTCATCCGACTCGCTTGACCCGCTCTCGGATCGAAAGTGACGCCGATATTTTCGCGACTCGGACCCGCCACAAGGACAACTTTGAGTCCAGAGACGACGACCTCAATTGACGCGGAACTACGGCTCGAGTCGACTTCGGCTAAGCCGCGTCTTAAAAAAGTTGTTCCCGGTGAGTTCTTTTCGAGAATTCCACCAGTCACCCCCTCCGCATTTTTTCCCTCAAACTTAAACCGGCTCATGTGCCGTTTGAAACCGCTCGCACACGCGCCCACGAGCTCGCCATGAGGGACGAGTCGGACGAGAAGAAGCCCGTCGAGGAGGCAGCCGAGCCGGCGTCCGGGGACGGGTCGGAGGGTCTCCGGCGGCTCGCCGGTCCGAGTGACGCCGCCTCGGTCGACGGAGTTTGGGAGACGCGCTTGTACAAGCGTCGCTGGGTCATGGTGCTCCTCTTCAGCTCCTACTCGCTGTGCAACTCGTACCAGTGGATCCAGTACGGCATCGTCAACAACATCTTCATGAAGTTCTACCAAGTGGACGCCTTCACCATAGACTGGATGTCCATGATCTACATGCTCACCTACATCCCCTTCATCTTCCCGGTGACGTGGCTGCTGGACAAGAAGGGCCTGCGGACGGTGGCCCTGGCCGCCACCGCGCTCAACTGCGCCGGGACGTGGTTCAAGGTGGGCAGCGTCCGGCGCCACCTGTTCGCCGTCACCTTCCTGGGTCAGTTCTGCTGCTCCCTGGCCCAGGTCTTCATCCTGGGCATGCCGTCCAGGATCGCCTCCGTCTGGTTCGGATCCAACGAGGTGTCCACCGCCTGCTCCATCGGCGTCTTTGGGAACCAGGCAAGTGCCGTTTAAAAAGATTCAAGGCTAACGACATTTGAACCAAAAGAGAAAAAACAAAACAATTGTACACAGAGTCCTAGTTGGACAGATTGTCTCGAGTGACATTTCTCATGTCGAAAGCACCGCGTATCTATCGGTGGGTCCTTGGAGTGAATACTCATTGTTGTCTTTCTGGGAAGAAAGAAAAAAAAAAGAAAAGGTCTCCAGCACAAGGAACTATGTTGATCTGTTAGGGGGACGGTTTAGGGGTTTTAGCAGTTAAAAAAATAGTTTCACTTGTTTGTTTTTTTTGTACGAGTTAAGGCATTGGTTTAAAGTTTTTTTTTGGGGCGGGGGGAGAAATGTGTTTTGACAAAGATTCAAATTCTTTTTGTATGATGCGTACCAAGCATCTGTTAGTTGTTTAGTTGTTAAATGTTAGCGATTGCCTGTTTGGCTGCGGCTATTTTTTTGTTTGTTGTTTTTTTTCTTCCGGGAGATGGCATTCATTCGCACAAGCCGTTCCATTCCACGCCGGCGCCGTATCCAAAGCAACTGCCGTCCGCCTTTTACAGGCCATGCCAAAGAGAAAAGCGTGCCTCGATTTAAGGAGTGGGCTTTTCTTTTTTCTTTTTTTTTTCTTCCCAAGCGATGACATCTTTGAGGCGCGGCTTCCTTTTGAGCGGAGGCCTCTCTTTGAGGAAACGTGCCGCCGTTGTATGAGGGCGGCGTCGATGACGGTGACGTCTTGAACGCGCGTCACGTTGTTAAAATGATGCCGCCGCCCCCGCCACAGCTCGGTATCGCCATCGGGTTCCTGGTGCCCCCCATCCTGGTGCCCAACGTGGACGACATGGACGAGCTGGCCCAGCACATCAGCATCATGTTCTACATCACCGCCGGCGTGGCCACCTTCCTCTTCATCCTCGTCGTCTTGGGTAAGCGATGAGCCACGGCGGACGATCGCATTCAAGATGACCCCCCCCATATCCCAAAGCGCGCCCGCGTTACGCTTCTTGTATCGTCGTCGGATGAGAAGAAAGCGCGGGGTGACTCGCATGTTCCCATACGGACAAAAGCGCCTTTGCTAACCCGGCTGGTCGGCGTTAAACGTACGGAGGATTTGCGGGAAGCCATTTGCATCTTATTGAAAGAAAGCAATTGTCGCGTGCGGCCCCCGCAATGCGAGTCAAGGCAACGCTTGTTAGCGTTGAGCGGCGCAGGAGGAGACTTGTCGAGGCACTCCATAGTAGCGCCGTTGCCGTTTGAGCTAAACATTAGTCAACTGTAGACTTGGGATGCAAGTCATCTTGGGGGGGGGGGGGGGGGGTCTCGAATCATTCCAATGATCCCTCACTCAGAACAAGTTTGGCCCCTGGTTGGGACAAATGCCATACTGAGGGGCTAAGCTAACAAAGCTCAAGGAGCTAGCTTGCGTTTATTACAGGTTTTTTTATTATTATTTATATATTATTTATTTATCACACAGTTCAGGTCACAAATGCGAATGTGGAGAAGGCCCAACGTGCCTTTGGTCCCTTAAGGTTGCCTTTGGTTGACTTTGGGCACACGCGGTCCTCAGGGCGTCAGCTAGCTTTGAGCCAGCTCGCGTTTTGGACAACTTGGATCACAAATGTAGTAAGTTAGCTGGCTCACGTGTCATCAAATTCACACTGGAAATAGGTTCGAGGTGGACTGACGTTAGAAAATGAAGGCTTTGAAATAGACTGGGGGGGGGGGGGGCAAGTCTGAACCTTGCTGTTTTTCGAGGCCAACGAGCGCTTTTGTGCTCCGGCTAATCTCGCGTGTCGCCAAGCTCAAAGACGTTCCCTGCGCCGACCTTCTTTTTTCTCTCTCAAGTCTTCCAGGAGCGTCCCAAGCTCCCCCCGACTCAGGCTCAGGCCACGGCGCGACGCATCCCGCCCGAGCAGTATTCCTACACGGCCTCCGTCCTCCGGCTTCTCCGCAACAGGCCCTTCATCCTGCTCATCGTCACGTACGGTACGCCGTCCGCCCGCTTCTTGGATCGCGATCAAGAATGCTTCCATAGGCCTCCTTGTTGGTCACTGTTCTTATTTCATATGCCGGCCAATATTGGTTATTCCCCCCCCCAAAAGGTCATGCATGTATATACCCATGTATGCGTCCAGCGTCAGTCATGGGTGCTTTTTAGCCCCAAACAAACGTAAGGTGGCAGGTCGCGGCCTTGAACCGGCGGAGCCCGACCAAGTGCCGGTCGCGGCATCCTCCGCGTACTCCCGCCAGGGGATCTTATCTGCCACGCTCATAAAAATCCACGGCCACCCAAAGAGGATGGCAGCATGTTGTCGTCGTCATCGGAGGGGTCCAAAGTTTGTTTACGGGCCGCCAATGATTAACCGAAGAGCTGGCGGGCTCCGCCCCCGGCACCAAGCGCCTCTTTCAGCGTCGGCGGAACTTTTGGCGTCGCTTCAACTTGAACCCCGTGTCTGCTTGCGTTGGCCGCCGTCCGTCTGACCGTCGAGAGGTCGGAGATGTGTTTGTCGCGGAAGTTTTCTCCCGACTGCGGCTCGTGGGCAAAAAAGGCGCCCGCCCGCCGCTCCTGCTCGTTCAGGTTCCTGCGCGGGAGCTTTGCCACATCGCCGCCGCGCCAATATTGCTCGAGTTGCCCCGGTTGGTGTTCAAATATTTGCCACGGATATTGTTTAAGGCTTATGCTGCTTCCCTGTTGTTTTTTTCTGTAGTTGCGAATATTAAGTGGCGTCCATTTCAAACACCAGACGGCGACGCTGCTTGGCGTCCTTTCCGGCCCGGTTTTTCAGCGCTTTTGGTCTTTGTCCGTTTGTTTGTGCTGCAGCGGAAGCGAAACACATCAATGCAGGCCATTGTTTAATTCTTTAGAACAGAAACGCACTGTTTTGCGGGGAGGGGGGCATAAAAACATCCATATTGAATCCTCAAAGGCTTTGACAGTCACAGCTGTCTGCAAGGTGGTCTTGACGGCACCGCCAAAGAGGTGGTCCCGCTTTCATTTCTCTTTTAGCAAAAAAAAAAAAGAAGAAAAGGCGTACGCAGCCGTAAAACGTTGAGCATCTGTTTCCCATCAAGGACGCGTCGTTGCCTCAACTTTTGTGCGGTTGTCGTCTCCCAGGCTTGAACGTGGGCTCTTTCTACGCGGTGGGCACCTTGCTGAACCGCATGATCATCGAACACTACCCGGTAGGACGCGGCGGCGTGCTTGTCGTCGTCGCTGGCGAAGGCAAAATGAAAGCGGACAGGTGGGCCGACGCTAAACATTGTGGCCGCTCCCCCAGGGCGAAGAGGTGAACGCGGGCCGCATCGGGCTCACCATCGTCATCGCCGGCATGGTGGGCTCCCTCATCTGCGGCGTGTGGTTGGACCGCACCAAGACGTACAAGTGAGGAGCGCCGCCGCCGCGTGCCGCCACGTGCCGCCGCCGCGCGCCGCCGCCTTTGTTTCGGAGCCTCAGAGGCTCTCAGGCTGTTTATGCAGGTGTCGCTTTCAAGTTGACCGTGTGTGACTTGCCCCCCTACCTAGCTGTAAAGGGGTGGGGTGGGGGGTTAACCTCCATCCCTGTTGTTATTTGCAAGAGGACGGTCCTGCAATTGGCGGAAAGTTGCAAATTTAGCCTGCAGGTTGACGTTCCTCGTCGGCGCTTTGGATAAATGTGAACTTCCCGGTTGACGTACGACAACTGGACCGCAGCTCTCGTTTTCTTTTTCTTTTCTTTTTTTTTTTTCCGATGGATTTGACAAACGAGGGTGACCCGCGTCTCCTTTGCAGGCAGACCACCCTGGCCGTGTACTTCATGTCGCTGGTGGGGATGGTGGCGTACGCCGCCACGCTCGGCCTCGGCCGCCTTTGGATCGTCTTCATCACCGCCGGAGTTCTCGGGTAAGGGCGCCGAAATGACGCCGGAAAGCCGACGTGGTCATTGAAAGCAAAAGATGTCCCCTTCCCCTTCATTTCTAGAAACTCAACATAGAGGCCCAGCGCACTCGCTTCACGTTGGCTGTCATAGCGACACGTACGCCACAAGACGGATGAACCGTCAGCCTCGATTCTTAACCCAACACGATCCCCATCGTGCCAGTCGAACGCCAACACGTCTCATAGGCGGGCTGCGGCAATTGGCTTCGGTGCTAGGACAAGACTCGTATTTGAACAAAAATGGCGCCTTGACGCTTGGACAGACGATGTGGCGGCAATTGTGTCCCTTCTTCACCTGACCGCCACGCGCGTTGATTTCCAATGTGAAGTCAAAATGGAGCCGCTGTATTTTCCAGTCAGCAGTTCCTCTTTCACACGCTGATCTTTGCTCCACTCAGATTGTGGACATTTTGAGGGGGGGGTGGCTGAGTTACCCCCCCCCCCCCCCCACCTTCCCGATAACCTTGCTGCCTTTCCCCTCCATTCTCATGCACTATCAAGCACTTAAAAGACGTAAATCGCGCAAGTGGTCGTTCATTCGCATTCGTGGAAGAAAGGCGACTTGCTTCTCCAAAAGGCTTTCTTTATTCTTGGGTGGTGGGGGGGGAGAGGGGGGGGCAACAAGGATGAGTGTTGCTGACGATTTGTGTGCTTTTTCAGGTTCTTCATGACAGGCTACCTGCCGCTGGGCTTCGAGTATGCCGTGGAGCTGACCTATCCCGAGTCGGAGGGGACGTCCTCCGGACTCCTGAACTGCTCCGCGCAGGTAAAGGCGTCGCCGCCCCCCCCTGCCCCCCCCCCAAAAAAAAACAACGGGATCAACCTGTGTCGCTTTGTGTTTATGGTCGTCCAAGTTGAACTTTTTTCTCGTACTACGACAGCAGCGGACCCAAACTACACCCCACCCCCTCAGCAATACCACAGATGTATAGATTTTTTTTGGGGGGGGGGCGGTGAAGAGAAAAGGTCTTACTTGGCTGTCAGTTTTGGCTGTCACTTCAGCCTTGCTTGGAGCCGTCAGCGCGTCATTTGCGTGAAGCCGGAATGCCCGTTGCTCTTCTTTCTTCCGTCACATCCGACGGCATTTTGATGTCTTCATTTATTGATGGGTGGGGGGGGGGGAAGACATCAAAACCCAAAGATGATTGGCATGTTGTGCCCCCCGCGCAGGTCTTTGGCATCATTTTCACCATCTGCCAGGGCAAGCTCATCGACAACTTTGGCACGCTGTCGGGAAACATCTTCCTGTGCGTCTTCCTCCTGGTGGGCACCGTCATGACGGGTAAGACGAGATTTTGACATCTCTGTGACGCGGCGCGAGGGAGGAAGCTCGGGTTGGCGCGGCAGCGACGGGGCGCCGCGTTGTTGTAAAGTCGACAAAATGGCGACACCCAAATGAGCAAATGTGGCAGGATTGCCAGACGTCGTCCTTTTCACTTTCCGTCGATCAGACGAGGTCCGAGACTCCTCGTCCTAACGTCGCCGCGGCTAAAATGTTTTTTTATGGTTGTCGCCGAATGACCGGCAGGCTTCATCAAGTCGGATCTGCGGCGGCAGAAAGCCAACATGTCGGCCAAAGCGCAAGTAAGTGCGCCGGAGCGCTCGTCTTCCTGTCGGGGGCTCGTGTTTGTCCGTGCGCTTCTCCAAACGCCGCCTCGCCTCGCCTCGACCTCTTTGTCCCTTTGCATGCTTGAGAAAGTTCAAGCCGCTGTTTTGATGAACGACAATGATCCGAATCTCTCCAATCATGACTTTGTCCGTGACTAGCATAGCGTACTAACTCGCTCACTAACTAACTAACTACTCGGTGAGGGTGCCGGTGACAAATGAGGACTAGGAAGAATCCTGATTTTGGTTGGCTTTAAAGTTGCAAGACCGTGGCCTGTGGACAAACAAAAACCCGAAACCTCATTGAAGGCGTAAGAAGACGAGATGAAGGTCATGGCGCCGACGGCGGTTTTGGCCGGACGGCTCGCTATTGAACCGTTGCCGCCTTGGCGTGAACGTTTCTGACGACGAGGTTTCGAATTTTCTTTGAATTGGGAGATGGCGTTGCCATTTGGAGATTTGGCCTTCGCATGGTTTGGATGGCAAATACTGCACACGGGGGAGACAACGTTTTGATTGGCGTTGCCCAGTTTTGGGGGAAAAAAAAAAAAGATTTTGTGCCAAGATGCAGGCGCGGCTTTGAGAAGGGGATGCGGCGTTTTGCCAACTTTTGATGAGTCGACACGTGGGGGCTGTTATGAGTTGGGGTGTCGCAAGTGCTCGCAACCTGTCCTCTTCTTCTCCACCGTCTCATTTCCTCTCTGTGTTTTCCTCCAATCGAAACGAGCAAACATGCCCGACCTCTTCCCCGACTAACTTCCCCACCGTTCATCTAACACACGGCATCAGCGCGCCGTCTAACGACGCGTCCCGCTCGAACGCCTCTCGCCTGTCGCCGCATGACCCGTCGAATGCGGCGAGGTTACCGCGGTGACCGAATGCCAAGTGACGGGCGGCTGTGATTTTAGGCGGAGGCGATGACGTCGGACCAGAATACGGCGCCGCGGCCTTAATCTCCGGATCTCAGACTCCGCCTCCACTCTAAAGCCTTCTATAAACAAACAAACAAACAAACACGCCCCCCACCCCCCCACTCCAGAAAAAAAAAATCTCTGGAAATCATAGCGCCGCCTGCAGACGCCCCGAGGTAATAATCACACGCCAATCTGTCTGCTTCACTGTTGCTTTTTGGCTTTGGACGCAATCGTGCGAATGAATGCGAGGCAGCTTTTGGCCTTCAAGCCGCAGCGCGTCTTTTTTCCACAAGAGGGAGGCAGTGGACAGCCGGCCCAGAAAACAAAGAAAAGCCAAATGGGACGCACTGCAGCTTAGAAGGGGCATGGAATGTCGTAATCTTAGTGATAAAACAAAAGAAGAAATCACAGTGAAATTGCAATAATCACCTGACAATTTTTTTCTTTTATCTATGATACTATACCCGATTTTTCATCATTGAAAAGAAGATTGAAAAACATTCAAAAGAATGCACTTTGTAATTTTCGAATGACATAAAATGTCCTTTCCTACAAGGAAATTTCTCATATAGTGATGAGGATGATGAGAGTCATTTTTCAAAATTTCAATTCATTTTTTTTGAATGCACGCTTTGGAGAAGTACAAAGAAAGGGCCTTCCGTTGAAGGTGTGTGTTTCCATCTGCAGGGACCATCCGAGCGCCCGAAATGCGCCGTCTTCCAAGAAGCCAGCTTTTAAACGACAACTAGCACACTTGATAGATCAGACGGCAGCAAAATGAGTTGTTCTTTTTTTTTTTTTTTTTTTTTTTTGTCACAGCAATCCATGTTCATTTGACATTCCCTCCAACGTGACTTAACGGAATCGTGTCGCTGTCTTTCTATAGCTCCATGTATTAAAAATGATCTGACAATTTTACCGCTCTTAGTTTTGAAAGATTTTGTCAAGCCCAAACGCATTGATGAGCCATTTGAAGAGAAAATGTATTCAATGAGCCCCACAAGTAACAACCGTTTAGGGTGGCCTCAATGACTGATGGATGAATCATTTATTCTCTCTCTCTCTCTTTTCTATCTCTCTCTCTCTCTATACGATACGCCGTATCAGCCGTGAAGTCAAAGTGGCAATTCCTCGTTGATTTTGGAGTTAAGGATGCCGAGCGAGTAGGGCCGATGCTGTTCCGTCAACGTCGAGCTGCTTTTCTTGTTTTGACCAACGTGAGCTGCCGCCGTTGTCGGCTAAAGTCGACGGCAAATATGCCACCGGGTCTATTTCAAGGCCTTCCTGCGTCCTCTTCCTTTCTCACCCATGAGGGCCTTTCTTATGGCCCAGTTGAAAGTCATCAAACGGCCCGAAATTCCGTTCAACGCCTGCAATGTTGTGCGGCCGATGATGGGAATGACTCGGCCGTTGGTGAAGCCCCCTCTCGCGCTCCCCGGAAAGCCTCGCTGTCAGTCCAGAGGACACGGTGCGGACGACGGCTCGATGCTGAGGACGAGCGTCGGCCGCCGTTGTTTATTTGCGCCGCCTTGACTGACAGGCGATCGCCGGGAAGGTCGAAGCGGGACGAGCTGCGGGGGAAAGGGGGGGGGGGGCTTGGACCTTGCTAATTGTAGCTTACATTGATGAGCGCGCGAAGCGTTGGTTTGCTTACAAAGCAGTCATTCAATAGCGACAAAGAGACCATTCCAAGGGTGTGTGTTTACGCCCCCATAAATTGGCATGAAGGCTAACACGATGGGAAAGGCCCGGATAGCGCGTTATTGGCACATTTTCCCTCTTGGCAAAATCACGCGCAATGCTGTTTTCCCTTCTAAAAATAGAGCGAAAGGCCGAAATGGATTTCGGTTGATCTCAACCGCGTAAGCCGATTTGAGACCGCTCTCGTACTCCAAGCCCCCACCGCCTGAAGCCACGTCCGCCAGCCGAATGCTGACATTTCATGTCAAACCTCGTGCTTGGCCTAATGGAGTCAGACCAGCTAGAGCGGCGGCGCTGCGGTTTTCTTTTGGACATGTCCAAAGAAAAAAAAAAGCAGCCCCGTCCTGCACTCGAGCTTCTCCATCATGTGCGTCCGGCTTGTCATTGAGCTTTTATTTGCCGCCTTCGCCAAGCAAGCAAGTTTCTCGCGGTCCCGCTTCATCGCCCGCGTCGGCTCGCTTGCTTACCTGATTGGAACCCCGCCCCTCTGCGACCCGCTGACCCGCCGACAACTATAAATATTTATTTGCGTCAGCCTGTCGGTAAAAATAAGCGTCTTAAAATGGCTCCAGTAGAGTCAGCATTTGAGGGAGCCCCAGCGCGACGACGTGCTTGGCCCGCCCGAAACGTTAGACGCTTAGTCGCGGCGTCCTCGGTCTCCTCAAACACGCATTTGCGAGGAAACCGACGCCGGTATTGTGAAAGGGTTTTTCAGAGTAAAAAAAATAAAACATTGTTGATCGTAGCCTCTATAAATGGCCCCGCCGCCGTCCGCACGCACGCTCACTGTCACGCGAGTTTCACCCACTCACGGCCGACAACGGGGCACTCTAACTCGGCCGCTCTCCGCCCAAACGATTAAGTACACGTGTTCGATCGAGTACTGTCCGATGCGGGACATTTCCCTAAAACGCTCGCTAGAGTGTTAAGACATGAAAAAAAAAATCAAACGCAGAGCGTGGCCACTTGGGGGCAGTATACATATGACAGACATAGGCACTTGGATGAAGAAGACTGGCGTCTGCTGACATTTTAGAGCGCGTTACAAATGTGTTGTTCTCCCAAAATGGGACTTGTGTCCATGTACTGTTTTTTTTTTAACGTCTTTGTTTTTATTTTTCAAAGAGACTCAAGTTTCCCCCCGGCAACTCCTTTCCACCGCCGCCCCCGCTCTACAATGCAATAAATGTCCGGCATCATTTATTTTAATTCATCCCCCGCCACCGCCGGCCCGCTCGGCTCTCCCGGCGCGTAGATGAAATGGACGGCTAACCTTGCGCGACAAGGACGCGCGTGCCGTGCCGACTTATTCGCCGTTCTTGCGACGTCGAGGAGGAGAGGCCGAGATGATGAAGGGAAATAGTCTGCCATGCAAATGGCCGCCGCCGTGTCCGATGAGGAGGCGGGCCGCTCGGCGGGCCGCGGCGGCGGCGGAAACTCTCTTCTCGCCCCAGGAAAACTCGCGATTGATTTGGCCGAGTGAGGCGTCTCACGAGAGCACTTTCGGAGCGGCGATGAAAGCGCAGAGCGAGCGCGGGTGTTTCGTTTCCGACGTCGTCTCATCCTTAGGACGTTTTCTACCTTAAAAGATTTGATTTCCCCCTTTCTTGATCCATTCAAAGGATCCCAATTTCGTGCTATCAATTCTTGGAGCTCATCCCCAAATTTTCAATTCATCCAATTGGGTCTCCTCCCCTGCCCCCCCCTTTCGTTCCCCACATATTTGTTTCCTCCTTTCACATTTCTTGACCCCTCTTATCAACGCGGCTCAAGTGTCTGCATTGGTTTGCATCTTTTTTTTCCCTTCTTCCGATGGACTCCCCCCCCCGCCCCCGTCACGTCACTGACCGCATGTTTCTTCCCTCCCACGACGTATTTGAGGGGTTTTTTTTCACTGTACGTGTATTTCTTAATAATGGAGGTTCCCCGCCGGGGTCGAGTCTTGCCGTTCGTCTCTTTGCGGGGAAGGTGACGCATCGGAGGGTCCCCGGGGTCCGGCTCGTCACTCCATTTCCTAAATTGACAGCGGGAGAAACTGCATTCCGGCAAACGTGATAAACGAGGCGGCGGCGGAAAAAGAGAGAGGGGGGGGGGGGGGGAGTGATGAATGGCGAAGGCCGCCCAGGAATCGAGGCAGATGAAAGCGGCTGAAAAATGACTGTCAGCTCATTATGCCGAGAGTAGCGCACACCTCGCTCTCGTCGCTTCTCGCAAGAGTCTCGGGACGGCGTCCGCCGTTGATTGAAAAACCCAATTGAAAGCGGGAGAGATGATTTCAAAGCTTTTTGTCGCGGTCGGCGACACTTCCCAACAAGTGCCACTTGTTGGGAAAACCTGCGCGCCGCTCAACGTCGTCGTCGTTTTGTTGAGCGGCAGAGTCCGCCCGCGCGGGCTTCCGTGTCCGCATCCCCAAACGCTTTGCGCCCGCGCGCCGTTCTTTGAATCCTGCTTGGAGGCGAGGAGAACGTCGTCGGCTGATTGTTTCCTCGTGCGTGCGTCGTCTTGCGATGCGGCGCTCGGTCTCCCCCCCCCCCCCCCCCCCAGGGGCTGGCGTGTTGCCAGCGCTCCCTGGGGGCTGTCGCTTTAGCACGCTGCCAAAGCGAGCCGGCGAACGAGGCGTCTCTCGCCGTGCTTGATGTCGCCAGAATGGAAATAGTGCAACTCCCTAAGTGGGGAGAGGCATCGAGGGACTTTGGGGCCCCGACAAATACAAATATTTTAATAACAAACACTTGACCCAGACTTATTCTTTCACGGCGCGCAGCACTTAGTCTGCCTCCTTTTTGATTGCCAGCCGTTTTGGCGGCGTGCAACCAAAGTTTTTTTTTTTCCTTTTTGGAGAAGCGTCGTTAATCAAAAGTCAAAGTCACCTCGCATTAGCAGAGGCCCGTTGTTGAGCTGCGGACGAAATTGCGCCTGACCCCTCTTTTGGCCCCAGCACTTATTCAAAATTAGCCCGCGTGGCCATCGGGGGGCTGCAACGACTCCATCGAGGCAGGTTGCGAGAAGCCCGGAAGCATTAAAAAAAAAAAAAAAGAAATGGTGGCAATGTCAACCGGTAATCTCTTGGCTTTCATCGAGCTTTCGAATGCTCGAGTCCCGCTGGCTGACTTATAGCTGCGTATGTGCCGGAAATGGAAATGATACGCTGCTTTTACGCCCGGCTACAAGGAGCAAAATACACCCCAGCTGATTCCCCCCCCCCCCCCCCCCCCCCGCGCTTTCTTTTCCGGTGTTGATGGATCCGCTCATCACTCATCGTTACGTGCCCTCCTGAGCAACGTCATCAACAGCAGTTTGGTGGAAAATGCCAACGCTGCGCCCAAGCCAATGCTTGGTCAAAACGCGCAAATGAAGCGGCGCCATCCGGTGGTCACTGTTATATAAATCAGCATGGATTGTATTGGATTGTATTGCGCGTGCATCCGTGGCCTATTTCGGCAACGTATGAAAGTTCACTCGGTTGTCATCGGCGTGATGAGCTTCTTATGTGTCAGCCAATTGAACAGAAAGGCCCCCGGGGGGGCGCAACACGCGTACGCTCACTCTAATTGCCAGCGACCTCTGCGGCGTCCCCACGACGGCTGTTTTCGGAGAAAAATCGATGCGCTTTGTGGCAGGGAAGCCCCCCCCCCCCCCCCCCGGTAGCGACGTCGCCGTCACCAAGTGTCCTTTGCCGGCGGAATGCAACGGCAGACAAAACGGTGACTGGAAAGATGACCAGGACTTTGTTCCACTTTGGCCCCCGGGCGTCTCTGGATCCCGCCCGCCACCTCCTCGGGCGTGGCCATCCTTTGAATCGGCTCCTTTCCGCTCGCAAAGGCTTCTGGGTTGTTCGATTCTTTTCGTTTTGAGCAGTTCGCATCACATTTGCCTCATTTGGGGATGCGCGACGCCATTTTGGAATCATATTTGCTCGTGGAGACGGGACCGTCACCGTGGAAATGTTCTCTTGGAGGACAAGGTCAGAGAGAGCGCCATCGGGCCGCTCTCTCCTGCTCGTCTCGAGGCATTTTTTTTTTCCCCCTCCTACCCCGGAACAGATGTTGCCATCGCCAGCTGGACACGGCGACCTTGAGGGGAATCTCAAAGGGGGGGGGGCGCTTCTTCTTTGGCGCTCGGTCCAGCGTCTCCCCGTTGGCGCAAGGAGGCCCACCGCGGCGGTCTTTGGTCATTTTCCGCGTGTGAGCAGGGAAGCGGTGGTGGCGAAATTCAAACGGCTGATGGAGCGAGAGACGGACGATGGGCGCAGCGTGCCCGCAGACGGACGCGGGTCGTCCTCCGAGGGCCCTCGAACGGAGGCGTGCGTGGAGGAAAAAAGAAGAAAGGGAACGTAGGCGGCGCCCGCCCGCATCCGCCTCCCAGGATGCGCGGCGACGCATTTGGCCGACCGCTCGCTGAGCCTGCCCGCTTTGAATCTGCCCGCCAAGGTCAGCGCTTCGGCAAGGACGAGGCCGGGCCGCCCCCGTGACACTCACTAACACGCGTGTGTGTGTGTGTGTGTGGCGCCCATACCAGATAGCAGCTGGCTGCGGTGTACTTGTTCACTTTGCCTGGGGCAGCAGAGTTCAGCCATCTTCAATGCCGGTGCGGATCAACGGGCGAGGAGAACCCCCCACCCACCCCCACGGTCGCTGGCGCCTCACTGTCAAAATGGGACAAAAAGGTACCCGGGCGTCCAGGGTTCAACGTGTTTTTCTCGAGGGGCGCGTGCAGACCCCATCCCAACGCCCCCCCCCCTTCTCCCACCATTTTTACGTTGGACACGGTGTCTTTGCGGTATACATCTGAAGCCAGTGTGAAGGGAACAAGGGTGTTAAAGGTTGCACCATGGCGACATTGCCACCCAGGCGTCCATCAAAGCTCAATTTGAGTTTTTGGTTCCAGCAGCTAGCGAGCGAAAGCATTTAAAATGCAAATGACCTGAATAAGATTTGCCAGCTCGGCAGACTGCTCCCTGTTAATTATCGCACGGCGTAGTCAATTAACGGCACTAACGAGGGGACACTTAGCGAGCGTTAACCCAATTTGCCACGGCCCGCGAGAGCGGCGAGCCGCTCAAAGTGTCAAACGAGCGGGCCGTCGGCGCTCGCCGTTTGCCGCCGCCCGCCTCCCGACCGCCAATTGGGGGCGGGCGGGCCAAATGCGGCGGACTCGTATGACAGGGTGGCGTGACGACGGCCGAGACGCGTTAGCTTTGCGCTTAACGGCATTCTCCTCGGCGGCCGTGACGGTGACGGCGACGGCGACGGCGTTCCTGTTTAACACTTGTCACTGGGCCTTGGCTGCGAGAGGCGCGGGTGACTGACGGGTCCGCACGGGTTGGCCGTCAATCTACGGTGGCCCACCCAAACCATCTTTCCAACCCCAAATTTTTAAAAACCTGGTCGGGGATCAATAAACAAGTCGTTTAGCCACGGCGGGGCGGCTAATGGATGGCTGTCAACGTGTATGAAAGGTACATTACGGGCAGCGGGACTTTGGACTTTGCGCAGCGCCCCCGTGCCACTCATTGGTGCGACTATTGACGATGGAAGGGACGGGCTTCCGGCGGCTGCTCGTCACTCGCTCACCCCCCCGCTCACTGATTGAGGGTGTCGCCGGCAGCGGCCGCTTCAAGTCGCCTCAAAGGCTTCGCTTCGCCATTGGATGTGGTTTGAAGAAGTGCTGTGGGCTTTGGGAGGGAATTTTCCGGAAGCTGTCGGGACTTTGTCTTTTTCATTTCAACTCTTTGAGCTCCCTGAAATGGCAGAAACGCTTTTCAGTCGTGATTGAAATGCAGTTATTGCGTTTGTTTCAGTTTTTTTTTTTTTTGAAGGCGATTGCGTGCCATTAGAATCACAAATGAGTCCCCCTAATGTATATTCAGAACGCAAGGCGGCACCCGCTAGCCGGAATAAATCAAGCGGATTGAAAGGCGGGGCCCCCGTTTTCGCCGGTGCGCCGCGTGGCGGGCCCACAAGGGCCGCCGCCGGATATGCGAAGCCCCGCCGAGTCGTCGTACGCTCTGCGGTCGCTCTTCTCCCTTTTAGTCCGCTTCCAGTGGCGCTGCTTGTCGGGCAACCGTTTTGCTTTCGTCCGAGTCGATTCGAACGCCGCGTTTAGACTCAAAGAAGGTGTGCATTTCGCTTCCTGTCATACGCGTGTCCTCGTGAAGGCTTGCGTCATGTTTTTCCACGCTCGCTTTCCTCATAGTTCAAAGTTTGTCCTCACGAATTGAACGTGAGCTTACGGTGCGGGGGCGAAGACGCCCGAAATGGACGAGAGCCTTTAAGAAAAGCCGACTTCCGAGTTTGATGGATTTTGGCCTACTTTTTGATTAAAGTGACCCCCTCCCCCATGCCCTCCCCCCGCCCGCCCTTCGATTCAAATTTTCCCAGGCAGCTTGGCCACGCAAGGTGCAAAAGATTTGCATTTCATTTCGGCGTGCCTATTTTCAATCAGGTCCCGACGCGCAAATGGCGCGCCTGGCCGGCTCAGCGATGACCGCCGCTGACGGATTGTCGTCCGCCGCGGCGAGAACGCTGGTTTTTCGAGGCGCCGCTTGACGCTTCGCTTGCCATTGAACTGAACTCGGGCCTTTTTGCACAACTTTGCCCTCAGTGAGCTAACATGAGCACTTGTGTCAATGGGGGTGGGGGGGGGCAAATGATCTTGCGTCGAGGACGTCAACGGTTGCGCCGTTTCTCGGGAGGAAGTCGGTTGAGCGCGGCGCTCCGCGGACGCCTGATCGTCGACTTCACAGCCGCACTCTCGGGGAATCCCGAGGCCAGGCCCCCCCACCCCCCGCCGCCGCCGCCCCGGGCCATTATTCCCCTTTTTGAAATTCCAAAGTGCCGCGCGTGCACGGCGACGGCTGCGAGTGTGCGGATGAGCCCCCGCGCTAACTTCTCTTGAAAGCGGCCCGAGCGCGCCGTCGCACCCCCTTCGGTGCAGTCGCATCATCTGAAAGCTTTGCTACCTCGCGCTGGCGTCGATGAGAACGTTAAAAAAAAAAAAATGGAAGCTGACAAAGAACATACCTTCAATTAGCTAAAGCATTAACATTTTAGAGGAAGCCGGTGTTTGGGGTCCCCTGGGCTCCCCCCACTGGCGTCCTTTTCATATTCAAATCTGACACTTTAAAGTAGGTCAGATCGAATCCACACGCGCACAAAAGCATTTTGAGCAGGAGGTGAGGCTTGGAATCTCCAATTCTTTTCAGGAAAATTGGATTTTTGTTTTGTTTTTTTCCCCTTTTAGAATTTGCTTTTTCTCCTTATACCGCCCCCCCCCAAAAAAAACAATAACTTTGAGATACTTTTTACTTTCTAGATTTTTTCACTGAATCCAAATCATTTTTTAAAACATTTTTTTTCTTGACAGCAAAAAAATGCTGCTGCTGGTAGGGGTGGTGGTGTTGGGGGGGTGTTGTTGGAGGTCATCTCCACAATTGTGTTTTTATTGACCACAGGCGACTTTTGGGACTGCGTTTTCTCCCGATGCCAACCTTTCCACGACTTTGTTTGTTTTCAAGGCCCGTTGGACTGCCACCAGAACCGAGTGAGCATACGGACAAAGTTTGAAGTGGAGCTCCAAGGAGCCATGTCGAAAGGTGAATTCCTCGCCGAACGTGTCAAATTGGTGGAGCGTGGCGACCATTCCAGAAGTCGCTCGGTCGCCGAGCGCTCTTGCGCGTGACTAAATGGAAAGCGCAAAGTACGGCCCTTGACTCCCTTTGCCGCGATCCATCTTGCGCTTCTATTTCCAGGTCTTGTTGGCTTAAATGAGCACAAGCTCTTTGTTTTGGGACGGGGGGGTTAATGTTTTCTAATAGGACACGTGGGCAAAGGCGAAGAGCGTCAAAGTAGATTGCGATGGGTCCGCTGCGCGACCGAAGCCAAGCGCGTTCTCTTTGCTTTGCTAATTATTAATTAGCCATGTGAGCGCATATGTGTTTCTTCCTAATTGCATTTGATGGATGACTGGCAGCTCTGACACCTCATTAGAGCAGATGAATGGAACGACACAATATTTATGTCTGGCGCAAGGACCACTTAGGCCGCCATCTATCAGCGGGATGATCTCGCTGATTGAAAAGCGCCGGCGCGTGTCATCTCAATGATTTGGAATTAGAAAGAAGGCAATTTAGAGCTTTCCGCAATGACGGCAAATTGCAAACATTAAATGCATAACCAGGGGGAAAATGAGGGCGAGGCGATCGCGGTGGAATTCGTGCGGGGCAAAAGGCGCGTGGGGGGGGGGGGGTGCGCAGTGAAGTCAAGTGGCTTCGCAAGGAGCATCCCAAAAGAGGCTTGAAGCGGCTTTGTTGGGCTCCCGATGAAAAGCGTTCCTTTGTGCCTTTCGTTTAGCAGAGGAGCTACAACACCCAAATATTTCAGATTATTTCATTAAAAAAAAAAAATTGGACCTTGGGAAAAAAAAATGCATGGCAATTGCAATATGTGGGGGGGGGGGGCGGTCATCTCCATTTTTGTACGTGATTGAAATGTGTATTTTCCTCATTTGACTGGCGCTCGGCTCCGAAATTGTGCGGCAGAACATTTTCTGGCATTTATTTATTTGCGCTGCATTCTCAAGAAAAGTTGGCTGCATTCTCGCAAGTGAACTGGAGTTAACCCTCCTCCAACTTCGCCAAAGCTTTTTTTTGCCCTCCCGGGACCAGCGCGCGCTAAAATCCAGCACTTGAGCTCACAGAGAAGCAACAAGCGCCCCTGAAGAATCGGGCTTTTACGTACAGACGCTAGCGCCAAAGCCTCCAGGAACGCCAGCCCGCTTCTTTTCCCAGGTAGCGAGAACTTCCCAAAGCCCGTGTTTGTTTTTGCCCCCCCCCCCCCTCCCCCCCACCCCCAAACACCATCATCCGACTCCCTCGCGGTCTTGAAAGCGTCGATCGAGCGAAGCCGTTCCCAGCGAGCGGACGTTCGCTAGCGTGATGACAAAGCGCGGCGAGATGCGCATTCCACGGAGAGCCTGCCGGTTGATCGGCAAACGGAACGGCAAGCAAACGCCGCCGACTTCGCCTCGCTTCGGCGCTCATCGTGCCTTGCGGCTCCCTTTCGCAGCCCGACGCTCGCGATCGCTCCGAGACGTGCGGCAAAATAAGGCCGGCGCGTTTTCCCCATCAGATGAACAGACAGAAAAGTTTAGTACTTCAGCCCATGGAGCTGATCATTGAAGAGCTCCCGGTAGCACCACCCCCCACCTCGTCCCGTCCGGTCATGGTGGGTGTGGAACAGTGCGGCCGCTCGCTCCGTCGGCAAACCGCAGTTGACGGCCGGCGGGCCCCTTTTGAAAGAATTCACACACTTGGGTGGTGTGAGCGAGCCCCCCCCCCCCAGCCCCCTCATATCGATCAGCCCACTTTGGCTGCCCTTGATTAGCCTCTCGCTACACCGCACACGTTTGCTGCGTGAAATCCAGACGGCGCTTGGTCACTCGGTCGAGCATGGAGGTGGGACTCGGTAGATTTGCTGTCGGACGCCACGAAGAGGGCGGCGCCCGAGTCCCGGCCGGACCCGAGAAAAGATTCCAAAAGATTCCATCAAAGGAGCGCAAGGAGCCAAATTCCCAAATGTGCGCGGCGCCGTTTGTCACGTCGGCTCCTTTCCTGCGCATCTCATTAGAAAAATCAACAGCTCGCCGCTATCGATCACGTCTGGGCGTCTTAATCAGATCAGCCAAATCTCCGCTCACCGGAAAGTCCGTTCGTGCCAAACTATTGATCAGGAATTTAATTGAATGCGCCGCTCCGTTTATTAATCAGCCCCCCCCTGTTTTTTTTTTTACTTCCTTTCTGTAGGTTTCCCGTCACTCTGATCCAAAGTGACAGCCAAAAGAAAACGGATCATTTGGGATTTATTTTCAAAAGTGTGCGTGCGTGTGTGTGCGTTTTCTGTCCTGGAGGCTTCTGGACTGCGATTGGTAACGAGTGCATGATGGCTTTTGTATTGATTGTGGGGGAGGGGGGCAGCTTGATGAAGTGGCTTTGAGGGGAGCGCGGGCTCGCTCAAATATGAGCACAAGGTGGCCTTAGCGTGTTGATTTTCTCATTTTCATTCCGCTTTGCCGTTGCGATCAATCGGCCCCCAAAGTTCCCTTTTGGGGGCCGGCGCACTACAAGAAGACGTGTGGACAAGAGCCACAAGTGGCCCTCTGCTGTCGCGCCCGCCGTCTCGCCTTGCTTTTCATTCTTCTTTTCGCAGGGCCCGCCGCAGAGTCCGAAATTGACGGCGGCGCTTCGCCTCCTGCGGCCGTCTCGGTCCCAGACTGGACATTGGGGGTGCGAATTGCGGCACGCAGCTCCCAAACATACGTGAGTATGTAATATATATGTAATGTGTGTTTCTGTAGGTCTGTTGATATTTGCTCTTTTGTGGAGTGCTTTCCAAATCCCCCCCCCTCGCTCTTCCTACTTAAGGGTGCGATGGCTTGCGGAGGAGAAGGCGGATGCGATGAAAGCCTTGAGCCGCGCGTAAGCCGGCGCTGAGCCCGCAAAGCGCCATAAACAGTGGGTGCGCTTTCCAGCGGACGTGCCTCTCGTAAACGCCTGGCGCACCCCCAACGGCCCCCTCCGGGCCACTCTCCATCCATCCACGCGTGCGCCTTTCCAAAAGAAGTGCGGCCTTTGCGTGGATGATGCGGAGAAGGCCGGCGCGGTGGAAGGTGAGACGCCAAGTCCTTCGAGCGTGCGCTGGGGTGCGTCGTTGACCTCCGCATGCGGCGCCGCCCCAAAACGACAATAGTGCAGCTTGCAAATGTTTGTTGTTGTTTTTCTTCTTCTTTAGGACGCTCGCTGGGTCTGAGCCGAGGCCTTCCCCCTCCTCGCTGCTTTCTCATTGGTCGGCCTCCTCCGGCGCCAGCCAATAGCGGGCGCTCCATCCGCGGCCGAGCACGCCCCTCCTCGCTTAAAGCAGCCCCCGCGTCTGCAATGGAGACTTGCGCTCTCATTGTCTCCCCGCGGCCGTCTCGGCGTCCCTCGGCTTGTCGCCCTCGTCGTCTTCCCGCCGGGTTGCCTCGGAGGAGTTTGTCGGAGGGGCGGGGGGAGGGCGGTGTCGGCCGAGACCCCGGCGACATCCTGACGTGATGGCGGGACTTGGGAACTGATCTCCACCACGTGACGCCTTCTTTTTTTTTTTTTAATTGCCTGATCCTGCATCATCGGGAATGCTTGCCGTGGACTGATGGACGTTTCCGAAGTGTGCATCCCCGAGCCGCTCTGCTACCATAGCCAGTAAGTGCTCGCCTTTTCCTTTTTCATTTTCATTTTCATTTTTTTTCCAAGCACGAGTTCATTCCTAAACTGTTGCCAACCCAGCAAGTGTGGCCCGGGACGCTCGGCAAAGGCCCGCCGCAGATGTCCCGCGCCGCACTCGGAAAAGGTCAAGTCGGAGCCCCCCCCCCCCAACCCTCTTATTATTCCTTTTTTTCAGAAGGGCTGTGTTTATTTCCAAACAATTCACAGCCCTCCCTCCCTCCCCAAAAATCCTGAAATGTTATTCTTAACAATCCATATCCATCAATAGAAAATGTAACTGTGATCGTATCATTGATGTCACTTTTCTACAGTGACCCCCCCCCATTCCATTTTCACTTAAAACGGGGTCGATTTGCTCCGCAATGTGAAAAAAGGGCTCAAACGAATTTGCTTGCTTGTCATTGCGCGTCCCAAGGCAAGAAAAAGCAGATTGGGCCAAAGCGCAGGACGGGCAGCCGCAGTCAAATGAAATAACGGGTCCATTTTTTTCCTTCCCCAAAGAGGAAAAGAGCCGAATGCCGAGACGAGATGGATGAATGCGTGCGTGCGCGCCTCAAAGTTGAGGAGCTCTCATCTGATGATATCCGCACACTTGCGCCTAAATTGCAAGTGGTGCAGCCCGCGCGCACCTTCTTTTTGGGGCCCAAAGTCGCTCCGAGTCGACGTTTTCATCCGGGCTCCCGTGGAGCAAGCGCGCGTCCGGCGCTCCGGCCCGTCGGCCGGCACGCCGAGCCGCTTTCCCGTCTCTCTGCGGCGCGCGTTATCGCCGACTTGCCGGATGTCGCGCGCTTCCTCGTGTCAGAAAAGTTTTCCTCCGTAGACCCAACTCCGCCTCCCAATGATCCGCGGTGATCGATCCTCGCCGCGTCCTCCGACCTTTGACCTACCACGGGACCCCCGCGCCTCCGATGATTTTGCCCTTTTTGATCGCTCTCCTGCAGGAAACACATCGGCGATCGTCGTGTTGACTCGTGCGCACTCCACGAAAAATAACGCCAAGAACGAGCTCGCGTGACTCGACGCCCGTCCCGTCGCTCGGTGAACCGAATAACAGCGAGCGACGGGAACCAAAAATCCAACTTTTTTCAGGCTTAGAGAAGAATTTTGGAACTTTCTAGGCTGCCAAAATATGAGGAAGGAGAAATATTTCATCCTTGGTCAATGTCTTTGCGTTGATCCACAAGATCATGCTAAAAAAAAAAAAAACAAGTCCGAGCGGCCTTGCTATTTGTTTGATTTTCTGCATGACGGGACCACCGCATTCGCCGGTAACATTGCGACGTTTTGCTCCCTAACTGAGGAATTTCTTTTCAAAATGGCCACTTTGTTCGCGAGTGTGAACGGCCGATTCAAAAGGACATTGCGCTCCAACGAGTGAATGATGCAACTTTGTCTTTCGCCCATCAGGAATTTTTTTTTTTCTCGTAACGTCGCCGACGACGACGGCGACGAAGACGTTTGAAGGTTATGCTTCCGGGCGCTCATTGGAATGCAAACGAAGACCAGAGCGGATCGATGGCCATCTCTGTTTATTTATGAAATCAATTTGCAAACTGTCCCTCGCGAGCCCCCCCCTCACCCCCACCTTTTATTTCCCAATGACGGCTGAAGTCGACATGCCTGGTTCGTCGTGGGCAAGCGAGGGGTGTGTTTGACTTTGCGGGGAGAGCAGCGACTTGCTGGAGGTGCGCGCCACCGCCGCCCCCCCCCCCCGTTTGCACTTTTTCCCCTTGGTCACTGCAAATGTCAAACACATTTTGTTGTTGTTGTTTTCATGTTGTTAAATCACGGGGTCAAGGGTTAAGAGTGGAAAAAAGTTGTCTAACAATGGGAATGCGTCAAGAGAATCTAAACCTCGGGGGGGGGGGGGGGCAGCTCGTCCAGACCGGGGTCCCGCGTTGTACGCAGGGGCGTGCCCGTCGCAGGTTTTGACAGTAGGAGACGTGTAGCATTTTTGCTTTTTTTTTTTCTTGCTTTTTTCTCGGCCGTCCAGTCTGCTGAGCGGGCTGCCCTCGGAGGAGCGCCGCCTGTCGTCCAGCTGCGCTTCCTACGTGAAAACGGAGCCGTCCAGCCCGTCCTCGTCGTCCCTGGTGGACACGGGCAGCCGCCACAGTTCCGGCGGCAACTCGGACGCCGGCGGCGGCTACGCGCACGCCGGCGCGGGAGCGCGTCGCCACGCCCTGGACAACGCGGGCCTGTGCGGGGCGGGCGGCGGCGGCGGCGGCGGCGGCTCCTGCCTGCGGCTCTACGGCGACGACCGCTCGGCGGGCCTGGCGGACGAGTCGGCCATCAAATGCGAGTACGTGCTGGGCGCCGTCCCCAAGCGGCTGTGCCTGGTGTGCGGCGACGTGGCCTCGGGCTACCACTACGGCGTGGCCTCCTGCGAGGCCTGCAAAGCCTTCTTCAAAAGGACCATACAAGGTAGGCCGCCTTCCCGCGCCTTTTTCTCGTCGCCTTTCTGCCTTCATTCATTTCTTTTCGTGCGACGTCGCCGTATTCCACCTTTTTGACCCCCCCCCCCCTTTGGACT
This sequence comes from Hippocampus zosterae, assembly GCF_025434085.1. NCBI lineage: Eukaryota > Metazoa > Chordata > Actinopteri > Syngnathiformes > Syngnathidae > Hippocampus > Hippocampus zosterae. The sequence continues at coordinate 534,282 of NC_067469.1, forward strand.
ATTCCAGTTTCACGTTCCTCAAATATGTTCTTCCGAATGTGCTCGGAGCGAGAGCAGACAAAAAGCCATCATCAAAGTCAACAAATGCGGCGGCTTTGTGTGAAAAGGGAGCCGCCTCCTTTAGGGAGACGACGCTCCTCTCGCGTTGGGAAAAAAGCGCATTTCATAATAATCATAATCATACATTTGATTTAGAAGCGCCTTTCGAGACGCCCAAGGACACTTTGCAATAAGAAAAAAGACCAAACAATGCAGGTTGAGCACCCGTTGACTTTCAATCTCTATTTGAAGCGGGCGGCCAAGCATCCGAGCGAGTGCCGCGTGACTTTGCGGCGGAAGGACGCCCCCGAAAGGCGTCCGTCCTTTGTCCTACGGCCGCTCAATAACAATCGGTGTCGGGTGAGCGCAATTAAGTCGACGGTGTTTCGGCGGGGAGGGGCCGGGGGGGCAATTAGGACCTCCAGAGTGGCGAGCGACGACCTGGCACGGGGCGATGAAACCGGGAAGCCGAGTCCCGAGTTTGCCGATTGCCGCTCCTCTTCCGTCTGCTTTTCTCCTTTAGGCAATATCGAGTACAGCTGCCCGGCCGCCAACGAGTGCGAGATCACCAAACGGAGACGCAAGTCGTGCCAAGCGTGTCGCTTCATGAAGTGTCTCAAAGTGGGCATGTTGAAGGAAGGTGAGCGCCACTCGCACCGCGCCATCCCCCCCGTTTGCGTCGGGCAATTCTCACCGGCTCTTGCGCAATCCCCTTTGCCTCGCCGCAATTCCCTTCAACGGCAAGCCGGCGTTTGCTGTCGTTTGTTTTTTGAGCCGCCTGTCGGATTCCAAAGAACCGCAAGTCTATTCGGTTGGCTTTATCGATCGCGCCAAGGTGTGCGACAGCCACGGCGCGCCAGGAGAGCGGCGGCTGGAGGCGGGACAGCGGGCCCCTTCGCCGGCTCGTCTGCATTTAGCTTGAAATGATGTCGGCGTGTTTGCCGGGGACGAGGAGCTCCCTGGCGGGCGCGCCTCCTAATTAGGTTAGTGGATAGTCGCCGTCAGGAAATTGAAAGCGCATCCTCATCGCCTTCCTTTTGCCTGGCGGGGGAATCCAAAAGGAATCCAGACGGCTCGCCATTCCGTTTGAGCAGGGGGGGGCATCTCTCCAACTCGCTTGCCGTCTTTTGCAGGCGTACGTTTGGACAGGGTGAGAGGAGGTCGGCAGAAATACAAGCGAAGATTGGAGGCGGAGAACGCCGGCTACCTGGCCCTGAGCGTCCCGCCCCCGGCCAAAAAGCCTCGTACGTTTCTTTTTCCCGCCTTGTCGAGGTCGCCAGAGACCGTCTCCGAAGCCCACAGCAAGCATTTGGAACCCGGACGGACGTTTTCTTCCTCTCCGTCCGCAGTGACCAAGATGGTGTCGCATCTGTTGCTGGTGGAGCCCGAGAAAATCTACGCCATGCCCGACCCCAGCGTGCCCGACGGCGACGTCAAGGCCTTGACCACCTTGTGCGACCTGGCCGATCGCGAGCTGGTGGTCATCATCGGTTGGGCCAAACACATCCCAGGTAGCGCCCTGACAAAAGCATCCCACATACTCGTGCGGTCATTCATATCAGTAAAAGGTCATTCATATCACTGGCGCCCCGTGGGCTCAGAAAATAGCAGAGGGGGTGGAGTGTGGGGGGGGGGTCGTTTCGCTGAAATGACGCAATCTGACAATTGCACACAGAGCGCCAGGATCATTCTTATCGGCTACTCATTTGCACCTCAGGGAAAAGCCAGCCAGCCCCATGTTCTAAAATGGAATCAATACAGAACAGCTGAGGCTTTTGATCGGTGGGGGCGGTTTGGGCCGGAGGGGGGGGGGGGGCGGCTTCGTCGGCGCAGTGTCTTCCATTCTGACGGCAGACTTAAGGAAAGCAATCCTCTTTCTTCCTTAAGCGGACTACCCGGGGGCCCGCGGCCAAATTGATTTCTTCGGCGAGGAGAGCGGGGTCGGGGGGGGGCGACCGCGCTTGTGGATGACCGGTCGCGTGCGACGGCGTTCCTCCCATTGAGACCGAAGCTTTGCCCTCAAATGAGCCGCAGCGGAAGCCCCCCGTTGAGCTCATGGACGGCAACGTTCAGGATTCAGGAGGCGCAATTTGCGCAATTTCGTGGCCTTTCCGTAATTTCCATCAAAGCGTCAATCACTCCCAGTGATTTTGTTTTTTGACTTGGGTCGCAGTCTAAGGCAATTAATTGTCCACTTTACCCCCACCTAGCCCCCAAAAAGTGGTGCCTGCCTGGAATATACCCCGGCGGCTTTTCCGCGGCTCAACAACGAGGCACTCTAAATCATGTCGTTTCGGAAGATATCTCTGAATTGACTTGACGGGGTCTTGCAATCGCCGCTCAAATTGGCCTTTCGGGACTCGAGTGTTCAAATTCCCAATTACGGCCCGCGGGACAGTATTGACACGAAGCGAGCCCCCCCTCCCCCTGACGTGAGCCCCTCCCTCTCAGCGAGCCGAGCAGCGGATGTCCTCCATCGGCTGTCCGTTTGTCCGAGGAGAGGCTGTGGATCGATGGCCCTTTGGCATTCGCCGGCCTGATTACAATCCGCCCGCCGCTCAATGACGAGCGAGTGGCCGCGACAAAAGAAGCGTTGAAGCCGCAATCAAGCGTGCGATCAAATGACCGAAGCGCTACGTGCGTAGAGCACCGGTGTGAAACTGCGGGCAGTGTTTTCACCTCGCCGTCTCCCCCCCCCCCCCCCCCCCCCCCCCCGCAGGCTTCTCCGGCCTGTCGCTGGCCGACCAGATGAGCCTCCTGCAGAGCGCCTGGATGGAGATCCTGGTGCTGAGCATCGCCTTCCGCTCGCTGGCCTGCGACGAGGAGATCGTCTACGCCGAGGACTACGCGGTGGACGAGGAGCGGGCCCGCGGCTCGGGTCTGCTGGACCTGCACGTGGCCATCCTGCCCCTGGTGCGGCGCTTCAAGAAGCTGCGCGTGGACAAGGAGGAGTTTGTCACCCTCAAGGCCATCGCCTTGGCCAACTCGGGTCAGTCCGCTTTTCTTTGCTTCTTGACGACTGCGCTCGCGCCTCCGCGGGTGTCCGTCCGAAACCGAAAAACCAAAACCAAAAGCCCGTCTGCTGCTTTTTTTGCACTCCAATCGGAATTCCTCACGAGGGGTCCTCATCGGTTGACCTTTTTCTGCGCCCAACTTGGCGTCGTTTTCCCAGCTGCGACCGTTAGCATCTTTCTCTGAGCAACGGTGATCCTCCTGCCAGGATGCCGGTGTTAGCATAGCATCGGATGGCGTTCCCTTGGTTTTCGGCTCTGCGGGGAAAGCTTCCGCTGAGGCCCCCTTTGTGCGACCGTTTGTTCTCATTTGAAGTAGTCGCTGACTACGCGGCGAGACGACCATTAGCATGTGGGGTGAGCATTCGATGACGAGCTGCCTCAGCGTCTTTAGCTGGGCGGGAACGCCGTCCATGTCTCGCTCACCGTTAGCATTCGATCCTTTCCTATTAGTTGTCCTGTGAAGGCAGCGTGGGAGCCGCTGGGAACGGGAGACGCGCCAGAGAGGAAGCCAGAGTTGGGTGGCGGCCGTCACGGCCATCCATTTGCTCATTAGCGGCTTATCGACGAAAGAGCACTGACAGATTAGCGGGAGATTGTTTCTTCCAAGCTAGCTTTGCATGCCAGGCCATCCTCCTTCCGGGCGCACGCACGCCAACGAACGGGGATCACGTGAGTCTTCGCGCGAAGGTTTCCGCGGCGACGCACGCGCGGTCCACTCAGCCTAGTTAATTTCCCAAGATAGAAACGCAATTTACGCAGAAGGCAACTGGTAAGAGAGACTAAATCAGTCAGTTAGGAAGATAATTAGCCTTATCCGTTGCGCCGAGGCCCTCCCACCCCCTGTCGTTGACTGCACAAATGCTACAAATGGTCCCCAAACATTGTTTTTGGCAGCGCGAAAAGGGGGCCACCTTCGTATTTGGCCGTCATTCGGCCGAAGCGCGCGCTAGCCAACGGTGCCGCCGAATAGGCCTTCATTTAAGGGGCCGTGCCGACGGCCATTTTGCCGCCGAGCTCAGGGGCGCCCGACACGCCGCCCGCCGACGGCTCGCCTCGTATCATGTCAGTCGGCATGCGTCAAGCCCGTGTCCCTCTGCCCCCCCCCGCCCCCGCACCTCTCCAGACTCCACGCACATCGAGAACGTCGAGGCCGTGCAGAGGCTGCGGGATTCCCTCCACGAGGCCCTGCAGGACTTGGCGGGCTGCCGGCGCCCGGAGGACCCGCGGCGGGCGGGCAAGCTGCTGATGACGCTGCCCCTCCTGCGGCAGACGGCCAGCAAGGCGCTGCAGCACTTCTACGGCGTCAAGATGCAGGGCAAGGTGCCCATGCACAAACTCTTCCTGGAAATGCTGGAGGCCAAGGCTTGACGGCGGGTGGGGCGGGGCCGGGGGCGGAGCCTACGCCTCCGACGCGCGGCCGGGCCGGCCGGCCGGCCTTCAACGTGTTTGGCCCACTGAAAAAGCTTTGAGTGAAGACTGACCTGGTAGCTGTGCAATAAAGACGCTTCTGGTCTTATGACCACATGTCAAATGTTCTCCCTCCTTTGCTTTTTTTTGCTGTTTTTTTTTTTCCTTTCTTTTCTACTTGCACTTAGAATTTGCAATTTGCTTGAATCCAAAAAGTGGCCACCTTCCTCTTTGGCTTTGGGGATTCATTTGTGCTCTCTCTCTGGCTCTCTTGCTCTCTTTCCTTGTCACTCTTTGACTCTTTCTGTCTTTTTGACTCTCTTTTTTTGGGGGCGCTTTCAAGACGAACCAACCAAATTGAGTCTGAGTCAAAATGAGTCTGGCGCTTCTCCCTTTTGTCTGCGCCGGCCATTTTTCAGCGGGCCCCTCCGAGGATAGGTTGCGAACAGTCAGTCGTAGCTCCGACCACTCGAACCGCCGGCCGATGGGTCAGCATCGATGCGCCGCCACTGGAAATTGAGGGAGCTTGTGATTTATGGCTTCCGCAGACATGCTGAATCGACTTTTTTGGGGTTGTTTTTTTTTTCTCTGCGCTCCTCCCAAGCTCAAGGGCAGGTCGGGGTCCCTTTTCCCAAGATGCGTGATGATGGACAGGCCTGGTGCGGAAGGATCCGCACGGTCCGTCGTGCGATCTCATTGCGGCGGTCGGAACGCTCGGTGGGGATTTGGAGTCGTGCGCAGAAGCGGTCGAAAGCCGCGTCTCCGGGACAGGAAGTCCTTTCTTGAATCGGGTAGCGTAGCCGGAGCCGCTTCGACGGACGTCTCTCGTTTGCGGCTGAGGGGGAAGCCGCCCGCTGGGCTTTTTTTTTTTCGTCCTTGTTGATGCCAAGATCGATAGCCCCTTTGAACGAGGGCGGCGTGCGTAAATAGAGACGCCGGATATCTTGAGCGGCGATGGCCTCTGACCGGCGCGGCGGCATTTGATCGAGTCTCACGTTGACGCCTGCCAATACGCGGGCTCCCCTGTCGGTGGGACGTCAGCGGGCGCCGCCCCGGGGCTCGACCCGGGATTTGGAGTCGCGGCCAGAGTTGCTCAAATCGCTCGATTGCATCTCGTTGCACCTTGGCGGGCTCGCGCTGACGAGTGTTTCGCAAGGTCAGCGAGGCCCCGTTCAGCATCTTCGTCTTGTTCCTTTGCTTTGTTGCGCTCGGAAAGAACGGCCTCCGTTCATTCATCTGATGATCGAGGCTCATTTGGACAAATCAGGGTGATGAATCCACGGGAGCACGCCATTCGGTTCAAATTGTTTTTCAGCGGCGGCCGAGCGCGTGCAGTCGAGTCGGGCCGTTTTGTCTTTCAGACAAAGACGCTCGGAAAAGTGGCTTCTTCGTTTTTTTTCTTTGGATTTTGGCCATCGTGCGGTCCGCTTGCTTCAGCAAATCGGACGGAAACGCTCTCTCTTCTCGGACGAGCGTCGGAGGTGGTCCACGGAGGCAACTTGGAGCGGTTGAAAGCACGCAAATACGCCGCCAACAAGAGTACCGTCAAACGATATTCCGGAAGCAAAGTCTGGGGTGGGGCGGGGCCCGAGGTGCCGATCGATCCGCATCACTTTTCTCCTCACCGGGTTATGGGAAAATTGATTTGGCAAACAAAGCATTTGGGAAGCCGCGCGTGGACATGTTGGGGATCCATTAGCCGCCATTGAGCAATCGGTTGAACATGGGATTTTCATCGCAGAGAAAACGCAGTGTCCTCAATAGCGTGAGCCGGGGCGCTAGCTACCATTTCTGATGTCTTTGTTCTTGCTCGGGAAGCGTTCCCAAAAGCGCTGACCGACATTTTGCCGTCTGCGGGTGGAGGTTCACTTTCAATCTCTTGGCAAATATTCACGGGAGCAGGGCGCGCCAACTCTTTTATTCCTTGGCGTCCTTTTTAGTCTTTGATTGTCATTCGCTTCTTGTCGCGAGCCTCTTTGATTGGATGCCCTCCCTATTTTTGCCCTAGACCTCGCATGCGGCGTTGGGCTGTGCTCCACCCATCAAACTCGGGGGCGTCGGAGTCCCGAGCCTCCGCGTCCCCTCCCAAAGCGTCGGAACGATGAGGCCGGCTCCTCTGAATGAACAGGACGCGTTTCTATGGGACACAAAGGGACGCTAATCGCAAGGCCTTCCTCCCAGCACTGTCCGCAGCGCCAGCGTCTCCTTTTTTGGCGCGAGTGTGCAGCCCGTTTCCAGACAGCGTCTCATCTCTCCCTCCAGCCAAGGCCTGCGTGACCTTGGCTCATTCGCCGAGGGTGTCTGAAGCCAAAGCGCTCCAATCCTGAAGAGGCCCCTCCCCTGTCTTTTAACACCCCTCTCATGTCATCTGTGAAATATGAAGTCATTAGGCCATGCTAAAACACTGCTGACAAACTAATTAACGGGCGCATTAAACAGGGTGGCCTTGATGAATCCGCTTTCACCGTTTCTTTTTTAAAGTGGCCGCGCTCAAAAATGAATACGCATTTACGGGTGGTCTTAAGTTAGGGATAAGAAATGGCAGACGACCTCAAGGGCAAGCCTAAGTGGATGGTCCTCATTTTAACTCCTGTGGGTCCTCGAGGATTTTTTTTTTTTTTGGGGGGGGGGGGGCTTTGCACTTGGGTCATGCTTGTAACACTGAAGACAATTACGACTCTGTTGTTACCGTCACAGCCATTATGATTTAAATTGTCCCTCAGTCACACCTGATCTAAAAATAATTGACAGCCTCGCACTGCTTCCTGGGTAGAAATGATCTTGTAAATGGCGCCCTCAAGCGGCCATAATCGACGAACACCTATTTCTTGAGGTTTGGTGAAGACACCCGAAAGTCAAAGCTAGCCAGTTTAGTTCAATCTGACATAACATTTGTTCTCGTTCACGTTTTATTGTATTGCTGTTTTGTTTTGATTTTTGGGGGGCGGGGGCAGGGGGGGGTGCTCTGGCGTTTGTTCGCTGACCGCTTTCGAATTGTTCCGCCATTTGCGTTGACCCAAACAATGAACTAATGATACGGTAGAGCAATTTCACCAGTCATCGCATAATTTCACATTCAAAGGTGAATAAATTAGTCCATTTTTTAAAAGTTACGATTTGTGAGTGAGTGAATGGTCTCGACTGAGCGGAAGTCGTCACTCAAAACACGTGACGTCACTTCGCACTGGCCGCCGGAGTCACAGACGCTCCAACCGACTGGAGGGATGTAAAAAAATCTCTCTATATTTATCTTCGTATATGTCTAGGTCCTAAAGATAAAAGTACACATATTTCCGGTTCTAAGGGAGAACTTAAAACGATAGCGGTGCGGGTAAAACGCCCATTAAGCGACGTTGTCGGTTTGTTTCAGACGATGTAGTAGCTCACGTTTTCGCGAGCTAGCTAGCGAGCGTTAGCATTGCGCGCATCGGGGTGCCCGGCTGAATGTGAACACAAAGGCGGCGACGCCCGGACGCCTCCTGTCGGAACCATGTACCCTTCGTGGGGGAACTATGGGGCGCCCCAGTCGCAGAACTACGGAGCGCCCGGCCCGCGAAAGCTGCAGGTCGGAAGCCACACGGGGTCCCCGACGAGTTTCGGCTCCTTGCAGGCCCCGTCGAGCGGCTCCATGTTCTCGAGCCTACAGGAGCAGCACCGCCAGCAGATGCAGCAGCTCCAGATGCTCCACCAGAAGCAGCTCCAGAACGTACTCCACCACGGCGGGCCCCCGGCGGCCTACGGCGCCGGCGGGCCCCCGGGTGGCTACTCTGCGCCGGCGTGGCATTCGACGGAAGCGGCCCCGTTGGATCGAAGCGGCGGGACGCAGTCGCACATCAAGGGAGACGGCGTCGCGATACCGCCGGAGCACTCGCAGCCTCCGCTTCCTCCGCAGCCGCACAAGATCGACGCCAAACCGGCCCCTCCTCCGCCCGAGCAGCAGTCGGCGAAACCTCCGGAGGCCAACGCTGCTCCAAAAGCAAAGGACTCACTCGTGAAAGACAAGGACGGCTCCAATCTGCAGGTGATTGTCAACAAATTTCTATCCGTTCCCACTTCGATCAAACAACTACACGTGATCCGTAGCAACAGTCTTGAATTGAAAGCGCGCTCCACGCAGCGGTCTCGGTTGGCGGGTTTATGGGCAATTTTCGCCTTCGCAGTCGGCAATGTCCATATAAATGCTCTCGAACGTTCCGGGGTCTTTGTCGGCGCATCTGTGTACAGCAAAGCGCAAAGAACTGTCTGTCGTCGCCTCCAAGAGCAAAGCCCCGATCCCACCGAGCGGCGACCCCGACGGGAAGGCGGCGTCGGCGGCCTTCGAAAACACTCGCCGTCGTTCGATTGCGCGTTTGGTTTTGAAAAATGAGCCGCTAGCCAGGGTGAACTACCCCCTTGGCTAACGTGGCTCCTTAGACCGAGCTACAACCGTCGGCACGTTCGAACTAATTGTTCACGACGGCGAGCTTGATGCGTACGCGTCTTACTCAACTCCTGGGTTGAGTAAATATGAATGTTCGCCCAGGATCAGCAGCAACTTTGGTACAAGCAGCATCTGGAGAACCTGCAGAAGCTGAAGCAAGAGAGAGCCAAGCAGAATGCAACTCACGCCGACCCCCCCAACAGCCACGCCGCGCAGCCGCCTCTTCCGTCCGAGCCCCCCAAAGGCGCGCCTCCTCCGCCCCCGCCCAAGGAAGAGCAACCGGCTCCGCCTCCACCACCCGAGGTGAGCTCTCCGACGACGTTCGCGCGGGCCGCTCGCCGGAACCGCTCTGAATCTTGCCGCGTATCTGCGTTGAAGCCGGACAACAAGCAGGACCCGGAGGAGGCGGCCCGACTCCGGCAGCTCCAGGCCGCGGCGGCTCAGTGGCAGCAGGTTCAGCAGCAGAGAGTCAGCTTGCACTATCAGGCTCTCATGCGGCAGCATGAAAAGCTTCAGCAGATACTCGAAAAGTATCAGCCGCTCATTCAGCAGCCCGCAAACCTCCAGGTAGGCGGGAACGGGAAGCCCATGCCGACCGACCTCTCTGTGTTGAGTTTTGTACACGGTTACGGCATGTGGCCTTTTAAGCGGGAGGCAAAGCAATTGTTTTTTTTTGTTAGCCAGCCACATGTGTCTGCCCTCCACGTGATATGGGGGGTGATGGAGTAGTCCCCACTATTTGGGATCGCTATCAATCAAGGCCTTGGTGTTTTCTTTGCAGGCGATGTCAGCCGAGCTGCAGCTGAGGCATTACGAAATGCAGAAGCAGCAGTTCGCCCCTCTTTTCCAAGAGTGGGAGCTTACCTTCAGGCTGTGGTTCGAGCAGTTCCAAACCTACCCGCACAAAGACCAGCTGCATGACTATGAGAACCAGTGGAAGCAGTGGCAGGATCAGATGAATGCTACCAACGCCCACATTCAGGAGACCATCGCCACCCTCACCGCCATGGTGCCGTACGCTGCCATGCAGTATAACAGTGCGGCTATGGGGCCGTACGCCGCTTACCCCGGACAAGGCATGCGAATGCCGCCGCCGCCGTTGGGTCAGCCGCCGCCGCCGTTGAGTCAGCCGCCGCCGCCGTTGAGTCAGCCGCCACCTGTGACTCAGCCACAAATGAATCAGCCACCGCCACCGACGCCTCCTTCAGTTGCCGTCGGTGCCACCTCGCAAGGTCCGCCGCCGTGTCCGCCGCCAGGTCCGCCGCCTGGTCCGCCGCCGGGTCCGCCGCCGGGTCCTCGGCCCTCTCCAACTGCCGCCGGACCGCCGCCCAAAGGAGTCGCCCCGGCCGGATTGCGACCCGCGTGTCCTGTCAATATTCCGCCACCCAACTTCAACAGCATTGGGGGCCCGAGGTCAGTGCCCGTACTTGTTGCCGATCGGGTGCGGATTGAATAGAATTCAACCGCGCGTTTGGCTCTTGGTGATAACGACCTTGTTTTACCGTATGAACATATGTTGTTAGAGCGAGCAACGCCGGATTCAGCCAGCCCATGCCGTTTGAGGGACCTCCGAGATTCGATCAGCGCTTTGAGCGTCCTCCTCTGTTCCAGCCACCTCCGCGCCGCTTTGACGCTCCGCCTCGGTTTACCCAACCGGGGACGCGCTTTGACGGAACAGCTCGATTTGATCAACCCCCGCCGCGCTTCGACGGACCGCCCCGTTTGAAGCAACCCGGCTCGCGTTTTGACGGTCCGCCCAGATTTGACCATCCGCCTCCGCCCCCTTTCGACAAGCGGTCTAGATTCGACCAGCCCCCGAGACAGGCCGGCCCGCGGCCTCCCGCCGAAGGCCCCGCGGCTCCGCCGACGAGGCAGGAAGAGCCCCCGCCCCAAGCCAAACAAGGCCCCGCGCAAGCTGTCAGTGGGGAGTCTTTGTTAAAATCGGTCGAACCGCCTCCGACTGACGAGCAAACGAGTAAAACCAAATATGGCCACGCGAGCGCTGACATGACGGATGACACGCTGGACGGTGTTGGATTTTTTATTCCCAACGAACCGATTCCTCAAACCCAACTGACGAGCGCAGAGGAGGAGGATTCCATGGACATTTGTAACTCGCCCAAACAAGTTGACGGCAATCCGGCGCAGTCCGCCGCTACTCCGACGGAATCCAAACAAGCTACCTCACAGGATTATGCCAAACCCAAAGGCTCTGCCCTAAACAACACCGCTTGCTCCGTTGCCTCCCAAAAACAAGAGGAGAAGCAAGCGCCTGCACAGTTGCAGTCGAGGCCGCAACGTGTGGGTCCTCCCCCGGCAAGAGGACGAGGTCTGCCCCCGGGACCCATGCGAGGTCGCGGCGGAGGACGCGGGCAGAGGGGACGCGTGGACTTCAGCGGACAAAACAGCGGACCGCCTGAGAAGGAGTCGGACGAAATGCGTCATGAATTTCTGCCTCCCGAGGAAGAAGAATTTTACGAGGCGCCGGAGCAAGAGGACTACGAATGGCAGGGGCCGCCGTACGAGGAGTTTGGCGGGGAGGCGCCTGAGGAAGCAGGTGAAGAATTTTGGATGCCGGAGGACCATCACTTTGAGGAAGAGGAGGAGTATTATGAGGAACCAATGCAAGGACCTCCTAGGAGGAGAGGTGCGCCGCTGATGAGAGGGCGGCCGATGACCCGAGGAGGTGCGCCGCTGGGTCTAGAAGGACCGCCTATGGGAAGAGGAGGACCGCTCATGGGAAGAGGTGGGCCGCCCATGGGCAGGGGAGGTCCGCCCATGGGAAGAGGAGGACCGCCCATGGGCAGGGGAGGTCCGCCCATGGGTAGGGGAGGACCGTCCATGGGTAGGGGAGGACCGCCCATGGGCAGGGGAGGTCCGCCCATGGGCAGGGGAGGTCCGCCCATGGGTAGGGGAGGACCGCCCATGGGCAGGGGAGGTCCGCCCATGGGTAGGGGAGGACCGCCCATGGGCAGGGGAGGACCGCCCATGGGTAGGGGAGGACCGCCCATGGGCAGGGGAGGACCGCCCATGGGCAGGGGAGGACCGCCCATGGGTAGAGGCGGCCCGCCCATGGGTATGCGGGAACCTATGAACAGTGAATGGGAAGAAACGGAGCCAGCCGAGTACCACGATGAAGAGGAATCTTGTTGGGGCAATGGGGGTCCTCCAATGAGAGGGATGAGACCTCCGTTTCCGCCCGGCCGTGGTCGACGACCGCGCGGCCATCCCGCTTTCGTGCCGGGGAGAGGACGCCCGCCGCACTTTGCGCACGGGCCACCGGATGAAGAGTCGTTTGGCTACGGTATGGACTCTGGCGACATGGACGAGTCGGGTCCTTACATGCACCGTGGTGAGGATCCTCACAACTTGATGCACTCGGCAAGAGGAAGAGGCAGAGGCAGAGGCAGGTGGCCGCCACCTCACAAAGACACGGAAGCCGGCGACGAATCCTTTTATCCAGACGAGATGGAGTCCGAGCGGGATTGGCGGCCGCCCTACGGCAGGCGTCCTCCCATGCCGCACGAGATCATCGAAAGGGCCGGTCAAATGAGAGGGGGGCCGATGGGTCGGGGAAGGACAAGAGGTGCCGCGCGGCCGGGTGCGCCGCAAAGCCAAGAGGAAGATGGATACGATTGCGCTTTCCTCGACGACTACGGCCGCGGAGAAGACGACCATCAGCGGGGGCCGCCTCGCCTCGATGACCCCCGACGCGACGGCAGGTTCTTTGACCCCGAATGGGAAAGGAAGCGTTCTCCGCCGGCCAGGGACGATCCGGCGCCGGCCCCGGAGCGTTACCGTGACGACGGCTGGCTGGAGGAAAGGCATCCGTCGGAGGAGTATGACCGTCGAAGAGTTTGCGATTACAGCGATGAAGCGGCATCGCGATCGGAAGATCCGGCGCATGCTCCGGATTGGAATCGCCTTTCTACATTTGAGCCCCCGACGGAGCGAACCTTCACGCCCTTCCGCAGAGACGAACCCCCGCTTCAAAACGAACCCGGCGAAAACCCGCCGGCCAATTCGGCCGACCAACGGGGAGGGAATGTGCTCGCCCTTTCCCAGCGGCAGCACGAAATCATCTTAAAGGCCGCCCAGGAATTAAAACGGCTGCGGTAGGTGACGTGACGTCCGACTCGGCTCCGGTGCCGCGCCGCCTCCGTACGTCCGTCCGTATTGTTTCTCGGTCTGCCTTTGCTTCGGTTATTAGGGAACTGCAAGACGTGAAGACTGACGGCGCGCCTCGGCCGACGCTGGCCGACCCTTTGCCTGACCTCCCCGCCGGGCTCCTGGGTTTGGAGATCCCCCCCGAAGTCAGAAACGCGCTCAAGGTCAGCATTCCATTCATGGGCGATCAAGCCGTCACGTCGCGATTGCTCCGTTCAAATTGAGCCGCTCCAATGTGTGGCAGGGCATGAGCGCGCCCGTTCAAACGCAGTCTTGGGATGCCAGCCCCGCCGCGTCTGCGCCTAGCGTCGTTCCCAAGACTGTGGATTACGCCCACGGACACGGTATGTGGGGGCACACCGGAGCTCATCTTCAAATCGGGGGGGGTCCCCGTGCGATCCCGTGATCGGACATCGGCGAAGATCGGGCCGTTTTCGGTGTCGGGCCTTACTATTTTGCTAAAAAGAAAAAAGAAAGCCCGATCGGGACACCCCCCGTCCGTCAGTGACACCGTTTGTGACGCTTATTGGTGAACCTTTTCAGAAGCCGGTACCACGGTGGAGAAGATCGCTTACGGTGAGAGGATTGTGCTGAGGCCCGACCCGGACAGGGGATACGAAAAAGGTGGGTCGAGCGCTGCTGGCGTGGCCAGTGAGCCGAGCCGAACAAAGGGACTTTTTGAAAGTGTTGATCGCATGTGCCGAAGACTGGCCGTCGTATTCGCGACGTTTTACCGCCGACGACTTTGAGCAAGGGAGCTTTTGGTTTGGCTTTTTGCATTGACAATTTGTCGCTCGGTGCTCCCAGAACCCCTGCGCGATCCTTACGGCAGAGATCCCTATTACGACAGACGAGCCGACCCCTACCCGGACCGCCGCGAGTACAGCCGAGAGAGAGAATTCTACCGAGAAAAACCTGCGGCGGAATACGAAAGGGAACGATTCGGAAGGGAACGATACCCTCCGAGGGATCGAGACGAAAGGTAGCGCCTTCCCGCCCTCCTCTTGCCTTGTCAACCTGTCGGGCGTCTGTCTCCGCGTAATACCGTTTTGTTTGTATGTTTGTTTGGGATCCAAGCGCACTAATGATGCTTGACGAAAGGTACTCCGTCCCGGTCGCGTCTTGCTTTGATCCCCAAAACGACGGCATGAAATATATCGCCAGCTTTTGCCTCCACGTAGGCCCCCTCATCGTCCGGGCTACCGGGAAAGAGAGCACGACCTTCGAGAGAGGGACCGCAGCGGCAGCCGCGATCGGGAGGATCCCTTCGGCAGGCCCGCCTACGAAAGGCCCCCCTACGAGCGCCCGGGACACGAGCGGCTCGGCCCCGAGCGCTACGGCCACGGCTCCTCCCCGTTTGGTAAGTTTCCCAAGGCCTTCTCGTGCCCAGTGCGTCGTCGGGGGGGGGGGAGTCATGGGGGTCGTTTGAATATTCCTGACGCGCACACATTGCCCGCTAGACCGGAGAGGTTACCCGGAGGAGCGCGGGCCCCCCTCCGCACTGCCGCTCGCACCCCCGCCGCAGCCGGTGCCGCCCGTGGAGAAGAAGCCCGAGATCAAAAACGTGGACGATCTTCTCAAACCCCCCGGCAGGCTGTCGCGGCCCGAGAGGGTATTTGTTGCCGCCGGCTTCGGGGGGTGGGGGGGGGGGTTTGTGTGCTCGTTGTGACGCCGTTGTCGTGGCAGATTGTCGTCATCATGAGGGGCCTGCCGGGGAGCGGAAAGAGCCACGTTGCAAAGCTCATACGAGTGAGTGCTTTCCGGCTTCTTGTTTTGCCTTTTGAAGAGCCGCTTCACTTTGGGCTTCCCTTTCAACCTTCAGGATAAGGAGGTGGACTGCGGCGGCGCCCCGCCCAGAGTTCTGGTTTTGGACGACTATTTCATGACCGAGGTTGAGAAGATCGAGAAAGACCCCGATACGGGCAAAAGGGTCAAAAGGAAGGTGAGCGTCACCCCCCCCCCCCCCCCCCAAAAAAAAACGAGCGCGTCCGGATCACTTCCGACGCCGTCCTCCAGGTTCTCGAGTACGAGTACGAGCCGGAGATGGAGGACACCTACCGCAGCAGCATGCTGAAGACCTTCAAGAAGACTTTGGACGACGGATTTTTCCCTTTCATCATCCTGGACACCATCAATAACCGGGTCAACCACTTTGATCAGTTCTGGAGCGCCGCCAAGACCAAAGGCTTTGAGGTACGCTCGAGGCACGAAATTCAGCCCTCCCCCGATCTGGGCCTGACCGTCGCCTGCGCTCCGTCCAGGTCTACATTGCCGAAATCGCGGCCGACGCCCACACCTGCGCAAAGAGAAACGCCCACGCGCGCACGCTGAAGGACATCGCCAAGGTCTGTCGCGCAAACGCCGCGTTCCGGCGCCATGTCGGAGGACAATGGTCCCGACGGTTTGTTCCTCACGCAGATGTCCAACGGCTGGGAGTCCACGCCTCGCCACATGGTGCGCTTGGATGTGCGAGCCCTGCTGCAGGACGCCGCCATCGAGGAGGCGAGTTGTCGGCCACCGAGCGCCTCGGGTGGTGGCTTCGGGCGCCTCAGCTAACGTGGCTTCCTTACCAGGTGGAAATGGAAGACTTTGACCCCGAGGATGAGCCCGAGGAAGCCAAGAGAGAGGAGGAGGAAGAGGGCGATCTGGTAGGACATTTTCACTCTGCCCACTCATTTTCCAAAAGTGCTCGCCTTCATTTCAAGTGGAAATCCAAGTTGAGCCCAACCGGTCGCCTGCAAGCGATGATTCGAAATGCAAACGTTGTCTTTGCTTGTGGCTTATCCTGATTTAGCTAGCCAGCGCTTCCACAACAGCCGCCGCTCTTGTGAAAGCGCTTTACGAGCCCAGAAAAAACATTCTTGGTCCAAAACGCCTTGCTTTCAAGGCGCAATTTCATACAGCCACTATGAAATTGCCACTTGAAAGCAAACGTTTCACACACACACACACACACACACTTTGTTTTCCATGCTAACACCTCCATGCTAACTGGCGTCATGAAAAGCTCTGCTCGGGCCCAACAGTTGTATTTGTTCTCAGCACTGGCTTGTGCCTTTTTTTTTTTTTTTTTTTTTTTTTTTTGAATGGGTGGCAGCCTGCGGCGTCCTCCCGGGCCCCCCCTTGGCTGCCGTTGCCATGATTCAATGCCAAGAGAGCCATGAAGCAAAATAGTGAGCCAATACCAAAATGTGAAGCGGACCGCTTTCTCTTGTGCTTTTGACGCTGTCCGCAAGTGACGGGGGCGATGGGAATATACCATCAATCAATCTTTAAAAAAAAGAGAGAGGGGGGGGGTGGTCAACTTAGCCGACCACCCGATAAAAACAATGACCGCTCTTCACATAAAAATAAAAAACAAAAGGCAAAATCGCCACGACCTTTCTTTGCTCCGAGGGCTTTCTGCTTATTTACTTTTGTTGCTAACCAATAAAGGATATCTTATCTTATCTTATCTTATCTTAACCAGAGTTCTTCAACAATCTGCACAAGAAGCCGTGGATGGCGCTTGTGCTGTGCAAAAGTTCCTCTTAAAAAAAAAAAAAGAGCCTTTTTATCTCCTCCTGCCAGCTCATATCAAGCCTTTTAGAATGTATGACAAAAAAGTGTTGTTGTTGTTGTGTTATGAAGACTGCAAATGCTCCTTGTTTTGATCTATTAGTTATTGGGGGGGGGTGACTGTCCTTTTCTTCCTTTGACCAAAATGTCCATTAGTAGGAAAACGAGGGCTCGTCTTTCTTTGCCGTGCATGTGAAATGTTTCATTTGTAAGTTGCAAACGTCTTCTTCTCACTCATTTACAATGGCAGCAAATATTGCAGAACTGCCTTCAAAAAGCCTCTTGTCGGGGCTATTTTTGGGCTGTGCGTGCGTGTGGCGCTTGTAAGCGAGCCTTTGATTTCATGGCCACACGCTTTCTGGGTCTGGCAACTTGACTTGTCAGTGTTGAACACGGTCCGACTCGTAGCCGCCAGCGTCGTCAACGTTGGCGTCGTTTGGCCTTTTGGGTTCAAAGTGGCTCCAAAGCCGAGCAAAGCGGGAAGCCATCAGAAAGGGGCTTCCCGGTGCGGGCTTTGCCGCGCACGCCGATTGGTGGCGAAGCTCACCAAATCCATTTTTTTCCCCCCTCTTGCTGTTGGCGGGCCAGTCTTCTCATTTCTACTTTGGATTGGACTCGAGCTCCGAAAGCAGAATGCCAGCGCTCGTCCTTTTGCTTCTCTCTCTCTTTTGCCGCCATGTTTAACCTCTGCAGTGTCTCTTTTAATGACTCTAGGGCTACATTCCAAAAAGCAAATGGGAGATGGACACGTCGGAAGCAAAACTGGGTAGGTTGACAACCCGCACGACTTCCGCCTTTGCGCCCCTGACGCGACCCGGCCGGATTTGTGACGTTGGCGTACAGCTGAAACGGCGGGCCTCGGGGGGCCCGTCGAATGGCCGCCGCGCCATACGATTTACAGTACAGTACAAACGCGGCGATGACCAAAACGTGAATGCGAAGGGAAAAAAAAAGCATTTCATCAGACGTGAAACGACGCGCTGCCGCGATTTTGTTGCCATGATGCACCGCCGTCGAAATCATCGTCTGGGCTTAGCCTGGTCCGGGAGACTCGCTTTGCACGTCCTTCACCGGACGTGCTCTCGGAGCGCCGAAACTACGACGACTTAAGAGTCGATCGGAAGTGTCGCTAAGCGACGGTGGGGAATCCCGCACTGTACATTTTGTTGGTTAGCGAGGTCGCGGCGGCCCTCGGCTTCCCGCCGTTTGGCCTTCTCGCTATTTCCGGTCGTTGTCATGAAACGGCAAATGGCAAATGAACGACGTGAACGGAAATACTTGAATACTTGAAAGCAGCAGCCGGACGAGAGCGGCGGGTGTATTTGCGGCGGGATTTTTGTGGGCCGTGCCCTGAACAGCGGCGCTGCATTTCTTCAGACAAGCTGGACGGTCTGGGGAGCGGCAGCAAGAGGAAGCGCGACGGCGATCACGTGGCGGGCCTGGAGGACTTCCTTCAGCTGCCCGACGACTACGCCACCCGCAAGTCCCAGCCGGGAAAGAAAAGGGTAAAGCCTTACTTTGCGCATTGTCGGCCTTTCCCCGCCCGGCTCCACCTAATTCATCCTCGCGTACCACGAAATGCCCCGCTCCAAATAGACCCAAAGCGGGCGGGGGCGGCCGGCGCTTTGTTTCGCGTTCCAATGGAGAGCCGCGCGCGTCCCGCTCCAACTCGGGCTGACTTTGTCTCTTTTGCGCTTCTTTGGAAAGGTGCGATGGGCCGATCTGGAGGAGCAAAAGGACGCCGATCGCAAGCGGGCCATCGGCTTCGTGGTGGGACAAACCGACTGGGAGAAAATCACCGACGATAGCGGCCGGCTGGCGCAGAAAGCCCTCAACCGGACTAAATATTTCTGAAAGATCATCTTGAAGCCCTTTTGTTCTCCACAAAGGTACGTGCGCCTCCCTTCTAGCGGGTCGCTTGTAGTCTACAGCGAATCGACGCCGGAAGGCCGCTCGCGCTCGGCTTTTGCGGCGTCCCTCGGTCGGAAAGTGGGAGGAACGGGGTCCGGCGCTCGGGCGTGCACTTTCAAAGCATTGACGCCGGACATAGGTCTCAACGTAGCCCACATGAGACTTTCCGATCAAGACGACGATCAGTTGCACTTGCGACGCTCTTTTCTTTTGGCGCCCAAATCTCCAAAATCTTTGTTTTGTTTTGCAGGTCTCGGAACAGTAAAAACACGAGACTCTTCAATCAATTCTTGATTTTTCTTTGACGAGGACAGCTCCACTTTTTTTTTTTTTTTTTTAAATAGGTTTAGGTCATCCTTCAAGTAGTTGTTGTGTATTCGGATGTGATTTCTTGATGTTTTATATCTGTAAGCCGTCGCTTTGTCAAACCGCGTCGACTGTCGGAAAACAATAAAAATTTCACACACTCAAATGGGCCGATTTGCCGTCGCATTCATCGCTGGAGCTCTTTCTTTTCATCCGTTTCTGTTCCATCGGCGAGTCTGGAAATGCAAACGGTGGCCTTCCGCTTCACCGGAGTGGCCACTTACTAAAAGTGCAAAATGTTTCGGGTCAGCCCCCGAGCGAGTCTTCTAATGGCGTCCTCAGCTCGTGCCGGTCGAGACGTACGCACGCGCACGCATATATGTATGCATGTATAGATCTATCGGATCTATATCTGGATATATGTACGCGTGCGTGGTGTGTTCGTATGGCGTGTTATCGTAGGGGCGCGCGCGTCGTCCTCGCGCTTGAACATTGAAGTCGTACTCGGGAGTTGGAAAAGCAAAGTCTCCGCCGTCGCCGAGACGCACTTTTTTTACGAAGAGGAAAACATTGGCGTTGTTTCCGGAGGAGCTCGTTGGAATTTTCCACCATCGGTCTTTTATCGGAAGGCCATTTTGAAGTGAAGCCAGCGAGCCGGCCGCTTGAAAAGCCAACAGGAAGCCGCCAAAGAGGAAGCTGCCAAGAGGAAGCTGCGGTGCGATGGGGGCTTGGCGGCGAAAATGCCGTGGCGCGTTTGCAACGCGCCTTTCCCGGACATTTCTGACGCTTGGAAAGGCCGATTCCCTTTTGATGGACCAACGTTCCAACTTGTTGTTGTCTCGCCCTTTGGCAAGGACCCTATTTTCAAAGAAACGCGACCCCCCCCCCTCTCCCTCCCGTCATCGAAAAGGATTCGGACCTCAGCGAGCGACCGGAACACCTTTCACTCTTGGCCAAAGATTCTTTCTGCAAGTTGTCTCAAGACAATGTCGATCTTCTACCAAGAATGTTTGTCACGACCATTTGATTGGGGCTAGGATGACTCCCCCCTCCTTCACTCCCCCACAAAAAAAAAAAAATAGATGAAGAGAGTCAACATTGTTCAAGCTGTCACTTCTTTCCAATTGTCATTAAATATTCAACAAGCACTCATTGGTGTGTTTTCATTTATTTCCTTGAGGCTTGTTGACACGCATCAACGATCCACAAATTATTTCAGGCGGTTAAAAAAAAAATGGAATGCAGCAATTCTTGAATTTATCCAGGCAAGAGGTTGACTTTTCCTGCCCGTCCGCGCATTGTCATGTTCGACAGAGAACATTTTGCGTCTCGGCAGCCGCAAAATGTTTTCGTTTGAGGACACTTGCATCGCGCAAAAAGCAACCTTGCCGACGCAACGTTGACCGCCATTCCCAAGCCGGTCCGCTGCCAGATTTGGACTTTGAGCGGATTAAAACTCTGTGCCATTCTTTTGAGCGGCTGCTGTCAACTGGAATCTGTTGAGTATTCTAAAGCCAAGGGGAGGGAGGGAATCCCCATCATTGTCCCCCGCCACCCAAATGTCACGCCCGGCCGGGGCTCTCACGAACGACTGCTTTTGCATTCAGTTCCTCTTTCCAAAGCTCAAAGGGGCCCGTCGACGCTCCCGATGGAAAGCGGCTCAAAAGGCCCACGCAAGCCGACGGCGCCGTTGCGGCGGCCCGCGGCTCCAGCGCTCGGCGGGCTCTCCGTGTCCGCAAGGCATGAATTGCGCCGGAAGGTCGGCGTCCATCTTGCAGATCACCTTGTAGATGGCCTTCTTCCACGATGGATCTCGGTCTTTGCCCGTGGAAACGGCGGCGTAGAATTGTCGCAGCGTGAGCTCCGCCACGTCAAGGAAGCCGTCGGGGACCTGTTAGGGAAGCCCCGTCAATTAGACCGCGCCCATCCGGGCCGCCGCCCGCCCGGATCCTAGAGCGGGCGTAGTCGATAAAAAGGAAGCAAAAGGCCTGCTGCGTGGGGGCCTAACCCCACCCATGTGCCTTTGCTTGGCCAACACCCAAGCGGGTCAAGCCGCCGAGTGGAATTCGGGGATTTCAGCCATGCGAGTTGGCCCATGTTCTCGGAGCACATCTCTTTTTTTCTGACTGCCTTTGACAGTGATCACTCAAACATGAGACGACCCCCCCGAGGGGTCCCCTCCTGCCGTGCCCCCCCTCCTAAAAAAAAATGCAGAAGCTGTCCTATTGAGCACCGTTTTCCTTATGGACAGACTATCAATTAGCCCCTTGCAGCTGAAGCGAAAGGGCGGCCATCTTACGTTGCCGCCGGTCAGGTTTTGGCGGCACGTTGGAGCGCAGCCTGGCCGCCTGTTGTTTTGAGATCCCGATGATGCGGAGCAATCTTTGCCTCGCGCAAACGGACATTTGTCGGCGGCGCCAAAGAAAAGGGCTGAAACTCACCTGAAAGTGTCCGCCTTTGTCGTAGTGCACCTTGAGGACTCTGAAAAGTTGCGACTCTCTGCCCACAGACAGCGCCCTCGCGTCGGCCGCCCCCTCCGCCAAGGCGCGCCGTGCAAAGCGCTCCACCTGGATGTAGTAGAACTCGCGGAAGTTACTGAACCACTTGATGAGCCGGGAGGCGCCGCGGCGTGTGAACTGCAAGGTGGGAGGGGTGGGGGGGGCGACAGCGAGGTACGTGAGATCATCAAAAGCCTTTGCTGTGCTCATCCTGCAATAACAGGAGAGGCCACGTGAGCGCCGCCGCCGCCGCCGCCGTCTCACCTGCACGTCGCGGAAGCACAGCCTCAGCAGCCGCCAGCTTGGATAGCGCGTGTAGAAAAACATCAGCTTGGCTTTTTTCAGGTGCTCGGCGGTCAGAGCCTCCTAAGTGCAACGCGGCTAAGGACAACGCGCCACGCTACGGTGAGCCCTTTTCTTGTTGGATTGGTTTTCTTTTTGAACAATGTACACATTGAGATTTGGGCTTTTCCGGGGGAGGGCGAGCGAAAAAGCTTTTCAGCCAAACGGCCTGAAAAGCCTGCAGCTCGTCGTTCCATTTGTGTGGCTCCTCACAAAGGGCACCTTTGCTGTCGTTCAACATTTTGGACTTCCTTTGCTTGTTTTGTGCCTCGCCTCGACAGCGACCGGGAGCGACGGCTTCGCGTCTGGCTGGCCCCTTCTTCGGAGAAGCTGAGGTCAGAGACGAGAGCGAAAAGGTCTTTTGTTTCAGAATACGCCGCGACGAGTCGAAGCTGGACCCGAAGCGGGCTGGCGATACATCCTGACACCCAATCGCAGGGCGCAAAGACAAACGACTATTGCCACCCCCCCAATAACCAAAGACGGCTAAAAATGGATGAGAGAACTCGCAGCAAATTTTTGAACTTTGGTCATGAGTTAGAAAAGGCTCCATTCTGGGCTTTGCCTCAAGGGATTCCTCAAATGGATTTTATTTTAGGTCTCGCGGTACAAAAAAAAAAAATGCGGTTGAATCGGATCGTTATCCAGATTACCTGAATAATCTTTTTGGTTTTTACGCAGTTCTACAAAGGAGAAGGTCGGCGGCGAAGCGAGAGGATACATTGAGGCTGTAAGGATGAGCGTGGAGAAGACCTCTGGGCTCCGTGTTGACACGAGGGAAGCAAACGCTGGCCAAAGGCGTCGACTGCGCAGCGGTCGCGGGGCTCCTCCGGGATCCGGACCCGACCCGGGATGGGACCGCGGCCGACTTCTGCGCCGCATCCATCTCGGCTTGCCATGCGGATTCAAACTGGGAATTGCCGCGGCGGCGGACGGCACCCCGAGTCCGGACGGGTCCCAACTCCACTCCCAACGGCAAGCGGCGGGATCTGTCCGCCCCGCGTCTCGGTACCACCAGAGCAAGTGCCTGGCTTTGAACGGCGGGTCCCGGCGCTTCGTTGCCACCCGAGGACCGCCGCTGAGCGTTTTGGGACCACTCTGCGCCCGCCTTATGCCGGCAGCCCTGTTGTAGCGGCACGCTTTGGAAAAGGGCCTCGACGGCGGTACTCGTCACAGCTCCGGCCACTCGCTCCTTGAAAACACCAAGCGTGAATGAGAGACGTGTCCGCGTATCGCGCCCCGGGGATCTTCCGCTCGAGATGCTTTCCGACTCCCCGAAAGAAGGGCCGTCGACGTCCCTCCAAGTCGCGGCGGATGAGCAGATCCGCGTCGGCTGTCGTTCCTCTGGGAGAGTTGCCGTGAGAAACCGCTGGTGGCTTACCTGCGGTCCCGACGCGGGGTCTCGGTTCGTCTCCCCGACTGGCGAGCCGCTCATGCCTCTGACGATCTTCTCCACCCGGGCTCGCTTCGCTCCGTGGCCGCTCCACTCGGCGTGCGTCCCGCCGCCGCCGCCGTCGCCGCGGGAAAGACTCTCGGACGCAGTCCCGTTGGTCCGGCTGCCTTTTCCCAAGAAGGCGTCTCGGGATTTCGCTCGAGTGGGACGCAGCTGCTCGGCGGCGTCGCGTCCATCCGGGCGGGCGCCTTTGCCGCACAGGCTCACATTCGCGCCACTGTCGAAAGTCAATCGTGCCGAAAAGGAGGGAGGGACACGCAAGTTCTTCTCCGGCGGCAGCGTGAAGCAACGCGTACGCGACTTCGGGCAGCCGTCGTGCGCGAAAGCTTCGGATGATGCCTCCTCGCAATTGCAATGCATGCCGCGCCAATTTGGAGGACACCGGTCGGCTATGCGAGAAGCATCTCGGACAATGTTCACGTCCTACCTGCGGCTTTTGCGGGAGACGTCTTGGGAGGACGGCGGATGCGCGGCCCAAGAGTTCCCGGGTGAGTTCCTTTAAAAAGGAAGCGAGGGGTGGGGGGGGGGGCGCCCGACACGTTGGAGCGGCCCCTTTTGTGCCCAGCGCGGCCAACAAGTCCTATTGTTGTTCGCTTCAAATTGCGCTCCCTTCAAATTTCTCATGCGCTTTTTGTTTGTTTGTTTTTCCTCCGATCTATGGGAAACTCTCGGACCCCCCCGACCCCCCTTCTCGGCGACAGTGGTTCGTTCCCCTCAGCCGGCGTCGGGCTCCCCACCTGAACCCGGTAAGTGGCTTCAAACCAGCGCGCCTTCCTTTCTTGTGCTTTGGCCGCTCGCCATTTGGAGGTGGACGGCGACGTTTCCCCAAATGAAAACAAAGCCTTCTTAGACGATTTCTCCGACATGTACAAGACGGACAAAATGGGCAAAACACGCAACGACTGCACCGTGTCCTTTTATGAAAGGACCTCTTAGCCGTCGCCTTGGTGGCCGCGGGCTCGGATTGTTTTTCCACTGCTCCTTGTTCTCAAGAGCGAAATGACATTTGTGCTTTTCAGATTCACATTCGGCTGGTCTGCCAGAAGGTCGGGTGCAGCGATGCGACTTTGGAGTTTTATTCTGCTACTCATCAACAAAGCGGTCCCCAGGTAAGGTCACTTCAACCGCTCAATTCCGGACTCTGACACTCCAAACTTTTGTTGAGTCAACGGGCAAAAAAAGTCGCGCACCCCAGACCGGAAATGCGCTGTTGACCGGCCACGGCCGACGCTTTCTCTCCGCTTTGTTTTGAGAATGGCACGAGCGGCAGTAAAAGGCCCGGCGGCCCCAGGTGGGTTGGCCGTCGCGGCACATTTCATCTCGTGCCAAATCCCCCCCCGCGTGAATGCATCCGGAGTCTTCAAAGCCGATATGAGCCAGACGGCTGTTGAAAAGAGCCCCATAATTAGGCCTTGCTTGCTTGACAAGTCTTGAGGGGCGCTCGTTCCTTTCTGCCACCGCGCGAACACGGGCCTCGAGTGCATGCAGCTGCGAGCGAACGCCTCTCCAGTATTTTGCGTTTACTTTCATCATCGCGGGGGGGCGATTGCGCGCTGACATTGAGACTGGAACGGACGTCTTTTGTTGGCGTGCCAGCGCCGACCCAAAGGTCCCCAAACACGGAATCCATTCGGGTGAAAGCAAACGAGGCGGCATATGGCATTAGCATGAGAATAGCCACAAAACGATGGCTTTGAATGCAGTTGTTTAGTTGCGGAAGCGCTCGAGGTGCCATTAGCCTTGCGGAGATGCTCTTAATTGGCAGCGTGGACATGGGAAGGGCTCTCGGTCGTGTTTTTTCTCGCTTCTTGAAATTTGCAAACTCTTCGCTTTCATTCATCCACATCAGAGACGTCGTCTTTTGATTCCTTGAAACAACGGCGTCTTTACTCGGAAACCGTGCGGATCTCAAATCCGACGCGACGCGACGCCCGCCGCCAAACCGGAATTTGACAGACAAGCTAGACGAGACCCTCTTCGTTGTCGACCCGTCGAAAAACGTTCCAAATGAGAAAAAAAAAAGTTTGTTGAAGTTGCTTGTGCTCCCCACGAGGCTCACAACGGTGGCCGATTGCAAATCAGAATCGCACTTAATGTCGGCGTTGCGCTGATATCACTTGTGACAAAGGCCGTCTCTTTTTCCCCCCTTCCCATACTTGTTTTCTAGACGTGATTTTGGGGGCGAGAAAACGGGGGTGGAAAAGCCAGGAAGACGAGGGTTCGCAAAGTGTCCGGCAGATGGCGCAACGCACCGTCCGGCTCACTATTGGGAAGCGAGGCAGCCCCAAGTCCCCTCGCAATGGAGACTCCGTCGCCCGAATCAGGTTTGCCTCCCCCCCCACCAATGCGTGATTGTTTCTCTCAATTTTCCAACGAGTTCATAGAGGGACAAAACAAATGGGAGACACCGTGGCTCCTGTTGTTTGAAAATAGACTTTAATCTACTCTGGGTAACAGTCCTACGTGGCAGCCATTGAAATACTGCTCAGCCGAGACGGAGCAAAGCAAACGTAACACTTTTGTTTTCACGGCGCAGCGTGACGACGGACAGACAGAAGGATCGCGTCAAGCGATCGACGGCCATTTACCGGAAATGTGTAGAAAGCGCCAGAAAACGAGTACGACAAACGGACAAAGGCGGCTGTAAACGGCATTTATGTTAGCCTTGTGTGCTAGTTCATGACGCCAGCGTCACCGCTAACCGCCTTCGTTCGCGGGCAGCATATGAGAGTCACCCCCTCCCACCCCTCCAAAAAAAAAAAACATGGTGGTGGCGTACTCGCAACTGAGTATAGTGTGCCAAAAGTCGCCAGCTGTATATTGGGCAAGGAAAAGTGCCGAGCGGGCACGGCGGCGAGCCGGCCGTTGCCCGCCGCTCCCTTTTTTTGCGAGGGTCCGTGTCTTTTCCTTTTGGATGCCGCACAGTGCCCGCAAGGGTCCGTCTGGGGGGGGGGGGGGGCACTCGCGGGCGGCGGCGGCTTCACTCGCCGTGGGCGCGCAGCCGCTCCAGCGGCGGGTGGTCCTCGCCCTCGGGGCTTTTGACGCTGTCGGTCCGCACGATGCAGGTGGGCCGGTGCAGGTTGAGCATCACCATCAGCTGCTGCCTCTCCAGGCGCAGCTCCTCGATCTGGGCCTTCAGATCCGAGTTGACCATCTCCAGGCGCTCCGACTCCTTGAGGGGGAAGGCAAAGGGAGGGTGGGCGGGGGGGGGGGGGGGCGCCCGCGTCATCTTTGGCTGCGCCGCGGCATCAACTCACCCTCTGAAGGAAGTCCGTTCGTTCCTTCTTCTTGTTTCGGCATCGCGCCGCCGCCACTTTGTTTTTCTCTCGCCTTCGTTTCCTCCTCTCTTCGTCTTCGTCCAGCTGCAAACAAGCCCAGCTTCAGCTTTGGACGTCTGACTGCATGTCACCATTCACTTCTGACCCAAGCCCCCCCCCCGGCGGCCTCATCGGGCTGGACGTGCTCTCATAATCAAGTTTGACTGCATTTGTCCCATTTTCATATTTTGTGAGCTTCTGCTAGCGCACGCCTTTTTCTGTCTGGGCTTATGCAAGCGGCGTCATGGCGCCCGCCGTCGTGGGTGCGGCTTCCCCCTTTTGGCGTTCCCCCCTCACCTCCGTCTTGATGCTCAGCGGCCTCTTTCCCAGCCTGCCGAAGAAATGCAGCGGCGAGAACATGGCGCCCAGCTGGCGAAGGTCGGCCAGCTTCAGCTGGTCGGTCAGCGTGGTGGCCGAGATGCGCGCCGGCGGGCCCAGGCAGGGCAGGGAGCCCGCTGCCAGCGAAGGCTCCGGTATCTGTCCCGGCATCATGTCCGACCCGGACCCCCCCGCCCCCCCACCGCCGCTGTTGGGAAAAGAGACAGGACGTGTTTTCAGGTGGTGCGTATCCCAGCAAAGTCATTTCTGCTATCGCCGGCGACCTAAGTGTCCCCCCCCCCCCCCGACTGCTTATCCTGTCCCAGGTGGAACAGTGGCTGGTCAATCACAGTTTGCCTATTGAGAGATGAGCGTTCACATTACCCCTGACTGGAAGGTCCTATTTGTGTGTGTGTGGGGGGGGGGGGGGGCTAGTGCCCAGTCAAGTGTGTCAACTTTCATTGTCTGACCAAAAGGCTGAATGGAAGCGGAATCCCTTGTGCCGCACGCAGACCCCCACCCGCCACCCCTGCGTTTGATTGCGACAGCAATGCCGCATTCCCCAAGGAGGCCTCGTTGCCAATGACATTCCCCATTGCCCCCCCCCCCTTCCCCTTTGCTTTTTTGGCAACGGCTTCCGTGCTCGGACAGGTTGGACGGGAGCCGAACAAAGCCCCCCTCTGAGGCGGAGGAAACAAAGATGGCGATTGTGCAACGCTCTGAAACAGCCGAGTGTGCCGCCGAGCCGAGGATGGCTGCTAAGTTCTGCTGCTTTTTTTGTTTTTTTTTCCTTCTTCCCCCGCCGCACTGTAAGGCTTGATGCATAGAGGAAGGTTGTGTAACTCAATTCTTGTGTCCTCCACCCCCGCGTTTCGCCCGCTCGAGTGTTATTACAGTTGGGCTGGAAAAGAGAAGGAATCGATTCAAAAAGACGAACGCTTTGGCGTTGTTGGCCGCAATTCTTCTGACCTTCTTGCGGCGCTTTTGGCTGACAGACGGACTGATTAGGGGGCGGAGCCAGTGTCAAATGATTTTATGATTTCATACCTCCCTCCACTCTTTTTTTTTTGGGTGGGGGCGGGGGGGGCTTCTCCCTCTCGCCCACTTGGTGTATAACTCCCATTGACACGGCACTCGACAGGCGGCTGTTATTTTTGCTGGAGAGGAAAGGAACAAGACGGCTGCGGTTAAGATGTTTCTCCCGCGAGGGACGTCGGAACGGTCGCCGCCGAGGACTTTGCATTTTGCGCCGAGGCCGACCCGACCGACCGACCGCGTCTCCCCGACTTTCCTCCTTGTCGAATGCTCTCAAGTTGGACGAGTTGAAAGAAAAATGACCCAAAAATCCTGCCCACCCGCTGACGCAACGAGGCGCACTCGAGCGGCTACGCCGGCAGACCGTCCAAAGGGAGATGCTCGAGTCCTTGGATAGTTGGGGCGGGGGTGACTCTTGCCCAACCGCTCCCAAAAGTTCCCCGGGCCCCTTTTGTCATTTTGGAGAGGTCCCACTGACGACCCAGAAAAGGGCCCGCGGCGCGCCTTTTCAAGACGGCCACGCAGGCCTGCGGCGGGGGCGGGCCATCCAACTCGGAGGACAAGGCGAGAGATGCGGCGAAATGTAGGAGCCCCGCTCGCTCGCTCCGTGTCGTTTCTGGCCCTGAGCCAAAAGCAATGTGGCTCGGCGCCAGCTGGCGCGCGTCGCGGCGCACACACTGCGCCCCGTGTCTGTTGGAAAGGCGCTCGCCAAAGCCGGGGCGGCTTTGGGCTTGCTCCGTTTCCTCGGAACAATTAGCCAGGCTGTGGAATTCCTTCCCAGAAGCCGGCCAGACCGCCGGCGGCCCGGCCCCTATGGTCCGCATCCCCCCGCAGCCGCCCTCACCCCAGATGGGGGTGACTTTTCCATCTTTTTGGGGGTGGGCCAAACCAAGTGTCCCGAAACCATCCGGACCACGATGGACGGATGCCAACCAAAGTCCACGTTGCATTTTTACCTTTTGCGGGAACGCCCAAACCCGCTTGCCAAATGGAGCGAGACGAGCCCCCAAAACGGGCGCGAAGGCCGTCTAGCAGCCTCTCGCTTGGATGAAATGTGCTGCAGGAGGGGGGGAGGGGGGGGCAAGGCACACTCACTCCCATTCTCTGGCCAAGGTCTCAGCCGTCATCATCAGCATCTGCGCTAAATAGGCCCACCCGCACGTTGCCTCGCGGCCTTTGGCCACACCCGCAGGAAAGCAGGCAACTTGTCTTGAGGACCGGAAGATGGACATTGTCACTGCCCGCCGAGGCAATCCTGCTCACTTTGCGCCGTGTTTCGTCATGCGTCCAGCACACTCTTGTTCTGATGACGGCCCCCTCCCTCCTTTGGCCCATTTGTTCTTGTGCCAATCGCACTGTATAGCTATGCAGAACCCCCCCCCCCCCCCCCCCGAACTGCGCATGGCTTCACAGAACACGTGGAAAGCTTTTCGGGGCCAACAATGGCAGAGGGATAACGCCATACCGTCAGCAGTGCCTGTGGGGGCCCACCCCCACCCCTTTTCTCTCAACAGTCCCGCTCATATGACCGAGCTGGCTGTTGCACAGTTGGCCGGCTCGCCCGCAATGCGTCCGCAGTGCGGCGCGGCCCCGCCATTCCACGGCTCCCCGCAGACACGCCGGAAGGCATTTCTCCTACAAATAAAGTGGTGGCGCCCACGTCCGGCTTCTCCATTTCATTTTTCAGGAAATCAAAGCGCGGCGGCCGGAGAGTCACGCCAGTGACAAACTCGGCAACGACTCGGCGCTGGCGTGCCCGCCATCCACATGGCGCTTCCCATCCCGTGATCGGGCTCAACTTTTGGGCCCCCGACGGCGTCGGGTCCATTTCAACAAATCATTCCCCAAATTCTTTCAAGAGGCCTGTCGTGATGGCGACGAGTGTGAACGACCGCGGAAAACTTTGGAGACTTACTCAGAGAGAACTTCTTGCGTCAATGGTGCAACTTGTGTCGGCACCCTGCGGAGAAGAAATAGGACGGCTCGTTAGCGTTGCGATCGCACGCGGCTCCTCGCCACTTGAGTTTCTGTGTCGCGCCCCTCTCGCGATGCGGCTGCCGAAGGGCTTCGCGTCCATCCCGTCCGTCCCCAATCAAAATGCGCCTTTGACTCGACGAATACTTGCAAGCCTTGCCGGGCCACGTGCATTCGCTGCGGGTCAAACGAGCGATTTACGAAGGGAGGGGAGGGGGCGTGGAGGGAGACGCGACTCGGATCTCGGATGGACGACCCGGCCGGACGCGCGTGGACGCGAGGTTGCTTCCACTTGCCTCGAAAGCTCGCGCTTGTCTCGGCTTCGCGTGGAACTCGGCTGGCCGCGCTCCCGCGACGCGTCGCCGTTACATAAGCGTCTTCGCGAGCGGGATAGCCCCCGCGCATCCGGAGAGAAACGCCGTTCCGTACGGTCAAAATGAAAAGTTAATTTTTCAAAGTATCCTCGTGACACTTGTAACGACCGTGTAACGACTGCAAAGTTTCCAAGTCGTCGAACATGCGGTCGAGACGAGGGCGCGTGGCCGAATAGCGGCTGTTCTTCACCAGAAAATCATGTCCGTCGTGTACCTCCCCTCGACAAACCGACACGGTGAATCGACGCCCCCCCCCCCCGCATCACAAAAAAACCCCAAAACAGGCTCGCGACGGGTCGCCCGCGCTTACCTGTGGTGCGCCTACACGAACATCAAAACCAAAACAATCCAAAGAGGACGAGGGGAACGCGGGATTCGGGCTGTCTCTCTCTCTTCATTTTTTTCTTTTTTTTTTTGAGGAGTCGGCGGCGGGCGCGGGGACTAACCCGAGCGGTTGCATCAGCCCGCTTAAGTACTGTAGTGGGCCAGGTCTGGGAGAGCTCCGGAATGCGGAAGTGGCCGAGCCAGACGTCAGCGTGCTTCGACAGTCATGCCGGAGGACGGAGGGGCGGGGCCGCCTGCCCCCCGCCCCCTAGCAACCCAAAACATACACAAGCCCGGAGGAAAAACCTCTCGGTGCGCGCGCGCGTGCGCGCTCCGACCCGCCGCCGTCGACCGGAGACGGTCCATCCAAACACGTCGCGCACGTTCGCAACGAAACGACAGGGGGCGCATCATGCTTAGCCCGGCCGGAAGCGCGGCGGCCTTTGCCTTTGTGTTTGTCGGATACGGGAGGACCTTTGGCGACTAAAGTTCCGCTGCGGTCTTTGGTGGCTGAAACAAAAGCTGCTCGGAAAGAGGACCTACACAACGAGGCACTCTTTTCTTTCCAAAAAAATCCTCCACGCTGTTCCCTTTTTTGTCGCTTCTAATTTGGCTCTGTTGTGTTTTGTGGCTCACATCTGAGGGGGAGGGGGGCGTCTGTGTGCGTCACAGTTGGTCCAAACATAGACGTGGAACACATTTCAGAGGTGGCAAGAAAGCAGAAGCCATGGTAAAAGAGGCGCCGCGCGTTAGGGGGGGGGGGCAAGATGGTGACAGCTACGTGCAGACGGCGCTCGCGATGCATGACAAAAAGAGTGCTGCCAAATTTGGATGGGGGGGGCGGTTCTATCAAGTCGGCCTTCAAAATCGGTCACATCTTCAGGCCAAGGCCGATGATGATGTGTCGGAAGGAAAACTTTTGTCATCCATCAAACGTATTCTGGATGGCCAAGTCCTCAAAGAGTGAGGATGGTGCCGGGGGGGGGGGGGGGGGGGGGGGGGGATTGAAAGAAAAGCTGCGCTCCAATAGCCTCCTTATTTCAGTGGCCTTTGATGAAGACGGCGATCCAGATTTCGTGAGCCGTTTGTGTGCATTTTCCAGCCGGCGTTTGCTTCCTCCCCTTCCCAGAAAGAAGCGTCCCGTCCCGGGGTGAGCGCGCGGCGTGCCGCTGACGGCCATTTGCAAGGCGTCTTCTGCAGATGGGCCCGTCGCTTCTCACCTCTGTGGGAAATCCCCCGCCGGCCAGACACCGTCCCGTCCCGTCCTGACTCATCCCTCGTTCTTCCCCACGCCGCCGACTTTTGCAGACACAACAAGGCAAGCGACGCGTTTGAATTTCCTCCCTTCCTTCTTGTTGTTCTCCTTTCAGAATCATCTCAGACCGAGCGTGTTGACGCTGGCGTTTGCACATTTGCAAATGTTTCCATATTTCATAAGAGCCCGCGAATAGGAAGTCGGCCGAGCGGTCTCCGCGGACTGAGACAATTGCGCCGTGCGTGCCGACCGGAAGCTGCCGAGCGCAAATGTTTCTGTCCGAGAGCACGGCTCCTTTCGACCGCCGGGATGCTTTTGAGGAAAAAAAGCCCAAACCGAGCATGTCCCGTGTCCGTCGACGGCTGGCCCAATTGTCCGCTTATGTCGCAGGTCTCGCGTTTGCTGCGGTTCATCACATGACTTTTTAAACGTGCCGATGAGCACATTGACATCGGCGGGGGTGTGTAGACTTTTCCTATTCACCGCAATTACACGCCGACCTAGCTACCCGAGTACTATCGAAACAAATCATCAGTGTGTCTTTTGTGCCAGGTTATGAGGTTGGCGGCTTCAGCAAGCGGGCGATGTTTTGCCGCCGCCATGCCAGCGGAGGGTGAGAAACGCCTCACGAGTGGCCTGCAAAAAAGGAGGAAGAAGGAAAAAACGGGTCCATGGAGCGCAGATAACAAGTGAGTCACACGATCGCGGCTAACGAGAACCGGTCGATGGTAGAACGAGACGACCATAACGGCCATAACATTAGGGACACCTGCACAATGCCCCCCCCCCCCCCCCCACACACACACACACGTGTTCGTCGTTGGCAACAGAACATTCACGCTCTGGACGCTTCTTGTTTTATTTAATTTGAATGTCGTTCAACTCGTTTGAAATCATCCGATAGTGGAATTGAGTTTGGCTCCACGTTCCAAACTCGAGTTGTGTTGGTGTAGCGCCCCCCGACGTGTCTCAAACGTACTGCGTTGACTTCCTTCCTCGCCTCAGCTGTGCGTCGACGCACAAACGAGTGAGCCGCCTCGGTGGCGCGGTGACCTCGGACGCAGCATTTGCTGCCGTGTGGCGGCGCCTCGTTCATGGCGCTCGTTCTTTCTTCGCGAACGTCTCGCGATAGAGCGCGACGAGTTGTGACGGGAAATGACATTTGAAATGCTCGCGGTTGTTTATTGTTGTCGTTCGCTTGAAGAGAAAAAAAGAAATGGGAGGGGGGGGCGGTGACGACGACGCAGCCGTCGCCATAGAAACAAAACAACTCCAACCTTCCGTGACCCTCCCCGCTCCGAATTTGGTCAACGGAAGTGACGCGTCGCGTCGCCGAGCTGGTTGTCAGCGAATCGAGCGGCAGCGACTCGTTTCTTTGCTTCTCCGAATCGGATTTGCGGAAATTGCTCCTTCGGAATAGGAATCCAATTTATTTGGCACCCTTTACCCCCCCCCCCCCCCCCGTAAACATTCGCGAGTTGGCTTACGGTAAATAGTTAACCCAGAAATGCGAATGAGCGTACGTTCATTCGAAGTGATACGATAAAAAGTGAGAATTGGCCATTTTATTTTGGATGAAAATCAACTATTTGATCGAGTTAACATGCACATTTGTTGTTGTTTTTTTAACCTCAGCCGCAGCTGGCCGATTGTACAATAAAATAACACATTAGAACTAGACAAAATATCAAAAGCATCTATGATTCTATGACACGTATCATGTTGACATATAACAATTTTTTTGTGAATGTGTGTTTTTGTCCGTCGGGCAAATACCCCCCCCCCCGCCCCCAAACAAAGTGAATAATGTATTGCTTTTGTTTTGTGGCGCGGCTTGACTGGCTGTGACAAGTAAAGCGCTTGAAGCGAGCGCACGTCACCTCTTTGGGGGCAACTGTGCCAGTGAGAGAGTGCAAACGGGGGGTGCGGTGGGGGGCAAAGAATTACTTTTAAAAGGCTCGTTTGTTAAAAGGACGTTTAACAGGACTTAAACAGGATTTAAAAGGACGTTTGTTTCAAAATGTCCAAACTGCTCAGCAGGTGTGTCAGACTTTACAAAAGAATCTCAACAGTGTTTCTTCACTCAATCGGTGGGAACTTATTTGTGATGATGCCTCTTTCAAAGCCTAAATGGGCGGGGGCATCAGGATACCCCCCTTTATGAAAAGTATTTTTTCAAACAAAGGTTTGAAATGTCTCCTGTTAAGCCGCAAGTGCAAACGCAGAACGCGAGTGGACGTGGCGTCCTGGCGGACTTAATGGCGCACTAGCGCCACCGACTGATCTCGTCGTCCCACTGCAAGCAAATGAGCGTGACTCGACGGCAAATCGGCCTCGCGTCCACAACCAAGTTCCCCCATCGGGGGTCATTAGGTCGCCTTGATTCAAGCCGTCGTGCAAACCTGGAGCGGACGACACTCTGGCCCTTTGCGTGATTTCCAGCGAAGGGGATGACAACCGCGGCTACATTCGGGCAGGCCGTGCAGTGAGTGCCGATGTGGACTCGGGACTGGAATGATGCGTGCGTGCACCGCGTCCATCAAGAAAGAAACCAAAGATGCTGCCTGGCCTCGACCTCGACCTCGTCTCGGCGTGCTTTCCTGCAGCCGTGCGTCTTGGCCGCCTTGTTGCCGCCTCTGGGGGGCGAGACGAGGGCCATCGCGCTCGTCTGCGGCGCACGCCTCCGATCCGGCGAGACGCCCCCGCTGTCCGCAACCTGAGCCCCAAGAAGCAAAGTCGCACGAGGTGGGTGCACACAGGCGCGTGGCGACACATTGAACTGGCAGCGTGACGAATGTGTGCCTGTGTGTGTGTGTGTCCAAGAGTGCCCCCCCCCCCCCCCCGCCAGGCGATGCTGTGCCGCAGCTGGACGACGACGACGACGACTCCGAGGAATAATCCGGGTGCGTAATTGCTCGATTGATTGGAATTGGGTTTTTTTTCACCCTTCACCGCAACTCTCTCAAAATGCAAACGTAGCTGCGTGTAAACCAGAGCGAGGACTCGGAATCCTGCACCAAAAACGCTTCCACTTGCCAGCTTTGCGGGATGGTACGAAGGGGAACCCGCCTTTTAGAGTCAGCTGCAGTTTTATGAATGAAACGTACGGGAGCGAACCATTCGGTGGGGTGGGGAAAAACGCAATGGTGCCGCCGCTCTCCACGCCCCCCCCCCCCCCCCACACACACTTTTTTTCCGGCGTATCACGTGAATGCACCAATTCAGTCAGAATAAATCCAATTCAAATGTTTTTTAAATACACCTGATGGAACCACAAGAAGCTTGTCTGGTGGTGGGGGTGATCGCAGCAGGCTGCCAATTGGGGCCACTAGCGCCCTCCGCTGGCCACTCAAATTGATGCCAGACGGCCTTCGGGTTGGCGTGGCGAGCCTCCCGCCTCACCTGCTTCCACGTGACCCAGACGGTCCTTGGTTGCCTTCTGTAACTGGCGCCAAGACTGAGTTGTTGGTTGCCATGACAACAAAAATATAATTTATTTTAGGTTTGTTGTTTTGCAAAAGTATTTCATATTTCTATGTGAACTTTCATATTTGTTTTTTCCTTAAATCCTCTGAATATGTTATTCGGAATGTTTGTTAAAAATCACTTCCGGGTCAAGTGCCGTGTATAGCGAGGAATGAGAGAAAGATCGAGAAGACAACGGGAGACAGAGAGAGTAAGAGACAGAACTACGATACCGTGTGATCTACTTTCGGTTTACCAAGGTGCACACGGTATGTCATTTTGTGTTATTTATTTAATGTCCTGTTCAAGATATTGTAAATTTGATTGTTGTTCGAAATGTGTTTTAGTTTACACGGTGTTCCATGATTAAACGTTTTGGACATCAGTACGAGGCGTCATCCTTGACCGGGGTAGATACACCTTCCGTCATCCGTCTATGCTTCCTTCTCTCCGGCCAGCCTGCAGCCTTCCTCCTTTCCTTCCGACCATCTTGCTTCCACCATTCCTCCTTCCTTTCATTCATGTTTCTTGTCCTCTCTCCATCTATCACGTTCCCTTCCTTCCTTCCTTCCTTCCTTTTCCCATCCAATCCTCGTCATCCTTCCTCCCAGACTCCCCCCCTCCTCCCTTTGCCTTCCTACAGAAAGCGAATGTGAAAAGTGTTCCCAGGCTGGACGTGAAAGTGTCCCCCTGACTTCATTCGTGTGATGCCGGCGGGCTATTTTTAGGTCGCCGGTGACATCACGGACTCATTGAAGTTTACTGAACGGGGGCATTACGAAAAGAATCGAAAAGGGGGGCCTCTCAGGCTTCCCGGCAGGCCCTCCTCTGGCGTTGAGGGGCGGAGGGGGGGGTCGTGTTGTATTTACTGGCACGGGATTATGTAGTCCGTTTGGGGGAGGAGGGGGTGTCAAGATTCACCCCCAGAAAGCAGTCGTTGCTCCAGGCGGCACCAGAGCGTTTGTTGCTTTCGAATTTGAAAATCAGAGCCAATCCGCGGCGTGTGCAATGGAAAAGATGCAATCGGGCGAGATCTTGCCAACCAAACGTCCCAAAAACAAATCGGAGACGATGGCACGCTGGCATCGCTTGCCGAGGTGTCCCATTTCACGCAGCGCGTTCACGGGCGACAATCCGCGCGGAGCTCTCACTCCGCCGTCTTTCTCGAAGCTTCGCCCGTGACGTCACCACGGGCGAAGCTCTACTCGGCTGTTTTTTTCCGCTCCGATCGAGCGATGCCTCTTTGTTACTATAAACAATCTCAGCCGAGGCACGAAGCCAGCACGTCACTGCCGCGAAAGGGGTGGAGTGTTGCCATGGCGACCGGGAATATTCAACAACAACAAGTAGCGCGGGAAAGAAAACACAAAAAGCCTTCAAGCGTGTGTTTGCTTCTTTGTTGTGGCCCGTGGCAGATTCGACTTGTTGCTGAATTTCTTTTTTTTTTTTTACACTCTACAAATTGCGAACAGGCGATGACAACGCAAAATATTCAATCAACGTTCCTCTCCTCTTCTGTTTATTTGGTACTGAGGCTCCTCGTACTTAAAAAAACTGGGATCATTTGTATTCTATCGTAGTAATATTGCTATATTGATGTAATACTGTTATGATGACATTTATTACAATGCCTAATCATTGTGATTATGTTCTTCACACACACAGCCTACTACTACTAATGAGTAGTCAAGACATGCAACTAGTTCAAATGCAACTTTTGTTTAAAAGTTTTAATCGTGACGATTTGCAAATCTTTCTATCACGTAGTAATACTTTTAAATGATGTTTTTATTGTGCTCACCGGAGGGAACATTCCAGACTCTAAACAAAGCAAATAGAGAATTGAGACATTCATCTTTTCATTGCGTTGGTGCCATCTCCATTTAGCTCTCCCTGCTCAGGCACACCAAGTGTGACCACCATGAATAAACTCCATACTTGGCTAGACATCCGCATAGTTCCATCAAGTCCAGCCCGGCCCTTGAGCGTAAAAAGTGAATAATCGCTGCACTCATCGAACCTCCACATTTGCGCTGGAAGTGTTGTATCACACCGCCGTTGCGCAATTGGTGAGGGAGTTCCTAGAACGAGTGGCGCAATGGCATCTCGTCAAACGATTGCGGTCGGTTGCCAAAGCACAATGTCCCGGCTTCAACCTGTCCTCCGCGCAGGTGAGAAGGGGAGAGGTCACGGGATTCCCTCTCGCCCTTCTCAGGGAAGACCTTTTGTCAAGTGGGGCAGGGCCGCTAATGTGCACGCCCGCGCCCGCGCCCGCACACGACCATCTTGTTCTGCAAGAAGTGCGTCAGCACCGCCCCGGGCCCCGGAGCGCGCACCAGACGCACGCAAACGGATGGCCTGTTTTGCATGTCTGCCTTGGTCCGTTCAGTCCCGACACGTAGAAATCCGTACGACTGGCGAGACCAAACACCTTTTGCCTCAGGTATGGCAAAGCAAAAAGGCCACGCGCAAGCTAAAGATGAGCACCAACGGTAACAAAATTCCCAGACACATCTTGTTTATCCTCTGCGGAAAATCACGGCTATCATAGCGCCGTTCGCTATTTTACCAAATTTGTCGCCGAGCACGATATTTCTCAATAGCCTTGCTCCAATGAGGTTTTCAAATAAATGAAATGGACTCTTTGGTTCCATCGCGTTACAAGGAAAACCATCTTTTATTCTCAATTCCCGGCCTCGAAAGCAAAGAGAACTGTTTTCGGCAAAAACTGACCAAAAGAGGACAAATAGAATGCAAATCACCAATAATATCCCCACGTCTCGTAGCTTTAGCTAGTGGCTAATGTTTGTCTACCCGTTTTAGGACAATTGTCAAAGGACTCGCTTCAATTAACTCTGTCACTCCGCAGTTGTGGTTCCAAAGGCAACAAAAGAGTGCGCCTTGTTGTGTTGAACGCGCGTGCGCGCGCGGCGTCGTGTACTTTTCGTCTTTTGTGCTGAGCATTTGCTTTAATACTTGTGGAGTTTTCTTTCCCAACAACAAGCCGAGTGTTTGTTGTCTTACGTAACGTCACGCCGCCGAGCTCTCGGATTTACCAGCAGAGCCCGCCCCTTTTTACAGGATGCGCCATATTTGGAAAATGACGTCCTGGGAGATCCCGGAGCGGAATCTTCCATTCCCTGGAAGCGGGAGGCGCATTCGCGCTAAAATGTCCTTTTTCGGGCCCGATTGCGCTTGAGATTTCATTTCAGCGCGACTCTTTCCAATGTGAAACGTTTTTGGAGGACGGCGTCGTGCGGTGTGATAACTTGACGTTTTCTTGCGGCTTTCTGTTTTCCCCCCCGGGTGTCTCCCCGCCGCGCTCCTTCCCCGCCCGCTGCCTACGTCATTCGCGCGGCCCGCTGCCACTATAAAAGGGCCGCCCGCAGACTCGGCAGCCAGTTCAGTTCACTCGCGATCTGCTTCTAACCGAGACAAAGCGGGACGAGCCTTTTGGAGCTTCACTCTTTTCTACTCACTTCGTCAAGCTTACCTTCGCAAGCCTTTCGCGGCAGGGATTTCCCCGAGTTTGCCTTTTTGGAAGTCGGTGCCGGAGCGATGATGTTCAATGTATTCAAGCCGGAGTGCGACTCGCCCTCCCGGTGCAGCACCGCGTCGCCGGCCGCCGACAGCAACAGCAACGTCGGCTACTACCAAGCGTCCCCGGCCGGATCTTACTCCAGCGTGGGCTCGCCGCAATCTCAGGTACGCTTTGGCTTCCCCTCCCCGCAACAAAACAGACCGTGCCTGTGTGCACCCACCCGGCGTGTGTCCCTAATGTTAAAAATGCCGCGTTCTTAACATGATTTAGTGTGACGGCGTGCCCAAGTACCTTCCAGCCCCGTTCAACTTTGAACATTCGCGTTTTGTCGTTCATGCAACGCAACTTTGATTGAACATTTGCGGACTATAGACCTCACGGGGGGGTCGCGGGCTTGCTGGAGCCTATCGCAGGCGTTTTCGGGCACGAGGTGGGGGGGCGCCCTCAACTGGTCGTGTGGGTAATGCGATTGACTGCATTGTTCATGTCCAAAGTGCATCAATCAGGTTACTGTGGTTTGAGTTCATATTCTGTCTTGGAAGAAGACCTGTCCTGCTTTTGACAAATACTGCACTCCTGTGTTTTAAGATCAGTAATCGTGGAGAGCGAAGAATTGATTTCAATGATTTTGGTGTAAAACATTTCCCCCCCCCCCCCAATAAATACAACATTGAGCATCATTCATCCTCTTGGAATTGTGCTGATGCGCCCCCCCCCCCTTCTTCCTCTTGGAATTGTGCTGATGCGCCTCCTCTCCTCTCCATGTGCAGGATTTCACCGAGCTGAGCACCTCGTTCGTCCCCACGGTGACGGCCATCTCCAGCAGCCCCGACCTGCAGTGGCTGGTGCAGCCGCTCATCTCCTCGGTGGCCCCCTCGCGCCGGGCGCACCCCTTGGCCTCCAGGCCCAGCCCCGCCTGCCCCAGGGGCTCGCTGAAGCTGTCGGCGTCGCGCCCGCACAGCGCCACCAAGAGAGGCCGGATGGAACAGGTGACTTTTTCATCCTTTAAAGACGTCGGCTCTTCCTTGTCATCGGAGACCCGAGTCAACCGACATCTTTCTTTCTTTCTTTCTCTCCGTCAGATTTCAGCCGAAGAGGAAGCAAAGAGGAAAATTCGCCGGGAGAGAAACAAGCAGGCGGCCGCCAAATGCCGCAACAGGAGGCGGGAGCTGACCGACACTCTCCAAGCTGTAAGTATCTTCTTCCTCATTTGCAGCGACTTTAGTTTCCAAGCCGCTTTTCCTCGGGAGGGTCGCGGGTGTGCCGGAAGCCATCCCAGCTGTCACACAGACGCCTCGGGGCAATTTAGGCTGCCCAATCAACCTACCTCGCATGTTTTGGGCCAACACATCCGACACACATGATGCTACTGAGAAGAAGAACGTTTGACAAAATCAAAGTGTTTTATTCCCCCCCCCCCCCCCCCCACTTTCTTGGTATAGCACTTGGATTCAATTCAACGGTGCCCTCGTTTTGTCTTCTCAGGAAACCGATCAGCTGGAGGATGAGAAGTCCAGCCTTCAGAAGGACATCGCCAACCTCCTGAAGGAGAAGGAGCGTCTGGAGTTCATCCTGGCTGCCCACCGGCCGGTTTGCAAAGTCCCCGCCGAGCCGGACTCGGACTTCTCGCCGGCCCGCTCGTGCGCCTCGGCCGAGCCCGCCGTCTCCGGCCCCGGCTCGCTCTTCGCCGCCGACTCCGGCAACGCGCTCGGACTGAGCGACTTGGACGCCTGCGTGCTGGAGGAGTCCCTGGACCTGCTGAGCAAGACGGAGATGGAGCGCTCGGTGCCCGAGGCGGACCTGTCGGCCTCGCTGTGCGGCGCTCAGGACTGGGAGCAGCTGCACCCGTCGGTGACCAGCGGCGACTTTGAGCCGCCGCTGTGCACGCCGGTGGTCACGTGCACCCCCGCGGCCACGGCCTTCGCCTCGTCCTTCGTGTTCACCTTCCCCGAGAGCGACGCCTTCCCCGGCTGCGGCGCGGCCCACAGGCGGGGGAGCAGCGGCAACGAGCAGTCGTCCGACTCGCTGCACTCGCCCACGCTGCTGGCCCTTTAAGACGCTTCAAGACCCCTCGCGGGACGGTGACTGAAAAGCCCCCAGCCCGTCCCCACCTGACTTCCAAAAGAGCACACCATCGATCTCCGCGTAGGAGCTGACAGGGCTACGGACGCTTGTTTTGGAATCGATCTGCCTTTTTACCCTGTAGCATGTTGCAACTATGACGACGAGTTTGATTTTGTTTTGAAAGGTGCTACTTAACCGAGCGTCATCATCCTAGTGGGTTTTTTTCTGTCCACTTTGAGGAGCCATATGTGAGGGGGGGACCCCCCCCCCCCAAAAAAAAACTGACATCTTTAACCATTGTCCCAGGTGGTCTGTCCTGAACTTGATCATGTGTATGAAAGTTTTCTGTGAAAACAACACACGTCATATTTCTTTTTTTTCTTTAATTTTATTAATTTATAAGATTTGACTTTATTTTTTTACAACAGAAGCGAACAAAACGGGTCAGTGTGAATGTTTGTGAGGTGAGTGTGTCTATATAGATGGAAATAAAGCATTGTTTAAATTGACACTTGGGCCCCGTGGCATTTGTACTCTCCAATCTGCTCACATGGGAGTTTATGAGCTGTGTCCTCCAATGATGAAGACGATTATCACAAAGGTGTTTTATTCTTTTTCCATTTCGGCTTCCTCCCACATTCCAAAAACATGCGTGGCAGGCTGATTGAACACTAAATTGTCCCTCGGCGTGAGCGTGTGCTACTTCGGGTTCCAAAAAGACAGTTCAAATGTCTGCTATATCATCAGTTTAAAAAAAAAAGTGTTCGCTAAAACTGAAATATAATATACAATGAATATTGTTGCTGCGGGAAAGCAGAGTCGAAATGGCTTGCTCGGATGAAAAGGTTTGGTGGAATCTTCGAGTACTTTTTTTCACGTTCTTTCTGTCACCGACGTCAACTGTGCCACAAGTCACACAAGTCTGACGTCGGCATTTTTTTTCCTGCTCGCGCACTGAGCGCGTCGTGATGACGTCACCTTCCGTGACCAAATGGGGACTTGGAACGAGCTGGTTGGAACTAGCTTTGAAAACACGCCAGCCGC
Source organism: Hippocampus zosterae (assembly GCF_025434085.1). NCBI lineage: Eukaryota > Metazoa > Chordata > Actinopteri > Syngnathiformes > Syngnathidae > Hippocampus > Hippocampus zosterae. Next base: position 576,108 of record NC_067469.1, read on the forward strand.
GGCCTCCGAAGGCTTTCCAACGCGACGGTTTCCAGCTTTGCTTCACCGATCAGGTCCATTTTCATCGCGTTTCGAGTGGGAATTGAACTCATGCTAACAATCGACCGTAGTTTAGGGGGGAACGTGGTAGGTTCGCGCTCGGTTATGCAACAGAGAGGATCCGAAAGCGTCCCCTTGCGGTCCAAATATCCCGCGGTGTACCAAAGGTTGCTCGCGAATGCAAAGAAACGCACGCCGTTGTCCACCCCGCTGGGGAGACGTGTTCAAAATAAATGGGACTTTTGGCGTTCCGAGCGTTGACCTGCGTTTGCAACGGAAATTCTCACAAGTGCTTTGTGAGCGACAGCCTTTGTCAAATTTATCTTGGCTGTCAGACGATTATCCTATTTAGTTTTTATTGTGTCCAATCACATTTCATGGCACGTGTGTTGCCAGGTCAATCTCATGTGCCCGTGGCCTTTCCAGTTGCTGGCTCATGTCATTTTAAACTAAAAAGATTCAACATCTATACAGGCAAAGGTGGACAATTATGTAGTAGTCGCCATCTTAGTGTTTCTGATTTTTATGTTTTTTAGAGGGGAGGGGTCGTTTGACTAAAATAGCGCCTGGTGATGCACCTGGACAACTTTTCTTCGCATCAATAGTCACATTTTAGGTGTGCAGTTAGCTCGCGATGCCACTGGCCGGGGGAGGCGGACAGCAGGAAAGACGACAGCTTGATTTAGCGTTCCCTGGTGAGTATGAGGTGGTTTATTTGTCTTTTTTTGTCATGCTATTAGATCTGTAAATTAATTAGCGTCATTAATAAATGATGAATATTAAACGTGAGCCGCTCCATATGATTCATTTTTTTATATCTTGTTTTTCACTTTTATCCCCAAATATATCAAACATAATTTAATTCCATTCTTAAATATGTTTTCTTGAGGTTGACACTTTAAAAGGGCTAAACTTGATGCTCATGCATCAGCATTGAGGATTTTCTTTCATACACAGTCAAATATTTAAGCACGGAGAAAGTACACATTTAAACACAACAGAAATCTGGAAAAAAAACAATTTTCGACACACTAGAAGAAAAACAAGTGATTTTAAAAGTGATTATAAGAACTTAAAGATTTGGTTTCCAGTCAACTTAACGTGAGTGACGTCTAAATGGCTTGAGGCAAGCATACTGGGCCTCTCATTTGGAGAATTGTGGCAGCAAGAATGGGAACATGCAGATTAATACCTGGTACAGCAATAGCGTGTGCAAATGACGCAAGGCGTCATGCACGCCGCCCTTCCTGTCTGCGTGATTACCATTTATTCACTCATTCATTCCAGCTTTTTGTAGGGTGGGGGGGGGGCAATATAAGGCGGCTAGCCTAATAAGGCGTGTGTGCGTTCATTTTTGTGCATGCGCAAAGAATGTTATCACCACCACACCCCTAGCTACTGTTCGTGCGTGACTGGCGTGGAAATTTCCACATATGACACCGATTCAGCCAGGTTCACCCTTGGCAGTCATGCACTCGGGTAGCCCCGACATATTAGCTGTTGCGTAAGAGCCTCACTGTGGCTGTCTGCAACCCAAAAATTGCTATGTGCCTAATAAGCGTCGAGTAATGCCTCCCCCCGTGAGGGTGGATGGGTATAGCGGCAGAAATAGCATTTTTTGTCCTCCCCCCCTCATAACATCAGCGTCAACGGCGGTAAAATTAGAACACTGTGACGCCAAAACGCGTCGGCTCCACAGCCCGGGGGAGGGAGGCAACCAAGGCGATGTGAGCAAGAGGAAAGGGAGGAGGAGGCTGCTGATGATGTTGTTGTGAGGTAGACTGAATGCCGATGAGCGTTGTGATGAAAACGGGCAGGTTCACCCGCATGCCAAGCCCAGACGCTTTGAATAGAACATTGAAGACGCACCAGCGGCAGAGGTGGGGAAAATCGTGCCGTACGTTCTGTACCTCGGCACAAGTTGGGAGACAAACGTGGGAATGTCATCAGGCTGTGGAATTTGAAAAAGTCACAAGTCGAAAGCACCGTGATCCCTGGCCAATTGTAGCGGCCCAATTTGTCAGAAAAAGCGGCGTGACGGAACGCCGTCGCCCGTCCCGGTCCGGAGAGTCGCCATTCATTCGACTCATCTCGACACGGATGGCGGTTGCCGTACATGCCCTGCGTGAGTTGCGTGCGCTGGAGGATTGACGGCCTTTGGCATCGGGGGCCGGGGCGTGTCGCCGCGTTGCGTCAGCCGGCCACATTCAAGGAATTCTTATCTTTGTGCTTTGGGAAAGTAGGTCACGTCACTGCCGCCTTTTCAATTCAACATTGCGTAATAACATTCACGTGGAAATGTACTTCTTGGCCGCCGACCAAGGGAGCAATTCTCGGCCTTTTAGCAGACTTGTACCTTGAGTGTCAACACACACAAACACAACAAGAAAAAAATCCCTACTACCGTAACGAAGCTTATTCAGCGGCACGGATTTTGCTGACGTCTGGGATCTATTTCCGGACAATGGGGGCTATTTTAAAATGGTTCTGTATTATTATTTTGCATTTCACACACGGACAAAAAGCAACACTTTTCGACATGGCCGCAGTGTACAGAGGGTCGCTGACGGGGCTTTGCTCCCCGGTGGCAGAATGTGACGTGTACGTGCAGTTCCCCCTTCGACCCGACGGCGTCGCTGCAGCATTGTGCAAACTGGAATTCCGTGGCCGAAGAAGGAATTTGCGAAGCGGACGAGCTGGCAGCGGCTGGTTGGACGCTCGCAGAAACGCTCGGCCATGGCTCGGTTTACGGCGCTCCTGCTCTTACCGCTTCTCGTCGAATTGGCGGCCACCATCTCCTTCTTCCTGCCGGTCAACTCGAGGAAGTGCCTGCGGGAGGAGATCCACAAGGACGTCTTGGTCACCGGGGAGTACGAGATAAGCGAGCAGGCCAACACCAAAACCAACCTGAAGGTGAGAGCCCCGAAGGAGCCGGCTAACACGAAGGCCACGCGTCGACGGAAGCTTCTTCCGTCATCTTGCGGCGCGCACCAACGCTTTGCTGCCTTTGGGACGGACTTAGCTCGCGGGCAGACAAAAGGACCGACAACCTTCCTGGTTGAAATCGACTTCAACCGCCACTTTGACTTCACACTGACTTCGTGAAACGCGCTTTTTGCATGCTAACATTCCCGACGCGGAGGAACTACGGTTTGTTTTGGCTCTTCCACGTCACTCTTAGCGTTCCAAGCCCGGATGGCAGCTGCTCACGTTGGCATGCCGGCCATCGAGCAAACAAAACGCATTCCGTAAAAACTCGCAACATTCTTGTCTTGTTAGACTGAGAAATGATTGACATGTCGTCACAAAGCCGATGGTCGTAAATCATGTCGTTTGAGCAGATTTCTATTCCTTCGCGCGTGTTTGGCCTTTCCTAAGTACCCAACTAGCAGCTCCCGATTTTGAGAGGTCGGTAAACCGTGAGTTCTAAGCCTTCTAATTCTCCCCCCCCCCCTGTCATCCTCCAGAATTGTTGTACTTTTTTGTTGGAGGACGAGGCGGGGTTCATTGACATATCCAGGATTAGCCCTACATGTGATTTATTTTTTTTGTTTTCTTGGAGAGGGGCAATTTTAATCCATTTTGGAGCAAAGCTTCAAGATGACAACATGCTCTCTCCTTGTCACAGATCACAGATTCTGCCAGTCATTTGCTTTACAGCAAGGATGACGCCACCAAAGGAAAGTTTGCATTCACCACGGAGGACTATGAAATGTTTGAGGTGTGCTTTGAGAGCAAGTCCCCCATGGGTAAGTTCCATCCGCTTCGACAAAACGCTGACTTTGAGAATGTGAGAACGCTGGTATTTATTTGTGGCCCTGATTTCAAGGAACCGGAAGAGTGCCAGACCAGTTGGTCAACCTGGACATGAAGCACGGCGTGGAGGCCAAGAACTATGAGGAGGTACACTCGATCCGTCTTTGTGGGGGGGGGGGGGGTGAAATCAATAAAAAGGACACCTAATGACGGCTCGTAGCTGCTTTCTTGGCAGTCCACTTGATCCTAAGCTTAACTGCGGACAGGACACATCTTGCCTAAGCACCATACTGTGCGTTCTCACGCTGCACGTGATCAAAAGCGAGCAGCGAGAATGCTGGGACTTGTCCCCCGGCTCACGCGTTGCGCAAGGGGATTGGCTTTGACGAGGACACATTTTAGGAAGACCGACGTATTACTCGGGATAATAATAATAATAATAATAATACATTTTATTTATAAGCGCCTTTCAAGACACCCAAGGACATTTTACAATAACAAAAAACAATACGATACGATACGATAAGTTGTGACCAAAACTATCTAGTGTTCTATTTAGTCTGGATCAGATTTTCTTCCTATCGGGGAAATATATTGTCGAGCTCCTTAATTCTTTGGGCAATCCAATCATTGGAAGGACCTATTTTGAGAGCGAGCCTTCATTAGGCCCACCAAGAGCGACACCTCCTGGCTGAACTGTGTAATAAATAGCATTGGCTTGACTGCCTATGGTGATAGCGTGTGCTATGTGAGTCCAGATTGCCAAGGTGGAGAAGCTGAAGCCCCTGGAAGTGGAATTGCGGAGACTGGAGGACCTCTCGGAGTCCATCGTGAATGACTTTGCTTACATGAAGAAGCGCGAGGAGGAGATGAGGGATACCAACGGTAAATTCCTCCCTTTAACGCAGTCATTCCCAACCGGGTGTCATGAGAAATGCTACGATAGGGCAGACTCTTTTAAGGCAGCACTGGAAATGAAGAGGATAAAATCTAGATGCTAGAAATGCATTTTGCATTATCGGAGATTTGCCTGTCGCGCTTTCTCTTGACGCTTTTGTCAAATACGCCCCTCGGCTCAATCGTGGTTTGAAAAGCCTGCGGCTGCGCGGCTTGTAAATGAGATGTTGACCAGCCTGCACTGCCTGCCTCCCAACAGAGTCCACCAACACGCGCGTTCTGTACTTCAGCGTCTTCTCCATGTGCTGCCTGATCGGGCTGGCCACGTGGCAAGTATTCTACCTGCGCCGCTTCTTCAAGGCCAAGAAGTTGATTGAATAGAAGATCCAGCGTTGGTCATCGTCCGGCTTGGCCGCCAATGTCCAAACATCCATCCTCCTTGGACGGCAAGGGAAGTTTTAGGAGGTGGTGGTGGTGGGGTGGGGGTCTCAAATTCTATTTTTTCACAGATGCCAGACAAAAACAATGGTCTGTCAACATGCGTACTTTTTTTTTGTTTTGTTTTAAACAACCAGGCCTGATTTCTTTTGCAGTTCGTAACATGATAAGCGCTGTTAGGGAGAGATGCGCCACGTGTCTGTCTGCACTGTTTCAATGTTCCGGCTGCCCACCAACAAAGCACTCGAGCATGTGCGGTGAGAATGCTGCCGAGGAGACCCTCCAAATCAAGTGAAGGCTATTTGAAGGTGTGCTTTTGTTCTATGTTGTCATTCTTCCGTGTTAGCTTGCTACATTTGCTTCCATGTTTGTCAGGAGGTTTTTGGTTTGTTTGGCTTCATCCTGTTAACGCTCCCCCTAATCATACGGATATTTCTTTTTTGTCACTGTAACATTGTTCTCATTATATAGATATTAGGTTTCCATGTTTGAACTATAGCATCTTGTGATTCAGTCCTTGTCTAAAATGGCCAACAACTCTCATTAGAGAGCAGCATTTGTAAAATAGCCTGCACGGAGGAGTCGGTTGAACCACCTGCTTTGTGCACCAAACCTGTTCTCCCAGGATTGACTCTAAATGGAGCAGTTGACATCAACAAGTCACGTTTGCCATTTTCTTGTCCCTGCACAGCCACCAAATGGATTTTTCATTATTGCCTCTCGAGTGATACTTCAGAGGTGCGGTTACATGGGCTTATGAGGGTTTGGTTTGAAACAGGTGAAAGTTAATCATGAAGGCATCTGTCATGGGGATTTTTTTTTCTTAAGGAGCGACCCATGTGCATTGTGCATTTTTATGTTGAGTGGTGCATTTTGTAATTTTGCTTTGGGCTTTTATTCAATAAAATCGGATGGGTTGACTCGATTTGCTGCGTAGACTGCATCCAAACCAGCTGACGTGTCTTGGCACCATTAAATGCGTCATCATAAATAGTTGAGTACTTGGGGAAATACTAGAAAAACGCTCCTACTGAAACGCTTGTTGAAACTGAAATGACACCAAATCGGTTTCAGTAAGTGTGAAAAATCCATCACAAATTTAGCTTCCCCCAATTACCCGTTGAGTGTATTTGGGCGGAAGAATCGTACATTTTGCTTGCACGTCATTTACGAATGGGTCACAACTCGGAAGTCAAAAAGGCCATCCGAAATGTCAAGAATCACCTTTAATAAGACGAAACTTAACGTATGGTTAGAAGCTGATCGGTCCCTGAACGCATCGTACTCGCCAAAATGACGAAGGCTGTAGCCAGATCTCAGCCTATCGGAGAGCGTCGTCGTCACCACGACCCGGATGTACTCTGGTAGCACTTCCTGGTTTGTCATGGCAGTCTGACCACCGCACGACTAACTCGCCGAACAACTTATTCTTTGTGTCTGTGTGTGTATTGCCACCATGCCGGGCGGGGATAAAGAATCAGACTTGACCGAGCGAGTCGAAGCCTTTTTGTCCGACTTGAAGCGAGGCGGGAGCGGCACCGGACCTCTCCGGGGCTCGGCGGAGACAGCCCGAGAAACGACCTCCTTGCTCCGAAGGATCACGTCGCAGGCTCGCTGGAGCAGCGCAGGTGCCGCACGCCCCATACGGGAGGCAGCCGTCTTCTGCAATCATGTCATCGCTTTCTTGTATGACGTTGACTCGACCTGATTTGTTGCGCCGTCCGACACACGGGTGTAACGAGGACAAGCCACTGTCACCGAGGGCAGATGGAAAATTACAATCTTCTTTTCTCATACGAGTATACGCGACAGGAGCATAACTTGATGGCGTTTATTGTATTTGGAACATCTCAGGCGACCTCATGGAAATCATCCGGAAGGAGGGCAGACGGATGGCGGCCGCCCAACCATCAGAGACCACCGTTGGGAACATAATCAGACGTGTGCTCAAGATTATCAGAGAGGAGTATGCCAGGTGAGTCGTTTGGAAAATGGCTTGTCTGCAGTTAAATGGACCCCCGGGGTGCATGGCCCAGCCAGTAAAATATTCCATTTTGACTCTGGTTTGGGTGTGCAGGTCCCGGGGCAGCAGCGAGGAGCTGGACCAGCAGGAATCGCTGCACAAGCTGCTGACGACGGGAGCGCTCAGCGAAGAGAACTTCCGGCTGCATTTTGCTCCCCTCAAAGCCAACGTCATCGAGGCCATCAACGAGCTGATGACGGAGCTGGGTCAGTCGCTTCGAGTTTTCCGCCTGGCAGCCCCCCCCCCACTCGTTCCCGTCGCTCGAAGGCAAAGTGACGATTGTGCCGTGTTTCGCTAACTTGGTTCTTCCAGACGGGACGACGGACAACATCTCCATGCAGGCGCTGGAGCACATCCACTCCAACGAGGTCATCATGACCATCGGCCGCTCGCGCACCGTGGAGGCCTTCCTCAAGGACGCCGCTCGCAAACGCAAGTTCCACGTCATCGTCGCCGAGTGTGCGCCCTTCTGCCAAGTAAGTGACACGGCCGCTATGGGGGGAGAAAGGAACCCCCCCGGCCCCCTTCTCCAATTACACCGTCGAGGTATCATCAGAATCTCTCTTGGCCAAGTATTGTACTCCATCTGCCGCGTTTTGCCTTTCCGTCAGGGACACAAAATGGCCACCAGTCTGTCAGAAGCCGGCATCGAAACGACGGTGATCGCGGATGCCGCCATATTTGCGGTCATCTCCCGCGTCAATAAGGTAAGCGGAAGACGACGGGCGACTTTTAGGGATGCGCGAAGCGGCACGGCACGGCAAGGCGTTGCTTTGCGCCCGACAGGTGATCGTCGGGACGCAGACGGTCCTCGCCAACGGGGGCCTGCGGGCCGTCAACGGCACGCACACGCTGGCCCTGGCGGCCAAGCACCACTCCACGCCGCTCATCGTCTGCACGCCCATGTTCAAGCTCTCGCCGCAGGTGACCGGGCCGCACGTTTTAACCGCACCCTCCGGCTTCTGAAATGCGGCTGACCGTCACAATTATTGCAGTTCCCCAATGAGGAGAACACCTTCCATAAGTTTGTGTCGCCCCACGAGGTGCTTCCATTCACCGAAGGTAAAATCGCCTCTCGCACGTCTCACCGCTCCACACTCGGTGACGCGGCGGAAAATGAAGCTCGCCTAAGCGCTCAATTGAGCGAGCGACGTTGACGGCGACCAATGTGCGTCTCAGGCGAGATCCTGTCCAGGGTGAATGTGCACTGTCCCGTGTTCGACTACGTTCCGCCGGAGCTCATCACGCTCTTCATCTCCAACTTCGGCGGACACGCGCCCTCGTACATCTACCGCCTCATGAGCGAGCTCTACCACCCCGAGGATCACGAATTGTAACCGCTCAAGTGAAGGTGGGGTGGGGGGAAAAGAAGACATGCAACAAATGACCAGTTTGTGTTGTTTTTGTCGAGGCGCGTTTCAATCGCTGTTGGATCGAAGAACCTTTCATGGCATAGATTGGAAAAACTCTCAAAATGATACCATTATTCCAAGAGCAAAAATTGAAATAAGTTGATTTCTTCAAAAGAGCAAAACGCTTTGAAACCGATATTGATAATGAATTTAAATGACATTTCAGACAAGTGTGTAAATAAATATCTAGTTTCATTTGCACAGCGTTTCCGCGCTTTCTCTGGGGGAAAAAAAAACGAGCCATTTCAAATTTGATACAGTCACCAAAAAAAGTGTTAGCAGACACACACGCCAAAGCGCTCACTTGGATGAGCAGCATTTTCATTGTATTTTTTTTTATTTTGACTAATCGAGATAATCACGTCCAATGCACGAATCAGTTGAGGGCGGGGGGTGGGGGCTGATGTTGATGTTGCGGGGCTGGTCGACCAGGGGTGCCGGAGTACCGCTCGTCGCTGCTCAGGCGGTAAAAAAAAACCCGTATGAAGTTGTGGGTATGAAAAAACAACAACCAACCAAACAAAACGCACACAACTTCTCCGCTTCCATAACAGTATGATGTCATTTCTCGAAGAACAACCACTTCCACCCGTCACAGTCGCCACCTTTCTTCTCGCTCGCAGGAAGCCTGAACTCGAGGAATTGGTGGAGCAACAAGTCTTCTTCCTATTTTTGCGCGGTCTTGATGACACTCTGGCTTCTCGCGCGAGCTAAGCACCGCCCCTCCCACGGCGTAAGCACCGCCCGCCCGGTCGCAGTCGATTTTCTCCTTCGTCGGCTAAGCAAGCGGCAGCTAACTACATTCGTTGACCGAAAACGAGTGGCTCGAGCGATTTCGCCATCCGTCAGCTTTTTTTTTTTTTGGGTTGCTTTCGCTTCTCCGTCGACGGCGAAAAACCGACGCCGAGCCTAAGCGGCGACATTTCGCCGCAGCTGGAGGCAGCTAGCGCGGTTAGCATCTCGGCCAGGCGACGCTAGCTGGCCGAATGGATGACAGTCGGCTCGCCTAAGCAACCGCGTCTCACGCACCTACTCCACCGGGCGATGATTCGTCTATGACAGCGAAGAGCGGTGAGTACATTGCAGACTCCTTTCGATGTTCTCGTCATGTCGCAGTCGCGTATTTGGATATTTGGAGGCGTTTTTCTGGCAGAGCTCGACGGCGGCAGCTGTCCGGGAGCCACGCCTGGGCCATTCGGAGCCATTTGTTGACATCGCCTCTTGCTGCCGCAGCTGTCACGTTCATATCCGCGCGTTGTGTTTCAGAGAGGGCCGCACGTTTTCTCGGGCAAGGTGGGGGCATCGCGGATTCCCGTCTCGCCACTTTGGCCGATCCCAATCCGGAGCCGCCAGCATGATGCCGGTAGGTGTGACCTCATCGCTGCCTATGCATGAAAAGCCGTCGGAGCTTTGAAGCCCGACCTCGACAACAAATTGAAGCTCCAGCTCCACGTTTGGCCTCACTAGTCGAGCGCACCGGGAGAAAGAAGCACCGTGCGGTGCAGCGTAGCCGCCGGCTTTGGATTCGTTTGTCTGTAAAAAGCATCGTTTTCACTCCTTTCCAGCTTGCTTCGTCGGTGCAGGATGTCCTCGACAGTCCTGGCAGAGAATGTTGTGAGGTTGCGAAGTGGATTTCTTGGTCACGTGGCACAAGAAGGCACGCTTACTGACTCTTGACCTTAGCGTCTTTCCATTTTCAGGTCAATATTTGCAGTAGCTATGACTTGGGCTAAAGGGGAAAACCAGCCCTGAAATGGTCTTCCAATAATAAGCGCCATGCAGCCCAAAGAGTCTAAACGCAAATATTTTTTGCTCTTGCGACACCTCAAAAAAAACGGGGGTCTGTTGATGGCACAAAAGCTCGCGTGTGGCCGTGCTCGTCATCACTTTGGTTCCCAAAACGTGAATTTCCAAGCAGAAGCTTGCGTGCTGCCGTCGCAGTTGAAACTGTGTATGTCGAAGCCGCCGCCGTCGTGAGCGTGTACAGGCACGAGTCGCCAACGGGCCGCAACAAGTCTCGTTGCCGTGTTTGCGTGTGGAACGCCGTCATTGCTATGCGCTGATCTTGGCTGCTCAAATGGGATCTTCGTCTCCTTGTCCAGTTGCGCTTTCAAGTTGATTTTCCTCTCTGGCTTTTGTTGGACTTTTGAGGAATCCTCTTTTCGAAAACGATTGCCGCCACATTGGACTGCTTTTGGATGAGCTGCGATGTCCAAAAACAATTGATGAACCTCATATCCATGCCCCCCCCCCAGATGATCTTGACGGTGTACCTCAGCGACGGGGAGCAGGCCACGGCGGAGGTGCCCGTCACCCCCGAGACCACGTGCCGCGACGTGGTGGAGTTCTGCAAGGAGCCGGGCGAAAGCGGCTGCCACCTGGCTGAGGTCTGGAGAGGCAACGGTAAGCGCGACCCCCCCCCCCCCCCCCTTTTGGCTGGCGCGTCAAAAGCTGAGACGGTGACGGGTGAACGCGCCGGCGCGGGCGTACTTGACTCTCACCCGGCCTTGAGCTTTCCTGGCTCCTCTATCGTCAGGCCACCCGGCTGCGGCTGCCGGAGGGAAGTCAAAGAAGGGGGAGTCCCAGTCGCATACCCCCCCGCCCCCCCACCCCACATCTGAAAGGGATTACGTGCTGCAACGGTCCACAGCGCTGTCGCAACGCATTCCTCGCAAACAATGCGCTTCGCCGGGCGCGTCGGGGTGATGTCAGCGTTTTATCTCTGCCCCCCAACCGCCTCCATCAGTCGGCGCCTGACAAAGCGCGTCTAACCTTTGACCTCCCGGTGGGGAAAACCAGCCGCCGGTCGACGCGTTTCCCGTGCACCGATTGTTCGTTTGCCGCGATAAGCTGAGCTGAGCGAATCGGGTCCTGGCGCCGGCGCGCTTTGATTAGCATTTGGTAGCGCCGCCGCCGCTTGCGCGCAAAGCCTCGATTGATTGGGGTTGGCGCTTGCTCTCCTCGGCCTCGCCGAGCTTGACTTTTCTCTCGGCGTCTGCAGAGCGAGCCATCCCCTTTGAGCACCTGATGTACGAGCATCTGCAGAAATGGGGCCCCCGCAAGCAGGAGGTCAAGTTCTTCCTGCGGCACGAAGAATCCCCGACTGAGAGCGGCGATCAGGGTAAGTGAATTCAGAACTCCCCCCCCCCCCCCCACCCCGGGTTTGGATGAGAGCGTCGTCATGGAATTCCGCATGTTTGCCGTTGACGTCTTTTTTTTTTTTTTCATGACCGTCAGCGTTCCGCGTTTGCCCGTTCAGTTTAGAAGAAAATGGCCGCGCCTTTGCGTCCACTCAGTCGGCGTGACTTGTCCGTGTTCTTGCGTCTCCCGTGTCGCGTCGGCTTCTCTTCAAAGCGAGAGCGCTCGTGCGAGCGAGTGCACGCGCGCACGCTCGCCTTCTTGCCGACAAGCCAGCCATTGAGTGCGACTGTGCCTGCGCAGGGAGTCGGCAGTCCCCCCCGGATCAAGTCGGCGGTCGGAGGAGCGGCAACGCCGGAGAGAAGCCCGACGAGAACGGGGTGAGATTCCGCACATGGCCTACAAAGCCGCCCCGCCGCACTTTTGCAGGTTTTTCTTGTGCGTTTGACATTGGGAAAGAGGAAAAGCGTTTTGCAGAGCCGGAATGACGTCCCTCGCGGTTCATCGGGGCGCTTCTCCCGTCGCTGTCGATTTGTCGCCTCAGCGCCTCCTCCATCTCGGCATTGGCTGGAAGCGCCTTCAAAATGGATTCCGTTGCAAACTCGTTCACGGCTGTCCAAACGGGATCCCGGCTCCTTTGTCGGTTTGCGCGCGCGTCGTCCCGCTTCTTCGAGTGCCACGTTGGTCCTTTTGCGCGCAGGTGGGGAACCAGCGCGCGGAGCTGACGCTTTCCGAGCTGCAGGAGATGGCCGGCAGGCAGCAGCAGCAGATCGAGGCCCAGCAGCAGATGCTCGTCGCCAAGGTAGCCACGTCCCGTCGGCGCTTCGTTTTGCGGGCCGCCGTTCTCGCACGTTCCGGTCGTGGTAGACGGCGCCCCCGTGTGGGCTTTTCTTTTCGCCGAAGGAGCAGCGTCTGCGCTACCTCAAGCAGCAGGAGCGGCGTCAGCAGCAGACGGCCACCGAGAGCGAGAAGCTGCAGCGGCTGAAGGAGCGCGTGGAGAGCCAGGAAGCCAAGCTCAAGAAGATCCGGGCCATGCGGGGCCAGGTGGACTACAGCAAGGTCATCAACGGCAACCTGTGTACGTATGGCTTCACACACCGCCCACGGGAAACCAGCCAAAGGGCCCTTTATTATAATTGAACCGTTACCCCCCCCCCCCCCCCCCCCCCCAGCGGCAGAGATCGAGCAGGTGAGCGGCCTGTTCCAGGAGAAGCAGGCCGAGCTGCAGGCGGCGGCGCTGCGGGTGGAGCAGCTCAGCTCGCAGCTGGAGGAGCTGCGGCGGGGCAAGCTCAACGGCGTCCCCGCCGCGCCGGGCGGCCAAGTGACCGGCGCCGCCGCCGCCCTGGAGCTGCGGAAGCTTTACCAGGAGCTCCAAGTACGGCACGGCGCAGGCGGGCGGGGAGGGGGGGCCGGAGGCATTTTTCACGGCTAGCTTCGCCCGCCCTAAAACGGATTTTGAAAAAAAAAGGGGACGACGCGTCGCTTGAGGGCTTCGGCTCGCGTGGCGCGAACGTGAATTGTGGCCGTCTTCTCAGATCCGCAACAAGCTGAACCTGGAGCAGAACGGCAAGCTGCAGCAGCAGAAGGAGCTCCTCAACAAGCGCAACATGGAGGTGACGCTGATGGACAAGCGCATCAGCGAGCTGCGGGAGCGCCTCTACAAGAAAAAAGCCGAGGCACGTCAAAAAGAGAACCTCCCCGTAAGGCCAGAAAAGCGCAAAGAAGTCTCGGCCACGATTGGAGCGTCTGCGCGTTAGAGGACGGCTTTCCATGTGATTCATTCATGTCCCCCCCCCCCCCCCCCCCCCGACAGCTCAACAGGGCCAACAGGCCGCCCTCGCCGCAGCCGGCCGCCGGCACGCCGGGCCGGGTGGCCGCCGTGGGTCCCTACATCCAAGTTCCCGTGCCGAGCCGGCGGGACGCGGGCTACGCCTCGCCGCCCGAACCGCTCAAGCCGCACGCCCTGGGCGTCAACAACCAAGCCAACCAAGGCTGGGGGGGCAAATCAGGTTGGTCCCGCGAGCCACCTTTGAAGGGGGCCACGGTCTCATCAGCTACTGCCCATCGACTTGGGTGAGCGCAGGCTTTTGTTGGTATTGACGTCTTGCTTGTTGCGCTTTAGCCGCTGACGGCGGTTGGCCTCCGGCAGCCAAGACGGGCGCGTCCCTGAAACCTCCGGAGCGAAGAGACTCGGATACGCAGGCTAAGACCTCCGCTTCCGGTGCCGAAAAGGTCAGTGGGCTTTCTTCGAACGGGGTGTACGAGGATGAGCGGCGGCCAACGCTGCGTCCGAAACCTTTCGCCGCAGGCGCCGGACTCCAAAACGCCGGCCTCGTCCCCTACGGCGGCCAAAGCGCAGCCGCCGCCGTACGGTTCGCACCTCTCTCTGGAGCGCCGCAAGGATGCGCCTCGCCAGCCCGCAAAGCCGCCGCCGGCCGCTTGGCCCCGCGCGCCGACCGGCGGCGGCGGCTCTTCCTCGCAGCAGATCCAGCAGCGCATCTCGGTGCCGCCCAGCCCCACCTTCCAGCACCCCCACGCGCCGCTCTTCCCCGCCGGCACGGGCACGGGGGCCGGCGAGAGGCCGGAGCACCCGCCGGCCGCGGCCGTGCGCCCCTTCGTTCCGGACAGAGGCTCGCGGCCCCAGTCGCCCCGCAAGGGCCCGGCCACCATGAACTCCAGCTCCATCTATCACATGTACCTCCAGCAGGCGGCGCCAAAGAGTCAGCCACTCAAACCGGCGCTCAAAGCCGGTAAGGTTTGCCGTCAGCTTGGAAACGCAGAATGGGGCGCGATTACGAAATTTCACGTTTCCATTCTCACTCTCTCACCCGGTTGTAAAACGTCGCAGAATCCCGCACCACCGGTTGCTTTTTCTAAGCAGTCCTTGTGACCTCTGACAAAAGTGTCGTTGACCTTTCCAACATGGATGCTGACAGCCCTTCTTTTTTTTTCGTTTGTTTGTAGTCTACGGGAAGCCCGTCCTCCCTCCCAACTCCACCCCCCCCTCCCCCCTGCCTTTCGTCCCGGCCGGGGGGGCCTTCCCGTTGCCGCCCGGCGGCCCGGAGGACACGCCGGACGGCGACGCGGAAGATCACCGGGGCCCGCGCCGGACGGAGCCGTCTGCCCCCCCGCCCAGCGTGGAGAACATCCCCCGGCCGCTCAGCCCCACCAAGCTGACGCCCATGGTCCACTCGCCCATGCGCTACCAAAGCGACGCCGACCTGGAGGTCCTCCGCAAAAAGCTGGCCAACGCTCCGAGGCCCCTGAAGAAGCGCAGCTCCATCACGGAACCCGAGGGCCCCAGCGGACCCAACATCCAGAAACTTCTCTACCAGAGATTCAACACTCTCGCCGGGGGCATGGAGGGAAGCGCCGGCTCGGGCGGCGCGGACGGCGGGACGCCGTTTTATCAACCCGCGACTCCTCCGGACTCGGCGGGCTGCGACCCGGCCGCGTACGCCGACGGCGGCGACCTTCCCTCGGACATCTTGCCGCCGCCCGAGTCGGTGGAGCCGGGCTCGGAGGCGTCATCCATTGACCCGAACGACGACCGGCCGCCGCCTCCCGAAGGACCTTTGGGCCCTCCTGAAGAGCAAGGACCCGAAGACAACGATGACGACGACGACGCGGAAAGCGCCGAGGCTCTGTTGCCCAGCCCCGTGCCGGAGGTGACGTCTCCGGAGGAGAGCGGCGTGGCGCTGACCCGCCCGTCGGTGAGTTGCGCAAATGCACAACTAAACCAAATCGAGCCGTCTCCCGCATATTTCCCGCTTTGTTATTCACAAAGTCGCCTCATTAGTCGTCCTACTCATGTCGGAACAGAACAGAAGGTGGATTGAGATGAGCGGCATCCATCCAGGCCCACTACTCGGTACCTTTTTTTTTTTTTAATGAACAACTGAAAACTCTTGTTCCTAGCGCACCAACCTGAAGAAGCCAGAGTCGGAGCGCACCGGCCACGGCTTCCGGGTTAAGTTCAACCCTCTGGCGCTCCTGCTGGACGCGTCGTTGGAGGGAGAATTTGACCTGGTCCAGAGGATCATCTACGAGGTGCGTTTGCGTCGCGTCGCCGCGGCCGGCTTCCGTTGAACCGCGTCCTCCTCCGTGTCAGGTGGAGAATCCCAGCACGCCCAACGACGAGGGCATCACCCCGCTGCATAACGCCGTATGCGCCGGACACCACCACATCGTCAAATTCCTGCTGGATTTCGGCGTCAACGTCAATGCGGCCGACAGCGACGGATGGTCAGACGCGCCGACCCGCCCGCCCGCACCGCGCCGTTAGCCTCCGAAAATGTCTTGATGTACCTTTTTTGCCAGCAGGACTCCGCTCCACTGCGCCGCCTCGTGCAACAGCGTGCACCTGTGCAAGTTGTTGGTGGAGTCGGGGGCCGCCATCTTTGCCAGCACCATCAGCGACGTGGAGACGGCCGCGGATAAGTGCGAGGAGATGGAGGAGGGCTACGTCCAGTGCTCCCAGTTCCTCTACGGTAACCATTATTAGCGTCCGGCTCGATATGTCACGCCGGGGAAGCCGCCAAACGCCAAACGCCAGAAGACTCCGAAGCGGAGTCTTCCATCGCATCGTTGGCTTTTCGAGCCACCGTCGCATTCATTCATTCGTTCTGTTCCTAGGCGTTCAGGAAAAGATGGGCGTCATGAACAAGGGCACCGTGTACGCCCTGTGGGCCTACGAGGCTCAGAACCAGGACGAGTTGTCCTTCGGCGAGGGAGACGCCGTCACCATCCTGCGGCGGCAGGATGACAGCGAGACGGAGTGGTGGTGGGCGCAGCTGGAGGACACCGAGGGCTACGTGCCGCGCAACCTGCTGGGGGTAAGCGGGGGCTGGGGAATTCATTTTTTCCACCGTTGTCAACTTTGCGATTCAACGGCTCGTCTCACCCCCGGAGCCAATTTTAAGGCCGTGCCACACGCCGCCCGGATTTTGAATGCCATTACTCACTTGGAAATCTTTTTTTTTTTTTTTTTCCCCCATCCCCCTCCCTGCAGCTCTACCCTCGGATCAAACCTCGCCAGCGCACCTTGGCGTAACGTCACCCTCCTGAAGCAAAGAGCAGAGAACAACTGAGCCTCATCGATCTTCTCCCGGTGGCCATTTTCTTCCCCGGCCCCATTTGCACACACGCGAGCACACACCCCGTGATAGACGAGCACTCCAAAAGAGGTGGAAAATGTCCCGGTCACATAGAAGCCGCCGCCCCTTTACGTTGCCCCCCTTGCACAGTGCAGCTCTTTAAGGTAACCTTTGTTGCCGCGGAACTTCCTTCTTCTCTTCACCCGTCGTGTGGTCAGTATGTGTCGACGGAGCAGCGATAACAATGTGACATTTGATTGCATTTTTTAAAAGCCCCCCCCGTTCCGTAACGTCGCCAGTCTGTAGTGTGGCCGTGACAACCCGATCAATCTCAGGACCAACGCGGTGCTGCTGACGACACTCTCTTGTTCCTATTTTTATGCTCACCAAATCTCCCGGGAGCGACGAACCAAACGTG
Source organism: Hippocampus zosterae (assembly GCF_025434085.1). Taxonomy (NCBI): domain Eukaryota; kingdom Metazoa; phylum Chordata; class Actinopteri; order Syngnathiformes; family Syngnathidae; genus Hippocampus; species Hippocampus zosterae. The sequence continues at coordinate 593,325 of NC_067469.1, forward strand.
TCCGCGCAAAGGCTATTTTATGAGAGGCCCACCTTACGGGACTTGAGACTCTATTCGTGCGTTACCTTCCCGTGCATCTTGTGGTACATGCGTGTGACATCCCCCCCCCCCCCACCCCCCATGTGTGTTTTTAATTGTGGAGCGAGCCAGTGACCCAGGACCTCGTCTCGGATTGCAAAACTGTACTTAACCCGAGGACGCGCGTCCTATGATTGCGGGTTTGCTGTAAGGACGAAGTGGACTTCCTCTTCCCATTGCTGTACTCGACACAATATACAAAATCTGTAAATGTGAACAATAAAAGTGAAGCTCTGGCATGACTCAAATGTCTTTCTGGGGTGCCAACAGAACGCAGTTCACGAGCGTTTTTTTTCGGGCTAAAAACGTCTTACTATACTATGTCGTTTTTTTCCAAGCTAAAAACGCCTTGCTATACTATGTCGTTTTTTTTCGGGCTAAAAATGCCTTACTATACTATGACTTTTTATCCGGGATAAAAACGCCTTACTATACTGTCGTTTTTTTCATGCCAAAAACGCCTTACTATACTATGTCGTTTTTTTTCCAAGCTCAAAACTCCTTGCTATACTGTCGGTTTTTTTTTTTAGCTAAAAACGCCTTACTATTGTATGTCGTTTTTTTCGGGCTAAAAACGCCTTACTATACTATGACTTTTTTTCCGGGATAAAAACGCCTTACTATACTATGTCGTTTTTTTCGGGCTAAAAACGCCTTACTATACATGGTGGTTTTTTTCGGCTAAAAACGCCTTACTTACTATACATGGTCGTTTTTTTCCGAGCTAAAAACGCCTTACTATACATGGTGGTTTTTTTCGGCTAAAAACGCCTTACTATACATGGTCGGTTTTTTTCCAGCTAAAAACGCCTTACTATACATGGTGTTTTTTTCGGCTAAAAACGCCTTACTATACATGGTCGTTTTTTTCCGAGCTAAAAACGCCTTACTATACATGGTGTTTTTTTCGGCTAAAAACGCCTTACTATACATGGTGGTTTTTTTCGGCTAAAAACGCCTTACTATACATGGTCTTTTTTTTCGGCTAAAAACGCCTTGCTATACATGGTCTTTTTTTTTCGGGCTAAAAACGCCTTACTATACATGGTGGTTTTTTTCGGCTAAAAACGCCTTACTATACATGGTCTTTTTTTCGGGCTAAAAACGCCTTACTATACTATGTCGTTTTTTTTCCAAGCTAAAAACGCCTTACTATACATGGTGTTTTTTTCGGCTAAAAACGCCTTACTATACTATGTCGTTTTTTCTCCAAGCTAAAAACGCCTTACTATACATGGTGTTTTTTTCGGCTAAAAACGCCTTACTATACATGGTCTTTTTTTTCGGCTAAAAACGCCTTACTATACATGGTCGTTTTTTTCCGAGCTAAAAACGCCTTACTATACATGGTGGTTTTTTTCGGCTAAAACGCCTTACTATACATGGTCTTTTTTTTCGGGCTAAAAACGCCTTACTATACATGGTCGTTTTTTTTCAGCTAAAAACGCCTTACTATACATGGTCGTTTTTTTCCGAGCTAAAAACGCCTTACTATACATGGTGGTTTTTTTCGGCTAAAACGCCTTACTATACATGGTCTTTTTTTTCGGGCTAAAAACGCCTTACTATACATGGTCGTTTTTTTTTTCAGCTAAAAACGCCTTACTATACATGGTCGTTTTTTTCCGAGCTAAAAACGCCTTACTATACATGGTGTTTTTTTCGGGTAAAAACGCCTTACTATACATGGTCGTTTTTTTCCGAGCTAAAAACGCCTTACTATACATGGTGTTTTTTTCGGGTAAAAACGCCTTACTATACATGGTCGTTTTTTTTTCAGCTAAAAACGCCTTACTATACATGGTCGTTTTTTTCCGGCTAAAAACGCCTTACTATACATGGTCGTTTTTTTCCGAGCTAAAAACGCCTTACTATACATGGTGTTTTTTTCGGGTAAAAACGCCTTACTATACATGGTCGTTTTTTTTTCAGCTAAAAACGCCTTACTATACATGGTCGTTTTTTTCCGAGCTAAAAACGCCTTACTATACATGGTGGTTTTTTTCGGGTAAAAACGCCTTACTATACATGGTCGTTTTTTTTCCAGCTAAAAACGCCTTACTATACATGGTCGTTTTTTTCCGAGCTAAAAACGCCTTACTATACATGGTCTTTTTTTTCGGCTAAAAACGCCTTACTATACATGGTCGTTTTTTTTCGGCCAAAAACGCCTTACTATACATGGTCGTTTTTTTCCAAGCTAAAAACGCCTTACTATACATGGTGTTTTTTTCAGCTAAAAACGCCTTACTATACATGGTCTTTTTTTCGGCTAAAAACGCCTTACTATACATGGTCGTTTTTTTCCGAGCTAAAAACGCCTTACTATACAAGGTGTTTTTTTCGGCTAAAAACGCCTTACTATACATGGTCGTTTTTTTTCGGCTAAAAACGCCTTACTATACATGGTCGTTTTTTTTTCAGCTAAAAACGCCTTACTATACATGGTCGTTTTTTTCGGCTAAAAACGCCTTACTATACATGGTCGTTTTTTTTCGGGCTAAAAACGCCATACTATACATGGTCGTTTTTTTCCGAGCTAAAAACGCCTTACTATACATGGTCGTTTTTTTTCAGCTAAAAACGCCTTACTATACATGGTCGTTTTTTTCGGCTAAAAACGCCTTACTATACATGGTCGTTTTTTTCCGAGCTAAAAACGCCTTACTATACATGGTGGTTTTTTTCGGCTAAAACGCCTTACTATACATGGTCTTTTTTTTCGGCTAAAAACGCCTTACTATACATGGTCGTTTTTTTTCGGCTAAAAACGCCTTACTATACATGGTCGTTTTTTTCCAAGCTAAAAACGCCTTACTATACATGGTGTTTTTTTCAGCTAAAAACGCCTTACTATACATGGTCTTTTTTTCGGCTAAAAACGCCTTACTATACATGGTCGTTTTTTTCCGAGCTAAAAACGCCTTACTATACAAGGTGTTTTTTTCGGCTAAAAACGCCTTACTATACATGGTCGTTTTTTTCGGCTAAAAACGCCTTACTATACATGGTCTTTTTTTCGGCTAAAAACGCCTTACTATACATGGTCGTTTTTTTCCGAGCTAAAAACGCCTTACTATACAAGGTGTTTTTTTCGGCTAAAAACGCCTTACTATACATGGTCGTTTTTTTTCGGCTAAAAACGCCTTACTATACATGGTCGTTTTTTTTTCAGCTAAAAACGCCTTACTATACATGGTCGTTTTTTTCGGCTAAAAACGCCTTACTATACATGGTCGTTTTTTTTCGGGCTAAAAACGCCATACTATACATGGTCGTTTTTTTCCGAGCTAAAAACGCCTTACTATACATGGTCGTTTTTTTTCAGCTAAAAACGCCTTACTATACATGGTCGTTTTTTTCGGCTAAAAACGCCTTACTATACATGGTCGTTTTTTTCCGAGCTAAAAACGCCTTACTATACATGGTGGTTTTTTTCGGCTAAAACGCCTTACTATACATGGTCTTTTTTTTCGGCTAAAAACGCCTTACTATACATGGTCGTTTTTTTTCGGCTAAAAACGCCTTACTATACATGGTCGTTTTTTTCCAAGCTAAAAACGCCTTACTATACATGGTGTTTTTTTCAGCTAAAAACGCCTTACTATACATGGTCTTTTTTTCGGCTAAAAACGCCTTACTATACATGGTCGTTTTTTTCCGAGCTAAAAACGCCTTACTATACAAGGTGTTTTTTTCGGCTAAAAACGCCTTACTATACATGGTCGTTTTTTTCGGCTAAAAACGCCTTACTATACATGGTCGTTTTTTTTTCAGCTAAAAACGCCTTACTATACATGGTCGTTTTTTTCGGCTAAAAACGCCTTACTATACATGGTCGTTTTTTTTCGGGCTAAAAACGCCATACTATACATGGTCGTTTTTTTCCGAGCTAAAAACGCCTTACTATACATGGTCGTTTTTTTTCAGCTAAAAACGCCTTACTATACATGGTCGTTTTTTTCGGCTAAAAACGCCTTACTATACATGGTCGTTTTTTTTCGGGCTAAAAACGCCTTACTATACTATGTCGTTTTTTTCAGCTAAAAACGCCTTACTATACATGGTCGTTTTTTTTCAGGCTAAAAACGCCTTACTATACTATGTCGTTTTTTTCCGAGCTAAAAACGCCTTGCTATACATGGTGTTTTTTTCGGCTAAAAACGCCTTACTATACATGGTCGTTTTTTTCGGCTAAAAACGCCTTACTATACATGGTCGTTTTTTTCCAAGCTAAAAACGCCTTACTATACAAGGTGTTTTTTTCGGCTAAAAACGCCTTACTATACATGGTCGTTTTTTTTCAGCTAAAAACGCCTTACTATACATGGTCGTTTTTTTTCAGCAAAAAACGCCTTACTATACATGGTCGTTTTTTTCGGGCTAAAAACGCCTTACTATACATGGTCATTTTTTTTCAGGCTAAAAACGCCTTACTATACTATGTCGTTTTTTTCGGCTAAAAACGCCTTACTATACATGGTCGTTTTTTTTCAGCTAAAAACGCCTTACTATACATGGTCGTTTTTTTCCGAGCTAAAAACGCCTTGCTATACTATGACTTTTTTTGCGGGCTAAAAAACGCCTTACTATACATGGGCTTTTTTTTCGGCATGGTCGTTTTTTTTCGGCTAAAAATGCCTTACTATACATGGTCGTTTTTTTCCGAGCTAAAAACGCCTTACTATACATGGTCGTTTTTTTTCAGCTAAAAACGCCTTACTGTACATGGTCGTTTTTTTCGGCTAAAAACGCCTTACTATACATGGTCGTTTTTTTCCGAGCTAAAAACGCCTTACTATACATGGTCGTTTTTTTTCAGCTAAAAACGCCTTACTGTACATGGTCGTTTTTTTCGGCTAAAAACGCCTTACTATACATGGTCGTTTTTTTCGGCTAAAAACGCCTTACTATACATGGTCGTTTTTTTCCGAGCTAAAAACGCCTTGCTATACTGTCGTTTTTTTCGGCTAAAAATGCCTTAATATACATGGTCGAAAGCGAAAACGGCCTCGCAGTCAAACCGGTTCGTATGTCAAGTCGCCTGCGTCACCGGCAAAGCAGACACAAAGCAAGCGTGAGAACATGTTCCAAGTTTTAGTGAGCGAGTTAACTTTTCAGTGTGTGGAGAACTTGGGCAGCTGGTTTCCCAAGATGACGCGTCTGTCCACGCCCTCCTCGGAGATGGTGGCCAGACGGATGACGCCGCCGCTCGAGCCGTCTCGCTCCATGGCCAGCGCCAAGGCTGACGGTGGGAAACAGCCCGTTAGTGGGCCGCCACTCTTGCCGAGTTTGCCATTTATCATTGTATTTTTTTTGGGGGGGGGGGGGTTACCTGCAGCGGTCAGCTCCAAACATTGCTCTTTGTTCAGTCCAACCTTGTAGTTGGAGTCCATGAAGCCGTAAATGTACGAGCTCCCACTGCCGCCCACCGACACGGGCTGCCTCACCAGCATCCCGCCAATGGGGACGCAGTACACCTGAAGTGCCCACAAACACACGCACGGATGTCACGGGAGGGGGGTGGTGGGGGGGGGGGGCAAGGCCGCAACTGACCTTTCTTTGAATCATCAATTTATCCCTTGATTATTTTATCGATTAATCTAGTGGTTCTCAAACTTTTGACAACCATGACGCATCTCAGTGGAGGGGGGGGAGCTCTCCAAATAACACAACGAAGACCAACATTAAAATACACAAACGTCATCGACCGCCATGGTCATTTCAAACAAGGCAGAGGTTAACTTCCGAAAAGGGGTCCCGCAACCTTACCTGTCCGCCCTTCCTGCGGTCCCAGCCGGCCACCAGGATGCCGGCAGTCAGCTCCTCTCTGTAGCGGTAGCAGCTGCCTCGGAATAGATTGGCGGCCGTCTCCACCAACGGCGGCTCGTCCAACTCGATGCTGGGAGGCGGAAAACACACACACACACAAAAACCTCTTCAAGCGAATTCACTTCAAAGAACCAGCCAATCATCACCGGGCGCCCGTTTGCTCTCCGGTCGGCCAATACGCTGGCGCTCGGCCGGCCATCCTTGCGCTAAACTCTGAACCGAGCGGCGGTCTTTCGCACCTGTGGAAACCCAGCTGATAGGTGACCACGTCAGCAATGGCCTGCGTGTCGGCGGCTGAGCCGGATCTGCGACAGAAGAAGGAACACGAGAAGAAAGTGAAGGCCAGAAGGAGGGGCGGCGCCTTGCCGCGGAACAGGAAGCGCCGTCGACTGACCTGCAGCAGAAGATGCGATCGTGGATGGGCGTCAGCTTGTCCGTCACTCTGTTGGCGATGTACGCCCTGACAGACAACACGCATGACACGGTTGGAGATTTTGGATGCGAGCCAGAGCACACTGAAAATACACAACGAGATGAAGAAGATAGTCACCCGGTGGTGGTACGGGAGTCGGCGCCGATGACCACCCCGCCGTCATACTCCACCGCCATGATGGTGGTCTGTCACACAAGTCAGGGACAGGAAGAGAAGAACACAAACTTTTTAGCCACAAAACTGTAAGAGTACGAAGCACAAAGGGGACAGAGTTACAACTGCACTTTCATGGGAGTTGCTTTCGAAAAAGTACGTACCGAACAGATCCAGGGAGATCTGCAAGTTCCAATGTGTAAATGAAAACAGATTTAAAATGTCGTTCGAATTACAATCAAACATTTTGTTCGCAAGTTTCGGATTGTCACGATTTAGACCAAGACAATCGCCAACGACAAACAGCCCCGCCTCGACCTATCCTAACAGTAGAAAAGGTTGATCGAAAGGAGTTTTGCTCTTCGCTCCATCGGGCTTGGAGCACAACATTTGCCGTCTCATCCAGCCGCTGGGCACTATGAAACCTCCTCCGCGAGAACGGGATCGCGTTTGGATTCAGTCGGCAGCTATGACAGATACTGACCCCGGTGCTGACTTCTTTGCCGGTCCAGTCTGGTACTTGTTGATTTTGTGAGAAAAGAGTTGGATCGAAACGCCGCATCATCGTCGCTGTTGCCGCCATCTTACCTCCTCCGCTTCTTCTTCTTCTTCTTCCGCAAAACGAGCCAACCACAATCCACTAGCATCGTCATGTTGTCTTCGAGCCAATCGTATCGATTGACGTCATCAACAAGGGACGTCGTCGAGCGATTACCGCGGTGAAAGACGAGGCCTTGTTTACTGAGAATTGTATTCTGACTTGTTCTATAAAGATTTTTTAAAGAAGTTTAAACAAAAAAGGAAAGATGAGGCCATGAAATTTACAGGGAACTTGGATCCAAATATGAATCGATCTCAGGTTAAGTGTTAAGCCTAATGGTTAGGCTTAACCTGAGTTTAGTTAACTTTAAAACACGTTGCGAACAAAGGCGGAAGGACTGTCGCGTCTTGCGGATCCAGCAAGATCTGTTTGTGAATCAGAAAATGTGGTCTTATCAGTAAAATGCTTTTTGACTTCTTCTGGAGAAACAAGACTCACGGTGTGAAAAGGTCTCTTGGAATGGCTAACTGATTAAACTTCCTTTATGTTTCTACTCTCAATAAAACAAACAACTTTGGGGTGATCTCTCATTTGGAACCTGAACAAGAAAACGACTTCGGTGGGCAAAGTTGGCATCGGATGCCGGGGGGGAGGGGGGGGGGGAGAGTCACGACCCATCCAGGAAGTGAAGATTTGTGTTTACATTTTGAATGTCGTAAAATGTCCTTTCTGATTCCACATCCCAAGGAAGAGACGCGTAACCGCTCGACACCCGCCGTCGTTTAATCCCGTACCGCCCAGAATCCGGAGCCGCTGTTTCCGAGCCATTTGCCCTGCCGCCCCGCATCCTTACCCGTTTGTTCCCGTTGAGTACATTGTCGCCAATGACAACATCAGGCGAAGGGCGGCGCGTGTCGGGAGTGCCAGTAAAGGGTTTGGTTCGGCCACACGTCGAACATTTCCGGTTGCCGGCGAACGCAGCCTCCCCGGACCTGCTCGCTCATCGATTGTTCGTCTTGGCAGCGGACGCCGCACCGGCGCCGAGCTCCTCCGAATCTTCCAAAGGCGACGCGAATGGCCAGCCACGATGAGTCGTGTCCCTTTTGCCTGATAGCCAATGGCCAAAGTGACACCGAAATCCTCCAGAGTGTAAGACAACGTTCTCCGTTCGAGGCTCGGCCTGCGTTCGCTTTGACTCGGTTGTGTGTATTGAAGGACGAGGAGCTGGTGTGCTTCCGGGACGTCAAACCGGCTGCTGACCATCATTACCTGGTCATCCCCAGGACGCACATAGACGACTGCGACGCTCTGCGCGCGCAACACATTCCCATGGGTCGGTGGGCGTCAAGCCGCTTTGGGTTTTCTACGGAAACAATCTGGACTGGCCACCGAGAATTCGAGTTTGCGGGGCTACTTTGACTGACTCCGTTCCGATCGTTCCTTGACGAACTCAATTGTTTCCAATTTCACCGTTTGGAAATTAGTTGAAAAGCTATTCATCATCACTAGCCCCCCCCCCCCCCTTAAAAAACAGGACAAAACAGAGTACTTTATTTTTGTGAACTTTATTTTTGGCTTTAGTTTTTTTTGTCTGCTATTCAGAGTATTTTTTGTCTTATGTCGTTTTGGGTTTGTTAGGAATTAATTCGCCGATAAAATGAGACTAATAATCATCGTAGAAAGAAAAAAAAGTCCCCCTGAAAAGTTTTTAAAAAATCCTTACAACAATTACAATTTTCTAAAAACGAAAACTATTCAGAACAAATGTGGTTTGTGATGTGGTTTGTTGCCAGTGGAGCGAATGGCCGAGATGGGAAGGGGCGTGTTGGAGAAAAATAAAGTGCGCGACCTGGAGGACATCAGGTAAAGCGCATTCGCAAGTCGCAATCTCGCGACGGAGTGGAAATGATGTTGTAAAGCGTGGGCGGCTTTCTTCAGGCTGGGCTTCCACGTGCCTCCGTTCTGCTCCGTGCCGCACTTGCACCTGCACGCCCTGGCGCCGGCCAGCAAGATGAACGAACTAACGCAGCGGAAATACGGCTCGCTGTCCCACTGGTTCATCAAGGTGAGCGAGCGCCGCAGTTCGGGGACCCAACGAGCGGGGGCGCTCTCTCGCCGCTACACACGGCGCCTCTCTGGTTTTGCAGGTGGACGACGCGCTGACTCGGCTCAGGAAGCGAGGCAGAATCCGCTGACCTTCCGCCCCCTCTGCGTTCAACGAAGTGAAAATGCACGCGTCGCGCCGAGCTCCTTTCGGGGGAAGATTTCTGGAAAAAGACAAGTTGGCAAATAAATGCGTGCTCAACGGCTGCCGTTTTTTTAAGATGTTATCTAGCCGGTGGCAGCCCACAGCTGCACTTTGGGGGGGATCCATCGACTGTAAATGTAAGACTATGTTGGATTATTTCATGTTCAGAATACCCCAAATTATATTCCGTTGTTTATGTTGATGGAAGCGGGAAGTGATTTGAATTACGAGAGTTGCGTTCTCGAAAGTGCTGCGGTGAAGACGTCTTTTTTTCCCTTTGAATAAAACTGCATTTAAAGGTCTCCGTCTCTCCTTTTGCCGCGGGTAAAGTCGAGCTATCCGCTAAAAACAACGAACTCACTTAACTCAACTTACATAAACTCACTTCACCCTGCCGTTGCCTTCGCGGCCTCCCTGGACCGTAGGAAATGACAACACTGGCCCGGCTCCGATCACGGTCGCCGCAGTACGCGAGTTACGAACGCATTAAGCGGCGTTATAAAGAAAACGGGCGCCGCCACGTGAGTCGCGAGCACTCGGCGTGACGTCATCAGCACGCCAAAGCGTAAGGCGCTCTGATGTCCCTGATGACAAACGCATCTGGGGGCTTTGCAAAGAATGACCGCACGGTGGTCATTCGGGGTGCGTGGAGCGGGAGGAGGCGGACGCCGCATCTACAGCACGACCGGCCGACAGGAGCATCCTTTCACTCAGAACAGCGGCCAGCCGACTCCCAAAATGCCCAGCAAACAGAAGCTGAGGAAACGCCGAAGCATACAGAAACACCGAACGCCCTACCAGAGATCCGAGCGACCGCCGACGCCCAAGCGCGATGAAAAGGAGGAGCGGGAAGCGGAGCCCGGGCAGGCGGCGACGGTCCAGAAGACGGGCTGTCTCACGGCGTCCCTTCAGCGGGTCAAAAGCCACGCCGAACACCAGAAGGACGCAGAAGCGGCCGCGCCACCCCGGGAGACCCGAGCGCCAGATCTTGACGCGACCGCCGCTTCCTTAGTGGACGAGACCATCGCGGCGCTCCTCGAGGTGCGGACCCCGGGGAGCGCCGCCGCGCCGCCGGGAGACGCGCCCCAAAGCGCAGCGAAGCAGGCGGAGGAAGCGAGCGACGCGCAAGGGGAAGGCCGGGATGGCGAGACGCCCGCGTCAAACGAGTCCACCGAATTACTCCGAGAAGACCAACCCGTGCTGGCCGTTCATGATCGTACAGCTCGACGGACGCCGCCGGAGCGGGCAAGGGACCCCGAGAAGAATCCGGGCTGTCCCGGGGACGCCGCACCTCATGAGCTCGAGACAAACGTTGCATCCGCTACGGCCGAGACCTCTCGCGCGCCTCCAGAGGGGGAAAGCCGAGCGCACGCCGATGCGGACGAGACGTACGCCGCGGCTGCGGAGCGGGAAAGCCCTCCCTCACCCGAGGAGCCGGAGACAAACGGCGTCGACCCGGAAGGCGACGGCGCCCTCGAGGACGAGACGCCCGCACGGCCCCGAGGAGAAGCTCCCGACCTCCATCCTCCGGAGGGAGACGACATCACGTCCAACGGAGCCGCTCGCGAGCTCGCTGCGGAGGCCGCGCTCGAAGACGACGACGACGACGCCGGCGCGGCCCCGCCGGCGCCAGAACCAAACTCGGCGAGCGATCGAGTGCGCCTGCGCAAGGACGCCAGGCTGGTGGGGTCGGAGGAGGATCTGGCCAGCGCGGGGCTGACGTCCTTCAACATGAAGCAGCTCATGCTGAGAGCGTGGGAAAAGATGAGACTGCCGCAACAGGTCAGAACCATGACGCCAGAAGTCGCCAGCCGCTCGCCTCCGGAGCAGGGCACGCCGGAAGACGGAGCGATTGGGGCGGAAGCAACGACTCGGGCGGCACGCCGAGAAGAGGAGGGCGTCACCTTCGGGCGGCGTAATACTGACCTGGAGACCGAAACGATCCAGGAGGAAGTGGCCGAAGCTTCTCCCGAGGATGAGGATGAGAGCGTTGTCGCGTCGGCACCTCAGGAAGTGGAAGGAGCCTGGCGGGTGGGGAAGGGCGAGGTCGCGGATCCACGCCATCAAAGCCACGAAATGCTCCGTCGCGACGCCGCCGCGGTTCCGTTACCTCCGGGGACCGATACTGTCACAGGAACGCCAGAAGAGGACGTAGCCAAAGCCCTTCTGGACAACGCCGCGCCGGAGCTCGAGACGGACGGAGCGCCACTTGGCCGGGAGGGAGATGACCCGCTGGCGCCTCTGATGTCCGTCGGGGTTGACGCGCAGTCTGGGGAGAAGCCGAGCGCCGCGGCGCCAGAGGATCACACGCCGCCACGTTGTCTGGGGAAAGAGGCAACCTCACAATCACACGAGGCGGACACAAACGCGCTCGGCCGGGCTTGCCAAGCACCTCTGGAAGCCAAAGAGGACCAGAGCGCCTCTGAATCTCAGGAGGTTCGAGGTGCGCTTCTTCGGGAGGACGAGACGCCTCTCGATCGGCAGACGGCGGACACAAACGCGCGGCCTCGGCAGGCAGAGGTACGCTCGGAACCGCCGCGGCAGGAGGAGGACGGCGGCGCAGCTCTCCCGAGGGATGACGCGGCCGAGGGACTTGAGGAGAGCGCCGCGCCGGAGCAGAAGCCGACCGCAGCCGTCCCGCCTCCCCCAGAAGACGAGGCCGCCGCTGCGCCGTGGGAGAGCCAAACAAAAATCAGGATGGATGAGACGGGGGAGATCGCCGGCGGCCCCGTGCGGCACGAGATCGCCGCCTTGGCCCAGGAGCCGACAACGGCCGTTCCTGAAGACGGCGCGGCCGTGGAGGACGAGAGCGGCAAAGACCACAGTGCGGAGATCACCGCCGCCACACCTTGGGTAGCGCAGGCTCCGCCAACCCGCTTGGCCGCAAAGGCTCAAGATCAGCAGGCGCGGGAAACTCCTCGGCAGGAGGACGCGGCAACGCCGGCCTCGGAACCTCAGCGAGTCGAGACGGCTCCGCCGCCCCGCGAGGAAATCCCCTCGGCGACGTCTGCCGCCGACGGCTCCCCGGCTGCGGCGCCGCACATCGCCGACAAAGACAAAGCCAGAGAGCACGAAAGAAACGCGGCACCCGGGCCGGTGAAGAAGGTCAAGTTCCATCTGGGGCCCGACGCAAAGGCTCCACCCGGCGAGTCGGAGGCAATTCCGACGGATGACGAGAGCCGCGAAGCGCGGGGACGCCAGACCGCCACGTCGCCGCTCGGCCAACCTCCGCGGGAGGGGAGCGCCTTTGTTCCCCGGGAAGACCGGACGGCCGCCGCGCCTCGGGGAGACCGGACCCCGACGGCGGCGTTACCGTTAGCCCCGCGGACCCCCACGGCGGGAAGGACCCCGGCAGTGCCGACGTCAGAGCTGCGGGATGAGAGCGCGATTGGACGGCAGGAGGGTGAGGAAGACCGGACTTCTCCCCGCGCTTTGCAGGACCAGAGATCCGTCCAAGAACCTCGCGGGACCGCAGAAGATCCGCGGGACGAGCCCCAAGAGGACGCCGTTTCCCCGCTCGACCCGCGAGACGAGACAAACATCGATCGTCGGGAGGCCGAGACGGCGGGACGACGCCTAGGCGAGCCCGCCTCCGCCCCGCTGCTCCGTCACGCGGACCAAGAGGAGAGCGCCTCGTCGGCCGTGCGGGAGGAGACCCTCGTCGAAGGCCGCGAGGACGACGCGGCCGCGCCGTCACTCTTGCGGGACGAGGCCGACGCCGAACGGCAGGACGAGGAGACGGCCGCCGCCTCGGAGCAAAAGGAGAGCTCTCGCTCAAAGTTGCCGGAAGAGCCGCTTGAACCCCGGCATGACGGGGGCTCCGGGGCGGCTTTGCAACAGGAGCCCGACGGCGAACCCAAAGTGGCCACCACGGCGGCCCCGCCTCAGGAAGGGGAGGCCTCGACCTTGGCAATTGTTGAATCCCCGGAGGAGGAGGAAGCGGAGAGCGCCACCTCAGGCCAGCCTGGAAGAGAAGAGGAAGAGGCGGAGGCAGCCGAGGAGGCCTCGGAGCAGCGATCCCTGCACAATTAAACGGGAAAAGGGAGCAATGGCGGGCAGGTGAGCAGGGCCACGCCCAGCCCGGGCGGCGCCCTGGAGTCAATCGCAAAAATATCAACAAATGTCAATTAAAGAAAAAGCATCAAATATTCACGCCCACTTTTCAGTTGCATCATTTCAGGCCCACGGGAGAGTCGCGATCCAAAACGCAATGCGAGCGAGCGCACGCGGCGAGCAGGGACGACAGCGTTGCTGTCGGAATATTTTCCTTCATACGGGCAATACTTCATCCGTCGCAATTGAGTTGATGTCGGAGATGTTTTTCAGTTGGGACTCCCAATTTTGCCCGTGGCATCCTACGGCCCGGCCCCGCCGGTGGTCTCGGCGTTGACTACAAAAGGGCCGGTGTTCGTCCCGCGGCTGAGCGCAGATACGATCTCCAGATCGATTTTTTTTGTTCTCTTGGAACGACAGAACTCGCACCTGAACATTTGGGAGCAGCTATTTGCTTCCGTCTTGTGTCGTTGAGTCTTTGTGCACGCACCAAAGTGCTAATGACACTCCAAATGGGTCCGAGTCATCATGTCACTTCTGATTACACCCGAGTGTGGAGAAACTTTTTTTTTTTTTGGAGGGGGGGGGGCGCCCCCTCTCTGCCATGAAAACCTCCACCTCATTACGCCAATAACCCATCTGTGCATGCAACAGGGGCGAAGGGGCGACCAAAAAGGGAGAAAGGAAAGAAGAGCATCAAGTGCCCTAATGAGTCGCCAGCGGCACGTCGGGCCAAGCTTTTGTGTCCGCGCCCCTAATGGGCTGCTTTCATCAACGGCTGGTTGCTGACCCGCCGCCGACGCTGGGAAATGGCAATTAGCTCGATTAGGGCAGGGGGGACGGGGGGGCGCCCCCAGATAAAAAACTGAGGGAGCAATGCTTCCCAAACGCGACCTGAAAATACTGTGGAGGGAACGAGCCTAAAGCTCGAAATCGACCGCCATTGTCAATGTCTCTCTCCGTTGAAAGAAGTTGACCGAAGCTGATCGGAGTCTGCTCGAGATTCACTCGGTTGAAGAAGAAAAGGATTGTTGGGTTCTCCGGGGTTAAGTTGGCAACTCGGTTGGCGATGTTTTCTTTGCGCGGGAAGGGCTGCCGTCGCGGAGGGCGGACGAGACGCGCGGTTCCGCCTCCGTTCCGCCTCGGCCGCGGGCCCTCCTCTCGGACGCAGCTCGTCATTCGCGGCGCGAAGGGAGGCTCGGGTGTCACATTCCTGCCGAGCCCGCGTTCCGTCGGCAAGCCGAAAAAATGTGGCTGTCGCGCCGATGCGTCAACGGGGCCGCGGCCGCGGCGTCACTGGGCCGGAGGCGGCGGAGCCACGCGGCATTCATGCCCGAGGCCGCGGGCTTCCAGGGCGTGCGGGACCACGCTGGGCTCCACGAGTTCTCCGTGGCCCACAAGGAGACCTTCTGGGCGGCCGTGGCGCGCCGCCGCCTCGACTGGATCAGCCCCTTCCGCGGGGTCCTCGACTGCGACCTGGAGCGGGGCGAGGTGAGCTGGTTCCGGGGAGGACGCCTCAACGTCTCCGGTGAGTGTCGGCTCCGCTTGGAGACGCGCGCGCGCGCGCAAGCCTCCGCCGATTTGTATCCTGGTGTGTTCCAAAACAAGCTCAATGAAGGAAAACTGCATGTGGAGGGTTGGGGGGGGGGGGGGCAAATAGCGTTCAACAAGCAGCCCGTTAAACTCCAGCGCTTTTTCCTGGAACTGGCCCATCGAGTTGTGTAAGCGCTGCTGCTTCGGATCAGCTCAGCGTCAACTTTTGGCGTTTCCAGCCCGGGACAATTTGGACTTTTGTAACTCCCGCAGTGAATTGCCTGGATCGCCATGCGCGCAGCAGCCCGGAGAAGGTGGCCCTCATCTGGGAAAAGGACGAACCCGGATCCCAAGTCGAGGTGACCTACAGGTCAGCGGTCAAGTTCGTCGGCTTGTTTTTCCGCTCGCGGTCCACCGGTCCAGCGGGTCGGCCTCGGGGCTCGGGGCCGTTTTGGCGTTTTGGGTGCGAGGAAGGCTTTTCTGGTGGTCAACAGGCAGCTCCTGGAGATGACCTGCCGCGCGGGCAACCTGCTGAGGCGGCGCGGCGTCCGGAAGGGCGACTGCGTCACCATCTACATGCCGCCGTGCCCGCTCGCCGTGGCATCCATGCTGGCCTGCGCCCGCATCGGCGCCGCGCACAACGTGGTGTTCGCGGGCTTCAGCGCCGAGGCCCTCGCCGAGCGAATCCGAGACGGTGAGGCGGCATCGTGGCCTAGAGCTGCTCGGCACGCGTACTTTTACGCCAGACTCACCGTCGCGCGTGAGCCGGTGAGTGGAGGAGGTCCTCGTCCAGAGAACGGGTCCAGTCGGGCGTGGTCGCTCGGGGCTCCCGTATTGGTCCTCTCCACGCCTGGTCGGACTTGGCGCCGGGTCGATTCGTCTCCCCTCGGTTGCCGAGCGTCGGAGGTCACGCCGCTAGATGAGAGCACAACAAGTGGTTATGCATTCGGGAGACAGAAAAAGTCATTGGAAAAAAGCTTCACATCAAGGTCACGCCTGCGCGCCGGCCATAGAACGCGTCCTTTAGTTTCAGCGGACAATATTGCCGTTTTAACAGCCCCCGGGGGACTTAATAGCTGACTACTCCCTCACCTTGATAATAGGCGCAGATAAGATCTTTTTTTATTGCGGCCACTGCCGAAGGAATTGGCGTTCTCAATGCAAAAGGATGTACACTTTGCTCTGAAGCCTGAGTACGGATAAAGGTCAAAGCAAACGACTCTGTTAAAAGTTCAAAGTGCCCCCCCCCCCGACCAACCAACCAACCTTCTCGCGGCTCTCCTTGCGCGGCGTCCTTTGGAGCGTGCGGGCCCATGTGTCGCAAACAAGAGGGATGAGGGCGCGGCCACCAGCGAGCGCGCCTCTGCCGGGTCCAGAGGTCGATCCGGGTCGCCGCGCTCTAAATCTCCGCGGCCGAGCTTTGTGGACTCCGCCAGCCGTAATCGGTCCGCGGGTCTCGTGACGCGCATCTTCGGCGGGCTTTTGAAAGTTAGTCCTGCAAGTATTTCAGCCTGGGATGTTCAAAGCGTTTTATTTGGAAAGGCTTCCATCGCCAAAAGGGAAGAACATGGAGTCAAGTGCCCACCCGAGTCACGAAAGGCGTACCGTTTCACCACAAATGAAATTGGCCCAAATACTTGCACGAGGGGATGGGCGGGGCATGAAATGCAATTGTTGAACACGCCGTTTCTGACGGTCAACTGCAGCACGGGTCACCGCTTAACAGCCACGAGGAAAGTTGCGTACACGACGTAGCGATTGAGAAAATGGGAAGACCCAAGGCAATTCCCGCCGTCGCCTCGGCGTGTCGCCCTCTTAGCCCAGTCCAGCACGGTGATCACCGTCAACGAGAGCGTGAGGGGCGGCAAGGTGACCCGCCCGAAGGACACGGTGGACGAGGCGGTGCGCGGCTGTCCGACGGTGCGGCAGGTGTTTGTGGCCATGAGGACGGACGCGCCGGTGGTCGCGACGTCCAAGGACGTCGCCATGGAAGAGGTGAGAGGACCTCGGCCCCCCCACCCTCCCGAGCCAGGTACTCGGGCCCACCGAGCGGAATCTTGCAGGAGATGATGTCGGAGGACGTCGTCTGCGAGCCGGCCGCCATGGACAGCGAGGACGTCCTGTTCCTGCTCTACACCTCGGGCAGTACCGGGAAGCCCAAAGGCCTGGTCCACACGCAGGCCGGGTACCTGCTGTATGCCGCGCTCACGCACAAGGTAAGCGCTTAGTCCGCTCACCCGGCGCAGCGCCAAATCTTATCCGGATTTTCTGTCGGAACGCCCACGTGATTTGGATCGGCTTGATGTCGAGTGGACCGAGTGTCGAGCCGTGCGGAACGCCTCCTCGCACCGGTAGTTGTCCCGCGCACTCGTGGCCCTTTTAAGGTCGGCGTCCGCCGACCCCCGCTGCAGACAGATTAGCCGTCCTGGCAGGAAGCGGCCCCTTGTCTCCTGTCAGTGGGACATTTATGCAAAGTCGGTGGACCCGGTAGGGATACCGCGCCGGCACACTCAACCGCATACTCTGCGTTGTGTTGCGCTACAGTACGTCTTCGACTACCGCGACGGAGACGTGTTTGGCTGCGTGGCCGACATCGGTTGGATCACGGGGCACAGTTACGTGGTGTACGGACCCCTGGCCAACGGGGGCACCAGCGTCCTTTTTGAGAGCACACCCATTTATCCCGACCCAGGTACGGAGGCCCGTGGCCGACTTTCCGGCTGCTTTGTTCTTCGACAAATGTTGGCCATGAGTCAAAAACAGCGGCACAAACGGGTCGAGATCACCGACCCGTTTCCAGCCCCAAATGAGCCCGGGCGGGACCTCCGCACGCTTACAAAGGCTCCAAAACCGGGCTGCTCTTGTCACTTGTCTCGGCAGGGAGGTACTGGGAGATGGTGGAGCGGCTGAAAATCAACCAGTTCTACGGCGCCCCCACGGCCATCCGCCTGCTGCTCAAGTACGGCGACCAGTGGGTGCGCAAGTACGACCGCTCCAGTCTCCGGACGCTCGGATCCGGTACGACCCCAAACAGTGGCGCGGTAGCCCACTCGACCCGTCGGCTCCACTCGAGTTTGACCTCGGCGGAAAGCCAACGCGGGCCGGCGGAGCGCCCGAATGAAACGCTTGAGCAAACGGTGAAGAAGTGCGCCGATGTCCTCTGCGCAGTGGGCGAGCCCATCAACAAGGAGGCGTGGGAGTGGTACCGCGACGTGGTGGGAGAGGGACGCTGTCCCGTGGTGGACACCTGGTGGCAAACAGGTAACTGGCCGGGGGGCGGCGGCGGCACAAGCCGGCCCATTCGGACATTCCTACCCGAGGTCGACGACGGATCACTTTCCCGCAATCGGGGCCGAGGAATGGATTTCTTGATCCAGGTCCCTTCTACTCGGATAAACGTGTCCGCTCGGCCGCTCGTCTGTCGTGTCCTACTTTGCGCCGGCGGATTATTTTTGCCCAAACGCGGCAACATTTGCTGAGAGTGGCTTTTGTTTCTGTGCTCTTCCCAGAGACGGGCGGCATCTGCATTGCCCCGAGGCCGTCGGAGCCGCACGCGGAGATCGTGCCCGGGATGGCCATGAGACCCTTCTTTGGCATTCAGCCGGCGCTCATGGATGGCGAGGTGTGTCGGGGCGTCTGGTGCCGGGGGGCGGGGCCGCTATCAAAAGCGACACAGCTGCCGACTGTTTTTTAATCCTCATGTGACCTTCCATCCGAGCCGTTCCCAGCCATCTTATCGTATGTGCCGCACGCACGCGCGTGATCGCCATGCGGCCTTGCGCAAATATGCGACGCCGCAGGCCCTCAAAATTGCCCTGGGCCAAAATTGCGGATTTCCGAGGCCTTTGAATTTGAAATGCGCCAAGCTCAACGTCGCAACGTTTCTCGTGGCGATCCAGAGGCCGGTCGCATTTCCAACCATCTTTCAAATCCAAAGCGCGGACGGGCGTGAGCGGGGGCGTCGCCGGCCTCGGGTTCAATTTTGTTGGCGGAGACGGGCGGCGTTTTCAGAATCGGACCTCCATCGGGCGTGAAAGTTGCCGCTTGCGTCCGGTCGCAGGGCCGCGCGGTGACGTCCGCCGAGGGCTCCGGAGCGCTTTGCCTCGCTCAGCCTTGGCCCGGCATGGCCCGCAGCATCCACAACGACCACCGGCGCTTCGTCGACACCTACTTCAAGGCCTACCCCGGTACGGTCACCGCGCCACCGGCGGACGCGGCGCTCGCAATTGACGGCGCCGCTCCGACGCAGGTTATTTCTTCACCGGGGACGGCGCCCGGCGCTCCGAGGAGGGCTACTACCAGATCACGGGGCGCCTCGATGACGTCATCAACGTCAGCGGCCACAGGATCGGCACGGCCGAGATCGAAGATGCCGTGGTAAGAAAGACGTCACGCGTCCGTTTCGTCGGGTCCGGGTCGTTCAGGTTTTTTTTTTTTTTCCTTTCCAAAATGTGGGATTAAATTGACGTTGGGGGGACCGCCTTCGGGCTAAGGTTTTAGTGGGTTTAGGTCTTGGGTCGGTTTTGCGTTTGAGGATGGGATTCGGGTCGTGGCGAAGGTTTGAAACGGGGGCCCCAAGGCCGCATCCCCGAAGCGAGACGGTCGCTCGGGCGGCTCACGCCGACGCTTCCGTGTGTGGCAGAACCGGTGCTCGGCGGTGGCGGAGTCGGCGGTGGTGGGCTGCGCGCATCACGTCAAGGGCCAAGGTGAGCCGGCGCGCGGCGCGAGACGGCCGATGTCGCCGCGGGTCTTTCAAGAGCGCCGCGCTCTCGCCAGGCGTGTACGCCTTTGTGGTCCTCAAGCAGGACGCCCGAGAAGACGGCCTGACCGCGCAGATCAACCGCAGCGTCTCCGACAGGATCGCCAAGTACGCCTGCCCTGACCACGTCCAGGTGGGTGGCAAAAGCGCCCCCCCGCTTGCATTCGGGACCAACGGGAGAGAAAAAAAATGCGCCTTTGCTTTGCGGCTTCTTGCGGCAGTTTGTCCGGCGCCTGCCCAAGACGCGCTCGGGCAAGATCATGCGGCGGGTTCTGCGCAAGGTGGCGGAGGGCGACCTGGCCGGCCTGGGCGACCTCAGCACGCTGGACGACCCCGCCGCCGTGCAGGAGGTCATCCGAGGTCACCGCGACCTGGCCGCCTAAGACGGAAAATTGCGGGTGAGGAAAGGAGTTGCGCTTTTCAAGTGTTTTTAATGACTCTTACGGAATGGTCGCAAAGGAAACATTTGCGCTGATCATTTGCTTGGGGGGAGGCGGGGCTTGGTCGACGACGGGAGGCCCAACTTGGAGGAGAGAGGGGGCGGGGGCACCCAAAGCCGAATCACGCCCCGGACCTCAGCGGGCAGCCAACGGGACGTCGCCTTCTTCGGATGCGGGCGGAGACGAGATGCGGGACGGCGAGCGGCGGGGGCTCAGGAGACGTCCCGCGCGTTGCTGCCTCTTAGGCGGCTCAGCTCCCAACGGCCGCCGCCGCACAGTTTGAGCCGGACGTCGTGGTGCTGGAGGGCGAGATGCGGGCGTGAGCGGCCGGCGTGCCCTAGCTCAACTACGTGCTCGCTAACACCAAGTGGGACGGCAAAGTGGCCCCGCTCTCCCCTCAAGCGCCCCCCCCCCCCCCCTGACACGACCAGGCCTTTTCGCTCCAATTGGCTGGGCTTATTTTGAAACCCAATCAATGGGATTGAATAAATCAATGTTCTCCTTTTCTCAAGAAAGAGTAGGTTTGCCGCTCAATTTCAATGTATTGTAATGGGGGCGTGGGGAGGGGGGGGGCACGCAAAGCTGACCTTCTCCAAGCTGCTGCGGTGTCCCACGCTGACCATGGTCATGCCCAGCTGCTTGCAGGTGCGGTACAGCTGAGCCTCCGCCTCCTCCGTCAAGGCGCTGGTGGCCTCGTCCAACACTGCCGTTGAGAGCGCTCCTTCGCTCACCAGATTTTTCACAGCCCCCCCGCCCCCGCCCCACGGCGGACGCCAACGTACCTGCGTATTTGGGCTGCAGGTAGAAGAGGCGAGCGAAACACAGTCGCTGCATCTCACCCGGGGACAGAACGTCGTACCTGCCCCGGAGGGACCAAGTGAAGAGCGGCGACGTTAGCCACGGCGACAAGGGAGCTCTTCAAAAGCGCGAAAAGCAACAAACAAAGACTAGCCTGACCAGTTCCAGTCCACCGCTCGGTCCAGGCCGCCGGTGCGCTTCACCAGACTCGACTGGAATGAAAAGAGCAAAAAAAAAGATTCATTGTGGCCAAAGTTGCCGGCGGCAAGCGGCGGACGACAACGACGCAAAAAGCCGAGAGCGCCCCCCGATGTCTGTCCTTGAGTTCACGTCGCAATCGTCCATCTTTTGACAATTTTGTTCCCATCTCTCTCCAAAAGCGACTTTTCGCCGTCAAAGAGCAGATTCTTTTTTGATTTCCAATCAGGCGACGGCGGGCTGAGCGGGACTTTGGAGGTTTGGGCGCATGTTGCAAAACTCACCACCCCCGCCAGCTCCAGGAACTTCAGGATTCTGTCGTCGTCGACTGACCCTGAGAAGAAAAAAAACAAAAAACCCGATGAAAATGAAAGCCGGCTAACGCGACGTGTGTAGCGGTTACCTGATTGCGGGTAAATGTCCTTGAGTGGGAAGATGACCTGTCAGGAGAGCACACGCGTAACGCCGCCGTTGGCGTGGGTGCATTTCAAAGGGCGGAGCGAGCGTGCAAACCTGTTGGCGCAGCGTGCCGTCCGTCAGGTAGGCTTTTTGGGGCAGGAAGAGGGTCCCCCGGGGTCCGAAGCACGTGCTCATATGGACGAAACCTGACGAGGAAAGAAAGTTCTTTTAATTGAGAAACGCCGCCACTGCCGCCGCGCGACGTCGTCTCTCACCGCTCTCGGCCTCCCACAGTCTGTTGAGGACCCTCAGGAGCGAGGTCTTGCCCGTGCCGGTGTTGCCCACCACCAGCAGGTGCGTCCCCTCGCCGACGATCAGGCTCAGGTCCTCCACCAGCCGCTGATCCGAGGAGGGGCACTTGTAGGACAGGTGCTCCAGCGTGAAGGCCGTGTCCACGGGGCCCCCGTGCACGCCAAAGTCACTGCGCGGGCAAAAGCCACGGAAACTCCGGCGCCCGTCTTTTGCGGAGCGCTTTCAAACAAGCGATTCCCAAAGCAGCAAATCAACCAACAACCGCAGCGGTCCAAACCGCCCAATGGAGTCTGATGCGCAAAGCCTCACGCTGACCTGATCCTGCTCCTCCAGCCCATTCCCCCCCCCCAAAAAACAACTGTTTTTTCTCCACTCGCCTGTCAAAGTCGTAGCTTTCCCCCGAAGCGGGGTCGTAGTCGCACTGGCGGCGTATGATGTCCTCCATCACCTCCCTCAGCTCTCCGATCCTGGCCAAAGCCGCGGGCAAAGTCAGGCCGGGGAGTTTTGGGTGCGCCGGGGGGGAGGGGGGGGGCGCTACCTGTGGGTGTAGCCGGCCACGTCGGACAGCGCGGCGGACAAGTCGATGAGCTGCGTGAAGCCGTTGATCAGGTAGATGCACACGAAGGCGTTCTGCGGGGAAACCAGCTCAGCTCAGGACAAAGTCTTGCAGAAGAAATGACAGCCCACCCCCGGCCAAGGGGCGGTGCTGCCACCTAGAGGCCGCTTTTGCATCTTTGTGCTGTTTTTCAGTTCTTCTTCCCAGCAAATGAAACGTTGGGGGGCGGGGAGTTCATTCTTTTCTGATTTAAGTCATTGGGAACATCCCCCCCCCCCAAAAAAAAATCTTGTACCCTGCTGATGAGCGCGCTGAGCTCGCCGGGCGTCAGGCCGTCGTACAGCCCGCCGAAAATGGGAATGGCGATGACCACGTAGCTGAGGAAGCCGCCCAGGTAGTCAAAGGTGTTGACCCCAACTAGGAACGGAGACAAACAGGAGCTTTTCACTCTCCCCCCCCCCCCTGCCCGCTGCGCTGCGCTCTTACCGGAGAGCCACAGCTCTTTGTTGATCAGCCTTTGCTGCGTTTGCAGCAGAGCCTGCAGGCGTCCGTCGGTCCTGGCGCGCTCCACCTTGCCGGCCCTGCAAAGGCAGCGCGTCACACACACCGACTCGCGCCGCGGTGGGGGGTCACGCACGTGCGGAAGCTCGCCTGTAGAAAGCCGCCGACTCGGCGTTGACTCGGATCTGCATGTGCTTGAATCTGCGCTCGGGAAGGAGGCCATCATCGGCGCGTCGGCGCGACATTCGCGACCGCGCGCGGCGATCGTCCTCCGATGGAACAAACACGGACGGCGAGGTACCTGAAGTCGCCCTCCAGTTTCTCCTGCTCAAACAAGGTGGACACAATGGGCCCCATGAGGACTTTATTGGCCAGCGTGCCCACCACAAAGTAGGCGAAGATGCTGACGGGGCCCATCCAGCCGGTGCTGAAAGCGCAACCAGACCGATCGGCGGGTCAGAAAACGGCCTCGAAACCGCAGCGTGTGTCGAGTGTCCAGAACGAGACTACCTGAAGAAGCAGTGGGCCGTGTAATAGGCCAAGGTGAAGGGCGACGCCACCAGCCGCCCGGCCATGGCGCTCATCTGCTTGCAGAGCCTCTCGGCGTCCTGGCTGATGCGCTGGTCCCTTGGAGGCAAAAAGCGGCGTCAGCCGGCCGGCCGCAGCGCGACGAGAGGTCGCCGGGCGCTCACGGGTTGTCCACGTCCTCGCGGAGGACGTTGAGCGTGTAGTAGACTCGCCCCTGAAAGTAGGCCGCGTGCAGGCTCTCCGTGAGCGTCTTGCGCCACTTCACGTACATCAGGTTGCCGATGTACTGCGCCAGGCTTTTTAGCTGTCGGGACGGGAGGGGAAAAGCGGCTCCGAAGGGCAGCCGCGAGGTCGCACTCTGGCATTTCAATTCAAAAATAACAATTTAAGGAGGAACTACGTTGAAGTGAGGAGTTTCATTTCAACACAAGTGCTACTTTTCTGCCATCTTGTGGCCTCTGTTGGCGATTGCACACAGAGGCCACAAGGATTTGGATTTCTTTTTGGCACGGATGGCTCGCAAGGACTTACGGTGGAGTTGAGGACGATGAGCAGCATGGCAGTGAGCAGCAGGCTCTTGAAGCTCTCGCCGTCCTTGTCGGCCAGCACGTTGTAGAAGCGACTGGGAAGGATGCCCACTTGGTAAATGATCAGCTGCTCTGGTTTGCGGAGGAGAGGAACGCGCGTGACCTGAGCGAGCATCTCGTTCGATCTTAAAGAGCTCATCAAAGTCAGGTGGGGGCTAAAGGTCAGATCCCGACGAGCGCCGCCTGTTGCGCAACGGAGAAAGGCCGTCCCCACTCACTATCATTGTAGGTGACCGGGGGCGCTGGGGGGTGTCCCCCGAACTGATTCACTCACAACCTGATCGTTCACGTGCTTTGCCGCCCCGCCCTTTACCTCACCGTGAGCCGGGTTTTCAAAATACCTGCTAAAGTCACTGCGAGTAGCGTGGTGAACATGAGGACGCTCTGGCTGCTCCATGACGGGAACAGAACCTTCTGGATGCCGCAGAACCTCTGCACGAACCTCCAGTCCAACTTGGGTCTAGTGCACATTGAAAGCGAAAGCAGTCAGCCGCCACTTGTGGCGAAGCGGTCCAAGGGCTGCTCCGAAAGGACATCTTGCCTCGGCGCGGTTCCCCCGTCTTCAGACTTCTGGCAGCGAGGCATCGTTTGCGCCGGAGAAAGGTGGAAACGATCCCTCGCGACGAACCAAAGGCGCGAGCTTCACCGAGCTTCCGTCGACGCGACAAACCGACAAATGTAGCGGGGAAATGG
The DNA here is from genome assembly GCF_025434085.1 of Hippocampus zosterae. Taxonomy (NCBI): domain Eukaryota; kingdom Metazoa; phylum Chordata; class Actinopteri; order Syngnathiformes; family Syngnathidae; genus Hippocampus; species Hippocampus zosterae. The sequence continues at coordinate 617,967 of NC_067469.1, forward strand.
CCGCCTTCGCAATGTTGACGTCAACACATGTCGGGACTACTCAGCTCCAGTTTGTCCCAATTCAAAAGGAACAAATACACGACGGGCGTTTTAAACGAGCTGCCGTTTCCTCCGACTGAATACGGAAGCTGCGACTCCACACGCCGACCGCTTTGGTTACGCGTCAAAATAAAAGTTTAAACTTCCGCCTTAAACCGGATGTTTGCAGCTTCCGAAATAAAAGCCTCGGGGCTTTCGCACCATGGCGGCGCTACGTCCTAGTCGACTTAGCGTTTTGGTTGGATTGGTTTAATATTGATGGCCAAAGTCTCCGCGGGGCCCGATACAAATTACGATTGGGTGATTGGGGGTGGGTCTTGTACTTCTCGATGGAAGTGAGAAATGAAAATGGAATGAAATTTGTGTACCGTTCTTCCGACTCATAAAAGCATCGTAGCGCAGGCTGTGAATTGCTCTTGAGCGCCATCTAGCTGCCGGAGGGCCGCGGTAAGTGCGAGGTGCCCAGATGCCCCGCCGAGAGGCATTTTTCATCGAAATATTGAATTCTGTCGCTCGGGCTTGCACCCCAAGAAGGGGCTTGCGTGGCGAGCAGCGCCCCGCCTCCGTGACTAAAACAAGCCGGACAAAAGGTCAACATTTTAATAATAGACTTGATAAGATAAAGATAAGATATCCTTTATTCGTCCCACACTGGGGAAATTTACAGCCTCCAGCAGCAAGAATGTATGTAGAAAGGAGAAAGAGAAAAAAAAGTGCAATGTTCAACTTATTGGAGATAGGACATGACATTCATGACACTTGGAATACTGAAACGCGATTCATCGTTTGGTTTATTCTTCAGAGCAAAGTGATGGCGATAAACATTGGTTTTAAAGTACAATAAACACAATTGGAGAGAAGGATCAAATGAAACAAAGTGGACGTTGGATGTCACCGGAGGGGCGGGGGGGATCTTTTGGACACTTTCAACAAATGGCAGAAAAATACCCAGCGGTGCGTTTGCGGCGTCTCCTTTCTCCTCCGGTGTGTTGTCAAGTGCTTGCTAGCCTCCAGTTTGCCGTCTTCGATTATTGTTGAAGCCGTTTTCGGCACTTGTAATTGACAGCGGCGTCACCACGTGAGTCGACCACGTCACTTTGCGACACCCCCCTTTTCTCTTCCGGCATAAGAGCAGTACGCTTGCGTAGCATTCACCCTCTACGGCGCAGGCGGGCCTGTCGGGTTTAGGCCAGGTTCAGCAGCCTGAAGAGAAGCGGGACCACGCACACGCACGTGAAGCCCACCGCGCTGTAGACGATGTAGCGGTACGGCAGCTCCACGGCCACGCGCTGCCTGGCCCGCCGCACGTCGTCGGCGGGGAGCCCCGCCAGCCGGCACAGCGGGGGGATGACGGCCGCCTTCATGAGCATCCGGGTGAGCAGGAGGACGGCCACGCCGAGGGCGAAGCGCAGCAGGGCGCGGGCCGCCGGCCCGGCGCCCGGCGGGGGCACGGCCAGCGGCAGCGAGGACGCCGGCGGGTCGGCCATCAGGCCCAGCCGGTAGTTGGCGTGGGTGGCCAGAGCGGCGCCGGCCCCCGTTCCCAGCGCCTGGGCCGTGTCGCCGCGGGAGGTGCTCCACGAGTCCAGCGAGAAGGCCGCCAGCCCCAGGCTCACGTGCGACACCACGATGACCAGCGGCGCGTAGGCGTGCCTCATGTAGAAGTCGTCGATCTTGTCCAGCGTTTGCTGGAAGAAGGCCAGGACCAGGAGGCTGTACAGGAAGCCGCAGATCACTTCCTGCCGGGCACGCGCACGCAAAATGCTTTGAGCATCCAAAAACATCATCGCAAAATCAATCAGCATGTATTGATTTGTATAGAAGAGCGGACGTCAAGTTCACGTGATGAGAAAGGCCGTCGGCTTCAAAGAAACATACGCCGAGCGCCGGTTGAACCTTTCGCTTCTTTTGACATTCAAACAGACAAACAAGTCTGTCGAAAAGTCAAGAAAAGCCCCCGCGCGCACGCTAGCACATTGAAAACGAGGGCCGACACTCACCAGAACCGAATGCATGCCCATGTAGACTCTGCTCACGCACACCAGCAGGCTCCAGCACAGCGCCACGCACAACCCCAACAGGAACGGGTACTGCGGGACAAAGAAAACAGAAAAAGGACAGGAAGCCTTTGCGTGACTAGCCGGGCCGTCCCTCGAAGCCGAGATTCCGCACTGCTCCCCCCTCAACGGGTGGCAAAGCCATTCTCTCTAGTCTCGGTCTTGCTCAGCCCAAAGGTCACGGGGCCACAGATTTTGATGCTCCAAATTCCCGGCTCGGCCAGAACTAAAGAAGTCCGACCGCTTTGAACTTGGCATCGGTCCGCGGTCGTGTGCTGCGATGAGGATGGTGTCACCGCTGTGACGAGCTCTCGCAGTGGCCTTTGTGAGAGGTCAAAAGGCCACGTCCGATTGACCGACGGACCGATTGCCCGGTTCACCGGTGCGATACTGTACTCATTTTGGACGGACAGAGACGAGCCTTTGTTGTGATGATTGCTGTTGCCGTTCTACGCCCGCCTCCGTACGGCGTTGCTTTCAAACCGTTTACGAGCCGGAACAACAAAGCCCTTAAAGCGATGTCGAGGGGACTCGCTCGCACCGGTTGGCGGTCGGAAGCTTTTGCTTTTTTCCTTACCTGCCAGCGTCCAAACGTGAGCATGAAGAGGCAGAAGGGGATGGCGGTGCCCGTCATGGCGTGCGTGGAGGGCATGCTGTACTCGGAGTTGTAGAAGACCTCCACCTTGACCACGGGGGGCGAGGCCGGCCGCGACCAGCGCACCATGTCCTTGGTGGACTGGCCCACCATCAAGTTCCAGGCCCAGACCACGATGAGCCGGCGGCTGACCAGCGCGTCCACGTTCCAATAGAGGAACGGGAAGAAGACGATGAAGAACATCTCGTTGCCCAGCTCCGTGCCGAAGGTGAACAGATAGAAGAGGAACTTGTTGTGGATCAGGAACTCCTGGCCCACGTCGCCGGTCAGCGAGTTTCTGCGGAGGGGCTTGGCCCGGGCGGAGGCGTCGTCGTCTTGGCCGCCGTCGTCGTCGTCGTCCTCCGCCTCGCCGGGCTTCCCGTTGGCGTGCGCGGCCGCCCCGTTGCTCCGCTTCCAGAGGTCGGGGCGCCGGTCGTCACCGCCGTCGTCTTGCGGCTCGCTCGCCTTCTCCGGAAACGTGCCCCGGACCCCGCAGAGGCGTTGGAACCTCGCCACCAGGCGGGGGTCCTGGAGATAATTACACGTCTCGACAAATGCCTTGACGACGCCCGTCGCCATGATGTCAGCTCGCGTTTGGGGGCTTTTACTCGCGCGAGCTCATGCTAGGCCTTGCCCAGAGGAAGAATGGGGGGGGGGGGGGTTGGCGGGGGTACTCGGCGGCGGATTAACGCCTTTCCGCCGGCGCCCGCATGCGCAAACGCCGACCGACGTGGGAGATTTGGCGTAGGGGCGATCAAAGTCCGTTCGCGAGGAGTCGCGCGTAATACGTCATCAAGGAGCGAAGCCCGGTTCACGGACGATGCCGCCGCCGCTGCCGCAAACCGCGTCGGGTCGAAGTCGAAAATCGGGCGGTTCCGTTTCGTTTCGTTTCCCTTCCAGGCGGTGCCACCAATAAAGGCTTCTTCGGGGTTGGGTGGTCGTTTTCTTCTTCCTCGATTGTGACCCACGGTGCGTCGTGCGCTCTCTGGCACCCTCTGCCGAATCGACCAAGTATTACAACATGTTCATTGCCAGCCAAATTTGCCAGCAGAAACGGCGGGTGGCTGGAAGAAAGAAAGAAAAAAAGAAAGAAAGAAAGAAAGACTGCCTGCTCGAAAGAAGGGAGGAATGGTTGGGAGTGGACAGAAGGAGGAAGGAAGGCTTTCGCTCTCTCTGAAACCAGCGATCACAATAACAATCTATCCTGAGTGATATCGCGCTTTCACAACAATTGCAGCCGTAACAAAGCGCTTCACAAAACTGTTAACGTCAAGTCAAATAAGAAACGTCAAACACGGACAGTCGCGCAATCCCAACCACTTTTCCCTCATGCACTTTGTTGAAAGCAATTTGAGATGAAAGGAGAGAATTTCGCCAGTGGATCAAGTCCACAGGCGGAACGAGAGCAGAAAACCCCTCGACTCCATGTTGGAAACTTTGGGTCGCGTACGCAGTGGGCTTCTGAGCACCCGGAAGAAACGGCGAAGCGATATCGACGTCGACTGATTGTTGTCAAAGCCAAAGTGAAGCAAAAAGTCAGACTTTTATTTTGAAAAGGGCAATCCGGGATGGCACGCTCGCATTCAGCAGCCCCGCCCCGCGCCACCCCAACCCCCGAGCGCCCGTTCAGGCTGATGCCGACTTCGGCATCCATCCGCAGCGGCGCCCCGCAGCCTGCAGCATGCACGGGGGCAAGAGGGGACTGGTGGCCCCGCAAAACACCTTTTTGGAGAATATCGTCCGACGCTCCACTGGTGAGTTTGACTCACTTGGTCTTTGGAAGGGAGGAACGTTCGCCAAGTCAAGTGCACGCATGCGATCCTCGAACAGCGGCTTGACACCAAACTATGCCTCCGAAGTGCGCGTTTGACGAGAACATGCCCAAGCGCAATTTTCCGACTGGAAATGAGGAGTTTTTGACAGCAAGGTGGGGGGGGGGGGCTCGAACGCCTTCTCGTGATGCGGGCAGAGATGAGGCGCTCACTTCAAGGAAGGATCCACTCGAATGCACTCGCCCCCCCCCCCCCATCCTTGCCGCAAAAGGGCCCTCGAAGCGCAAGAGTGCCGGGAGCTGCGCGAGGGAACGCCAAAGTAAACGCAACAGCATTTTGGCTTGAGCTTTTCTTCGGAACAAAACAACTTTGTCGACTTCCCTCGCGCAGTTCAAGCAAACGCACGCCAGCCGAAAGTGCCCCCCCCCCCAAACGTCAAAAGTAATTAGGAGGAGTGCACTCCTGCAGCTTTCCTTGCTTGAGAACTTTTGCGGCTCCTCATGCATTTTTCATCAAGGCCGAGGCCGGAGCAGAAACATTCGATCAACAACTATGACTGCCGCTTGACATTTTAACGCCTTTTCACGCTCGCGTGCAGTTTGTTTCAATGAGAGATGCTGACTATGGCCAAAATTCCACCCGATTGGAGACGGCCAAGTCCTAAACTTGGAAGTCCTTTGCTTTGTGTGCGTGTGTGTGTGTGTGTGCGCGCGCACAGAAAGCAGCTTCCTGTTGGGCAACGCGCAGATCGTCGAGTGGCCGGTGGTGTACAGCAACGATGGATTCTGCAAGCTGTCCGGCTACCACAGAGCCGAGGTCATGCACAGGAGCAGCACGTGCAAGTAAGGCCTCTCCGCATCCTTGCCGTAGTTTGTGCAGCAAAGAGCGCAAGTCCGCCGAGCCGCGAGGCTTTAGGGTGGGGGGTGGGGGGGGCGCTGGCTCGCTTTGGACGGACGCAGGGATGGATGCGTGCATGCGAGGGAGGAAGGAAAAAAGTGGATGGAGAGATGCATGGGTGGTGGATGGCTGGGGCGGTGGGTGGGGGGGGGCACGATGGATGCGTGCATGAGGGAAGGAAGGAGGGCCGGACGATGGGTTGATCCGAGCGAAAGGCGCCGCGGGTCACGGCACGCGTCCGTTCCTCTCTCCAGCTTCATGTACGGCGACTTGACGGACGAGACGACCATCGACAACATCCGACACACCTTTGACAGCTACGAGCCCAACTTCTACGAGGTGCTGCTCTACACCAAAAACAGTAAGGCTCGCCCCCGGCTCTTCAATCATGACGCGCGCGCGCGCACGCTCCTCATTGTGTGCGTGTGTTTGCGTGCGCGGCGGAAGGAACGCCCATCTGGCTGTACATGCAGGTGGCGCCCATCCGCAACGAGAACGACAAGGTGGTGCTTTTCCTGTGCACCTTCCGGGACATCACGCTCTTCAAGCAGCCCATCGAGGACGAAGGCGCGAGAGGTGGGACGCCCGTTTCGTTTTGAAAGTGGTCCAGAAATACTCTTGACTCGACTCGACTTTTTTGGGCTTTGGGTTCAGGATGGACAAAGTTGGCCAGACTGACGCGGGCGCTTACCAACAATCGCAACGTGGTCCAGCAGATGGCGCCGCTGAGCAAGACGGAGGTCAGCCACAAGCCGTCCCGGTTGGCAGAGGTCAGCGTCAAAGGAGAGCCGAGGCGGGCCGCGGAGGGTTACGCGGCCCCGAGTGCCCGCTCGGCCATCGGGAGACAAAATGTCAAAATGGCCACCAGTGCGCCAAGGCCAAGCGTCTTCCGCTCTTTTTGTGTGCTTGTGTGTGTGTGTTCCCGCCGACGTCAGGCCCTCCAGCTGGGCTCGGACATCCTCCCCCAGTACAAGCAGGAAGCCCCCAAGACGCCGCCGCACATCATCCTGCACTACTGCACCTTCAAGACCACGTGGGACTGGGTCATCCTCATCCTGACCTTCTACACGGCCATCATGGTGCCCTACAACGTGTCCTTCCGCACCCGGCAGAACAACCTGGCGTGGCTGGTGCTGGACAGCGTGGTGGACGTCATCTTCCTGGTGGACATCGTGCTCAACTTCCACACCACCTTCGTGGGCGCCGCCGGCGAGGTGGTTTCCGACGCCAGGCTCATCCGCATGAACTACGTCAAGACCTGGTTCGTCATCGACCTGCTCTCCTGCCTGCCCTACGACATCATCAACGCCTTTGAGCACTTTGAAGAGGTGAGTGGCCGCCCGCGTGCGCCCGGCGCCGCTCACCGCCATCTTTTTCCTGGGAAGGACTTTGCGGCGCCCTCGGCGGCGGCGGGCGACTCGGCCGGCTTCCGGCGGAACGGCACCGGGGCGGAGGACTCCGTGCTGCCCGTAAGGGACTTTTGCTCCGTCTCCGGTTTTGTTCGCTCCGGCGCCTCGTGCTTTTGAGTCCACCCTCGCTCGCTCGCTCGCCGGCAGGGCCTGAGCAGCCTGTTCAGCTCGCTGAAGGTGATCCGCCTGCTGCGTTTGGGGCGAGTGGCGCGCAAGCTGGACCACTACCTGGAATACGGCGCGGCCGTGCTGGTCTTGCTGGTGTGCGTCTTCGGGCTGGTGGCCCACTGGCTGGCCTGCATCTGGTACAGCATCGGCGACCACGAGGTCATCGACGAGCGCACCCACAGCATCAAGACGGACAGCTGGCTCTACCAGCTGGCGCTGAGCATGGGGACGCCGTACCGCTACAACGCCAGCGGCACGGGCCGCTGGGAGGGGGGCCCCGGCAAGGACACGCTCTACATTTCCTCGCTCTACTTCACCATGACCAGCCTCACCACCATCGGCTTCGGCAACATCGCGCCCACCACCGACGGCGAGAAGGTCTTCTCCGTGGCCATGATGATGGTGGGATGTGAGTGCCGGCGCCTGGCTGCGCCTGCGGCTGCGCCTGCGGCTGCGGCGCCCTCCCCAAAAGTGACTCCCGCCGGCGCCGCCGCTCCGGTCCGCAAATCCGACGCGTCGTCATCCCTCCTGAAAAACTGAAAAACAAACGCGCGGCTTTGCCAGTTAACGGCCGGCCCCCGCCCCGCCCCGCCCCTGCCCCGCCCCACCCTTTCAAGTCCAAATGATATTGTCGCTCGTTATTTTGGATGGCTTTGGACAGGCACGGTGAATGTTTGAGGCCCACCTGAAAAGGGCACCCCCCCCCCCCCAAAACGGTGGCGACACGACGCGAGCTCATCTCGCCGTTCGGCCGACGTCTTTGCGCCAACCTTGGCCCGCCTCCCGCGCGGCATCCTGTCAAGTCGGGCGCAAAGAACAACAGTGAGGGCCGCGCAAAGTGACAGAGGCGCCGGGAGCTCTTTGGAGTAGCGAAAGCGTCGTTGCGCAATCGCCAAAAGTCCCCCCCCCCCCCCGCATGCTGCGCGCGAGCGCGGGGCCGGCTGCAATTACCGCCAATAAACGTCCCGCTACGGATACGGGCCGCTGTGCGCGGCGCCCCGAGGCCCCGAGGCCTCGGCGCCTCGCGCTCCAATGCCTCGGAACCTCTTTCCCCTCGACCGGCTCGGCGCGCCCCGTCGGAGATGCCGACCGACTCTTTGAGGTCACCGCGGGCGTGCGGCCAGGACCGCTCACGCGGCCGCCGCGCTTTCCCAAGGAGAATGTGCCGAATTTTTCATGGCGACATGCAGGGAAGTTGCCTTTTCGGGGTGTTAGCTTAACGAGCTAGCTAGCTAGAAATGGGCCGAGTCATTGCAATGAAGTCAATAACTGCTGAATTTGGACTTGTGCTGGAATGTGTTTTTGTTTGTTTGAAAGCTAGCGTGTGACGCGTGACGCGTGCGCGTACCTTTCAGCGCTGCTGTACGCCACCATCTTCGGCAACGTGACCACCATCTTCCAGCAGATGTACACCAACACCAACCGCTACCACGAGATGCTGAACAACGTGCGGGACTTCCTCAAACTCTACCAGGTCCCCAAAGGCCTCAGCGAGCGCGTCATGGACTTCATCGTCTCCACCTGGGCGATGTCAAAGGGCATCGACACGGATAAGGTACCGTCGCTTGCTCTCATGATGACATTGCTCTCACGCTTGCCATTTGCCCCCCCACCCACCCCTTCCCCTCCCAGGTGCTGTCCATCTGCCCCAAAGACATGCGAGCGGACATCTGCGTGCACCTCAACCGTCAGGTGTTCAACGACCACCCGGCCTTCCGCCTGGCGAGCGACGGCTGCCTGCGCTCGCTGGCCGTGGAGTTCCAGACCACTCACTGCGCGCCCGGCGACCTCATCTTCCACATCGGCGAGAGCGTGGACACGCTCTGCTTCGTCGTCTCCGGCTCCCTTGAAGTCATCCAGGATGACGAGGTCGTCGCCATCCTGGGTAAGAAAGCGGCGGCGACCGATGGCGGCGAGCTCCGCGCAAGATGGCCACCCCCCCCCCCCCCCAAATAACGCTAGCGGCGTTGCGGCGCAGGTAAAGGCGACGTGTTCGGCGATGTCTTCTGGAAAGAGAGCACCATGGCCAGAGCCTGCGCCAACGTGCGCGCGCTGACTTACTGCGACCTGCACGTGATCCGGCGAGAGGCGCTGACGCGGGTGCTGGACTTCTACACGGCCTTTGCCCACTCCTTCTCGCGCAACCTCATCCTCACCTGCAACCTGCGAAAACGGGTAACCAAATAAGCGCATTTCTCCGTGCGGAATGAAAGTTCAACGTGGCGCGTTCCATCATTTCTAGATGCACGACGCAAACACTGCCAACTGAAGCTCAATTTGCTCGACTTCATGAAAAAAAAAAGGAAATGTTTTCATTGCACAAGCGTTGCCTCCATGATTGCATCACAGCTCCATTAAGGCCCCCCCCCTTCCCTTTCAGCTTTTGAATATTTCAAGCAAATGCTTAGCTTGAATGCGTTTGAACAACAACGACAGCGGCGGCAACATGCCACATTGCCCATTCAGTCCTTCCAAACTGCCGCTTGGCAGTTCTTTTTTTAACGGTGCCGTGATGGGGGGGCTGCCTTTCAAGCATTTGGCTTTTTTTTTTGCAGGTCATCTTTCGGAAGATCGCCGATGTGAAGCGGGAGCGGGAGCGCCAGAGGACCGAGGTGGCGCTCTCCATTCCCGACGACCACCCGGTCAGGAAGCTCTTCCAGCGGTTCCGGCAGCAGAGGGACGGCCAGGCGGCGGGGGAATCCTTCCCGTACCCGGAGGGCAACTGCGTGCGGGAGGGGTCGCCGCGCCCCGCCCCAACTCCGGGCCGACCCGATAAGTCGGAGCAGAACCGCCCCGAGGATGCCGCGCCGTCTCAACGGGGGCCTTGCGCCGAGAAGCCGCCGAGCCGGGGGGTCGACGGAGAGGGTGCCGGGGGCCCCGCCGCCCGCCGAGGGTGGGCCAAGTTGAAAAACCCCCCGTCGGCTCCTCCGCCGGGGGAGGGCGAGAAGCCAACGGAGAAGGCGCAAGGCCGGAGCAAAGGATCTCGGTCTTCGGAGCAACTAGCGGCCACCGAGAAGCAGGCCCGGGCGGGTAGCGCGGGGGAAGGCGCCGACACGGGGCCGCAAGGCGCCCTCCACAAAACAGACTCGTGCGACAGCGGCATCACCAAGAGCGACCTGCGCATCGACCGAGTCGGAGAATCCAGGAGCCCCTTGGAGCGCAGCCCCTTGGAGCGGGACCTCCCGCGGGCCGCGCTGTACGAGGCCAAGGCGGAGCTGAAGGCCGACATCCAGGCGCTGGGCGGCCGGCTGGCCGCGCTGGAGGCTCGGGTGGGCGAGGTGCTCCGGCTGCTCTCTGTCCGACGACGACTCTCGCTTCCGCCCGCGAAGCGAGGCGACGACCCTGCCGTCGCCTCGCTTCCGGACGCAAAAGACGACGGGCCCTTTTGAGGCGGACCCCGTGCAAACTTAAGTCCGCCGCTCGGGTGCAAACATACAGAAGGACCGCGTGGGAAGCGTTAGCCGCGTGAAAATAAGATCCGCTATCCGAGACCAATCTGCGGCGTGACGGATTTTGCGGCGATGATTAACTAGGACGGCCTTGGGTGCGAGGAGCTCGCGAAGGCTTTCGTTGACACGCGCCGGCAACTCAGGCCGACTGGGACGTCGCGTCCAGCTGCCGATATCAAGCGCTCCCCTGCCGCCTCGAGGCCGATTCGCAAAAGGCGGTCGGCGCACGAAAAGAAACGGAAAGTCAATGGGTGCCTTACGCTGGAAAAGCTCAGTGATGCTCTGCTGGTTAACCCCGTCAAGAAACGAGCACGCGTTCAGGCCAAGGTTGTCGAGTATGCCGTGCGCACGCAAAGCCGCCATCGAGCGAATGCCATTTGATTGATCCTTCCTACACATGCTTCAATGCACTGTCACGCTCAGGTCGAACGGAGGGCGACGTACGGACTGAAACAATATGCGAGCCGAAGCGCCATTTGAGCGCCTGGGGGAATCTCACCACCGCTTTTGCGTCACAGTCAATCCGAGGAAGCATGTGATCTCTCCACTACATTGTTGTACATACTAAAGGTTGCGAAAAGGCCTTTGCATGCACACAGGGACACTTTCTCCACTGATGTGAAGAACGTGGGGGCGGGGGGTACACAACAATGATGCCCGCCCACCATCTGCTGTTCTATTCCGTCATTCAACTCACTAAAAATATTGACGTTTGAGTTAAGTCTAGAACATAGTATTTTTTTTCCTCTTTATGTCAATAATATGGGTAAGGTGACGTTATTATTATTATGATTAATTTTTTTTGGGGGGGGGAATAAAATAAAGCATAATTGTTGTTGATCATTTGTGTCCCCACTATTTGGCTCTTTGTTAAGCATCACCATTTTTTTTCCGGCAGTAAACTTGTATATTTATTTCATTCCCATCTCACATCCCGGGCCCCTTCTTTTAAAAGGTACGTGCATATGTACGGACACTATCATGGAATTAAAAAAAAACAGTTTATTATATTTCATTCAATTCTAAATGCGATCGAGTGAGAAATATCTGCTTCCGTTTTCGATGAACTCTCATGTCCTACATCGCTCGAAGCCGCCAGGGCGCAGCAAAGCGCCTCCCAATTGACTTGGCAACAGTCACAGCGGCGGAAACCAACGAAGAAGAAAAAGTGCCACTCAAGCCGGAAGCGACGTCGAATAGGTGAACGTAAATATTTGACGTTATTCTTGAATTGTTGCTCAAAACCTTATTGCGGTCCGAGTACAATTTTGTCATCGAATGCGCAAGCAAGGATCGCTGAAATCGGTCCTTAATTTGGATGGAGGCGAACTGGGCTCGATTGTCATCTGAGCGAAGGAAAATACTGTATGGCTCCGTTTGACTCGAATCAAATCGGGTCGCTTCAAGTTATGTTGCCGAACTTCCTAAAAACTTTGTACTCGTGATTTTAACTGCTTGTTGTAAGGTGTCCTTGAGTTTCTAGAAAGGCGCCCACAAATAAAATGTATTATTATTATAAAAACCATTTCGATACCCCGGATGAGTAGCAGTACTTTTGAAGCTGAAAAGATGGTACCTTGATTTACGACTGCCCTCGTTTATTTGAATGACAACCGAGAGGAGAGTAGAGTATGAACACACAGAGAGAGAGTTATTTAGAAACAGGTTTCGGATTCGGCACTGCTTGAGATTGACCCCAAAAGTGCCTGACCGAGAGTAACTATTTTGTTGTCCCTACACGATGACGCTGATGTCAATTTGATGACTTGTTCAGCTCTCGTCCCTGGCACAAACACATTGCGAGAAATACAAAGCAAGAGCACTCACCGGGTGCTGCCGCGCGGCACGACTCACGGCCACACGCCCAGACTATGAGCAGGCAACGCCGAATGACTCGGGAGGCCACGCAAGCGCGGCCCTGCCTGAAAGATAGGAGAGTCCCCCACTGAGTAGGGCCTCGACCCGACCCGACAGCACAGAGCAAAACTCTGCCAATAAAAGGGCTAAACGGCAACCTCGCTCCTCAGGGCTGCGATGGACGTGCGGCTCCCGCCACACGGGGGCGCCAAGCTGTCGGTGGTGGACATGCACGCGGGCGGAGAGCCTCTCCGCATCATCGTGAGCGGCTACCCGGAGGTCAAAGGCCACACGTTGCTGTCCAAGCGGCGTTACGCGCGCCAGCACCTGGACCACCTGCGGCGGGCGCTGATGCTGGAGCCGCGGGGCCACGGCGACATGTACGGCGCCTTGCCGGTGGCCAGCGAGCTGCCCGACGCCCACCTGGGCGTCCTCTTCATGCACAACGAGGGCTACAGCACCATGTGCGGGCACGCCGTGATGGCCCTGGGACGCTTCGCCGTCGACTACGGCCTGGTGAAGGAGCCGCGCTCGCCCGAGACGCCCGTCAACATCCACTGCCCGTGCGGGCTGGTCAGGGCCTTTGTGGAGTACGCGGACGGGAAAACGGGCGCGGTCAGGTTCCTCAGCGTGCCGGCGTTTGTCTTCGCCACGGGTGCGTGATGGAGCGCGGCGGGGGCGGGGCCATGAGTCACGCAGGAGGAGAAATGCATTGAATGCGCTCCCTGCGCTCGCGGCAGATGTGACGGTGGCGGTGGAAGGCTTCGGCGACGTGACGGTGGACATCAGCTACGGAGGAGCTTTTTACGCCATCGTGGACGCGCGGCGCTTCGGTCTGGACGTGAGCGAGTCCCGGACCAGAGATCTGGCGGACGCCGCCACGGCCGTCACCAAAGCCGTCAAATCGCAGGTAGGCCGGGGTGGCGCCGCGCCAATTGGCCTCGATTGCTCGATTGGGGGGGGTGGAGCTCCGTCGGACACGGTGAGCCTAACGATTGACTTGTAGAACGAGGCGTGAAAAGAAAGGTACCCTGCGGTGGTGTTGAACGTGCCCAGGTGAAGCTGCGCCACCCGCTGAGCGACGACCTGGCCTTCCTGTACGGCACCATCCTCACCGACGGCAAAGAGGAGTTCTCCTCCTCGGACGCCACCGCCAACGTCTGCGTGTTCGCAGAAGCGCAGGTCACCCGCTCGCACGGGCTCCGGATGAAAGTCGCGGCGGCGTCGCGGCAGCACCGCAACGATACTTTCCTCTGACTGGTTGAAGGTGGACCGCAGCCCGACGGGATCCGGCGTGACGGCGCGAGTGGCCCTCCAGTACCACAGGGGTCAGATCCAGTTGAAACAGTCCAGGACCTTCCGGAGCGGGGCCACCGGATCGCAGTTCACCGGCAAAGCCGTCGAGGTAACCCGGCCCACGTGGCACAAGGGAGCAGTTTCACGCCGGCGCTTTTTAGCTGGCCCACGGGGGCATTTCACACGGAGCAAACGGATGGCCTCCAAACAAGAAGCAAAGATCAAATCCATCCATACCGCTACATTCTGGTTTTTGTTTTTACCTGCGCAGGAGACCACGTGCGGCGACTTCAAGGCGGTGGTGGTGGAAGTGGCCGGCGCAGCTTTTTACACGGGGGTGTCTTGTTTGGTGCAGGAGACGGAGGACCGGCTGAAAGACGGCTTTGCGCTCAAGTGAGCCGCTCGCTTGGCGCTTTTTCTTCAAGTCCACTTTGAGTCCAAATTGGACACGTTTTTCACGCTTTCTGCTGCATTATTATAAAAAGGCAAATCCGAACTTGGTTGGCTCCGTTTTTAATGGCGTTTTAGCACGCTAACCACAGCTTGGTACGTGCACGTGGGGGTTTTTCTTTTTTATTTGAATACACAAGTGGCCACACTTGAAATTGGCCATTTTAGGCCCAGGCCTGGAAAAGTACCGACTTGACGTAACACCCCCCCCCCCCCCCCCCCAGTTTAGGCCGACTCTTAAACGGCGCATTTGCACTCAAATGATGGCTCTCGACAGAAGCGCAAAGCTGTTGAGAAATTTCCAGGGGGCTTGGCGTTAGGACGACGCCCAACCGCCCCCCCATACGTTTGGCCGTTCGCACCCGGCTTTCCCATCCGACGACTTTCTTATTTGTCATTCTCAACCCTGAGAAATGCCGCAAACGCGTCAAACTATTTGAAAACAAGAATGGGGTTAAAGCTCCGATGCGGGAAAAAGTCCAGCTCCAGTGTCTCCCTCCATCAGTCACTTGTGTCGTCTTTGAGGGGAGTGCTTGTCTTGTTTGCAAGCAGACAAAAAAAAAAAAAGAACTCAGCAGATCCTGTCCAACGGCGTCTTCCGGTGGGGGGGGGGGGGGGGGGGGGATGCAAAGATGCTAGAAGTTGAGCTTGGTGACGGGTCGTTCGCGGCCGCCCTCCGAGTTCTGGCTGTTGACGCGCTTGCGGTTGCGCTTCATCTTGGACAGGTCCTTGTCGAAGACCTCGCCCGAGCGCAGCGCCGACACCAGGTCGTCAAACTCGCCGCCGCCGCCGTCGTCCTCGCCGTTGGCCTTGGCCTTGCGCGCCTTGCGCTCCTTCTCTCGCTGCTCTTTGAGCTGCACGGCAATCCCACGGGAGAAAACAAGAAAAAAAAAAAAAACGACGTCCGCAGACGGTCGACTCGATACGCGTCGCCAGCTCGCGCTATTGCGTAAGGCTCGGACGCCAGTGCCAAGCGGGAAAATGACTCGGGCGGCTCCCCGAGCGCCGTTACCTGAGCTTCCATTTTAGCTCTGCGCTCCTCTTCCTCTTTGCGCCGCCGCATGTTCTCGTTCTCCTGCCGCGCCTCGCCGAAGGACTGCAAGAACTGGTCGAAGATACCGAAGAAGTCGTCGGGCTGCGTCTTGCCGGCATCCTCGCCAAAGTGCTTCACGGCCTTGACAAACTGCGGGAAGAATGGGGGTGGGGGGTGGGGGGCATTAGCGCTCCTCGCCAGTGAAGCAGAGGCTAAATCAAAGGACAGGACGGCGGGCTCCGGTTTCCACTCGTAAAGACCTAATGGAGGCCCGACTCTCGTTAAAACCAAAGCCCGAGGCCATATCCGGCCCCCCGCCTGGATCTGTTGGAGGGGGCAGAGGAGAGGACGCCTCGACTCTTGGTCTCCCCCCCCCCGCCCCCCCCCCCCCCATCTCACCGAGTCTTTGGCCTCCGCCATCGAGTCCTCCACGTCGGAGAAGCCGAAGCCGGCCACGGTGATGAACTGGCTCACCGCCGACACAAACTTGTCGCCGGGCTCCTGCGCTCGCGTCTTCTGGTAGGCCAGCTCCTGGACACGACAAAAGCGAGAGCGCATCGTGAGCCAAATCGGTAGTAGGGGCCAAACCTGCGTCGGCGGGCCACGTACGCTCTCCACGCTCTTCAAGCCGTTGCGCAGGTTGCCGACGTCTTTCTCCAGCTCGGTCAGGCTGGAAGAAGCAAGCGCATCTGAGCCATGAAGGCTCGCAAGTGCTGAAATGGCGCTTCGGTGAGGCTCCACCTACTTGACTTTGGCCGCCTCGGGCACACTGGGCAGGTCGGCGTCAAACTCCAGCACTTGGGGGTATTTCTTCTCCAGGATGGCGATCAGGTAGTGCAGAAGGTTGACGTTCCTGGCGAGAAGGCAAGTCCGTCACTTGCGGACCAAAACTTTCAAAGCGCTCCGCGACCCCAATTTTTTGTCATGACGCAAACGTGATGACCACGCAGACCGCTTCAACCCCCACCCCCCACATCGAGACCTAAGACTTAAAAAAGGACGGCACCCGCGTGAACGCGACTTTGCTCGAAGCCATTTTGAAGCCGTTGCGCCAGACGGCCTCGTAGGCGGCGCCGGGGATTTTGCAAAAGTCGGTCGGCGGCCCTTACTTGTCGACGCTGGACTTGGTGTCGGCGATCTTGTTGAGCGAGGACACCTTGAAGCCGTAAGCGTTGCCCCGCTGGCCCTTGTTCATGTAGTTGCCGAAGGCCAGCACCACCTCCAGGAGCTGCCTCAGCTTGCGGCTGCGCACCACCTCTTTGGACGCCTCGGCGAGAGCTGCGGGCGCCCCGGGCACACGTCGGCTTTCGGAGCCTCCTGCCCAACGGCGGCGGCGGCGGCATCGGCGGCTCACCTGCCACTTTGGGCTTGATCTCGGCGATCCTCTCGGCAAACTTCTTCTTGAAGTGCAAAGACTGCAATCTCTGCTGGTAGTGGTTTATTCTGGGGGGGGGGGGGGGGGGGGTGGACAACAGGCTCCGGCGTCATCAAAGGAGGCCCGGCATCGGGAGGAGCCCGACTTCAAGGCGGAGCTCGGGCGCGCTCACCTGCTCATCTCGTAGAGGAAGCGCTCGGGTTTGGCCATGCGCTCCAGCTCGTGCCGGTGCTCCTCCAGGAGGTCCACGTCGCTCTTCTCCGGGACAAATTTCAGCAACTGAAAAGGCCCAAAAGGGTTGAGCCCCCGCCAGGCGTTTGGCAAACCAAAGGCAGTGGCGGCGGCGGCACCTGCTCCAGCATGTCTCTGGGAAGGTCCTCCTGCTCGTCCATGCCGAGGATGGCCCTCTTCATCTCCTCGTTGGACAGCTTCAGCCTGCGGCGGCACACGCGCCCGTCATTTGAAGCCGGCGGCGTCCGCGTGCCCCCCCCCCCCCACCCCCCTTGACGCCCGCCGTCAACACGCTACCTGGAGAGGAGGATGTTGCAGTTTTGCGCTCGCCGGCCGTCGATCACCGACAGCTCCTTGGGCTTTTTGGAGCCCGGCGCGTCGTCCTCGGCCTCCTTCTGCAAGACACGCGGGCAAACGCAGCGGCTTCACACGCTCCCTTTCGACACGGGAAGGCGTCGGCGGAAAGCGGGCGGGATAGCGCCGTTCCCCACCCCTGACTTAAAGGACCCCTTGCCAATCTATTAGCTGCAGCTCAAGAGGGGCCATTTGCTTTTCAAAGGAAGCGGCTAAGAAACTAGCAAGCGCGGAGCGAGCGGCGGAAAAGAGCGACGGCTCGGCGGGCGACCGCGCACTCACCTGTTTGCCGCCGGCGATCGTAAACGAGTCCTAAAGTGGAGCCGGGAAGCGGGGCCAGACGAGGAAGCCTTTGTTAGAATCAGTCCGTCCGGCGACAGCAAAAGCAAGCGCGGGCGCTCAAAGACAAAAGCTGACGGCCTGAGCGGGAGCGGCGGCCATTCCGCAAACGTTTCAAGGGCAGAAAGGCGTGCGCTCCATTTACTCGCCCCCAACAAAAGATGGCGGATGGCGCGGCGCCTTTGCGCGGACCGAGCGGGAGGGGGGGGGGGCGCTACCTGCTGTCGCTGGTAGGCGGAAAAGGTCTTTTCAATGTCCTCCAGGTCCAGAATTTGGAAAACCCGGCCATCGTCGACCTCCGTCCAAACGGTGCCCTCCACTTTATTCTGAAGGGGGGAAAAGCAGAGGCGGTGGGCGTTTGGCGCTGAGCCGGGGGGGGGCTCGCTCACCTCGGCCAGCTTGGCCCAGTTGAAGGATTTCAGCGGGTTGCACGGCTGCGGGATGTTCTTCTTCCTCTGCGGCGGGGGCCCGAGCGGGGCGCCGGGCGGCGGGGGGACGCCTCCCACGGGCGGAGGGGGCGGGGGCCCGCCGGGCGGGGGCGGAGGAGGCGGCGGGGGCGGCGGCGCGCCGCCCGGGGGCGGGCCCCAAGAGCACGGCGCAGGCTGGGCGGGAGGCGCGGGCCCGCCAGGGGCGGAGGCGCAGCCGCCGGGAACCGGGCCGGCTCGACTCTGCAATGGGGGGGGGGGGATCGCACAAAGCGGGGGACAAGTGAGAGTTGAGAAGGGCGCCGTCGGACAGCCGTCCGCCGCTTCTTCTCACGCGGGAACGTAGACGCGAAGGCGAGACGTACGCTGCTGAGCTGGCGCAGGCGCGCGCTAAGCTCGGCCACTTGCTGCTTGGCGTTCTTATGCTCGCCGCTCTCCTTCTCCAGCTTCTCCTTCATCTTGTTGAGCGTCTCCATCATGTCCTCCTTCTCCTGCGTCTTGGCGTCGCACTCGCGCTCCTTCTTCTCCAATTTCTGCTGCAGCTCGTGGCGCTCTGGTTGGGAAAGGCGGCGGTGAGCTGCGGCGGCGGCGGTGACGGCGCCGCGCCGGCGCTCACCTTTTCGCATCTTTTCCGCCTGCTCCTTCCACTGCTTCACCTCGTTCTCGTTGACCAACCTGAGCGAGACGACATCATTCAGGATTTGTTTTGGGTATCGCCGAGGGCCTCGACTAATAACGTTTTTGGGAGCACTCACATGCGCACCAGGTTTTTCACGTTGAAATTCTCCAGCGGCGCCACGTCGGGATCCTGGCCCTTGTCGTTCTGCAGCACCATCTGCTGGACGATGCGATCCAGGAGCAGCCAGTGCTGCACCGCGTTGCCGCTGCGCTTGTCTGCGCGGGCGGGGAGAAAAAGCGCCGAGGGGAGGGGGTCAAGAGTCGGCGGCGAACGGGCCGAAGCGCGGCCGACACGTACGTGGCATGAGGAGGCAGTGATGGAGGACGGACATCAGGTGCGGGTACGCGTCGCTGTGGCTCATCTTCTTGCGCAGGAGCTCGAAGGCTTGGCTGGCGCTTTTGGTGTCGACGTGGACCTGCCAAGGCAAGCGGCGCGCCGTCAGCGAGTCCCGCGGGAAGGCGCGAAGGCCGCCGCGTGCCGCCGCCTCACCGCCTCGAAGCGCTTGGCCAGAGCCAGCTCGTCGTCGTTGCGCAGGATCTCAAAGTAGTCCAAATGCCTGCGAGAGGGCCAAAGGGCACAAAGGCAGAAAGCCTTCTCAGCCCGCTTTTTGCCATCTGGAGTCTTCAAGAGACATTTTCCAAAGGCATTCGGGACACCTGCCATGCCCTTTTCCTTTTTTTAGCCTGACCTCGTTCTGCTCACCGCCCCCCCCTCGCCCCCTCACCTGTCCAACGTGGAGTTCTCGTGAGAGCGCAGCTTGTCGATCACCGGCTGGATGCCCAGCATGAGAAACTCATAGCGCAGGTGGATGCGGAACTCCAGACTGGTCTGAGGGGGACAAAAGGGCGTCAGCGGGGGCGTCAAGCGGGGGCGCGGCAAAAGAGCGTCCGGAGCCCGGCGGCGACCTCTCCGGCGCCTTGACTCAGCACGGCGTTGACAAAGGACATGATGGCCGTTTTCAGGTTGACCTCGTCCCGGTAGCGGCCCGTGCCGCGGTCCAGATCGTTGAGCAGCGTCTGCGGGCGACAGGTCATTGGCGGCGCTTTCCCGGCCGGCGGCGGCGGCGGCCGCGTCCCGTCCGCGCACCTGAAAGCGGGTCCTCTCGCGGGCGAAGCGCTGGTAGTGCAGCATGGCCTCCAGGATCTTGCGGTGGCCGCCGGGCACCAGGCAGACGGCGCCCAGGATCTCCAGCGCCGCCACCTTGGCGCGCACGTTGTCGGCGGCCAGGCTCTGGGCGATGACCTGGATGCTCTGGCCGTGCGCCAGCACGTGGGCGCGCCCCCGCGAGTTGTTCATCAGCGCCTTGATGCAGCCGATCAGCGAGGTGTGCACCTGCGACTCGGCCGTCTCGTAGTCCATGCTCTTCAGGAAGTTGAGGATGCACGTCAGGCCGTCCAGGTCGATGAAGCGCGTCACGAACCTTTGGGAGCAGGGCGCTCGTCGACTGATGGCGGCTGGGGAGGTGGTGAGGGGGGGGGGGGGGGGTGTCTCACCTCATGGGCTGAGTCCTGAGGGCGGTCTTCAAGCTCTCGATGCTTTTGTTCCTCTCCTGCTCGTCCTCCTCCTCCAGGGCCGCAAGCGTCTTGCGCTGCATCGCAAACACGGAGGCGGCATTTGTCACTGCCACGCCACGCCCCCCCCCCCCCCATAATGCCACAGCGTGTTCACGCCCAATTTATTCTTATCCCCCCCATCCCAGTTGACGGAACGACTTACGGCCGCCATTGAATTGAGCCGATCGATGTAGTACTCGGGCCAACTGGTGGCGCCCTTGTCCGCCTCTTGTTCCTGGAAAACACAAAGGGGCGGGGCTTGAGGGTCGGCACCGGCGACGCTCGAGCGCGATACGGACGGGACGCGCCAGCAGAGGCGCGGCGGCGGCCTTCGGGCTGTGGATTGAGGCCACGGCTTCCTGCTGAGTTTGAAGCTTTGGAGCGCCGGCGCTTTGCCAAAAGAGGCCGGGAGACTATTTGCATTTGAGGTGAAAGGGGGCCGCCGCAGCCGACGCCATTTCACGCGGCGCTATTTCGGGACGGAACCGGGCCACTATCTGGGACGGCGGCGGCCGAGCCACCAGATGAGACGCGTCGCCATGGAGAGTGCGCCCCCAAGGCCCCCCACTGAATTCAAATGCGTGTCAAACAGGGGGGGGGGCAGTCTTGCTAGGGGCTCCATTTTCTTTCCGGGACGACGTAGGCGCGTTACCTTCTTTTTGCTGCAGTAGATCTGCCACTTTTTGTCGGCGGGCAGGGCGAACATGGCTTCCCTGTGCTTCTCGGTCAGGTCCAGCTCGTCCTGCGCCGTGAAAAAAAAAAATCTGCGGATAAAATGCTTCAAAAAACAATGACAGCACACCAACGACGGCTCTTTTCAGCCACGTGCGGTCCCGACGCGCCCCCCCCCCCCCATGGTTTGAGCGCAAACAATGCATCATCGGCTTCTTCAAAATCAAACAAATGGCGGGATTTGGGCAGGTGGTGTCGGGCCAGGTTTGATTTGATTCTGGGGGCGGGGCCACGCGACTAATGCAAGAAGGGGGGGGGGCCGGGGATACGAGGCGTGTCGGGCAACAAACATCTGGAGGCAAGATGCGAGGTCCCCTCGATACGTCGCGCGGAGTCGACTGCGGCGCATTTGAAGCCTGCCGAGCGTCTCCAAGCAAAAAGAGTCGACGAGCGCGTTGGTCCACCGCAGAGAAGACGGATGCATTTTGCTCTTTTTATCTTCCATATTTGGCAGGGTGGCCAACGAGACATTTGGCTGTTCCGGATGAAATGCCCCGCCTTGTTTTGTCGACGCCAACTCGGGCCCCACGCGAAAGTTGGAGGACGCCGTGCTGCGGGGTCCAATGGATCCGGATTGGCCAAGCGCGTCGCAAAGCGCAAACGGCGTCGGATTGGACGCGCGGCGCGTACAAGGCTCCCGCGCGCTGCCAAGAGAGCAAAAAGCAGCCGGCCATTTCTTTTTTTTCGCTCAACCCGGGGACACAAAAGCCTCCTCACGCGCAATTATCTGCTCACACGAGGGGGGGCGGGGGGGACGACAAAAACAAGCAATTAGCGGAATGAGGCCCGTCGTCCGTGCGGAAAAAGGTCCCGCTGACACGAGCGCGGCGAGGGGATGGCCAGGGGGGGGGGGGGGGGGCGGAGCGAGGATGAGAGCAGCTGGATGAGGAACGAGCCATTCTTCCCGTCTGGGGACGGCGCCGGGGGAAGGGAACCAGGCTGGCTTCTTACCACCAACTCGGAGAAGATCCCGTCCAGCTCGTCGTAGGCCGGCATGGGCAGCGCCGGCTCCATGGCCTGGGGGCCAAAGTCCTCCCGCAGCCTGTAGGTGATCTCCGGCTGCTCGCTGCCGTTGAAACAGCACAAGAAGGACGAGAGGCCGCCGCCGCCGCCGCCGCCGTTGCGCTTCCGGGGAGCCATGGGCCGCTCGGGTCGCGTCACCGCCTGCGCCCCCTCAGAGCGCCCTGGAAGACAACAAAGCAGCAAAGACGTTAGCTTTAGCTTGTTAGCGACTCTCTTGGCTGCGTCTCAGCAGGGGCGGGGCTACAACTCCAGTCGGGAGCGGACTGTTGTCGGCCGCCAGGTGAGGAGGCGTGGCCGCGCAGAGGGGCCGGTGGCCCCCCCCCCCCACCATCTTGAAGCGGCACAGCTCCTTGGAGGGGAATCAAAAGGAGCAAGTAGGCCACTGGTGGAACGCAGCCTTTTTCGGAACAGGAAAAACTGGCAACCGCAAGGTCACCTCGTTCACGTGACGAGCGAGAGCCGAGCTTCTCCGGCGCCTTTGAAATATTTGACGGTCGGCTAAGGCGCGCCGACAAGGCAAGGCGCCATCACGAGGAAAAGGGCATGCGGGGGTGAGAGCGTGCCGACTTCAGCGGGGCGGGCAGACCGCGGCGAGGCCACGCGGGCCCACACGTGGCGGCACGCTTGGTGACTTTTCTCCAAAGACGAGCGGGTGGGGGGCCTCGGCAGGCGGCGTCACGCTCGGCGGCGCCAAAGCGCGCCTTTGACCATATTAGTCCGCAGAAGCGGGCGTCCTTCCCGCCGGCTTCCGCATCAACTCTTGAGGTGGCCGGACGGGCGCGGGACGGGCGCCGTCCCATTTTTGTTGCCTTGGGGCCCCCGTCGTCACGTTCTACTTTTGCTTCTCTGACTTTTGAGCGCGTTTGGCAAAGGACGGGCTGTGGCAAACGACGGCTTTCTTTCTTTGGTGTCCACTTGAGCCACAAACATCTCAAAAGATAACACCGTCCCAGTTGTAATCCCCCGAACGCACCCCCCCCTCGGTTGCTACGGCAACCAGAGCAGTTGCCCTTGCGTGCTGTGGTGGGCCATTAAGCCCCCCCTACCCCGGCAGCCGCCCGTTCGTCGCCCTCACATTTTAATCTCGGTTTTTCTTGTTGTAGAGAAAACAAGTGTCGGGGGTGGGGGGTGTCACTCCATGAAAATGAAGGGAGGGGCTCGGTCTCGGAGTCCGGAGGGCATTTGTGGCATCACGCGACGGGAGGCGCAACCTGAGAAGGATGGCGACAGCCCCCCCCCCCCTTTGCTCAAGGTCACTTTTCTTTCCATCCCAAAAGAATGTCGCCTCCGTGCTCTCCGCCAGCATGGATGCCAATTTCCCCCCCCCCCCCGCATACGCCTCGGGGGCCCGCCGTCGGTCAGAACCCGCCGTCGTCCGCCCTCCCCCGCCCGCCGGCCGCTAATTCGGCTCCAGCGCGGAGGAGTGACGAAAGGTGGGCCGACAGCAGCCCCGCGCGCATTCCGGCCGACGGATAGCCCGCCGGCGAGAGCGGCGCTCGGGTCCTACCCTCTCCGGGAGTCTTCTGGCGCCGCTCCTCTTTTCAAGCCAAAATGCTCAACCGGCTGCAGCAGCGTTGAATCCATGCGGCTCCTTCGACCCCCCCCAAGCCCTTCCGGCGGTTCGGCCGCGCAGATTTCTGCTGATGATGTCTTCAAAAGAAACTAAACAAAACAAAAAAAAAAAAAACTTGCCGTGCCTGCCGTTGAGATCTCCCCTCCCCTCGCTTGACTCGCTCCTCCGCAGAATGCGGTGGGAGAGGTGTGGGGGTTGGCGGGGGGACGACAGGCACAGATGTTCCTGGCTCTGGGCCACGCCCCCTTCGATACTCCCTCACTCTAATAGGATGCAGCCCGGCGGAGGACGCCGCCCAGTACCGAAGCGCACACGCCCCCCCTGGCCTCTGGACAACAAACCAAGGCGAGGTGTGACATGCATGTGGGGGCAAACCAGGGGGGGGGGCACGTTGAATATCGTACGAATAAAGGACGAAGCGGGAAAAGGAGGGTCTTGTTGCCAGAAGCACGACTCCGTGTCAAACATTCCTCGGCGGTGGGCCAGGGGTCCCGCTTTCCTTCTCCGCCGTCCCTTCTGGCTTAACCCGACAAGAGTTACGCGTGGAAGGGCAACAACTCCCAGCGGAAGGCCGCTTCCCACCCGACGGCCGCCGCTAACGTGCCTCGTCACAGATTGACAGAGTTGGCAGGTCGAAAGGCCGAGGCTTAACTTGTTGATCCCCGCCGATGTAGGCCAAGCGCCGCGCCACTCCAGGCCGTTTTCCTCGGCGGCGGACAGATAAGGGGACAAAAGCGTCGGCAGGGGTAGGCGCCGACTCACCACGACGCTCTGCGGCAAACTATCATATGATCGGAACGGTTCAGAGCGCGTCGCCCGGCCGCTGAGCAGCGGTCCAAAGGCGTCGGGGACGTTTGGCTACGCTAACGAGTAAGCTGGATCAACCCGGCGAAGCGGCTCGGGCATTTGATTAGGACGCCTCCCAAGGCCAAAGACACAGCGATGAAGGACGGGGGGCAGACGCTTCATCTTCCTTCCTTCCTTTCCTTTCCAAACGGGGGTGTGGCTCTACTCACGCAAGTGGAGGGGGTCCACCGCCTGAACACTGGGCGACGAAGCCTCCAGCAAATTCCCGACGTGTCCCAACTTGCGAGCGCTTTGCAAACGTGGCGCTGCGGCGGCATGTCGGGAGCGCCCGCCGCTCTCTCTTTCTGCAGCCCGATCCGGTCCGAGCCCGCCGCTTTCTGGACCG